>NC_139608.1:90701024-91301024 GCF_964270895.1 Podarcis filfolensis
ATTTTTTTGAAGAAATCCCTAAGCCACAAAACAACTTAACCCGCAGAAAAATATTTTTTTGAAAAAATCCCTAAGCCCCGGGGTCACAATTTCATCTAAAATCTGACTTTCGGCAATTCACTCAAAAATGGTGCCAAACGGTTTCAAATGCTCCCATGAGAGGTTTGGTGGTCGAAACAGAACGGTTTATATCACAGAGCAAGAAATCAGCCATGAACAACATAACCGGCAGAAAAATTGTGCCAAACGGTAGCAAATGCTCCCGTGAGAGGTTTGGCGGTCGAAAGAAAAGGCTTTTTATCACAGGAAAAGAAAACAGCCCTCGACAACTTAACCAGCAGAAAAAGATGTTTTTGAAAAATTCCCTAAGCCCCGGGGTCACAATTTCATCAAAAATCTGACTTTCGGCAATTCACTCAAAAATGGTCCCAAACGGTTTCAAATGCTCCCCTGAGAGGTTTGGCGGTTGAAACCGAAGGCTTTTTATCACGGGAAAGGAAATCAGCCCAAAACAACTTAACCGGCAGAACAATATTTTTTTGAAAAAATCCCAAAGCCGCAGAGTCACAATTACATAAAAAATCTGACTTTCGGAAATTCACTCAAAAATGCTGCCAAAACGGTTGAAAATGCTCCCGTGAGAGGTTTGGTGGTCGAAACAGAAGGCTTTTTATCACAGGAAAAGAAATCAGCCCTCGAAAACTTAACCGGCAGAAAAATATTTTTTTGAAAAAATCCCTAAGCCCCGGGGTCACAATTTCATCAAAAATCTGACTTTCGGCAATTCACTCAAAAATGGTGCCAAACGGTTGCAAATGCTCCCCTGAGAGGTTTGGCGGTCGAAACAGAAGGCTTTTTATCACGGGAAAGGAAATCAGCCCAAAACAACTTAACCGGCAGAAAAATATTTTTTTGAGAAAATCCCTAAGCCTGGGGTCACAATTTCATCAGAAATCTGACTTTCGGCAATTCACTCAAAAATGTTGCCAAACGGTTGCAAATGCTCCCCTGAGAGGTTTGGCGGTCGAAACAAAAGGCTTTTTATCACGGGAAAGGAAATCAGCCCTCGAAAACTTAACCGGCAGAAAAATATTTTTTTGAAAAAATCCCTAAGCCGCGGGGTCACAATTTCATCAAAAATCTGACTTTCGGCAATTCACTCAGAAATGGTGCCAAACGGTTGCAAATGCTCCCCTGAGAGGTTTGGCGGTCGAAACAGAAGGCTTTTTATCACAGAGCAATAAATCAGCCATGGAGAACATAACCGGCAGAAAAATTGTGCCAAACGGTAGCAAATGCTCCCGTGAGAGGTTTGGCGGTCGAAAAAAAGGCTTTTTATCACAGGAAAAGAAAACAGCCCTCGACAACTTAACCGGCAGAAAAAGATGTTTTTGAAAAAATCCCTAAGCCCCGGAGTCACAATTTCATCAAAAATCTGACTTTCGGCAATTCACTCACAAATGGTGCGAAACGGTTGCAAATGCTCCCCTGAGAGGTTTGGCGGTCGAAACAGAAGGCTTTTTATCACGGGAAAGGAAATCAGCCCTCGAAAACTTAACCGGCAGAAAAATATTTTTTTGAAAAAATCCCTAAGCCCCGGGATCACAATTTCATCAAAAATCTGACTTTCGGCAATTCACTCAAAAATGGTGCCAAACGGTTGCAAATGCTCCCCTGAGAGGTTTGGCGGTCGAAACAGAAGGCTTTTTATCACAGAGAAAGAAATCAGCCATGGACAACATAACCGGCAGAAAAATTGTGCCAAATGGTAGCAAATGCTCCCGTGAGAGGTTTGGCGGTCGAAAGAAAAGGCTTTTTATCACAGGAAAAGAAAACAGCCCTCGACAACTTAACCGGCAGAAAAGGATGTTTTTGAAAAAATCCCTAAGCCCCGGGGTCACAATTTCATCAAAAATCTGACTTTCGGCAATTCACTCAAAAATGGTGCCAAACGGTTGCAAATGCTCCCCTGAGAGTTTTGTCGGTCGAAACAGAAGGCTTTTTATCACGGGAAAGGAAATCAGCCCTCAACAACTTAACCGGCAGAAAAATATTTTTTTGAAAAAATCCCTAAGCCCCGGGGTCACAATTTCATCAAAAATCTGACTTTCGGCAATTTACTCAAAAATGGTGCCAAACGGTTGCAAATGCTCCCCTGAGAGGTTTGGCGGTCGAAACAGAAGGCTTTTTATCACGGGAAAGGAAATCAGCCCAAAACAACTTAACCGGCAGAAAAAGATTTTTTTGAAAAAATCCCTAAGCCCCGGGGTCACAATTTCATCTAAAATCTGACTTTCGGCAATTCACTCAAAAATGGTGCCAAACGGTTTCAAATGCTCCCATGAGAGGTTTGGTGGTCGAAACAGAAGGCTTTTTATCACAGGAAAAGAAATCAGCCCTCAAAAACTTAACCGGCAGAAAAAGATTTTTTTGAAGAAATCCCTAAGCCACAAAACAACTTAACCCGCAGAAAAATATTTTTTTGAAAAAATCCCTAAGCCCCGGGGTCACA
Organism: Podarcis filfolensis; assembly: GCF_964270895.1. Taxonomy (NCBI): domain Eukaryota; kingdom Metazoa; phylum Chordata; class Lepidosauria; order Squamata; family Lacertidae; genus Podarcis; species Podarcis filfolensis. Next base: position 90,703,537 of record NC_139608.1, read on the forward strand.
ATTTCATCTAAAATCTGACTTTCGGCAATTCACTCAAAAATGGTGCCAAACGGTTTCAAATGCTCCCATGAGAGGTTTGGTGGTCGAAACAGAACGGTTTATATCACAGAGCAAGAAATCAGCCATGAACAACATAACCGGCAGAAAAATTGTGCCAAACGGTAGCAAATGCTCCCGTGAGAGGTTTGGCGGTCGAAAGAAAAGGCTTTTTATCACAGGAAAAGAAAACAGCCCTCGACAACTTAACCAGCAGAAAAAGATGTTTTTGAAAAATTCCCTAAGCCCCGGGGTCACAATTTCATCAAAAATCTGACTTTCGGCAATTCACTCAAAAATGGTCCCAAACGGTTTCAAATGCTCCCCTGAGAGGTTTGGCGGTTGAAACCGAAGGCTTTTTATCACGGGAAAGGAAATCAGCCCAAAACAACTTAACCGGCAGAACAATATTTTTTTGAAAAAATCCCAAAGCCGCGGAGTCACAATTACATAAAAAATCTGACTTTCGGAAATTCACTCAAAAATGCTGCCAAACGGTTGAAAATGCTCCCGTGAGAGGTTTGGTGGTCGAAACAGAAGGCTTTTTATCACAGGAAAAGAAATCAACCCTCGAAAACTTAACCGGCAGAAAAATATTTTTTTGAAAAAATCCCTAAGCCCCGGGGTCACAATTTCATCAAAAATCTGACTTTCGGCAATTCACTCAAAAATGGTGCCAAACGGTTGCAAATGCTCCCCTGAGAGGTTTGGCGGTCGAAACAGAAGGCTTTTTATCACGGGAAAGGAAATCAGCCCAAAACAACTTAACCGGCAGAAAAATATTTTTTTGAAAAAATCCCTAAGCCCCGGGGTCACAATTTCATCAAAAATCTGACTTTCGGCAATTCACTCAAAAATGGTGCCAAACGGTGGCAAATGCTCCCATAAGAGGTTTGGTGGTCGAAACAGAAGGCTTTTTATCACAGGAAAAGAAAACAGCCCTCGACAACTTAACCAGCAGAAAAAGATGTTTTTGAAAAAATCCCTAAGCCCCGGGGTCACAATTTCATCAAAAATCTGACTTTCGGCAATTCACTCAAAAATGGTGCCAAACGGTTTCAAATGCTCCCCTGAGAGGTTTGGTGGTCGAAACAAAAGGCTTTTTATCACGGGAAAGGAAATCAGCCCAAAACAACTTAACCGGCAGAAAAAGATTTTTTTGAAAAAATCCCTAAGCCCCGGGGTCACAATTTCATCTAAAATCTGACTTTCGGCAATTCACTCAAAAATGGTGCCAAACGGTTTCAAATGCTCCCGTGAGAGGTTTGGCGGTCGAAAGAAAAGGCTTTTTATCACAGGAAAAGAAAACAGCCCTCGACAACTTAACCAGCAGAAAAAGATGTTTTTGAAAAATTCCCTAAGCCCCGGGGTCACAATTTCATCAAAAATCTGACTTTCGGCAATTCACTCAAAAATGGTCCCAAACGGTTTCAAATGCTCCCCTGAGAGGTTTGGCGGTTGAAACCGAAGGCTTTTTATCACGGGAAAGGAAATCAGCCCAAAACAACTTAACCGGCAGAACAATATTTTTTTGAAAAAATCCCAAAGCCGCAGAGTCACAATTACATAAAAAATCTGACTTTCGGAAATTCACTCAAAAATGCTGCCAAACGGTTGAAAATGCTCCCGTGAGAGGTTTGGTGGTCGAAACAGAAGGCTTTTTATCACAGGAAAAGAAATCAGCCCTCGAAAACTTAACCGGCAGAAAAATATTTTTTTGAAAAAATCCCTAAGCCCCGGGGTCACAATTTCATCAAAAATCTGACTTTCGGCAATTCACTCAAAAATGGTGCCAAACGGTTGCAAATGCTCCCCTGAGAGGTTTGGCGGTCGAAACAGAAGGCTTTTTATCACGGGAAAGGAAATCAGCCCAAAACAACTTAACCGGCAGAAAAATATTTTTTTGAGAAAATCCCTAAGCCCTGGGGTCACAATTTCATCAGAAATCTGACTTTCGGCAATTCACTCAAAAATGTTGCCAAACGGTTGCAAATGCTCCCCTGAGAGGTTTGGCGGTCGAAACAAAAGGCTTTTTATCACGGGAAAGGAAATCAGCCCTCGAAAACTTAACCGGCAGAAAAATATTTTTTTGAAAAAATCCCTAAGCCGCGGGGTCACAATTTCATCAAAAATCTGACTTTCGGCAATTCACTCAGAAATGGTGCCAAACGGTTGCAAATGCTCCCCTGAGAGGTTTGGCGGTCGAAACAGAAGGCTTTTTATCACAGAGCAATAAATCAGCCATGGAGAACATAACCGGCAGAAAAATTGTGCCAAACGGTAGCAAATGCTCCCGTGAGAGGTTTGGCGGTCGAAAAAAAGGCTTTTTATCACAGGAAAAGAAAACAGCCCTCGACAACTTAACCGGCAGAAAAAGATGTTTTTGAAAAAATCCCTAAGCCCCGGAGTCACAATTTCATCAAAAATCTGACTTTCGGCAATTCACTCACAAATGGTGCGAAACGGTTGCAAATGCTCCCCTGAGAGGTTTGGCGGTCGAAACAGAAGGCTTTTTATCACGGGAAAGGAAATCAGCCCTCGAAAACTTAACCGGCAGAAAAATATTTTTTTGAAAAAATCCCTAAGCCCCGGGAGCACAATTTCATCAAAAATCTGACTTTCGGCAATTCACTCAAAAATGGTGCCAAACGGTTGCAAATGCTCCCCTGAGAGGTTTGGCGGTCGAAACAGAAGGCTTTTTATCACAGAGAAAGAAATCAGCCATGGACAACATTACCGGCAGAAAAATTGTGCCAAACGGTAGCAAATGCTCCCGTGAGAGGTTTGGCGGTCGAAAGAAAAGGCTTTTTATCACAGGAAAAGAAAACAGCCCTCGACAACTTAACCGGCAGAAAAAGATGTTTTTGAAAAAATCCCTAAGCCCCGGAGTCACAATTTCATCAAAAATCTGACTTTCGGCAATTCACTCAAAAATGGTGCCAAACGGTTGCAAATGCTCCCCTGAGAGGTATGGCGGTCGAAACAGAAGGCTTTTTATTACGGGAAAGGAAATCAGCCCTCGAAAACTTAACCGGCAAAAAATATTTTTTTGAAAAAATCCCTAAGTCCCGGGATCACAATTTCATCAAAAATCTGACTTTCGGCAATTTACTCAAAAATGGTGCCAAACGGTTGCAAATGCTCCCCTGAGAGGTTTGGCGGTCGAAACAGAAGGCTTTTTATCACGGGAAAAGAAATCAGCCCAAGACAACTTAACCAGCAGAAAAAGATTTTTTTGAAAAAATCCCTAAGCCCCGGGGTCACAATTTCATCAAAAATCAGACTTTCGGCAATTCACTAAAAAATGGTGCCAAACGGTTTCAAATGCTCCCATGAGAGGTTCGATGGTCGAAACAGAAGGCTTTTTATCACAGGAAAAGAAATCAGGCCTCGAAAACTTAACCGGCAGAAAAAGATTTTTTTGAAAAAATCCCTAAGCCGCGGGGTCACAATTTCATCAAAAATCTGACTTTCGGCAATTCACTCAAAAATGGTGCCAAAAGGTTGCAAATGCTCCCCTGAGAGGTTTGGTGGTCGAAACAGAACGGTTTATATCACAGAGCAAGAAATCAGCCATGGACAACATAACCGGCAGAAAAATTGTGCCAAACGGTAGCAAATGCTCCCGTGAGAGGTTTGGCGGTCGAAAGAAAAGGCTTTTTATCACAGGAAAAGAAAACAGCCCTCGACAACTTAACCAGCAGAAAAAGATGTTTTTGAAAAATTCCCTAAGCCCCGGGGTCACAATTTCATTAAAAATCTGACTTTCGGCAATTCACTCAAAAATGGTGCCAAACGCTTGCAAATGCTCCCCTGAGAGGTATGGCGGTCGAAACAGAAGGCTTTTTATTACGGGAAAGGAAATCAGCCCTCGAAAACTTAACCGGCAAAAAATATTTTTTTGAAAAAATCCCTAAGTCCCGGGATCACAATTTCATCAAAAATCTGACTTTCGGCAATTTACTCAAAAATGGTGCCAAACGGTTGCAAATGCTCCCCTGAGAGGTTTGGCGGTCGAAACAGAAGGCTTTTTATCACGGGAAAAGAAATCAGCCCAAGACAACTTAACCGGCAGAAAAAGATTTTTTTGAAAAAATCCCTAAGCCCCGGGGTCACAATTTCATCAAAAATCAGACTTTCGGCAATTCACTCAAAAATGGTGCCAAACGGTTTCAAATGCTCCCATGAGAGGTTCGATGGTCGAAACAGAAGGCTTTTTATCACAGGAAAAGAAATCAGCCCTCGACAACTTAACTGGCAGCAAAAGATTTTTTTGAAAAAATCCCTAAGCCGCGGGGTCACAATTTCATCAAAAATCTGACTTTCGGCAATTCACTCAAAAATGGTGCCAAAAGGTTGCAAATGCTCCCCTGAGAGGTTTGGCGGTCGAAACAGAAGGCTTTTTATCACAGAGCAAGAAATCAGCCATGGAGAACATAACCGGCAGAAAAATTGTGCCAAATGGTAGCAAATGCTCCCGTGAGAGGTTTGGCGGTCGAAAGAAAAGGCTTTTTATCACAGGAAAAGAAAACAGCCCTCGACAACTTAACCGGCAGAAAAGGATGTTTTTGAAAAAATCCCTAAGCCCCGGGGTCACAATTTCATCAAAAATCTGACTTTCGGCAATTCACTCAAAAATGGTGCCAAACGGTTGCAAATGCTCCCCTGAGAGTTTTGTCGGTCGAAACAGAAGGCTTTTTATCACGGGAAAGGAAATCAGCCCTCGACAACTTAACCGGCAGAAAAATATTTTTTTGAAAAAATCCCTAAGCCCCGGGGTCACAATTTCATCAAAAATCTGACTTTCGGCAATTTACTCAAAAATGGTGCCAAACGGTTGCAAATGCTCCCCTGAGAGGTTTGGCGGTCGAAACAGAAGGCTTTTTATCACGGGAAAGGAAATCAGCCCAAAACAACTTAACCGGCAGAAAAAGATTTTTTTGAAAAAATCCCTAAGCCCCGGGGTCACAATTTCATCTAAAATCTGACTTTCGGCAATTCACTCAAAAATGGTGCCAAACGGTTTCAAATGCTCCCATGAGAGGTTTGGTGGTCGAAACAGAAGGCTTTTTATCACAGGAAAAGAAATCAGCCCTCAAAAACTTAACCGGCAGAAAAAGATTTTTTTGAAGAAATCCCTAAGCCACAAAACAACTTAACCCGCAGAAAAATATTTTTTTGAAAAAATCCCTAAGCCCCGGGGTCACAATTTCATCTAAAATCTGACTTTCGGCAATTCACTCAAAAATGGTGCCAAACGGTTTCAAATGCTCCCATGAGAGGTTTGGTGGTCGAAACAGAACGGTTTATATCACAGAGCAAGAAATCAGCCATGAACAACATAACCGGCAGAAAAATTGTGCCAAACGGTAGCAAATGCTCCCGTGAGAGGTTTGGCGGTCGAAAGAAAAGGCTTTTTATCACAGGAAAAGAAAACAGCCCTCGACAACTTAACCAGCAGAAAAAGATGTTTTTGAAAAATTCCCTAAGCCCCGGGGTCACAATTTCATCAAAAATCTGACTTTCGGCAATTCACTCAAAAATGGTCCCAAACGGTTTCAAATGCTCCCCTGAGAGGTTTGGCGGTTGAAACCGAAGGCTTTTTATCACGGGAAAGGAAATCAGCCCAAAACAACTTAACCGGCAGAACAATATTTTTTTGAAAAAATCCCAAAGCCGCGGAGTCACAATTACATAAAAAATCTGACTTTCGGAAATTCACTCAAAAATGCTGCCAAACGGTTGAAAATGCTCCCGTGAGAGGTTTGGTGGTCGAAACAGAAGGCTTTTTATCACAGGAAAAGAAATCAACCCTCGAAAACTTAACCGGCAGAAAAATATTTTTTTGAAAAAATCCCTAAGCCCCGGGGTCACAATTTCATCAAAAATCTGACTTTCGGCAATTCACTCAAAAATGGTGCCAAACGGTTGCAAATGCTCCCCTGAGAGGTTTGGCGGTCGAAACAGAAGGCTTTTTATCACGGGAAAGGAAATCAGCCCAAAACAACTTAACCGGCAGAAAAATATTTTTTTGAAAAAATCCCTAAGCCCCGGGGTCACAATTTCATCAAAAATCTGACTTTCGGCAATTCACTCAAAAATGGTGCCAAATGGTGGCAAATGCTCCCATAAGAGGTTTGGTGGTCGAAACAGAAGGCTTTTTATCACAGGAAAAGAAAACAGCCCTCGACAACTTAACCAGCAGAAAAAGATGTTTTTGAAAAAATCCCTAAGCCCCGGGGTCACAATTTCATCAAAAATCTGACTTTCGGCAATTCACTCAAAAATGGTGCCAAACGGTTTCAAATGCTCCCCTGAGAGGTTTGGTGGTCGAAACAAAAGGCTTTTTATCACGGGAAAGGAAATCAGCCCAAAACAACTTAACCGGCAGAAAAAGATTTTTTTGAAAAAATCCCTAAGCCCCGGGGTCACAATTTCATCTAAAATCTGACTTTCGGCAATTCACTCAAAAATGGTGCCAAACGGTTTCAAATGCTCCCTTGAGAGGTTTGGTGGTCGAAACAGAAGGCTTTTTATCACAGGAAAAGAAATCAGCCCTCAAAAACTTAACCGGCAGAAAAAGATTTTTTTGAAGAAATCCCTAAGCCACAAAACAACTTAACCCGCAGAAAAATATTTTTTTGAAAAAATCCCTAAGCCCCGGGGTCACAATTTCATCTAAAATCTGACTTTCGGCAATTCACTCAAAAATGGTGCCAAACGGTTTCAAATGCTCCCATGAGAGGTTTGGTGGTCGAAACAGAACGGTTTATATCACAGAGCAAGAAATCAGCCATGAACAACATAACCGGCAGAAAAATTGTGCCAAACGGTAGCAAATGCTCCCGTGAGAGGTTTGGCGGTCGAAAGAAAAGGCTTTTTATCACAGGAAAAGAAAACAGCCCTCGACAACTTAACCAGCAGAAAAAGATGTTTTTGAAAAATTCCCTAAGCCCCGGGGTCACAATTTCATCAAAAATCTGACTTTCGGCAATTCACTCAAAAATGGTCCCAAAAGGTTTCAAATGCTCCCCTGAGAGGTTTGGCGGTTGAAACCGAAGGCTTTTTATCACGGGAAAGGAAATCAGCCCAAAACAACTTAACCGGCAGAACAATATTTTTTTGAAAAAATCCCAAAGCCGCAGAGTCACAATTACATAAAAAATCTGACTTTCGGAAATTCACTCAAAAATGCTGCCAAACGGTTGAAAATGCTCCCGTGAGAGGTTTGGTGGTCGAAACAGAAGGCTTTTTATCACAGGAAAAGAAATCAGCCCTCGAAAACTTAACCGGCAGAAAAATATTTTTTTGAAAAAATCCCTAAGCCCCGGGGTCACAATTTCATCAAAAATCTGACTTTCGGCAATTCACTCAAAAATGGTGCCAAACGGTTGCAAATGCTCCCCTGAGAGGTTTGCCGGTCGAAACAGAAGGCTTTTTATCACAGGAAAAGAAATCAGCCCTCGAAAATTTAACCGGTAGAAAAAGATTTTTTTGAAAAAATCCCTAAGCCGCGGGGGTCACAATTTCATCAAAAATCTGACTTTCGGCAATTCACTCAAAAATGGTGCCAAACGGTTGCAAATGCTCCCCTGAGAGGTTTGGCGGTCGAAACAGAAGGCTTTTTATCACGGGAAAGGAAATCAGCCCAAAACAACTTAACCGGCAGAAAAATATTTTTTTGAGAAAATCCCTAAGCCCTGGGGTCACAATTTCATCAGAAATCTGACTTTCGGCAATTCACTCAAAAATGTTGCCAAACGGTTGCAAATGCTCCCCTGAGAGGTTTGGCGGTCGAAACAAAAGGCTTTTTATCACGGGAAAGGAAATCAGCCCTCGAAAACTTAACCGGCAGAAAAATATTTTTTTGAAAAAATCCCTAAGCCGCGGGGTCACAATTTCATCAAAAATCTGACTTTCGGCAATTCACTCAGAAATGGTGCCAAACGGTTGCAAATGCTCCCCTGAGAGGTTTGGCGGTCGAAACAGAAGGCTTTTTATCACAGAGCAATAAATCAGCCATGGAGAACATAACCGGCAGAAAAATTGTGCCAAACGGTAGCAAATGCTCCCGTGAGAGGTTTGGCGGTCGAAAAAAAGGCTTTTTATCACAGGAAAAGAAAACAGCCCTCGACAACTTAACCGGCAGAAAAAGATGTTTTTGAAAAAATCCCTAAGCCCCGGAGTCACAATTTCATCAAAAATCTGACTTTCGGCAATTCACTCACAAATGGTGCGAAACGGTTGCAAATGCTCCCCTGAGAGGTTTGGCGGTCGAAACAGAAGGCTTTTTATCACGGGAAAGGAAATCAGCCCTCGAAAACTTAACCGGCAGAAAAATATTTTTTTGAAAAAATCCCTAAGCCCCGGGATCACAATTTCATCAAAAATCTGACTTTCGGCAATTCACTCAAAAATGGTGCCAAACGGTTGCAAATGCTCCCCTGAGAGGTTTGGCGGTCGAAACAGAAGGCTTTTTATCACAGAGAAAGAAATCAGCCATGGACAACATAACCGGCAGAAAAATTGTGCCAAACGGTAGCAAATGCTCCCGTGAGAGGTTTGGCGGTCGAAAGAAAAGGCTTTTTATCACAGGAAAAGAAAACAGCCCTCGACAACTTAACCGGCAGAAAAAGATGTTTTTGAAAAAATCCCTAAGCCCCGGAGTCACAATTTCATCAAAAATCTGACTTTCGGCAATTCACTCAAAAATGGTGCCAAACGGTTGCAAATGCTCCCCTGAGAGGTATGGCGGTCGAAACAGAAGGCTTTTTATTACGGGAAAGGAAATCAGCCCTCGAAAACTTAACCGGCAAAAAATATTTTTTTGAAAAAATCCCTAAGTCCCGGGATCACAATTTCATCAAAAATCTGACTTTCGGCAATTTACTCAAAAATGGTGCCAAACGGTTGCAAATGCTCCCCTGAGAGGTTTGGCGGTCGAAACAGAAGGCTTTTTATCACGGGAAAAGAAATCAGCCCAAGACAACTTAACCGGCAGAAAAAGATTTTTTTGAAAAAATCCCTAAGCCCCGGGGTCACAATTTCATCAAAAATCAGACTTTCGGCAATTCACTCAAAAATGGTGCCAAACGGTTTCAAATGCTCCCATGAGAGGTTCGATGGTCGAAACAGAAGGCTTTTTATCACAGGAAAAGAAATCAGCCCTCGACAACTTAACTGGCAGCAAAAGATTTTTTTGAAAAAATCCCTAAGCCGCGGGGTCACAATTTCATCAAAAATCTGACTTTCGGCAATTCACTCAAAAATGGTGCCAAAAGGTTGCAAATGCTCCCCTGAGAGGTTTGGCGGTCGAAACAGAAGGCTTTTTATCACAGAGCAAGAAATCAGCCATGGAGAACATAACCGGCAGAAAAATTGTGCCAAATGGTAGCAAATGCTCCCGTGAGAGGTTTGGCGGTCGAAAGAAAAGGCTTTTTATCACAGGAAAAGAAAACAGCCCTCGACAACTTAACCGGCAGAAAAGGATGTTTTTGAAAAAATCCCTAAGCCCCGGGGTCACAATTTCATCAAAAATCTGACTTTCGGCAATTCACTCAAAAATGGTGCCAAACGGTTGCAAATGCTCCCCTGAGAGTTTTGTCGGTCGAAACAGAAGGCTTTTTATCACGGGAAAGGAAATCAGCCCTCGACAACTTAACCGGCAGAAAAATATTTTTTTGAAAAAATCCCTAAGCCCCGAGGTCACAATTTCATCAAAAATCTGACTTTCGGCAATTTACTCAAAAATGGTGCCAAACGGTTGCAAATGCTCCCCTGAGAGGTTTGGCGGTCGAAACAGAAGGCTTTTTATCACGGGAAAGGAAATCAGCCCAAAACAACTTAACCGGCAGAAAAAGATTTTTTTGAAAAAATCCCTAAGCCCCGGGGTCACAATTTCATGTAAAATCTGACTTTCGGCAATTCACTCAAAAATGGTGCCAAACGGTTTCAAATGCTCCCATGAGAGGTTTGGTGGTCGAAACAGAAGGCTTTTTATCACAGGAAAAGAAATCAGCCCTCAAAAACTTAACCGGCAGAAAAAGATTTTTTTGAAGAAATCCCTAAGCCACAAAACAACTTAACCCGCAGAAAAATATTTTTTTGAAAAAATCCCTAAGCCCCGGGGTCACAATTTCATCTAAAATCTGACTTTCGGCAATTCACTCAAAAATGGTGCCAAACGGTTGCAAATGCTCCCCTGAGAGTTTTGTCGGTCGAAACAGAAGGCTTTTTATCACGGGAAAGGAAATCAGCCCTCGACAACTTAACCGGCAGAAAAATATTTTTTTGAAAAAATCCCTAAGCCCCGAGGTCACAATTTCATCAAAAATCTGACTTTCGGCAATTTACTCAAAAATGGTGCCAAACGGTTGCAAATGCTCCCCTGAGAGGTTTGGCGGTCGAAACAGAAGGCTTTTTATCACGGGAAAGGAAATCAGCCCAAAACAACTTAACCGGCAGAAAAAGATTTTTTTGAAAAAATCCCTAAGCCCCGGGGTCACAATTTCATCTAAAATCTGACTTTCGGCAATTCACTCAAAAATGGTGCCAAACGGTTTCAAATGCTCCCATGAGAGGTTTGGTGGTCGAAACAGAACGGTTTATATCACAGAGCAAGAAATCAGCCATGAACAACATAACCGGCAGAAAAATTGTGCCAAACGGTAGCAAATGCTCCCGTGAGAGGTTTGGCGGTCGAAAGAAAAGGCTTTTTATCACAGGAAAAGAAAACAGCCCTCGACAACTTAACCAGCAGAAAAAGATGTTTTTGAAAAATTCCCTAAGCCCCTGGGTCACAATTTCATCAAAAATCTGACTTTCGGCATTTCACTAAAAAATGGTCCCAAACGGTTTCAAATGCTCCCGTGAGAGTTTTGGTGTCGAAACAGAAGGCTTTTTATCACAGGAAAAGAAATCACCTGTCAGGGAACTGCCATCTGAGGCGCATTAGGTGAAAGGGCTCACGGAGGGTGAGAGAGACCATTCAGCTGAGGAGGGGACCAGCAGGGGGAGAAGTGGAGTTCCAAGGGAAAGTGAGTCGGAGGGAGGGCTCAGAGACACTTCAAGCGAGAACAGTGGGGAGGTTTCAGGACCTCCTAGAGGGACACCCACTCCTCGCCGGAAACTGTCACGCCGAGAGTCCAGAAGACGCGTTTCCATTAAGGAGCTTTTATGCTGGAAGAAGTTCCGTAAACGCCCACTGTCCAATTCAACAAGCGACTGATGGAGCCATGCTTAAGGAGCTCCGTCACAGACAGAGGTTTGTGGACTTAGCCAAACTCTGAGGGACTAGGAATTACGCACAAGCAGCTCACCATCCCATCACAGCAATCGGACAGTCCCTGAAAGCAGCTTGTGCAGAGAGGCATCATGAGCAACCCAGCCGGAGCCGGGGGAGCAGGAGGAGCTGGAGAGGGTCCAAGCCTGGAAGAAAGGTACAGGGTGTTGGAAGTCCAGCTAGCACTGCAAACGGCGAGGCTAGAGGAAAGGAGGGCGCAGGTTGCAGAAAAGGCAAAAGGCGCTACACTAGCAAGAAAGATGCCAGGATTGGTGCAGAAGTTTGGGGGGGACCCCAGGAACTACCAAGCCTTTAGGACAGAGATGCAGTATGCTCTCGAGCTGCAGTTTAATGACTTTCCCGACGAGGCATCGCGAGTGGCGTTTGTGATTGGCCATCTTGAAGGGGGGGCGAGAGACTGGGTCAGACCCCTGATGGCAGGGAATAGTGAAATGCTGAAGGACACGAGGAAGTCTTTTCGCGCCATGGATTTGATGTTTTCCAGCGAGATTGAACAAGGACTGGTGCGCAGACAATTGATGGCTTGTAAACAGGGTAGCCGATCGGTTCGTGAGTACTGGACTGAGTTTACAATGTTGATACATAAATTGGGCTGGGACCTATCGGCGGAACCCATTCAAATGCTCTTTGAAGAGGGGCTTTCTTCGGCGGTGAAAGACGAACTTTCCCGGGCGCCCAGGGCGGAGTCTATGGACCAGCTGACCAAATCAGCGCTGACCATTGGAGCGCGCCAGGAGGCAAGAGCCTTGGAGAAGCGGGAGGGGAAAGGAGAGCGTTGGAGGGATTTCCGCATTCCAGAGATTCCGGAGCCAAATCTCCCGCCAGGAGAGCCGATGGAAGTTGGAACAGCGCGCGCGCGCGCAGTTTCAAATCTCAGTGAAGGGAGGAAGAAGGAGGGAAAGAGCGCCAAGAAATGTTATCTCTGCCAGCAGCCAGGTCACTTTGCCAGAGTCTGCCCGCAAAGAAAGGAATGGCAAGGGATGGCAGGAGCTGTTGGGGGGAAGGAGGAGGGAGTCCAGGAGCCAGTAAAAGCCAACGCCTGGCTGCCACCGTCAGGGCACTGCAGCCAGGCCAAGGAGCAGTAAAAGTGCCCACTCCGGAACCTCCAAGGCCAGCCCTGGTAATAGAGGTGTTGCTAGAGCTGGCAAACGGATACCCACTAAAGACAAAGGCGCTGTTGGACTCAGGCAGCTCCTGTAATTTTATGAGTAAGGAGTTTGCAGCTGAACACCAGATACAGATACTCCCTTTAAGCAACCCCCTGCAGGTGACCACGATCGATGGGAGGGAGCTGTTGGGAGGAGAAGTTAGCCTACAGACCGTCCCAATGGTTATGAGGGTGGCCAGGCACACAGAAAGGATAGCGTTCAATGTGGCCACCCTGGGAGGGGCTCCCGTCATTTTGGGAATGAGCTGGCTAGCGTTGCATGATCTGCTAGTGGGCTGGCATCAGAGAGTGGTTTCCTTTGGGTCAGCACATTGCCTGGAACACTGCAGGGAGGGAAAGGTCCCAGAAGGGGCAAAAGCCTTTCTAGCAGGGACGGAAGTGGCGGACAAAGGGAAGGTGCCCAAACAATACGCTGACCTGAGCAAAGTCTTCAGCGAAAGGGAAGCAGATAAACTACCACCGCATAGAGCCTTTGACTGCCAAATTAACCTGGTCCCTGGGGCCCAGCTCCCTGTGGGCAAGCTGTACGCCATGTCAGACAGGGAAATGCAGGAGTTAAGGGAGTTTATTGATAAAAACCTGAAGAGGGGCTTCATCAGAGAGTCCAGAGCGGTGGGGGGGAGCCCAGTGTTTTTTGTGGACAAAAAAAACACGGATAAACCCAGGCTTGTAGTGGACTACCGGAGGCTAAATGCCGTGTCAGAACCAGGGACTTTCCCTATGCCCAGGATTGATGACATTTTGACCAGGGTGAGGAAGGGAAAGATATTCACGAAATTGGACCTGAGAGGGGCATACAACCTGATACGAATGAGGAAAGGGGATGAATGGAAAACCACCATGTTCACCCCTTTGGGGGCTTTTGAATATCTCGTTATGCCATTCGGATTGCAATCAGGCTCCGCATGTTTTCAATCGCTCATGAACCATGTCCTGGGACCTCTGCTCTACAAGAATTGCGTGGCCTTCCTTGATGACGTGCTGATATATTCAGAGAATGAGGAGCAGCATGTAAAGGATGTCAGGGAAGTGCTGAGCCAACTGCAAGCAAACCAGCTGTGGGTGAAATTGGAGAAGTGTCAGTTTCACACCAAGGAGGTGGAATTCCTGGGGTACCGCTTATCAGACAAGGGATTAGCTATGGATCCAGGCAAGGTCCAGGCGGTGCTGGAATGGAAGCCACCGAAAACGAAAAAGGATGTGCAAAGGTTCTTAGGGTTTGGGAACTTTTACCGTAAATTCATCAAGAACTTTGCCCACTTAACGGCTCCCATCACGGACTGTCTAAGCAGCAAGAAGAAATTCGTTTGGACGGCGGAGGCGGAGCAAGCATTTGAGGAATTGAAAAGGGCATTCACTTCGGAAGAACAGCTCCTGCATGTGGATTTACAAAAACCCATGAGAGTGGAAACTGATGCTTCAGACCGGGCGGTGGGGGCGGTGCTGCTTCAGCCAGGGAGTAATAAGTCGGAATGGAGACCGTGTGCCTTCTTTTCGCGTAAGCTGAACAAATCCGAGAGGAACTACACCGTATATGATCGAGAACTACTCGCCATTCACGAAGCGTTCCGGAGATGGAGACATTTACTAATTGGCGCACAGCATAAGGTGCAAGTGTGTACGGACCACAAGAATCTGGAGTATTGGAGAACGGCACGAGTGCTCAACCAACGACAAGTGAGGTGGGCCCAGGAGTTCTCCAAATTCCATTTTGAAATTTGCTATGTGCCAGGTCCAGAAAACATCAGAGCGGACGCTCTCTCGCGCAAACCTGAATATTTGGAGGGGGAGGGAGCGCCTGAAGAGAGACATATTATCCCAGAGGACCACTGGGTGTGTGGGGCAGCCTGGGTGGGGCAAAGGGAACTGGTAGAGGGAACGGTAAATGATGAATACACCCAGAATAAGCTCAGAGGTTTAAGGGGAGAGGGAGAAGACCCCGGAGGTTTTGAAGAAAGAAACGGGGCATTGTATTACAAAGGGGCACTATATATACCCGAAGGGGAATTGAGGGGGAGAGTACTCAAACAGCTGCACGACAACCCCACAGCGGGGCATTTTGGGTAACACAAGACCATGTGGTTGGTGACCAGGGAGTTTTGGTGGCCCAAGGTGAGGGAGGATGTACGGGAGTATGTGAGAGGGTGTGACCAATGCCAGAGAGCCAAGGGAGAAAGGCGGGCGCCAGCGGGGTTATTAGAACCGTTACCCACACCAGAACGACCGTGGGAGGCGGTATCGATAGATTTTATGACTGATCTGCCTAAATCCCAGGGGAAAACCACCATACTAGTCGTAGTAGACTTGTTAACTAAGATGGGTCACTTTGTAGCTTGCTCACATGCAGTCACGGCGGAAGAGACAGCGAAATTGTTTGTAGAACATATTTTTAGGCTGCATGGCGCCCCCTTGAGGGTGGTCTCCGACAGAGGGAAACAGTTCACGTCCAGATTCTGGAGGAAACTTATGAGCTTGTTGCACGTAGAGGTCAACTTTTCGACTGCCAGGCACCCTGAGACCAATGGGCAGGCGGAGAGGGCAAACGGTATCCTCCAACAATACCTGAGGTGTTATGTCAATGACAGAGAGAACGATTGGGTCGAAAAGTTGGCGCTAGCAGAATTTGCTTACAATAATGCGGAGAATGTGTCCACCGGGATGAGCCCCTTTTTGGCTAATTATGGGTGCCACCCCAGGGCGTTTCCAGGGGGAGGAGGGGAGAGATGGAGTGTCCCGGCCGCTGAACATTTTGTAGAAGAAATGGAAGCGATCCATCGTCAACTCCAACTCAACTTAGAAATGGCAAAAGAAGAATATAAGAGGCAGGCAGACAAGAGCAGAAGGGAAGGTGAAACCATTAGGGTGGGGAGTCAGGTCTGGCTATCAACCCAAGGGTTGCCGTTCAAGGGGGGTTGCAAAAAATTGAGACCCAAAAGATTGGGACCATTTGAGGTCATCCAACAGGTCAACCCAGTGGCTTTCAGACTCCGGTTACCGAACCACATGAAACTGCACCCAGTATTTCACAGGTCATTACTGTCACCATATAGGGGGGAAGGTGCAGGGGTATCCACACGGGGGCCAGTCTTAGAAGAAAGGGAAAGCAGCAACCATGTGGCGGAAATCATCGACTCCAGGTGGAAGGGTAATCAGGTGGAGTATTTGGTCGCGTGGGAAGGGGAACCGGAGTCGGAAAACACCTGGGTGACGGCAGAGGAGGTCAGTGATGAGATCTTGATCGAAACGTTCCACCGAAGGTTCCCCAGGAAACCTCAGCCAGTAGCGAGGTTCAGGAGGGAGTACTTTGGCACCACCGATGATGAGGAGGAACTGGAAGGATTCAGGGAATCGGAGTTGGAAGTAGGAACAGACTCCGATGAGGAGGAGTACTTGGAAACCGGAAACAGCAACAGGTGGAGGGAAGTGTTCAAAACTTCGGAAGATGAGGGAGGTTCTTTCAGGGGTTTTGCTCCCTCGCCTCCCGCAGAGGAGGGGAGGGAAGGGGGTGAAGGGGGCCCTGGAGGGGAGGTGGATGTCAGGGAACTGCCATCTGAGGCGCAGGAGGTGAAAGGGCTCACGGAGGGTGAGAGAGACCATTCAGCTGAGGAGGGGACCAGCAGGGGGAGAAGTGGAGTTCCAAGGGAAAGTGAGTCGGAGGGAGGGCTCAGAGACACTTCAAGCGAGAACAGTGGGGAGGTTTCAGGACCTCCTAGAGGGACACCCACTCCTCGCCGGAAACTGTCACGCCGAGAGTCCAGAAGACGCGTTTCCGTTAAGGAGCTTTTATGCTGGAAGAAGTTCCGTAAACGCCCACTGTCCGATTCAACGAGCGACTGATGGAGCCATGCTTAAGGAGCTCCGTCACAGACAGAGGTTTGTGGACTTAGCCAAACTCTGAGGGACTAGGATTTTACGCACAAGCAGCTCACCATCCCATCACATCACCCCTCGAAAACTTAACCGGCAGAAAAAGATTTTTTTGAAAAAATCCCTAAGCCCCGGGGTCACAATTTCATCAAAAATCAGACTTTCGGCAATTCACTCAAAAATGGTGCCAAACGGTTGCAAATGCTCCCCTGAGAGGTTTGGCGGTCGAAACAGAAGGCTTTTTATCACGAGAAAAGAAATCAGCCCAAGACAACTTAACCGGCAGAAAAAGATTTTTTTGAAAAAATCCCTAAGCCCCGGGGTCACAATTTCATCAGAAATCTGACTTTCGGCTTTTCACTCAAAAATGGTCCCAAACGGTTTCAAATGCTCCCGTGAGAGGTTTGGTGGTCGAAACAGGAGGCTTTTTATCACAGGAAAAGAAATCAGCCCTCGAAAACGTAACCGGCAGAAAAAGATTTTTTTGAAAAAATCCCTAAGCCGCGGGGTCACAATTTCATCAAAAATCTGACTTTCGGCAATTCACTCAAAAATGGTGCCAAACGGTTGCAAATGCTCCCCTGAGAGGTTTGGCGGTCGAAAGAGAAGGCTTTATATCACAGAGCAAGAAATCAGCCATGGACAACATAACTGGCAGAAAAATTGTGCCAAACGGTAGCAAATGCTCCCGTGAGACGTTTGGCAGTCGAAAGAAAAGGCTTTTTATCACAGGAAAAGAAAACAGCCCTCGACAACTTAACCGGCAGAAAAAGATGTTTTTGAAAAAATCCCTAAGCCCCGGAGTCACAATTTCATCAAAATCTGACTTTCGGCAATTCACTTAAAAATGGTGCCAAACGGTTGCAAATGCTCCCCTGAGAGGTTTGGCGGTCGAAACAGAAGGCTTTTTATCACGGGAAAAGAAATCAGCCCAAGACAACTTAACCGGCAGAAAAATATTTTGTTGAAAAAATCCCTAAGCCCCGGGGTCACAATTTCATCAAAAATCTGACTTTCGGCAATTTACTCAAAAATGGTGCCAAACGGTTGCAAATGCTCCCCTGAGAGGTTTGGCGGTCGAAACAGAAGGCTTTTTAACACGGGAAAGGAAATCAGCCCAAGACAACTTAACCGGCAGAAAAAGATTTTTTGGAAAAAAAACCTAAGCCCCGGGGTCACAATTTCATCAAAAATCTGACTTTCGGCAATTCACTCAAAAATGGTGCCAAACGGTTGCAAATGCTCCCCTGAGAGGTTTGGCGGTCGAAACAGAAGGCTTTTTATCACGAGAAAAGAAATCAGCCCTCGAAAACTTAACTGGCAGAAAAAGATTTTTTTGAAAGAATCCCTAAGCCCCGGGGTCACAATTTCATCAGAAATCTGACTTTCGGCTTTTCACTCAAAAATGGTCCCAAATGGTTTCAAATGCTCCCGTGAGAGGTTTGGTGGTCGAAACAGGAGGCTTTTTATCACAGGAAAAGAAATCAGCCCTCGAAAACTTAACCGGCAGAAAAAGATTTTTTTGAAAAAATCCCTAAGCCGCGGGGTCACAATTTCATCAAAAATCTGACTTTCGGCAATTCACTCAAAAATGGTGCCAAACGGTTGCAAATGCTCCCCTGAGAGGTTTGGCGGTCGAAACAGAAGGCTTTTTAACACGGGAAAGGAAATCAGCCCAAGACAACTTAACCGGCAGAAAAAGATTTTTTGGAAAAAATCCCTAAGCCCCGGGGTCACAATTTCATCAAAAATCAGACTTTCGGCATTTCAATCAAAAATGGTCCCAAACAGTTTCAAATGCTCCCGTGAGAGGTTTGGTGGTCGAAACAGAAGGCTTTTTATCACAGGAAAAGAAATCAGCCCTCGAAAACTTAACCGGCAGAAAAAGATGTTTTTGAAAAAATCCCTAAGCCCCGGGGTCACAATTTCATAAAAAATCTGACTTTCGGCAATTCACTCAAAAATGGTGCCAAACGGTTGCAAATGCTCCCCTGAGAGGTTTGGCGGTCGAAACAGAAGGCTTTTTATCACAGACCAAGAAATCAGCCATGGACAACATAACCGGCAGAAAAATTGTGCCAAACGGTAGCAAATGCTCCCGTGAGAGGTTTGGCGGTCGAAAGAAAAGGCTTTTTATCACTGGAAAAGAAAACACCCCAAGACAACTTAACCGGCAGAAAAAGATGTTTTTGAAAAAATCCCTAAGCCCCGGAGTCACAATTTCATCAAAAATCTGACTTTCGGCAATTCACTCAAAAATGGTGCCAAACGGTTGCAAATGCTCCCATGAGAGGTTTAGCGGTCGAAACAGAAGGCTTTTTATCACGGGAAAGGAAATCAGCCCTCGACAACCTAACCGGCAGAAAAATATTTTTTTGAAAAAATCCCTAAGCCCCGGGATCACAATTTCATCAAAAATCTGACTTTCGGCAATTTACTCAAAAATGGTGCCAAACGGTTGCAAATGCTCCCCTGAGAGGTTTGGCGGTCGAAACAGAAGGCTTTTTATCACGGGAAAAGAAATCAACCCAAGACAACTTAACCGGCAGAAAAAGATTTTTTGGAAAAAATCCCTAAGCTCCGGGGTCACAATTTCATCAAAAATCTGACTTTCGGCAATTCACTCAAAAATGGTCCCAAACGGTTGCAAATGCTCCGCTGAGAGATTTGGCTGTCGAAACAGAAGGCTTTTTATCACAGGAAAAGAAATCAGCCCTCGAAAACTTAACCGGCAGAAAAAGATATTTTTGAAAAAATCCATAAGCCGCGGGGTCACAATTTCATCAAAAATCTGACTTTCGGCAATTCACTCAAAAATGGTGCCAAACGGTTGCAAATGCTCCCCTGAGAGGTTTGGCGGTCGAAAGAGAAGGCTTTATATCACAGAGCAAGAAATCAGCCATGGACAACATAACTGGCAGAAAAATTGTGCCAAACGGTAGCAAATGCTCCCGTGAGACGTTTGGCAGTCGAAAGAAAAGGCTTTTTATCACAGGAAAAGAAAACAGCCCTCGACAACTTAACCGGCAGAAAAAGATGTTTTTGAAAAAATCCCTAAGCCCCGGAGTCACAATTTCATCAAAATCTGACTTTCGGCAATTCACTTAAAAATGGTGCCAAACGGTTGCAAATGCTCCCCTGAGAGGTTTGGCGGTCGAAACAGAAGGCTTTTTATCACGGGAAAAGAAATCAGCCCAAGACAACTTAACCGGCAGAAAAAGATTTTTTTGAAAAAATCCCTAAGCCCCGGGGTCACAATTTCATCAAAAATCAGACTTTCGGCATTTCAATCAAAAATGGTCCCAAACAGTTTCAAATGCTCCCGTGAGAGGTTTGGTGGTCGAAACAGAAGGCTTTTTATCACATGAAAAGAAATCAGCCCTCAAAAACTTAACGGGCAGAAAAAGATTTTTTTGAAAAAATCCCTAAGCCCAGGGGTCACAATTTCATCAAAAATCTGACTTTCGGCAATTCACTCAAAAATGGTGCCAAACGGTTGCAAATGCTCCCGTGAGAGGTTTGGCGGTCGAAACAGAAGGCTTTTTATCACGGTAAAAGAAATCAGCCCAAGACAACTTAACCGGCAGAAAAAGATTTTTTTGAAAAAATCCCTAAGCCCCGGGGTCACAATTTCATCAAAAATCTGACTTTCGGCAATTCACTCAAAAATGGTGCCAAACGGTTGCAAATGCTCCCGTGAGAGGTTTGGTGGTCGAAACAGAAGGCTTTTTATTACAGGAAAAGAAATCAGCCCTCAAAAACTTAACCGGCAGAAAAAGATGTTATTGAAAAAATCCCTAAGCCCCGGGGTCACAATTTCATAAAAAATCTGACTTTCGGCAATTCACTCAAAAATGGTGCCAAACGGTTGCAAATGCTCCCCTGAGAGGTTTGGCGGTCGAAACAGAAGGCTTTTTATCACAGACCAAGAAATCAGCCATGGACAACATAACCGGCAGAAAAATTGTGCCAAACGGTAGCAAATGCTCCCGTGAGAGGTTTGGCGGTCGAAAGAAAAGGCTTTTTATCACAGGAAAAGAAAACAGCCCAAGACAACTTAACCGGCAGAAAAATATTTTTTTGAAAAAATCCCTAAGCCCCGGGATCACAATTTCATCAAAAATCTGACTTTCGGCAATTTACTCAAAAATGGTGCCAAACGGTTGCAAATGCTCCCCTGAGAGGTTTGGCGGTCGAAACAGAAGGCTTTTTATCACGGGAAAAGAAATCAACCCAAGACAACTTAACCGGCAGAAAAAGATTTTTTGGAAAAAATCCCTAAGCTCCGGGGTCACAATTTCATCAAAAATCTGACTTTCGGCAATTCACTCAAAAATGGTCGCAAACGGTTGCAAATGCTCCCCTGAGAGGTTTGGCGGTCGAAACAGAAGGCTTTTTATCACAGGAAAAGAAATCAGCCCTCCAAAACTTAACCGGCAGAAAAAGATTTTTTTGAAAAAATCCCTAAGCCGCGGGGTCACAATTTCATCAAAAATCTGACTTTCGGCAATTCACTCAAAAATGGTGCCAAACGGTTGCAAATGCTCCCCTCAGAGGTTTGGCGGTCGAAAGAGAAGGCTTTATATCACAGAGCAAGAAATCAGCCATGGACAACATAACTGGCAGAAAAATTGTGCCAAACGGTAGCAAATGTTCCCGTGAGACGTTTGGCAGTCGAAAGAAAAGGCTTTTTATCACAGGAAAAGAAAACAGCCCTCGACAACTTAACCGGCAGAAAAAGATGTTTTTGAAAAAATCCCTAAGCCCCGGAGTCACAATTTCATCAAAATCTGACTTTCGGCAATTCACTTAAAAATGGTGCCAAACGGTTGCAAATGCTCCCCTGAGAGGTTTGGCGGTCGAAACAGAAGGCTTTTTATCACGGGAAAAGAAATCAGCCCAAGACAACTTAACCGGCAGAAAAAGATTTTTTTGAAAAAATCCCTAAGCCCCGGGGTCACAATTTCATCAAAAATCTGACTTTCGGCAATTCACTCAAAAATGGTGCCAAACGGTTGCAAATGCTCCCGTGAGAGGTTTGGTGGTCAAAACAGAAGGCTTTTTATCACAGGAAAAGAAATCAGCCCTCGAAAACTTAACTGGCAGAAAAGGATGTTTTTGAAAAAAGCCCTAAGCCCCGGCGTCACAATTTCATAAAAAATCTGACTTGCGGCAATTCACTCAAAAATGGTGCCAAACGGTTGCAAATGCTCCCCTGAGAGGTTTGGCGGTCGAAACAGAAGGCTTTTTATCACAGACCAAGAAATCAGCCATGGACAACATAACCGGCAGAAAAATTGTGCCAAACGGTAGCAAATGCTCCCGTGAGAGGTTTGGCGGTCGAAAGAAAAGGCTTTTTATCACAGGAAAAGAAAACAGCCCAAGACAACTTAACCGGCAGAAAAAGATGTTTTTGAAAAAATCCCTAAGCCCCGGAGTCACAATTTCATCAAAAATCTGACTTTCGGCAATTCACTCAAAAATGGTGCCAAACGGTTGCAAATGCTCCCCTGAGAGGTTTGTCGGTCGAAACAGAAGGCTTTTTATCACGGGAAAGGAAATCAGCCCTCGACAACCTAACCGGCAGAAAAATATTTTTTTGAAAAAATCCCTAAGCCCCGGGATCACAATTTCATCAAAAATCTGACTTTCGGCAATTTACTCAAAAATGGTGCCAAACGGTTGCAAATGCTCCCCTGAGAGGTTTGGCGGTCGAAACAGAAGGCTTTTTATCACGGGAAAAGAAATCAGCCCAAGACAACTTAACCGGCAGAAAAAGATTTTTTGGAAAAAATCCCTAAGCTCCGGGGTCACAATTTCATCAAAAATCTGACTTTCGGCAATTCACTCAAAAATGGTCCCAAACGGTTGCAAATGCTCCCCTGAGAGGTTTGGCGGTCGAAACAGAAGGCTTTTTATCACAGGAAAAGAAATCAGCCCTCGAAAACGTAACCGGCAGAAAAAGATTTTTTTGAAAAAATCCCTAAGCCGCGGGGTCACAATTTCATCAAAAATCTGACTTTCGGCAATTCACTCAAAAATGGTGCCAAACGGTTGCAAATGCTCCCCTGAGAGGTTTGGCGGTCGAAAGAGAAGGCTTTATATCACAGAGAAAGAAATCAGCCATGGACAACATAACTGGCAGAAAAATTGTGCCAAACGGTAGCAAATGCTCCCGTGAGACGTTTGGCAGTCGAAAGAAAAGGCTTTTTATCACAGGAAAAGAAAACAGCCCTCGACAACTTAACCGGCAGAAAAAGATGTTTTTGAAAAAATCCCTAAGCCCCGGGGTCACAATTTCATCAAAAATCTGACTTTCGGCAATTTACTCAAAAATGGTGCCAAACGGTTGCAAATGCTCCCCTGAGAGGTTTGGCGGTCGAAACAGAAGGCTTTTTAACACGGGAAAGGAAATCAGCCCAAGACAACTTAACCGGCAGAAAAAGATTTTTTGGAAAAAATCCCTAAGCCCGGGGGTCACAATTTCATCAAAAATCAGACTTTCGGCATTTCAATCAAAAATGGTCCCAAACAGTTTCAAATGCTCCCGTGAGAGGTTTGGTGGTCGAAACAGAAGGCTTTTTATCACATGAAAAGAAATCAGCCCTCAAAAACTTAACGGGCAGAAAAAGATTTTTTTGAAAAAATCCCTAAGCCCCGGGGTCACAATTTCATCAGAAATCAGACTTTCGGCATTTCAATCAAAAATGGTCCCAAACGGTTTCAAATGCTCCCGTGAGAGGTTTGTTGGTCGAAACAGAAGGCTTTTTATCACAGGAAAAGAAATCAGCCCTCAAAAACTTAACCGGCAGAAAAAGATTTTTTGGAAAAAATCCCTAAGCCCCGGGGTCACAATTTCATCAAAAATCTGACTTTCGGCATTTCACTCAAAAATCGTCCCAAACGGTTTCAAATGCTCCCGTGAGAGGTTTGGTGGTCGAAACAGAAGGCTTTTTATCACAGGAAAAGAAATCACCCCTCGAAAACTTAACCGGCAGAAAAAGATGTTTTTGAAAAAATCCCTAAGCCCCGGAGTCACAATTTCATCAAAAATCTGACTTTCGGCAATTCACTCAAAAATGCTGCCAACGGGTTGCAAATGCACCCTGAGAGGTTTGGCGGTCGAAACAGAAGGCTTTTTATCACAGAGAAAGAAATCAGCCATGGACAACATAACTGGCAGAAAAATTGTGCCAAACGGTAGCAAATGCTCCCGTGAGACGTTTGGCAGTCGAAAGAAAAGGCTTTTTATCACAGGAAAAGAAAACAGCCCTCGACAACTTAACCGGCAGAAAAAGATGTTTTTGAAAAAATCCCTAAGCCCCGGGGTCACAATTTCATCAAAAATCTGACTTTCGGCAATTTACTCAAAAATGGTGCCAAACGGTTGCAAATGCTCCCCTGAGAGGTTTGGCGGTCGAAACAGAAGGCTTTTTAACACGGGAAAGGAAATCAGCCCAAGACAACTTAACCGGCAGAAAAAGATTTTTTGGAAAAAATCCCTAAGCCCGGGGGTCACAATTTCATCAAAAATCAGACTTTCGGCATTTCAATCAAAAATGGTCCCAAACAGTTTCAAATGCTCCCGTGAGAGGTTTGGTGGTCGAAACAGAAGGCTTTTTATCACATGAAAAGAAATCAGCCCTCAAAAACTTAACGGGCAGAAAAAGATTTTTTTGAAAAAATCCCTAAGCCCCGGGGTCACAATTTCATCAGAAATCAGACTTTCGGCATTTCAATCAAAAATGGTCCCAAACGGTTTCAAATGCTCCCGTGAGAGGTTTGTTGGTCGAAACAGAAGGCTTTTTATCACAGGAAAAGAAATCAGCCCTCAAAAACTTAACCGGCAGAAAAAGATTTTTTGGAAAAAATCCCTAAGCCCCGGGGTCACAATTTCATCAAAAATCTGACTTTCGGCATTTCACTCAAAAATGGTCCCAAACGGTTTCAAATGCTCCCGTGAGAGGTTTGGTGGTCGAAACAGAAGGCTTTTTATCACAGGAAAAGAAATCACCCCTCGAAAACTTAACCGGCAGAAAAAGATGTTTTTGAAAAAATCCCTAAGCCCCGGAGTCACAATTTCATCAAAAATCTGACTTTCGGCAATTCACTCAAAAATGGTGCCAACGGGTTGCAAATGCACCCTGAGAGGTTTGGCGGTCGAAACAGAAGGCTTTTTATCACGGGAAAGCAAATCAGCCCTCGACAACTTAACCGGCAGAAAAATATTTTTTTGAGAAAATCCCTAAGCCCCGGGGTCACTATTTCATCAAAAATCTGACTTTCGGCAATTCACTCAAAAATGGTGCCAAACGGTTGCAAATGCTCCCCTGAGAGGTTTGGCGGTCGAAACAGAAGGCTTTATATCACAGAGCAAGAAATCAGCCATGGACAACATAACCGGCAGAAAAATTGTGCGAAACGGTAGCAAATGCTCCCATGAGAGGTTTGGAGG
This sequence comes from Podarcis filfolensis, assembly GCF_964270895.1. Taxonomy (NCBI): domain Eukaryota; kingdom Metazoa; phylum Chordata; class Lepidosauria; order Squamata; family Lacertidae; genus Podarcis; species Podarcis filfolensis. The sequence continues at coordinate 90,728,365 of NC_139608.1, forward strand.
TCGAAAGAAAAGGCTTTTTATCACAGGAAAAGAAAACAGCCCTCGACAACTTAACCAGCAGAAAAAGATGTTTTTGAAAAAATCCCTAAGCCCCGGGGTCACAATTTCATCAAAAATCTGACTTTCGGCAATTCACTCAAAAATGGTGCCAAACGGTTTCAAATGGTCCCCTGAGAGGTTTGGCGGTCGAAACAGAAGGCTTTTTATCACGAAAAAAGAAATCAGCCCAAGACAACTTAACCGGCAGAAAAAGATTTTTTTGAAAAAATCCCTAAGCCCCGGGGTCACAATTTCATCAAAAATCTGACTTTCGGCATTTCAATCAAAAATGGTCCCAAACGGTTTCAAATGCTCCCGTTAGAGGTTTGGTGGCCGAAACAGAAGGCTTTTTATCACAGGAAAAGAAATCAGCCCTCAAAAACTTAACCGGCAGAAAAAGATTTTTTTGAAAAAATCCCTAAGCCCCGGGGTCACAATTTCATCAAAAATCTGACTTTCGGCAATTCACTCAAAAATGGTGCCAAACGGTTGCAAATGCTCCCCTGAGAGGTTTGGCGGTCAAAACAGAAGGCTTTTTATCACGGGAAAGGAAATCAGCCCTCGACAACTTAACCGGCAGAAAAATATTTTTTTGAAAAAATCCCTAAGCCCCGGGATCACAATTTCATCTAAAATCTGACTTTCGGCAATTCACTCAAAAATGGTGCCAAACGGTTTCAAATGCTCCCATGAGAGGTTTGGCGGTCGAAACAGAAGGCTTTTTATCACGAGAAAAGAAATCAGCCCAAGACAACTTAACCAGCAGAAAAAGATTTTTTTGAAAAAATCCCTAAGCCCCGGTGTCACAATTTCATCAAAAATCTGACTTTCGGCATTTCACTCAAAAATGGTCCCAAACGGTTTCAAATGCTCCCGTGAGAGGTTTGGTGGTCGAAACAGAAGGCTTTTTATCACAGGAAAAGAAATCAGCCCTCAAAAACTTAACCGGCAGAAAAAGATTTTTTGGAAAAAATCCCTAAGCCCCGGGGTCACAATTTCATCAAAAATCTGACTTTCGGCATTTCACTCAAAAATGGTCCCAAACGGTTTCAAATGCTCCCGTGAGAGGTTTGGTGGTCGAAACAGAAGGCTTTTTATCACAGGAAAAGAAATCACCCCTCGAAAACTTAACCGGCAGAAAAAGATGTTTTTGAAAAAATCCCTAAGCCCCGGAGTCACAATTTCATCAAAAATCTGACTTTCGGCAATTCACTCAAAAATGGTGCCAACGGGTTGCAAATGCACCCTGAGAGGTTTGGCGGTCGAAACAGAAGGCTTTTTATCACGGGAAAGGAAATCAGCCCTCGACAACTTAACCGGCAGAAAAATATTTTTTTGAGAAAATCCCTAAGCCCCGGGGTCACTATTTCATCAAAAATCTGACTTTCGGCAATTCACTCAAAAATGGTGCCAAACGGTTGCAAATGCTCCCCTGAGAGGTTTGGCGGTCGAAACAGAAGGCTTTATATCACAGAGCAAGAAATCAGCCATGGACAACATAACCGGCAGAAAAATTGTGCGAAACGGTAGCAAATGCTCCCATGAGAGGTTTGGAGGTCGAAAGAAAAGGCTTTTTATCACAGGAAAAGAAAACAGCCCTCGACAACTTAACCAGCAGAAAAAGATGTTTTTGAAAAAATCCCTAAGCCCCGGGGTCACAATTTCATCAAAAATCTGACTTTCGGCAATTCACTCAAAAATGGTGCCAAACGGTTTCAAATGGTCCCCTGAGAGGTTTGGCGGTCGAAACAGAAGGCTTTTTATCACGAAAAAAGAAATCAGCCCAAGACAACTTAACCGGCAGAAAAAGATTTTTTTGAAAAAATCCCTAAGCCCCGGGGTCACAATTTCATCAAAAATCAGACTTTCGGCATTTCAATCAAAAATGGTCCCAAACGGTTTCAAATGCTCCCGTTAGAGGTTTGGTGGCCGAAACAGAAGGCTTTTTATCACAGGAAAAGAAATCAGCCCTCAAAAACTTAACCGGCAGAAAAAGATTTTTTGGAAAAAATCCCTAAGCCCCGGGGTCACAATTTCATCAAAAATCTGACTTTCGGCAATTCACTCAAAAATGGTGCCAAACGGTTGCAAATGCTCCCCTGAGAGGTTTGGCGGTCAAAACAGAAGGCTTTTTATCACGGGAAAGGAAATCAGCCCTCGACAACTTAACCGGCAGAAAAATATTTTTTTGAAAAAATCCCTAAGCCCCGGGATCACAATTTCATCTAAAATCTGACTTTCGGCATTTCACTCAAAAATGGTGCCAAACGGTTTCAAATGCTCCCATGAGAGGTTTGGTGGTCGAAACAGAAGGCTTTTTATCACAGGAAAAGAAATCAGCCCTCGAAAACTTAACCAGCAGAAAAAGATGTTTTTGAAAAAATCCCAAAGCCCCGGGGTCACAATTTCATCAAAAATCTGACTTTCGGCAGTTCACTCAAAAATGGTGCCAAACGGTTGCAAATGCTCCCCTGAGAGGTTTGGCGGTCGAAACAGAAGGCTTTATATCACAGAGCAAGAAATCAGCCATGGACAACATAACCGGCAGAAAAATTGTGCCAAACGGTAGCAAATGCTCCCATGAGAGGTTTGGCGGTCGAAAGAAAAGGCTTTTTATCACAGGAAAAGAAAACAGCCCTCGACAACTTAACCAGCAGAAAAAGATGTTTTTGAAAAAATCCCAAAGCCCCGGGGTCACAATTTCATCAAAAATCTGACTTTCGGCAGTTCACTCAAAAATGGTGCCAAACGGTTGCAAATGCTCCCCTGAGAGGTTTGGCGGTCGAAACAGAAGGCTTTATATCACAGAGCAAGAAATCAGCCATGGACAACATAACCGGCAGAAAAACTGTGCCAAACGGTAGCAAATGCTCCCATGAGAGGTTTGGCGGTCGAAAGAAAAGGCTTTTTATCACAGGAAAAGAAAACAGCCCTCGACAACTTAACCAGCAGAAAAAGATGTTTTTGAAAAAATCCCTAAGCCCCGGGGTCACAATTTCATCAAAAATCTGACTTTCGGCAATTCACTCAAAAATGGTGCCAAACGGTTTCAAATGGTCCCCTGAGAGGTTTGGCGGTCGAAACAGAAGGCTTTTTATCACGAAAAAAGAAATCAGCCCAAGACAACTTAAACGGCAGAAAAAGATTTTTTTGAAAAAATCCCTAAGCCCCGGGGTCACAATTTCATCAAAAATCAGACTTTCGGCATTTCAATCAAAAATGGTCCCAAACGGTTTCAAATGCTCCCGTGAGAGGTTTGGTGGCAGAAACAGAAGGCTTTTTATCACAGGAAAAGAAATCAGCCCTCAAAAACTTAACCGGCAGAAAAAGATTTTTTTGAAAAAATCCCTAAGCCCCGGGGTCACAATTTCATCAAAAATCAGACTTTCGGCATTTCAATCAAAAATGGTCCCAAACGGTTTCAAATGCTCCCGTGAGAGGTTTGTTGGTCGAAACAGAAGGCTTTTTATCACAGGAAAAGAAATCAGCCCTCAAAAACTTAACCGGCAGAAAAAGATTTTTTGGAAAAAATCCCTAAGCCCCGGGGTCACAATTTCATCAAAAATCTGACTTTCGGCATTTCACTCAAAAATGGTCCCAAACGGTTTCAAATGCTCCCGTGAGAGGTTTGGTGGTCGAAACAGAAGGCTTTTTATCACAGGAAAAGAAATCACCCCTCGAAAACTTAACCGGCAGAAAAAGATGTTTTTGAAAAAATCCCTAAGCCCCGGAGTCACAATTTCATCAAAAATCTGACTTTCGGCATTTCACTCAAAAATGGTGCCAAACGGTTGCAAATGCACCCTGAGAGGTTTGGCGGTCGAAACAGAAGGCTTTTTATCACGGGAAAGGAAATCAGCCCTCGACAACTTAACCGGCAGAAAAATATTTTTTTGAGAAAATCCCTAAGCCCCGGGATCACAATTTCATCAAAAATCTGACTTTCGGCAATTTACTCAAAAATGGTGCCAAACGGTTGCAAATGCTCCCCTGAGAGGTTTGGCGGTCGAAACAGAAGGCTTTTTATCACGGGAAAAGAAATCAGCCCTCGAAAACTTAACCGGCAGAAAAAGATTTTTTTGAAAAAATCCCTAAGCCCCGGGGTCACAATTTCATCAAAAATCTTGACTTTCGGCAATTCACTCAAAAATGGTGCCAAACGGTTGCAAATGCTCCCCTGAGAGGTTTGGCGGTCGAAACAGAAGGCTTTATATCACAGAGCAAGAAATCAGCCATGGACAACATAACCGGCAGAAAAATTGTGCGAAACGGTAGCAAATGCTCCCATGAGAGGTTTGGAGGTCGAAAGAAAAGGCTTTTTATCACAGGAAAAGAAAACAGCCCTCGACAACTTAACCAGCAGAAAAAGATGTTTTTGAAAAAATCCCTAAGCCCCGGGGTCACAATTTCATCAAAAATCTGACTTTGGGCAATTCACTCAAAAATGGTGCCAAACGGTTGCAAATGCTCCCCTGAGAGGTTTGGCGGTCGAAACAGAAGGCTTTTTATCACGGGAAAAGAAATCAGCCCTCGAAAACTTAACCGGCAGAAAAAGATTTTTTTGAAAAAATCCCTAAGCCCCGGGGTCACAATTTCATCAAAAATCTTGACTTTCGGCAATTCACTCAAAAATGGTGCCAAACGGTTGCAAATGCTCCCCTGAGAGGTTTGGCGGTCGAAACAGAAGGCTTTTTATCACAGGAAAAGAAATCAGCCCTCAAAAACTTAACCGGCAGAAAAAGATTTTTTTGAAAAAATCCCTAAGCCCCGGGGTCACAATTTCATCAAAAATCTGACTTTCGGCAATTCACTCAAAAATGGTGCCAAACGGTTGCAAATGCTCCCCTGAGAGGTTTGGCGGTCAAAACAGAAGGCTTTTTATCACGGGAAAGGAAATCAGCCCTCGACAACTTAACCGGCAGAAAAATATTTTTTTGAAAAAATCCCTAAGCCCCGGTGTCACAATTTCATCAAAAATCTGACTTTCGGCATTTCACTCAAAAATGGTCCCAAACGGTTTCAAATGCTCCCGTGAGAGGTTTGGTGGTCGAAACAGAAGGCTTTTTATCACAGGAAAAGAAATTAGCCCTCAAAAACTTAACCGGCAGAAAAAGATTTTTTTGAAAAAATCCCTAAGCCCTGGGTCACAATTTCATCAAAAATCTGACTTTCGGCAATTCACTCAAAAATGGTGCCAAACGGTTGCAAATGCACCCTGAGAGGTTTGGCGGTCAAAACAGAAGGCTTTTTATCACGTGAAAGGAAATCAGCCCTCGACAACTTAACCGGCAGAAAAATATTTTTTTGAAAAAATCCCTAAGCCCCGGGATCACAATTTCATCAAAAATCTGACTTTCGGCAATTTACTCAAAAAAGGGGCCAAACGGTTGCAAATGCTCCCCTGAGAGGTTTGGCGGTCGAAACAGAAGGCTTTTTATCACGGGAAAAGAAATCAGCCCAAGACAACTTAACCGGCAGAAAAAGATTTTTTGGAAAAAATCCCTAAGCCCCGGGGTCACAATTTCATCAAAAATCTGACTTTCGGCATTTCACTCAAAAATGGTCCCAAACGGTTTCAAATGCTCCCGTGAGAGGTTTGGTGGTCGAAACAGAAGGCTTTTTATTACAGGAAAAGAAATCAGCCCTCAAAAACTTAACCGGCAGAAAAAGATTTTTTTGAAAAAATCCCTAAGCCGCGGGGTCACAATTTCATCAAAAATCTGACTTTCGGCAATTCACTCAAGAATGGTGCCAAACGGCTGCAAATGCTCCCCTGAGAGGTTTGGCGGTCGAAACAGAAGGCTTTTTATCACGGGAAAGGAAATCAGCCCAAAACAACTTAACCGGCAGAAAAATATTTTTTTGAAAAAATCCCTAAGCCCCGGGGTCACAATTTCATCTAAAATCTGACTTTCGGCAATTCACTCAAAAATGGTGCCAAACGGTTTCAAATGCTCCCATGAGAGGTTTGGTGGTCGAAACAGAAGGCTTTTTATCACAGGAAAAGAAATCAGCCCTCGAAAACTTAACCGGCAGAAAAAGATTTTTTTGAAAAAATCCCTAAGCCCCGGTGTCACAATTTCATCAAAAATCTGACTTTCGGCAATTCACTAAAAATGGTGCCAAACGGTTGCAAATGCTCCCCTGAGAGGTTTGGCGGTCGAAACAGAAGGCTTTATATCACAGAGCAAGAAATCAGCCATGGACAACATAACCGGCAGAAAAACTGTGCCAAACGGTAGCAAATGCTCCCATGAGAGGTTTGGCGGTCGAAAGAAAAGGCTTTTTATCACAGGAAAAGAAAACAGCCCTCGACAACTTAACCAGCAGAAAAAGATGTTTTTGAAAAAATCCCTAAGCCCCGGGGTCACAATTTCATCAAAAATCTGACTTTCGGCAATTCACTCAAAAATGGTGCCAAACGGTTTCAAATGGTCCCCTGAGAGGTTTGGCGGTCGAAACAGAAGGCTTTTTATCACGAAAAAAGAAATCAGCCCAAGACAACTTAAACGGCAGAAAAAGATTTTTTTGAAAAAATCCCTAAGCCCCGGGGTCACAATTTCATCAAAAATCAGACTTTCGGCATTTCAATCAAAAATGGTCCCAAACGGTTTCAAATGCTCCCGTGAGAGGTTTGGTGGCAGAAACAGAAGGCTTTTTATCACAGGAAAAGAAATCAGCCCTCGAAAACTTAACCGGCAGAAAAAGATTTTTTTGAAAAAATCCCTAAGCCCCGGGGTCACAATTTCATCAAAAATCTGACTTTCGGCAATTCACTCAAAAATGGTGCCAAACGGTTGCAAATGCTCCCCTGAGAGGTTTGGCGGTCGAAACAGAAGGCTTTATATCACAGAGCAAGAAATCAGCCATGGACAACATAACCGGCAGAAAAACTGTGCCAAACGGTAGCAAATGCTCCCATGAGAGGTTTGGCGGTCGAAAGAAAAGGCTTTTTATCACAGGAAAAGAAAACAGCCCTCGACAACTTAACCAGCAGAAAAAGATGTTTTTGAAAAAATCCCTAAGCCCCGGGGTCACAATTTCATCAAAAATCTGACTTTCGGCAATTCACTCAAAAATGGTGCCAAACGGTTTCAAATGGTCCCCTGAGAGGTTTGGCGGTCGAAACAGAAGGCTTTTTATCACGAAAAAAGAAATCAGCCCAAGACAACTTAAACGGCAGAAAAAGATTTTTTTGAAAAAATCCCTAAGCCCCGGGGTCACAATTTCATCAAAAATCAGACTTTCGGCATTTCAATCAAAAATGGTCCCAAACGGTTTCAAATGCTCCCGTGAGAGGTTTGGCGGTCAAAACAGAAGGCTTTTTATCACGGGAAAGGAAATCAGCCCTCGACAACTTAACCGGCAGAAAAATATTTTTTTGAAAAAATCCCTAAGCCCCGGGATCACAATTTCATCAAAAATCTGACTTTCGGCAATTTACTCAAAAAAGGGGCCAAACGGTTGCAAATGCTCCCCTGAGAGGTTTGGCGGTCGAAACAGAAGGCTTTTTATCACGGGAAAAGAAATCAGCCCAAGACAACTTAACCGGCAGAAAAAGATTTTTTGGAAAAAATCCCTAAGCCCCGGGGTCACAATTTCATCAAAAATCTGACTTTCGGCATTTCACTCAAAAATGGTCCCAAACGGTTTCAAATGCTCCCGTGAGAGGTTTGGTGGTCGAAACAGAAGGCTTTTTATTACAGGAAAAGAAATCAGCCCTCAAAAACTTAACCGGCAGAAAAAGATTTTTTTGAAAAAATCCCTAAGCCGCGGGGTCACAATTTCATCAAAAATCTGACTTTCGGCAATTCACTCAAGAATGGTGCCAAACGGCTGCAAATGCTCCCCTGAGAGGTTTGGCGGTCGAAACAGAAGGCTTTTTATCACGGGAAAGGAAATCAGCCCAAAACAACTTAACCGGCAGAAAAATATTTTTTTGAAAAAATCCCTAAGCCCCGGGGTCACAATTTCATCTAAAATCTGACTTTCGGCAATTCACTCAAAAATGGTGCCAAACGGTTTCAAATGCTCCCATGAGAGGTTTGGTGGTCGAAACAGAAGGCTTTTTATCACAGGAAAAGAAATCAGCCCTCGAAAACTTAACCGGCAGAAAAAGATTTTTTTGAAAAAATCCCTAAGCCCCGGTGTCACAATTTCATCAAAAATCTGACTTTCGGCAATTCACTAAAAATGGTGCCAAACGGTTGCAAATGCTCCCCTGAGAGGTTTGGCGGTCGAAACAGAAGGCTTTATATCACAGAGCAAGAAATCAGCCATGGACAACATAACCGGCAGAAAAACTGTGCCAAACGGTAGCAAATGCTCCCATGAGAGGTTTGGCGGTCGAAAGAAAAGGCTTTTTATCACAGGAAAAGAAAACAGCCCTCGACAACTTAACCAGCAGAAAAAGATGTTTTTGAAAAAATCCCTAAGCCCCGGGGTCACAATTTCATCAAAAATCTGACTTTCGGCAATTCACTCAAAAATGGTGCCAAACGGTTTCAAATGGTCCCCTGAGAGGTTTGGCGGTCGAAACAGAAGGCTTTTTATCACGAAAAAAGAAATCAGCCCAAGACAACTTAAACGGCAGAAAAAGATTTTTTTGAAAAAATCCCTAAGCCCCGGGGTCACAATTTCATCAAAAATCAGACTTTCGGCATTTCAATCAAAAATGGTCCCAAACGGTTTCAAATGCTCCCGTGAGAGGTTTGGTGGCAGAAACAGAAGGCTTTTTATCACAGGAAAAGAAATCAGCCCTCGAAAACTTAACCGGCAGAAAAAGATTTTTTTGAAAAAATCCCTAAGCCCCGGGGTCACAATTTCATCAAAAATCTGACTTTCGGCAATTCACTCAAAAATGGTGCCAAACGGTTGCAAATGCTCCCCTGAGAGGTTTGGCGGTCGAAACAGAAGGCTTTATATCACAGAGCAAGAAATCAGCCATGGACAACATAACCGGCAGAAAAACTGTGCCAAACGGTAGCAAATGCTCCCATGAGAGGTTTGGCGGTCGAAAGAAAAGGCTTTTTATCACAGGAAAAGAAAACAGCCCTCGACAACTTAACCAGCATAAAAAGATGTTTTTGAAAAAATCCCTAAGCCCCGGGGTCACAATTTCATCAAAAATCTGACTTTCGGCAATTCACTCAAAAATGGTGCCAAACGGTTTCAAATGGTCCCCTGAGAGGTTTGGCGGTCGAAACAGAAGGCTTTTTATCACGAAAAAAGAAATCAGCCCAAGACAACTTAAACGGCAGAAAAAGATTTTTTTGAAAAAATCCCTAAGCCCCGGGGTCACAATTTCATCAAAAATCAGACTTTCGGCATTTCAATCAAAAATGGTCCCAAACGGTTTCAAATGCTCCCGTGAGAGGTTTGGTGGCAGAAACAGAAGGCTTTTTATCACAGGAAAAGAAATCAGCCCTCAAAAACTTAACCGGCAGAAAAAGATTTTTTTGAAAAAATCCCTAAGCCCCGGGGTCACTATTTCATCAAAAATCTGACTTTCGGCAATTCACTCAAAAATGGTGCCAAACGGTTGCAAATGCTCCCCTGAGAGGTTTGGCGGTCGAAACAGAAGGCTTTTTATCACGGGAAAGGAAATCAGCCCAAAACAACTTAACCGGCAGAAAAATATTTTTTTGAAAAAATCCCTAAGCCCCGGGGTCACAATTTCATCAAAAATCTGACTTTCGGCAATTCACTCAAAAATGGTGCCAAACGGTGGCAAATGCTCCCCTAAGAGGTTTGGTGGTCGAAACAGAAGGCTTTTTATCACAGGAAAAGAAAACAGCCCTCGACAACTTAACCAGCAGAAAAAGATGTTTTTGAAAAAATCCCTAAGCCCCGGGGTCACAATTTCATCAAAAATCTGACTTTCGGCAATTCACTCAAAAATGGTGCCAAACGGTTTCAAATGCTCCCCTGAGAGGTTTGGCGGTCGAAACAGAAGGCTTTTTATCACGAGAAAAGAAATCAGCCCAAGACAACTTAACCGGCAGAAAAAGATTTTTTTGAAAAAATCCCTAAGCCCCGGGGTCACAATTTCATCAAAAATCTGACTTTCGGCATTTCACTCAAAAATGGTCCCAAACGGTTTCAAATGCTCCCCTGAGAGGTTTGGCGGTCGAAAGAGAAGGCTTTTTATCACGGGAAAGGAAATCAGCCCAAAACAACTTAACCGGCAGAAAAATATTTTTTTGAAAAAATCCCTAAGCCCCGGGGTTACAATTTCATCAAAAATCTGACTTTCGGCAATTCAGTCAAAAATGGTGCCAAACGGTGGCAAATGCTCCCCTAAGAGGTTTGGTGGTCGAAACAGAAGGCTTTTTATCACAGGAAAAGAAAACAGCCCTCGACAACTTAACCAGCAGAAAAAGATGTTTTTGAAAAAATCCCTAAGCCCCGGGGTCACAATTTCATCAAAAATCTGACTTTCGGCAATTCACTCAAAAATGGTCCCAAACGGTTTCAAATGCTCCCGTGAGAGGTTTGCTGGTCGAAACAGAAGGCTTTTTATCACAGGAAAAGAAATCAGCCCTCAAAAACTTAACCGGCAGAAAAAGATTTTTTTGAAAAAATCCCTAAGCCCCGGGGTCACAATTTCATCAAAAATCTGACTTTCGGCAATTCACTCAAAAATGGTGCCAAACGGTTGCAAATGCTCCCCTGAGAGGTTTGGTGGTCGAAACAGAAGGCTTTTTATCACGGGAAAGGAAATCAGCCCAAAACAACTTAAGCAGCAGAAAAATATTTTTTTGAAAAAATCCATAAGCCCCGGGGTCACAATTTCATCAAAAATCAGACTTTCGGCATTTCAATCAAAAATGGTCCCAAACGGTTTCAAATGCTCCCGTGAGAGGTTTGGTGGTCGAAACAGAAGGCTTTTTATCACAGGAAAAGAAATCAGCCCTCAAAAACTTAACCGGCAGAAAAAGATTTTTTTGAAAAAATCCCTAAGCCCCGGGGTTACAATTTCATCAAAAATCTGACTTTCGGCAATTCACTCAAAAATGGTGCCAAACGGTGGCAAATGCTCCCCTAAGAGGTTTGGTGGTCGAAACAGAAGGCTTTTTATCACAGGAAAAGAAATCAGCCCAAAACAACTTAACCGGCAGAAAAATATTTTTTTGAAAAAATCCCTAAGCCCCGGGGTCACAATTTCATCAAAAATCTGACTTTCGGCAATTCACTCAAAAATGGTCCCAAACGGTTTCAAATGCTCCCGTGAGAGGTTTGGTGGTCAAAACAGAAGGCTTTTTATCACAGGAAAAGAAATCAGCCCTCAAAAACTTAACCGGCAGAAAAAGATTTTTTTGAAAAAATCCCTAAGCCCCGGGGTCACAATTTCATCAAAAATCAGACTTTCGGCAATTCACTCAAAAATGGTGCCAAACGGTTGCAAATGCTCCCCTGAGAGGTTTGGTGGTCGAAACAGAAGGCTTTTTATCACGGGAAAGGAAATCAGCCCAAAACAACTTAAGCAGCAGAAAAATATTTTTTTGAAAAAATCCATAAGCCCCGGGGTCACAATTTCATCAAAAATCAGACTTTCGGCATTTCAATCAAAAATGGTCCCAAACGGTTTCAAATGCTCCCGTGAGAGGTTTGGTGGTCGAAACAGAAGGCTTTTTATCACAGGAAAAGAAATCAGCCCTCAAAAACTTAACCGGCAGAAAAAGATTTTTTTGAAAAAATCCCTAAGCCCCGGGGTTACAATTTCATCAAAAATCTGACTTTCGGCAATTCACTCAAAAATGGTGCCAAACGGTGGCAAATGCTCCCCTAAGAGGTTTGGTGGTCGAAACAGAAGGCTTTTTATCACAGGAAAAGAAATCAGCCCAAAACAACTTAACCGGCAGAAAAATATTTTTTTGAAAAAATCCCTAAGCCCCGGGGTCACAATTTCATCAAAAATCTGACTTTCGGCAATTCACTCAAAAATGGTCCCAAACGGTTTCAAATGCTCCCGTGAGAGGTTTGGTGGTCAAAACAGAAGGCTTTTTATCACAGGAAAAGAAATCAGCCCTCAAAAACTTAACCGGCAGAAAAAGATTTTTTTGAAAAAATCCCTAAGCCCCGGGGTCACAATTTCATCAAAAATCTGACTTTCGGCAATTCACTCAAAAATGGTGCCAAACGGTTGCAAATGCTCCCCTGAGAGGTTTGGCGGTCGAAACAGAAGGCTTTTTATCACGGGAAAGGAAATCAGCCCAAAACAACTTAAGCAGCAGAAAAATATTTTTTTGAAAAAATCCCTAAGCCCCGGGGTTACAATTTCATCAAAAATCTGACTTTCGGCAATTCACTCAAAAATGGTGCCAAACGGTGGCAAATGCTCCCCTAAGAGGTTTGGTGGTCGAAACAGAAGGCTTTTTATCACAGGAAAAGAAATCAGCCCTCGAAAACTTAACTGGCAGAAAAAGATTTTTTTGAAAAAATCCCTAAGCCCCGGAGTCACAATTTCATCAAAATCTGACTTTCGGCAATTCACTCAAAAATGGTGCCAAACGGTTGCAAATGCACCCTGAGAGGTTTGGCGGTCGAAACAGAAGCCTTTTTATCACGGGAAAGGAAATCAGCCCTCGACAACTTAACCGGCAGAAAAATATTTTTTTGAAAAAATCCCTAAGCCCCGGGATCACAATTTCATCAAAAATCTGACTTTCGGCAATTTACTCAAAAATGGTGCCAAACGGTTGCAAATGCTCCCCTGAGAGGTTTGGCGGTCGAAGCAGAAGGCTTTTTATCACGGGAAAAGAAATCAGCCCAAGACAACTAAACCGGCAGAAAAAGATTTTTTGGAAAAAATCCCTAAGCCCCGGGGTCACAATTTCATCAAAATCTGACTTTCGGCAATTCACTCAAAAATGGTGCCAAACGGTTGCAAATGCTCCCCTGAGAGGTTTGGCGGTCGAAACAGAAGGCTTTTTATCACGGGAAAGGAAATCAGCCCAAAACAACTTAACCGGCAGAAAAATATTTTTTTGAAAAAATCCCTAAGCCCCGGGGTCACAATTTCATCTAAAATCTGACTTTGGGCAATTCACTCAAAAATGGTGCCAAACGGTTTCAAATGCTCCCATGAGAGGTTTAGCGGTCGAAACAGAAGGCTTTTTATCACGAGAAAAGAAATCAGCCCAAGACAACTTAACCGGCAGAAAAAGATTTTTTTGAAAAAATCCCTAAGCCCCGGGGTCACAATTTCATCAAAAATCAGACTTTCGGCATTTCAATCAAAAATGGTCCCAAACGGTTTCAAATGCTCCCGTGAGAGGTTTGGTGGTCGAAACAGAAGGCTTTTTATCACAGGAAAAGAAATCAGCCCTCAAAAACTTAACCGGCAGAAAAAGATTTTTTTGAAAAAATCCCTAAGCCCCGGGGTCACAATTTCATCAAAAATCTGACTTTCGGCAATTCACTCAAAAATGGTGTCAAACGGTTGCAAATGCTCCCCTGAGAGGTTTGGCGGTCGAAACAGAAGGCTTTTTATCACGGGAAAGGAAATCAGCCCAAAACAACTTAACCGGCAGAAAAATATTTTTTTGAAAAAATCCCTAAGCCCCGGGGTCACAATTTCATCAAAAATCTGACTTTCGGCAATTCACTCAAAAATGGTGCCAAACGGTGGCAAATGCTCCCCTAAGAGGTTTGGTGGTCGAAACAGAAGGCTTTTTATCACAGGAAAAGAAATCAGCCCTCAAAAACTTAACCGGTAGAAAAAGATTTTTTTGAAAAAATCCCTAAGCCCCGGGGTCACAATTTCATCAAAAATCTGACTTTCGGCAATTCACTCAAAAATGGTGCCAAACGGTTGCAAATGCTCCCCTGAGAGGTTTGGCGGTCGAAACAGAAGGCTTTTTATCACGGGAAAGGAAATCAGCCCAAAACAACTTAACCGGCAGAAAAATATTTTTTTGAAAAAATCCCTAAGCCCCGGGGTCACAATTTCATCAAAAATCTGACTTTCGGCAATTCACTCAAAAATGGTGCCAAACGGTGGCAAATGCTCCCATAAGAGGTTTGGTGGTCGAAACAGAAGGCTTTTTATCACAGGAAAAGAAAACAGCCCTCGACAACTTAACCAGCAGAAAAAGATGTTTTTGAAAAAATCCCTAAGCCCCGGGGTCACAATTTCATCAAAAATCTGACTTTCGGCAATTCACTCAAAAATGGTGCCAAACGGTTTCAAATGCTCCCCTGAGAGGTTTGGCGGTCGAATAGAATAGAATAGAATATCATTTATTACGGCCATAGGCCCATACAGGTAAAAACAACACATAAATAACAGTTTGTGCCGTAAGGAGAAAAAAAAAAACGATCGCTAAAACACCACTATAACAATAAAATACTATAAAATGGAAAGGCATGCTACGCCTTAATTAGCTTGTAGAGCTCCTTGGCGTCGCTTTTGGGAAAGGACAGCAACTAGGAACCTAGCCACCTTCAGGGTCGTGTGGGTATCCTTGTCCTGCAAGATTTGGGCAAGGTGGAATTTTGGTGGGGTACCCTCTAGTTTCTGTATGATTGATCCCAACAAATTTGCCCGTGGCACATTAAACAAGGGGCAAGTGAACATAATGTGCTGGAGCGACTCCGGCGTCACCTTATCACATTCGCACACAGCGGGGGCTTGGCCCTTTGAGAACCTATGTCTCAGGACATTAGAGGGAAAAACATTAAACCTCGCTTTGGTGAAGGCCAGTCTATGGGCAACAGTCGAAAGGGAGGAGAGGTATGATGGAACGCAGTAAGTTAAAGTGATACCAATGTTCTGGGGCGAACAAACACCTCCCCCCAGCGTATAATTTCGCTGTAAATCGATGTCATCCAGTCTTTGGCGGATCAGTCTCTGAGCAGTGATTTGGTCTAGTTTTAGGGAATCTGAGGGAGAGATTCCATAACTCAGGAGTTTGGCATGAATTCTACTAGTCCAAAGGCTAGAGAATTCATCTCGCCATAAGCATTGGGCAAGGTAATGGTTTGGTAATCTATGCCACAATGATAGCCAGTAATTGAAGACTTGCTTCCACAGGCAAGTTTCTAAGGATGCGACCTTCAATTCTAGTCGCATGGCTGCGTTGCTTACGCACAGGGGGAGCATTAGGAGCCGACGTAGGAATTGGCTTTGCAGAGTCTCAAGGGGAGCGAGATCTGTCATCACGGCCCAGAGCGGGGCAGCATAAGCAAGCACAGCAACCACTTTTGCCTTGAACACCTTTAGGGCCGAGGGAACATGCAAAGCTCCGTCCGAAAAGAAGAATCGGAGGAGCGCATATGACAAGGTTTTGGCCTTATTAAGTAGGTGTTGAATGTGGGCTTTCCACCCCAAATTGTATTGAAAAATAACTCCTAGGTATTGAAATTTTAGGACTTGCTCTATTTTTGCCCCACCAAGCTTCCATTTGTATAATCTCCGGCTTCTGGAGAAGATCAGGATCTTGGACTTGGCATGGTTGATGGTTAATTGATTGAGTTGACAATACGTGGCAAAGATCTTCAGAGCTCTGTTTAGTCCAACACGTGTATAAGATAGAATTACCGCGTCGTCCGCATATAAAAGGAGTGGGCAGCGGTAATCCGCTAGTCTAGGCGCGTGTGTACTTGGAGATGAATTGACTAGGGGTGCTCGCATGTCGCTGATGAATAGGTTGAATAGGCAGGGAGCCAATATACATCCTTGGCGCACTCCCTTGTTTATTGGTATCGAATTTGTAAGGTCGCCCGCTGGAGTGAATCTCACTCTGGCAAGGGTACCTTCGTGGAGCTGGCTTATGAGCCATAAGAGTCTTCTATCAATGCCCTGTTTCGCAAGTTTCTCCCAAAGAATATTTCTAGGAACGCTGTCAAAGGCTGCCTTTAGATCTAAGAAGGCAGCACAGAGGTAGCCCCGGGGGGGGGAGGAGTACTTCCGAGCCAGATGATAAAGAACTATCGCATGATCGGTTGTGGAGCGTTTAGTTCTGAACCCTGCTTGTTCATGGCCAATCTGGTTAGTCTCATCTACCCATCGCAATAATTTAGTCATCAAAAAGCTGGCATAAATTTTCCCTATGATCGAAAGGAGGCTGATGTTACGGTAGTTTTCCGGCTCCGTTGGAGAACCTTTTTTATGAATTGGTACAATAATGGCCTCCTTCCATGTTTTGGGGATGAGACCGGAAGCGTTGATTGCATCGAAGGTTTTGGCCAAGATGCCGGCCCACCATTGTGGGTGTAGTTTGATGGCTTCAGCAGGGATCAGGTCGGGCCCAGGGGCTTTGCCCGGTTTCAGCTGAGCTATTAACTTGGCTATTTCGTCAGGATCGGTGGGAGGCCAAATAGGTAGGTGGGTAAACAGGTGCATCAGATGGTCGGAGGGAGCATCTGCCTGTGAGAAGCATTTCTTCAGGAACCGTTCCCATGTCGGTGCAGAGATGACTGCCCTTGGGGAATTCCTCCCCCTTCTGTTAATCAAAGACCAGAATTCCCTGGATCTGTGTGGTTTTGAAGCAGTAATCAAAGCCTGCCAACGATTATGTTGCCACTCACGCTTGGCAATTATCTGCGTGCGTTTGTAAACTTGCTTGGCTTGTGCATAGCTAGCTGGCAGGGTAGATGCATCAGAGGTCTTGTATGCATTATATATAGCACGGAGGCGCTGTCTTGCTTGTTTGCACTGGGAATTATACCAGGGAGCACCGTGAGTATACTCGTTTCGATTTAAATTTTTGGGTGGTAACCTGAAGAAGGACGTAAGATCAGTCATATGATGGTAGAAGCGCTTCAATACTATGCTATGCTCGTCTGAGGCAGAGCCTATGTTGGGATAGGGCCCGAGGATTTCTTTTTGAAAGAATTCCAGGTACCTTTGAGCCTGTGTCTCCGACCATTTGATTCCTCTTACTTGGAAAGATTTGTTGGTTACCACCTGAGTCACATGTCTATGAGCCTCCGGCTGCCAGTTCAGGGAAAGCTTAGCAACAAGGGGAAGGTGATCACTAAATTGTACATTCTCGATCTTAAAAGTGGAAATACACTTAAATAGATCCCTAGAGACCAACAGGTAATCGAGGACGCTGTTTGATTTAACGCTCAGGTGAGTGAAATCCCCTGGAATATCGGGGAGGCATGTGCCATTTAAGGGGACCAAATTCAAACGGATGGCCATTTGATAGAGGAGTACTCCAGCCTCATTTGCTCTGTGGTCCTTAGAAGTTCTCTTCACGATGTGTTCCAGGTCATAATTATCAAGGTTTGGGGTAACCCACCATTTGGCTTTGGTCAACGAGTCCCAATTTGCTGCCGTACGGGCATTAAAATCGCCACCAATTATGGCCGGGGTGTTAGGAAACTTAACATAGCATGAGAGCAAATGCTCTTCTAGCGAGCCCCATTTAGAGCCCAATTCAAGGGAAGAACCCCCGGGTGGCAAGTAAACATTTGTAACTAGGAGCGAGATCTTTTCCCCCGCAATCAGCCCGGTGAGGGCGTAGGGAGGCAAGGCCTGTACTAGAGTAAATTTGGAATGTAGGTTGAGGGAGATGCCTATTATTAGGCCCCCTTTAGGGCGGCCTCCTTTCAGGGAGGGGCAGGCAGGGAGTTCTAGAAGCTCAAAGCCATTTAGAACAATTTTTTCTACTTCCCACGATTCTTGGAACAAGATGATATGAAATCGATTGATATACTCCAAGAATTCTGGCTCATGTTTTTTTCCCCTCCAGCCCGCAATGTTCCAGCTGAGGACTGATAGGGGGGAGTTCCTGTTGTGTTCAATTCGCTGTCATTTCAGGGAGAGAAGTGGGTCCTTTGGAGGCAGGGCAGACCCCACAAAAAAGTCAGTTATTTTACTTTGCATGGCAGGCACCTGCTGGAGGTACCTAATCTTGGAGTTGGTAGTGGGGTGTTTAGACTGGGACAACAGAGTGGGTCTCCCGCTGGCTAACCCTAGGGTGGCCACTTCAGTAGGAGGCTCCACAGGATTTGCAGAGACTGCCCCACCGCGAGGTCTGAAGGTCGCCAATGAAACCATTTGATTTATATGTCCGGCCGGGTCTTCAGTCAAATCCGGATCATTTTTTGATGTAGGTGGAACGCTCCCCTGACCTGATGCTAGCGAAGGTACTGGGGATGCTCGACGTACAGATACCGTTTGTATGTCGTGTCTGTGCCGCTCAGGAGAATATGAGGACTCCAATTCCGGCATTGATGGATTAGATGGTAAAGAATTGTTTTGGTGGAGGGGACTCTGAATTACACTCTTCAGCGGGGGACTCTTGGAGGGCGAGTCGAAATTTATCAGGAGTTGAGATGAAAGGCCAACTTGTGAGGCAAAACCTGGGTCTGCCAAGCGTCGATGGACTTTGCCCACAGGTGAGGGAGGCATGGGTTTAGGAGCCGGACTGAGGTGTGGAAGTCTTCCTGCTTCCTTAGAACACGACTCCGAAAAGCTGGCATGGTTATCCTGAGAAGTGGGCAGGACTTTTCCTTTCTTCTGGACATATATGAGCTGATGATTAAGTACTTCTAATCTATCAATTATTTCTTGTTGTTCCCTCGGTGGAAGGTTGCCAAAGGTGGCTAAGAGCTCTCTTTCCTCCGGCGGGGTCAGGGAATTACATGCACCAGTGGATTCCTTTAGAGCTCGTGGGGACGTAGGGTAAGTCCAGTTTCGGTACGGATGGGTATCCTCCGGAAGAGGAGGCTCAATATCCCGAGATGCTCCCGACCTCTCCGACAGGGTCCGCTCCGTGCCGTAGTCGGCAAGTAGAAGGGGATGGCTCATGCTATCCATAAAAACTCTTGTTGGGGTGATATTGTACCTAGCCAAGAGTGATTTCTGCCTGATGATAGCTGAAGGGATCCTTGGAGAGTAAAACGCAAGCATCACTCTCTGTTGCCTGAGGTGCTGGTTCAAAGGTAATACTGCAATAAGATCGCATTGTGTGATTTCTATGTTTAGGAGGTTGCTTAGTTGTTTTTTAACCCCTCCCAAGGTGAGCCACCTTGCTGACCCTACCCCGATATTTAGGCAGATTTTCTTAGGTTGCAGGGACAATGCTTGATGTTTCAGTGCAGTATTTAGTTTATATTTAGGGATCTCACTTCCTTTTTTGGTTGAGTGTAAGGTCCTCTGGCACTTCATTTCCCCTGAATCTACAGTTGGTTTAGACATTGACCCGAGGTTGTCAATTTTCTGTTCAAGGCTAGATAGCTGGGAGGATAGGACATCAATCTTCTTGAATATGCAATTAAGGGTTCTGACCACAAGATGGAGATGTTCATGTTGTTCTAGTCTAGCGCAGTCCTCGGCTCCGGCGTCCTGCACCACCCCCAGTGGGGGGCTCCCTCTTCCTCCGAGCTTGCCGTCCGCAGTTTTAGTCTGGGGTAAAAATAATTCCTCTGGAGTTGACGTTGTTTCTGGAGACGTTAGAGGGTAGAAACGGTTCTGAGTTTTCACCCTATAGCAGTGATCAGTGGGGATACTCCATTTGCCAGACACGGGGGGGTCGGTTTTTGATTGTTTAGTTCTTGGGGAGGGCGAAACCTCGTCACAATCCCTTCGGCGTTTGCCTTGGCCCATCGTTGTGAGTCTTTTAAAATAGCAGTACTTAGAAGGTAATAAAAGTGGTAAAAATAGAAATACAGCCGGGTGTGGGCCGGCGCAAAGCCAGTGAGACAAAGGTTGCTTCCAAGACTGCCGGAGAACACAGTTATCTGCTCGTTAAAGCTAATTTACGATGCAGGCTTTACAGTTATCAGTTATCAGTAATGTGAGCTCCTGGCATGGGCTCCAACACCCTGGTACAATCTTCAGCAAGAGCTTGAAGGGCTGGGAGCCGCAACACAAAGTTTAGGGCGGATTCGAAATGAACTCCGGCAAATGCGTCTTACCTCGTCGCCTCCTTGCTTCTGCCTCGCCACTTTCTTTCAGTCTTGAGTGGTCGTGAGACTGTGGAGAGACCCGGCGGGCAGAGCAGGTTGCTGCTGCTCTAGGCAAGTAATTAAAACCAATTGCTGAGCTCCTTTGCCGTGGGAGTCACAGGCTTTCAAGATTAATGGAGTCGTCTATTGTTCCTTATCTACAAGGCGCTGACTCATCCGGCACTTTCTCTGCTCACAGCTCTACAATCTTCTGCTCTCAAGCTCCGGCTAAAGGAAACAGTTGTAATTAAGAAAAATAAAATACTGGTCTAAAACGAGTTAAAACGAGATAAAATCAATTAAAACTCAGTTAAAATTTGTGGAGCTCTGGGGCTGACAGCCTAGCCTGCCGCCATCTTGAAAGCTAAAGGGCGTTTGGCGGTCGAAACAAAAGGCTTTTTATCACGAGAAAAGAAATCAGCCCAAGACAACTTAACCGGCAGAAAAAGATTTTTTTGAAAAAATCCCTAAGCCCCGGGGTCACAATTTCATCAAAAATCTGACTTTCGGCAATTCACTCAAAAATGGTGCCAAACGGTTGCAAATGCTCCCCTGAGAGTTTTAGCCGTCGAAACAGAAGGCTTTATATCACAGAGCATTGAATCAGCCATGGACAACTTAACCGGCAAAAAAATGGTGCCAAACGGTTGCAAATGCTCCCCTGAGAGGTTTGGCGGTCGAAACAGAACGCTTTTAATGACGGGAAAAGAAATCAGCCCTCGAAAACTTAACCGGCAGAAAAATATTTTTTTGAAAAAATCTCTAAGCCCCAGGGTCACAATTTCATCAAAAATCGGACTTTCGGCATTTCACTCAAAAATTGTCCCAAACGGTTTCAAATGCTCCCGTGAGAGGTTTGGTGGTCGAAACAGAAGGCTTTTTATCACAGGAAAAGAAATCAGCCCTCGAAAACTTAACTGGCAGAAAAAGATTTTTTTGAAAAAATCCCTAAGCCCCGGGGTCACAATTTCATCAAAAATCTGACTTTCGGCAATTCACTCAAAAATGGTGCCAAATGGTGGCAAATGCTCCCCTAAGAGGTTTGGTGGTCGAAACAGAAGGCTTTTTATCACAGGAAAAGAAATCAGCCCTCGAAAACTTAACTGGCAGAAAAAGATTTTTTTGAAAAAATCCCTAAGCCCCGGAGTCACAATTTCATCAAAATCTGACTTTCGGCAATTCACTCAAAAATGGTGCCAAACGGTTGCAAATGCTCCCCTGAGAGGTTTGGCGGTCGAAACAGAAGGCTTTTTATCACGGGAAAGGAAATCAGCCCAAAACAACTTAACCGGCAGAAAAATATTTTTTTGAAAAAATCCCTAAGCCCCGGGGTCACAATTTCATCTAAAATCTGACTTTCGGCAATTCACTCAAAAATGGTGCCAAACGGTTTCAAATGCTCCCATGAGAGATTTGGTGGTCAAAACAGAAGGCTTTTTATCACAGGAAAAGAAATCAGCCCTCAAAAACTTAACCGGCAGAAAAAGATTTTTTTGAAAAAATCCCTAAGCCCCGGGGTCACAATTTCATCAAAAATCTGACTTTCGGCAATTCACTCAAAAATGGTGCCAAACGGTTGCAAATGCTCCCCTGAGAGGTTTGGCGGTCGAAACAGAAGGCTTTTTATCACGGGAAAGGAAATCAGCCCAAAACAACTTAAGCAGCAGAAAAATATTTTTTTGAAAAAATCCCTAAGCCCCGGGGTTACAATTTCATCAAAAATCTGACTTTCGGCAATTCACTCAAAAATGGTGCCAAACGGTGGCAAATGCTCCCCTAAGAGGTTTGGTGGTCGAAACAGAAGGCTTTTTATCACAGGAAAAGAAATCAGCCCTCGAAAACTTAACTGGCAGAAAAAGATTTTTTTGAAAAAATCCCTAAGCCCCGGAGTCACAATTTCATCAAAATCTGACTTTCGGCAATTCACTCAAAAATGGTGCCAAACGGTTGCAAATGCACCCTGAGAGGTTTGGCGGTCGAAACAGAAGCCTTTTTATCACGGGAAAGGAAATCAGCCCTCGACAACTTAACCGGCAGAAAAATATTTTTTTGAAAAAATCCCTAAGCCCCGGGATCACAATTTCATCAAAAATCTGACTTTCGGCAATTTACTCAAAAATGGTGCCAAACGGTTGCAAATGCTCCCCTGAGAGGTTTGGCGGTCGAAGCAGAAGGCTTTTTATCACGGGAAAAGAAATCAGCCCAAGACAACTAAACCGGCAGAAAAAGATTTTTTGGAAAAAATCCCTAAGCCCCGGGGTCACAATTTCATCAAAAATCGGACTTTCGGCATTTCACTCAAAAATTGTCCCAAACGGTTTCAAATGCTCCCGTGAGAGGTTTGGTGGTCGAAACAGAAGGCTTTTTATCACAGGAAAAGAAATCAGCCCTCGAAAACTTAACTGGCAGAAAAAGATTTTTTTGAAAAAATCCCTAAGCCCCGGGGTCACAATTTCATCAAAAATCTGACTTTCGGCAATTCACTCAAAAATGGTGCCAAACGGTTGCAAATGCTCCCCTGAGAGGTTTGGTGGTCGAAACAGAAGGCTTTTTATCACGGGAAAGGAAATCAGCCCAAAACAACTTAACCGGCAGAAAAATATTTTTTTGAAAAAATCCCTAAGCCCCGGGGTTACAATTTCATCAAAAATCTGACTTTCGGCAATTCACTCAAAAATGGTGCCAAACGGTGGCAAATGCTCCCCTAAGAGGTTTGGTGGTCGAAACAGAAGGCTTTTTATCACAGGAAAAGAAATCAGCCCTCGAAAACTTAACTGGCAGAAAAAGATTTTTTTGAAAAAATCCCTAAGCCCCGGGGTCACAATTTCATCTAAAATCTGACTTTCGGCAATTCACTCAAAAATGGTGCCAAACGGTTTCAAATGCTCCCATGAGAGATTTGGTGGTCGAAACAGAAGGCTTTTTATCACAGGAAAAGAAATCAGCCCTCGAAAACTTAACTGGCAGAAAAAGATTTTTTTGAAAAAATCCCTAAGCCCCGGGGTCACAATTTCATCAAAAATCTGACTTTCGGCAATTCACTCAAAAATGGTGCCAAACGGTTGCAAATGCTCCCCTGAGAGGTTTGGCGGTCGAAACAGAAGACTTTATATCACAGAGCAAGAAATCAGCCATGGACAACATAACCGGCAGAAAAATTGTGCCAAACGGTAGCAAATGCTCCCATGAGAGGTTTGGCGGTCGAAAGAAAAGGCTTTTTATCACAGGAAAAGAAAACAGCCCTCGACAACTTAACCAGCAGAAAAAGATGTTTTTGAAAAAATCCCGAAGCCCCGGGGTCACAATTTCATCAAAAATCTGACTTTCGGCAATTCACTCAAAAATGGTGCCAAACGGTTTCAAATGCTCCCCTGAGAGGTTTGGCGGTCGAAACAGAAGGCTTTTTATCATGAGAAAAGAAATCAGCCCGAGACAACATAACCGGCAGAAAAAGATTTTTTTGAAAAAATCCCTAAGCCCCGGGGTCACAATTTCATCAAAAATCAGACTTTCGGCATGTCAATCAAAAATGGTCCCAAACGGTTTCAAATGCTCCCGTGCGAGGTTTGGTGGTCGAAACAGAAGGCTTTTTATCACAGGAAAAGAAATCAGCCCTCAAAAACTTAACCAGCAGAAAAAGATTTTTTTGAAAAAATCCCTAAGCCCCGGGGTCACAATTTCATCAAAAATCTGACTTTCGGCAATTCACTCAAAAATGGTGCCAAACGGTTGCAAATGCTCCCCTGAGAGGTTTGGCGGTCGAAACAGAAGGCTTTTTATAACGGGAAAGGAAATCAGCCCAAAAAAATTTAACCGGCAGACAAATATTTTTTTGAAAAAATCCCTAAGCCCCGGGGTTACAATTTCATCAAAAATCTGACTTTCGGCAATTCACTCAAAAATGGTGCCAAACGGTGGCAAATGCTCCCCTAAGAGGATTGGTGGTCGAAACAGAAGGCTTTTTATCACAGGAAAAGAAATCAGCCCTCGAAAACTTAACCGGCAGAAAAAGATTTTTTTGAAAAAATCCCTAAGCCCCGGAGTCACAATTTCATCAAAAATCTGACTTTCGGCAATTCACTCAAAAATGGTGCCAAACGGTTGCAAATGCTCCCCTGAGAGGTTTGGCGGTCGAAACAGAAGGCTTTTTATCACGGGAAAGGAAATCAGCTCAAAACAACTTAACCGGCAGAAAAATATTTTTTTGAAAAAATCCCTAAGCCCCGGGGTCACAATTTCATCAAATATCTGACTTTCGGCAATTCACTCAAAAATGGTGCCAAACGGTTGCAAATGCTCCCCTGAGAGGTTTGGCGGTCGAAACAGAAGGCTTTTTATCACGGGAAAGGAAATCAGCCCAAAACAACTTAACTGACAGAAAAATATTTTTTTGAAAAAATCCCTAAGCCACGGAGTCACAATTACATAAAAAATCTGACTTTCGGAAATTCACTCAAAAATGCTGCCAAACGGTTGAAAATGCTCCCGTGAGAGGTTTGGTGGTCGAAACAGGAGGCTTTTTATCACAGGAAAAGAAATCAGCCCTCGAAAACTTAACCGGTGGAAAAATATTTTTTTGAAAAAATGCCTGAGCCCCCGGGGTCACAATTTCATCAAAAACCTGACTTTCGGCAATTCACTCAAAAATGGTGCCAAACGGTTGCAAATGCTCCCCTGAGAGGTTTGGCGGTCGATACAGAAGGCTTTATATCACAGAGCAAGAAATCAGCCATGGACAACATAACCGGCAGAAAAATGGTGCCAAACGGTTGCAAATGCTCCCGTGAGAGGTTTGGCGGTCGAAACAGAAGGCTTTTTATCACAGGAAAAGAAAACAGCCCTCGAGAACTTAACCGGCAGAAAAAGATGTTTTTGAAAAAATCCCTAAGCCCCGGGGTCACAATTTCATCAAAAATCTGACTTTCGGCAATTCACTCAAAAATGGTGCCAAACGGTTGCAAATGCTCCCCTGAGAGGTTTGGCGTTTGAAACAGAAGGCTTTTTATCACGGGAAAAGAAATCAGCCCAAGACAACTTAACCGGCAGAAAAAGATTTTTTTGAAAAAATCCCTAAGCCCCGGGGTCACAATTTCATGAAAAATCTGACTTTCGGCAATTCACTCAAAAATGGTACTAAACGTTTGCAAATGCTCCCCTGAGAGGTTTGGCGGTCGAAACAAAAAGCTTTATATCACAGAGCAAGAAATCAGCGATGGACAACATAACCGGCAGAAAAATTGTGCCAAACAGTTGCAAATGCTCCCGTGAGAGGTTTGGCGGTCGAAACAGAAGGCTTTTTATCACAGGAAAAGAAATCAGCCCTCGAAAACTTAACCGGCAGAAAAAGATTTTTTTTTCAAAAAATGCCTAAGCCCCGGGGTCACAATTTCATCAAGAATCTGACTTTCGGCAATTCACTCAAAAATTGTGCCAAACGGTTGCAAATGCTCCCCTGAGAGGTTTGGCGGTCGAAACAGAAGGCTTTTTATCACGGGAAAGGAAATCAGACCAAAACAACTTAACCGGCAGAAAAATATTTTTTTCAAAAAATCCCTAAGCCGCGGAGTCACAATTACATAAAAAATCTGACTTTCGGAAATTCACTCAAAAATGCTGCCAAACGGTTGAAAATGCTCCCGTGAGAGGTTTGGTGGTCGAAACAGAAGGCTTTTTATCACAGGAAAAGAAATCAGCCCTCGAAAACTTGACCGGTGGAAGAATATTTTTTTGAAAAAATCCCTAAGCCCCGGGGTCACAATTTCATCAAATATCTGACTTTCGGCAGTTCACTCAAAAATGGTGTCAAACGGTTGCAAATGCTCCCCTGAGAGGTTTGGCGGTCGAAACAGAAGGCTTTATATCACAGAGCAAGAAATCAGCGATGGACAACATAACCGGCAGAAAAATTGTGCCAAATGGTAGCAAATGCTCCCGTGAGATGTTTGGTGGTCGAAACAGAAGGCTTTTTATCACAGGAAAAGAAATCAGCCCTCAAAAACTTAACCGGCGGATAAAGATTTTTTTGAAAAAATCCCTAAGCCCCGGGGTCACAATTTCATCAAAAATCTGACTTTCGGCAATTCACTCAAAAATGGTGCCAAACGGTTTCAATTGCTCCCCTGAGAGGTTTGGTGGTCGAAACAGAAGGCTTTTTATCACGGGAAAGGAAATCAGACCAAAACAACTTAACCGGCAGAAAAATATTTTTTTGTAAAAATCCCTAAGCCGCGGAGTCACAATTACATAAAAAATCTGACTTTCGGAAATTCACTCAAAAATGCTGCCAAACGGTTGAAAATGCTCCCGTGAGAGGTTTGGTGGTCGAAACAGAAGGCTTTTTATCACAGGAAAAGAAATCAGCCCTCGAAAACTTGACCGGTGGAAGAATATTTTTTTGAAAAAATCCCTAAGCCCCGGGGTCACAATTTCATCAAATATCTGACTTTCGGCAGTTCACTCAAAAATGGTGTCAAACGGTTGCAAATGCTCCCCTGAGAGGTTTGGCGGTCGAAACAGAAGGCTTTATATCACAGAGCAAGAAATCAGCGATGGACAACATAACCGGCAGAAAAATTGTGCCAAATGGTAGCAAATGCTCCCGTGAGAGGTTTGGTGGTCGAAACAGAAGGCTTTTTATCACAGGAAAAGAAATCAGCCCTCAAAAACTTAACCGGCGGATAAAGATTTTTTTGAAAAAATCCCTAAGCCCCGGGGTCACAATTTCATCAAAAATCTGACTTTCGGCAATTCACTCAAAAATGGTGCCAAACGGTTTCAATTGCTCCCCTGAGAGGTTTGGTGGTCGAAACAGAAGGCTTTTTATCACGGGAAAGGAAATCAGCCCAAAACAACTTAACCGGCAGAAAAAGATTTTTTTGAAAAAATCCCTAAGCCGCGGAGTCACAATTGCATCATAAATCTGACTTTCGGCTTTTCACTCAAAAATAGTGCCAAACAGTTGCAAATGCTCCCGTGAGAGGTTTGGCGGTCGAAACAGAAGGCTTTTTATCACAGGAAAAGAAATTAGCCCTCGAAAACTTAACCGGCAGAAAAAGATTTTTTTTTCAAAAAATCCCTAAACCCCGGGGTCACAATTTCATCAAAAATCTGACTTTTGGCAATTCACTCAAAAATTGTGCCAAACGGTTGCAAATGCTCCCCTGAGAGGTTTGGCGGTCGAAACAGAAGGCTTTATATCACAGGAAAGGAAATCAGCCCAAAACAACTTAACCGGCAGAAAAATATTTTTTAAAAAAATCCCTAAGCCGCGGAGTCACAATTTCATCAGACATCTGACTATCGGCAATTCACTCAAAAATGGTGCCAAACGGTTGCAAATGCTCCCCTGAGAGGTTTGGCGGTCGAAACAGAAGGCTTTTTATCACGGGAAAGGAAATCAGCCCAAAACAACTTAACTGGCAGAAAAAATATTTTTTTGAAAAAATCCCTAAGCCCCGGGGTCACAATTTCATCAAATATCTGACTTTCGGCAATTCACTCAAAAATGGTGCCAAACGGTTGCAAATGCTCACCTGAGAGGTTTGGCGGTCGAAACAGAAGGCTTTTTATCACGGGAAAGGAAATCAGCCCAAAACAACTTAACCGACAGAAAAATATTTTTTTGAAAAAATCCCTAAGCCGCGGAGTCACAATTACATAAAAAATCTGACTTTCGGAAATTCACTCAAAAATGCTGCCAAACGGTTGAAAATGCTCCCTTGAGAGGTTTGGTGGTCGAAACAGAAGGCTTTTTATCACGGGAAAGGAAATCAGCCCTCGAAAACTTAACCGGCGGAAAAATATTTTTTTGAAAAAATCCCTAAGCTCCGGGATCACAATTTCATCAAATATCTGACTTTCGGCAGTTCACTCAAAAATGGTGCCAAACGGTTGCAAATGCTCCCCTGAGAGGTTTGGCGGTCGAAACAGAAGCCTTTTTATCACGGGAAAAGAAATCAGCCCTCGAAAACTTAACCGGCAGAAAAAGATTTTTTTGAAAAAATCCCTAAGCCCCGGGGTCACAATTTCATGAAAAATCAGACTTTCGGCAATTCACTCAAAAATGGTGCTAAACGTTTGCAAATGGCCCCCTGAGAGGTTTGGCCATCAAAACAGAAAGCTTTATATCACAGAGCAAGAAATCAACTATGGACAATTTAACTGGCAGAAAAATGGTGTCAAACGGTTGCAAATGCTCCCCTGAGAGGTTTGGCGGTCGAAACAGAAGGCTTTTTATCACGGGAAAAGAAATCAGCCCAAAACAACTTAACCGGCAGAAAAAGATTTTTTTGAAAAAATCCCTACGCCCCGAGGTAACAATTTCATCAAAAGTCTGACTTTCCTCAATTCACTCAAAAATGGTGCCAAACAGTTGCAAATGATCCCCTGAGAGGTTTGGCGGTCGAAACAGAAGGCTTTTTATCACGGGAAAAGAAATCAGCCCTCAACAACTTAACCGGCAGAAAAATATTTTTTTGAAAAAATGCCTGAGCCCCGGGGTCACAATTTCATCAAAAACCTGACTTCCGGCAATTCACTCAAAAATGGTGTCAAACGGTTGCAAATGCTCCCCTGAGAGGTTTGGCGGTCGAAACAAAAAGCTTTATATCACAGAGCAAGAAATCAGCGATGGACAACATAACCGGCAGAAAAATTGTGCCAAACAGTTGCAAATGCTCCCGTGAGAGGTTTGGCGGTCGAAACAGAAGGCTTTTTATCACAGGAAAAGAAATCAGCCCTCGAAAACTTAACCGGCAGAAAAAGATTTTTTTTTCAAAAAATCCCTAAGCCCCGGGGTCACAATTTCATCAAAAATCTGACTTTCGGCAATTCACTCAAAAATTGTGCCAAACGGTTGCAAATGCTCCCCTGAGAGGTTTGGCGGTCGAAACAGAAGGCTTTTTATCACGGGAAAGGAAATCAGACCAAAACAACTTAACCGGCAGAAAAATATTTTTTTCAAAAAATCCCTAAGCCGCGGAGTCACAATTACATAAAAAATCTGACTTTCGGAAATTCACTCAAAAATGCTGCCAAACGGTTGAAAATGCTCCCGCGAGAGGTTTGGTGATCGAAACAGAAGGCTTTTTATCACAGGAAAAGAAATCAGCCCTCGAAAACTTGACCGGTGGAAGAATATTTTTTTGAAAAAATCCCTAAGCCCCGGGGTCACAATTTCATCAAATATCTGACTTTCGGCAGTTCACTCAAAAATGGTGTCAAACGGTTGCAAATGCTCCCCTGAGAGGTTTGGCGGTCGAAACAGAAGGCTTTATATCACAGAGCAAGAAATCAGCGATGGACAACATAACCGGCAGAAAAATTGTGCCAAATGGTAGCAAATGCTCCCGTGAGAGGTTTGGTGGTCGAAACAGAAGGCTTTTTATCACAGGAAAAGAAATCAGCCCTCAAAAACTTAACCGGCGGATAAAGATTTTTTTGAAAAAATCCCTAAGCCCCGGGGTCACAATTTCATCAAAAATCTGACTTTCGGCAATTCACTCAAAAATGGTGCCAAACGGTTTCAATTGCTCCCCTGAGAGGTTTGGTGGTCGAAACAGAAGGCTTTTTATCACGGGAAAGGAAATCAGCCCAAAACAACTTAACCGGCAGAAAAAGATTTTTTTGAAAAAATCCCTAAGCCGCGGAGTCACAATTGCATCATAAATCTGACTTTCGGCTTTTCACTCAAAAATAGTGCCAAACAGTTGCAAATGCTCCCGTGAGAGGTTTGGCGGTCGGAACAGAAGGCTTTTTATCACAGGAAAAGAAATTAGCCCTCGAAAACTTAACCGGCAGAAAAAGATTTTTTTTTCAAAAAATCCCTAAACCCCGGGGTCACAATTTCATCAAAAATCTGACTTTTGGCAATTCACTCAAAAATTGTGCCAAACGGTTGCAAATGCTCCCCTGAGAGGTTTGGCGGTCGAAACAGAAGGCTTTATATCACAGGAAAGGAAATCAGCCCAAAACAACTTAACCGGCAGAAAAATATTTTTTAAAAAAATCCCTAAGCCGCGGAGTCACAATTTCATCAGACATCTGACTTTCGGCAATTCACTCAAAAATGGTGCCAAACGGTTGCAAATGCTCCCCTGAGAGGTTTGGCGGTCGAAACAGAAGGCTTTTTATCACGGGAAAGGAAATCAGCCCAAAACAACTTAACTGGCAGAAAAAATATTTTTTTGAAAAAATCCCTATGCCCCGGGGTCACAATTTCATCAAATATCTGACTTTCGGCAATTCACTCAAAAATGGTGCCAAACGGTTGCAAATGCTCACCTGAGAGGTTTGGCGGTCGAAACAGAAGGCTTTTTATCACGGGAAAGGAAATCAGCCCTCGAAAACTTAACCGGCGGAAAAATATTTTTTTGAAAAAATCCCTAAGCTCCGGGATCACAATTTCATCAAATATCTGACTTTCGGCAGTTCACTCAAAAATGGTGCCAAACGGTTGCAAATGCTCCCCTGAGAGGTTTGGCGGTCGAAACAGAAGCCTTTTTATCACGGGAAAAGAAATCAGCCCTCGAAAACTTAACCGGCAGAAAAAGATTTTTTTGAAAAAATCCCTAAGCCCCGGGGTCACAATTTCATGAAAAATCTGACTTTCGGCAATTCACTCAAAAATGGTGCTAAACGTTTGCAAATGGCCCCCTGAGAGGTTTGGCCATCAAAACAGAAAGCTTTATATCACAGAGCAAGAAATCAACTATGGACAATTTAACTGGCAGAAAAATGGTGTCAAACGGTTGCAAATGCTCCCCTGAGAGGTTTGGCGGTCGAAACAGAAGGCTTTTTATCATGGGAAAAGAAATCAGCCCAAAACAACTTAACCGGCAGAAAAAGATTTTTTTGAAAAAATCCCTACGCCCCGAGGTCACAATTTCATCAAAAGTCTGACTTTCCTCAATTCACTCAAAAATGGTGCCAAACAGTTGCAAATGATCCCCTGAGAGGTTTGGCGGTCGAAACAGAAGGCTTTTTATCACGGGAAAAGAAATCAGCCCTCAACAACTTAACCGGCAGAAAAATATTTTTTTGAAAAAATGCCTGAGCCCCGGGGTCACAATTTCATCAAAAACCTGACTTCCGGCAATTCACTCAAAAATGGTGCCAAACGGTTGCAAATGCTCCCCTGAGAGGTTTGGCGGTCGATACAGAAGGCTTTATATCACAGAGCAAGAAATCAGTCATGGACAACATAACCGGCAGAAAAATGGTGCCAAACGGTTGCAAATGCTCCCGTGAGAGGTTTGGCGGTCGAAACAGAATGCTTTTTATCACAGGAAAAGAAATCAGCCCTCGAAAACTTAACCGGCAGAAAAAGATTTTTTTGAAAAAATCCCTAAGCCCCGGGGTCACAATTTCATGAAAAATCTGACTTTCGGCAATTCACTCAAAAATGGTGCTAAACGTTTGCAAATGCTCCCCTGAGAGGTTTGGCCATCAAAACAGAAGGCTTTATATCACAGAGCAAGAAATCAACTATGGACAATTTAACTGGCAGAAAAATGGTGTCAAACGGTTGCAAAAGCTCCACTGACAGGTTTGGCGGTCGAAACAGAAGGCTTTTTATCATGGGAAAATAAATCAGCCCAAAACAACTTAACCGGCAGAAAAAGATTTTTTTGAAAAAATCCCTAAGCCCCGGGGTCACAATTTCATCAAAAGTCTGACTTTCGGCAATTCAATCAAAAATGGTGCCAAACGGTTGCAAATGCTCCCCTGAGAGGTTTGGCGGTCGAAACAGAAGGCTTTTTATCACGGGAAAGGAAACCAGCCCAAAACAACTTAACCGGCAGAAAAAGATTTTTTTGAAAAAATCCCTAAGCCCCGGGGTCACAATTTCATGAAAAATCTGACTTTCGGCAATTCACTCAAAAATGGTGCTAAACGTTTGCAAATGCTCCCCTGAGAGGTTTGGCCATCAAAACAGAAGGCTTTATATCACAGAGCAAGAAATCAACTATGGACAATTTAACTGGCAGAAAAATGGTGTCAAACGGTTGCAAATGCTCCCCTGAGAGGTTTGGCGGTCGAAACAGAAGGCTTTATATCATGGGAAAGGAAATCATCCCAAAACAACTTAACCGGCAGGAAAATATTTTTTTGAAAAAATCCCTAAGCCGCGGAGTCACAATTTCATCAGACATCTGACTTTCGGCAATTCACTCAAAAATGGTGCCAAACGGTTGCAAATGCTCCCCTGAGAGGTTTGGCGGTCGAAACAGAAGGCTTTTTATCACGGGAAAAGAAATCAGCCCAAAACAACTTAACCGGCAGAAAAAGATTTTTTTGAAAAAATCCCTAAGCCCCGGGGTCACAATTTCATCAAAAGTCTGACTTTCCTCAATTCACTCAAAAATGGTGCCAAACAGTTGCAAATGATCCCCTGAGAGGTTTGGCGGTCGAAACAGAAGGCTTTTTATCACGGGAAAAGAAATCAGCCCTCAACAACTTAACCGGCAGAAAAATATTTTTTTGAAAAAATGCCTGAGCCCCGGGGTCACAATTTCATCAAAAACCTGACTTCCGGCAATTCACTCAAAAATGGTGCCAAACGGTTGCAAATGCTCCCCTGAGAGGTTTGGCGGTCGATACAGAAGGCTTTATATCACAGAGCAAGAAATCAGTCATGGACAACATAACCGGCAGAAAAATGGTGCCAAACGGTTGCAAATGCTCCCGTGAGAGGTTTGGCGGTCGAAACAGAATGCTTTTTATCACAGGAAAAGAAATCAGCCCTCGAAAACTTAACCGGCAGAAAAAGATTTTTTTGAAAAAATCCCTAAGCCCCGGGGTCACAATTTCATGAAAAATCTGACTTTCGGCAATTCACTCAAAAATGGTGCTAAACGTTTGCAAATGCTCCCCTGAGAGGTTTGGCCATCAAAACAGAAGGCTTTATATCACAGAGCAAGAAATCAACTATGGACAATTTAACTGGCAGAAAAATGGTGTCAAACGGTTGCAAAAACTCCACTGAGAGGTTTGGCGGTCGAAACAGAAGGCTTTTTATCATGGGAAAAGAAATCAGCCCAAAACAACTTAACCGGCAGAAAAAGATTTTTTTGAAAAAATCCCTAAGCCCCGGGGTCACAATTTCATCAAAAGTCTGACTTTCGGCAATTCAATCAAAAATGGTGCCAAACGGTTGCAAATGCTCCCCTGAGAGGTTTGGCGGTCGAAACAGAAGGCTTTTTATCACGGGAAAGGAAACCAGCCCAAAACAACTTAACCGGCAGAAAAAGATTTTTTTGAAAAAATCCCTAAGCCCCGGGGTCACAATTTCATGAAAAATCTGACTTTCGGCAATTCACTCAAAAATGGTGCTAAACGTTTGCAAATGCTCCCCTGAGAGGTTTGGCCATCAAAACAGAAGGCTTTATATCACAGAGCAAGAAATCAACTATGGACAATTTAACTGGCAGAAAAATGGTGTCAAACGGTTGCAAATGCTCCCCTGAGAGGTTTGGCGGTCGAAACAGAAGGCTTTATATCATGGGAAAGGAAATCATCCCAAAACAACTTAACCGGCAGGAAAATATTTTTTTGAAAAAATCCCTAAGCCGCGGAGTCACAATTTCATCAGACATCTGACTTTCGGCAATTCACTCAAAAATGGTGCCAAACGGTTGCAAATGCTCCCCTGAGAGGTTTGGCGGTCGAAACAGAAGGCTTTTTATCACGGGAAAAGAAATCAGCCCAAAACAACTTAACCGGCAGAAAAAGATTTTTTTGAAAAAATCCCTAAGCCCCGGGGTCACAATTTCATCAAAAACCTGACTTTCGGCAATTCACTCAAAAATGGTGCCAAATGGTTGCAAATGCTCCCCTGAGAGGTTTGGCGGTCGAAACAGAAGGCTTTATATCACAGAGCAAGAAATC
This sequence comes from Podarcis filfolensis, assembly GCF_964270895.1. Taxonomy (NCBI): domain Eukaryota; kingdom Metazoa; phylum Chordata; class Lepidosauria; order Squamata; family Lacertidae; genus Podarcis; species Podarcis filfolensis. The sequence goes on from NC_139608.1 coordinate 90,762,196, forward strand.
AGCCATGGACAACATAACCGGCAGAAAAATGGTGCCAAACGGTTGCAAATGCTGCCGTGAGAGGTTTGGCGGTCGAAACAGAATGCTTTTTATCACAGGAAAAGAAACCAGCCCTCGAAAACTTAACCGGCAGAAAAAGATTTTTTTGAAAAAATCCCTAAGCCCCGGGGTCACAATTTCATGAAAAATCTGACTTTCGGCAATTCACTCAAAAATGGTGCTAAACGTTTGCAAATGCTCCCCTGAGAGGTTTGGCCATCAAAACAGAAGGCTTTATATCACAGAGCAAGAAATCAACTATGGACAATTTAACTGGCAGAAAAATGGTGTCAAACGGTTGCAAATGCTCCCCTGAGAGGTTTGGCGGTCGAAACAGAAGGCTTTATATCATGGGAAAGGAAATCATCCCAAAACAACTTAACCGGCAGGAAAATATTTTTTTGAAAAAATCCCTAAGCCGCGGAGTCACAATTTCATCAGACATCTGACTTTCGGCAATTCACTCAAAAATGGTGCCAAACGGTTGCAAATGCTCCCCTGAGAGGTTTGGCGGTCGAAACAGAAGGCTTTTTATCACGGGAAAGGAAATCAGCCCAAAACAACTTAACCGGCAGAAAAACATTTTTTTGAAAAAATCCCTAAGCCCCGGGGTCACAATTTCATCAAAAATCAGACTTTCGGCAATTCACTCAAAAATGGTGCCAAACGGTTGCAAATGCTCCCCTGAGAGGTTTGGCCATCAAAACAGAAGGCTTTATATCACAGAGCAAGAAATCAACTATGGACAATTTAACTGGCAGAAAAATGGTGTCAAACGGTTGCAAATGCTCCCCTGAGAGGTTTGGCGGTCGAAACAGAAGGCTTTTTATCACGGGAAAAGAAATCAGCCCAAAACAACTTAACCGGCAGAAAAAGATTTTTTTGAAAAAATCCCTAAGCCCCGGGGTCACAATTTCATCAAAAGTCTGACTTTCCTCAATTCACTCAAAAATGGTGCCAAACAGTTGCAAATGCTCCCCTGAGAGGTTTGGCGGTCGAAACAGAAGGCTTTTTATCACGGGAAAGGAAATCAGCCCTCAACAACTTAACCGGCAGAAAAATATTTTTTTGAAAAAATGCCTGAGCCCCGGGGTCACAATTTCATCAAAAACCTGACTTTCGGCAATTCACTCAAAAATGGTGCCAAATGGTTGCAAATGCTCCCCTGAGAGGTTTGGCGGTCGATACAGAAGGCTTTATATCACAGAGCAAGAAATCAGCCATGGACAACATAACCGGCAGAAAAATGGTGCCAAACGGTTGCAAATGCTGCCGTGAGAGGTTTGGCGGTCGAAACAGAATGCTTTTTATCACAGGAAAAGAAACCAGCCCTCGAAAACTTAACCGGCAGAAAAAGATTTTTTTGAAAAAATCCCTAAGCCCCGGGGTCACAATTTCATGAAAAATCTGACTTTCGGCAATTCACTCAAAAATGGTGCTAAACGTTTGCAAATGCTCCCCTGAGAGGTTTGGCCATCAAAACAGAAGGCTTTATATCACAGAGCAAGAAATCAACTATGGACAATTTAACTGGCAGAAAAATGGTGTCAAACGGTTGCAAATGCTCCCCTGAGAGGTTTGGCGGTCGAAACAGAAGGCTTTATATCATGGGAAAGGAAATCATCCCAAAACAACTTAACCGGCAGGAAAATATTTTTTTGAAAAAATCCCTAAGCCGCGGAGTCACAATTTCATCAGACATCTGACTTTCGGCAATTCACTCAAAAATGGTGCCAAACGGTTGCAAATGCTCCCCTGAGAGGTTTGGCGGTCGAAACAGAAGGCTTTTTATCACGGGAAAGGAAATCAGCCCAAAAAAACTTAACCGGCAGAAAAAATTTTTTTTGAAAAAATCCCTAAGCCCCGGGGTCACAATTTCATCAAAAATCAGACTTTCGGCAATTCACTCAAAAATGGTGCCAAACGGTTGCAAATGCTCCCCTGAGAGGTTTGGCCATCAAAACAGAAGGCTTTATATCACAGAGCAAGAAATCAACTATGGACAATTTAACTGGCAGAAAAATGGTGTCAAACGGTTGCAAATGCTCCCCTGAGAGGTTTGGCGGTCGAAACAGAAGGCTTTTTATCACGGGAAAAGAAATCAGCCCAAAACAACTTAACCGGCAGAAAAAGATTTTTTTGAAAAAATCCCTAAGCCCCGGGGTCACAATTTCATCAAAAGTCTGACTTTCCTCAATTCACTCAAAAATGGTGCCAAACGGTTGCAAATGCTCCCCTGAGAGGTTTGGCGGTCGAAACAGAAGGCTTTTTATCACGGGAAAGGAAATCAGCCCTCAACAACTTAACCGGCAGAAAAATATTTTTTTGAAAAAATGCCTGAGCCCCGGGGTCACAATTTCATCAAAAACCTGACTTTCGGCAATTCACTCAAAAATGGTGCCAAACGGTTGCAAATGCTCCCCTGAGAGGTTTGGCGGTCGAAACAGAAGGCTTTATATCACAGAGCAAGAAATCAGCCATGGACAACATAACCGGCAGAAAAATGGTGCCAAACGGTTGCAAATGCTGCCGTGAGAGGTTTGGCGGTCGAAACAGAATGCTTTTTATCACAGGAAAAGAAACCAGCCCTCGAAAACTTAACCGGCAGAAAAAGATTTTTTTGAAAAAATCCCTAGGCCGCGGAGTCACAATTTCATCAGACATCTGACTTTCGGCAATTCACTCAAAAATGGTGCCAAACGGTTGCAAATGCTCCCCTGAGAGGTTTGGCGGTCGAAACAGAAGGCTTTTTATCACAGGAAAGGAAATCAGCCCTCGAAAACTTAACCGGCAGAAAAAGATTTTTTTGAAAAAATCCCTAAGCCGCGGAGTCACAATTTCATCAGACATCTGACTTTCGGCAATTCACTCAAAAATGGTGCCAAACGGTTGCAAATGCTCCCCTGAGAGGTTTGGCGGTCGAAACAGAAGGCTTTTTATCACAGGAAAGGAAATCAGCCCAAAACAACTTAACCGGCAGAAAAATATTTTTTTGAAAAAATCCCTAAGCCGCGGAGTCACAATTACATAAAAAATCTGACTTTCGGAAATTCACTCAACAATGCTGCCAAACGGTTGAAAATGCTCCCGTGAGAGGTTTGGTGGTCGAAACAGAAGGCTTTTTATCACAGGAAAAGAAATCAGCCGTCGAAAACTTGACCGGTGGAAGAATATTTTTTTGAAAAAATCCCTAAGCCCCGGGGTCACAATTTCATCAAATATCTGATTTTCGGCAGTTCACTCAAAAATGGTGTCAAACGGTTGCAAATGCTCCCCTGAGAGGTTTGGCGGTCGAAACAGAAGGCTTTATATCACAGAGCAAGAAATCAGCCATGGACAACATAACCGGCAGAAAAATGGTGCCAAACGGTAGCAAATGCTCCCGTGAGAGGTTTGGCGGTCGAAAGAAAAGGCTTTTTATCACAGGAAAAGAAAACAGCCCTCGAGAACTTAACCGGCAGAAAAAGATGTTTTTGAAAAAATCCTAAGCCCTGGGGTCACAATTTCATCAAAAATCTGACTTTCGGCAATTCACTCAAAAATTGTGCCAAACGGTTGCAAATGCTCCCCTGAGAGGTTTGGCGGTCGAAACAGAAGGCTTTTTATCACGGGAAAAGAAATCAGCCCAAGACAACTTAACCGGCAGAAAAAGATTTTTTGGAAAAAAACCCTAAGCCCCGGGGTCACAATTTCATCAAAAGTCTGACTTTCGTCAATTCACTCAAAAATGGTGCCAAACGGTTTCAAATGCTCCCCTGAGAGGTTTGGCGGTCGAAACAGAAGGCTTTTTATCACAGGAAAAGAAATCAGCCCTCGAAAACTTAACCGGCAGAAAAAGATTTTTTTTTTCAAAAAATCCCTTAGCCCCGGAGTCACAATTTCATCAAAAATCTGACTTTCGGCAATTCACTCAAAAATGGTGCCAAACGGTTGCAAATGCTCCCCTGAGAGGTTTGGCGGTCGAAACAGAAGGCTTTATATCACGGGAAAGGAAATCAGCCCAAAACAACTTAACCGGCAGAAAAATATTTTTTTTGAAAAAATCCCTAAGCCGCGGAGTCACAATTTCATCAGACATCTGACTTTCGGCAATTCACTCAAAAATGGTGCCAAACGGTTGCAACTGCTCCCCTGAGAGGTTTGGCGGTCGAAACAGAAGGCTTTTTATCACGGGAAAGGAAATCAGCCCAAAACAACTTAACCGACAGAAAAATATTTTTTTGAAAAAATCCCTAAGTCACAATTACATAAAAAATCTGACTTTCGGAAATTCACTCAAAAATGCTGCCAAACGGTTGAAAATGCTCCCTTGAGAGGTTTGGTGGTCGAAACAGAAGGCTTTTTATCACGGGAAAGGAAATCAGCCCTCGAAAACTTAACCGGCGGAAAAATATTTTTTTGAAAAAATCCCTAAGCCCCGGGGTCACTATTTCATCAAATATGTGACTTTCGGCAATTCACTCAAAAATGCTGCCAAACGGTTGCAAATGCTCCCCTGAGAGGTTTGGCGGTCGAAACAGAAGGCTTTATATCACAGAGCAAGAAATCAGCCATGGACAACATAAGCGGCAGAAAAATTGTGCCAAACGGTAGCAAATGCTCCCGTGAGAGGTTTGGCGGTCGAAAGAAAAGGCTTTTTATCACAGGAAAAGAAAACAGCCCTCGAGAACTTAACCGGCAGAAAAAGATGTTTTTGAAGAAATCCCTAAGCCCCGGGGTCACAATTTCATCAAAAATCAGACTTTCGGTAATTCACTCAAAAATGGTGCAAAACGGTTGCAAATGCTCCCCTGAGAGGTTTGGCGGTCGAAACAGAAACCTTTTTATCACGGGAAAAGAAATCAGCCCAAGACAACTTAACCGGCAAAAAAAGATTTTTTTGAAAAATTCCCTAAGCCGCGGAGTCACAATTACATAAAAAATCTGACTTTCGGAAATTCACTCAAAAATGCTGCCAAACGGTTGAAAATGCTCCCGTGAGAGGTTTGGCGGTCGAAACAGGAGGCTTTTTATCACAGGAAAAGAAATCAGCCCTCGAAAACTTAACCGGCGGAAAAATATTTTTTTGAAAAAATCCCTAAGCCCCGGGGTCACAATTTCATCAAAAATCTGACTTTCGGCAATTCACTCAAAAATTGTGCCAAACGGTTGCAAATGCTCCCCTGAGAGGTTTGGCGGTCGAAACAGAAGGCTTTTTATCACGGGAAAAGAAATCAGCTATGGACAACATAACCAGCAGAAAAAGATGTTTTTGAAAAAATCCCTAAGCCCCGAGGTCACAATTTCATCAAAAATCTGACTTTCGGCAATTCAATCAAAAATGGTGCAAAACGGTTGCAAATGCTCCCCTGAGAGGTTTGGTGGTCGAAACAGAAGGCTTTTTATCACGGGAAAGGAAATCAGGCCAAAACAACTTAACCGGCAGAAAAACATTTTTTTGAAAAAATCCCTAAGCCCCGGGGTCACAATTTCATCAAAAATCAGACTTTCGGCAATTCACTCAAAAATGGTGCCAAACGGTTGCAAATGCTCCCCTGAGAGGTTTGGCCATCAAAACAGAAGGCTTTATATCACAGAGCAAGAAATCAACTATGGACAATTTAACTGGCAGAAAAATGGTGTCAAACGGTTGCAAATGCTCCCCTGAGAGGTTTGGCGGTCGAAACAGAAGGCTTTTTATCACGGGAAAAGAAATCAGCCCTCGAGAACTTAACCGGCAGAAAAAGATGTTTTTGAAAAAATCCCTAAGCCCCGGGGTCACAATTTCATCAAAAATCTGACTTTCGGCAATTCACTCAAAAATTGTGCCAAACGGTTGCAAATGCTCCCCTGAGAGGTTTGGCCGTCGAAACAGAAGGCTTTTTATCACGGGAAAAGAAATCAGCCCAAGACAACTTAACCGGCAGAAAAAGATTTTTTTGAAAAAATCCCTAAGCTCCGGGGTCACAATTTCATCAAAAGTCTGACTTTCGTCAATTCACTCAAAAATGGTGCCAAACGGTTTCAAATGCTCCCCTGAGAGGTTTGGCGGTCGAAACAGAAGGCTTTTTATCACAGGAAAAGAAATCAGCCCTCGAAAACTTAACCGGCAGAAAAAGATTTTTTTTTCAAAAAATCCCTTAGCCCCGGAGTCACAATTTCATCAAAAATCTGACTTTCGGCAATTCACTCAAAAATGGTGCCAAACGGTTGCAAATGCTCCCCTGAGAGGTTTGGCGGTTGAAACAGAAGGCTCTTTATCACGGAAAAGGAAATCAGCACAAAACAACTTTACCGGCAGAAAAAGATTTTTTTGAAAAAATCCCTAAGCCCCGGGGTCACAATTTCATCAAAAATCTGACTTTCGGCAATTCACTCAAAAATGGTGCTAAACGTTTGCAAATGCTCCCCTGAGAGGTTTGGCCATCAAAACAGAAGGCTTTATATCACAGAGCAAGAAATCAACTATGGACAATTTAACTGGCAGAAAAATGGTGTCAAACGGTTGCAAATGCTCCCCTGAGAGGTTTGGCGGTCGAAACAGAAGGCTTTTTATCACGGGAAAAGAAATCAGCCCAAAACAACTTAACCGGCAGAAAAAGATTTTTTTGAAAAAATCCCTAAGCCCCGGGGTCACAATTTCATCAAAAGTCTGACTTTCCTCAATTCACTCAAAAATGGTGCCAAACAGTTGCAAATGCTCCCCTGAGAGGTTTGGCGGTCGAAACAGAAGGCTTTTTATCACGGGAAAGGAAATCAGCCCTCAACAACTTAACCGGCAGAAAAATATTTTTTTGAAAAAATGCCTGAGCCCCGGGGTCACAATTTCATCAAAAACCTGACTTTCGGCAATTCACTCAAAAATGGTGCCAAACGGTTGCAAATGCTCCCCTGAGAGGTTTGGCGGTCGATACAGAAGGCTTTATATCACAGAGCAAGAAATCAGCCATGGACAACATAACCGGCAGAAAAATGGTGCCAAACGGTTGCAAATGCTCCCGTGAGAGGTTTGGCGGTCGAAACAGAATGCTTTTTATCACAGGAAAAGAAATCAGCCCTCGAAAACTTAACCGGCAGAAAAATATTTTTTTGAAAAAATCCCTAAGCCCCGGGGTCACAATTTCATCAAAAATCTGACTTTCGGCAATTCACTCAAAAATGGTGCTAAACGTTTGCAAATGCTCCCCTGAGAGGTTTGGCCATCAAAACAGAAGGCTTTATATCACAGAGCAAGAAATCAACTATGGACAATTTAACTGGCAGAAAAATGGTGTCAAACGGTTGCAAATGCTCCCCTGAGAGGTTTGGCGGTCGAAACAGAAGGCTTTATATCACGGGAAAGGAAATCAGCCCAAAACAACTTAACCGGCAGAAAAATATTTTTTTGAAAAAATCCCTAAGCCGCGGAGTCACAATTTCATCAGACATCTGACTTTCGGCAATTCACTCAAAAATGGTGCCAAACGGTTGCAAATGCTCCCCTGAGAGGTTTGGCGGTCGAAACAGAAGGCTTTTTATCACAGGAAAGGAAATCAGCCCAAAACAACTTAACCGGCAGAAAAATATTTTTTTTTGTAAAAATCCTTAAGCCGCGGAGTCACAATTACATAAAAAATCTGACTTTCGGAAATTCACTCAAAAATGCTGCCAAACGGTTGAAAATGCTCCCGTGAGAGGTTTGGTGGTCGAAACAGAAGGCTTTTTATCACAGGAAAAGAAATCAGCCCTCGAAAACTTGACCGGTGGAAGAATATTTTTTTGAAAAAATCCCTAAGCCCCGGGGTCACAATTTCATCAAATATCTGACTTTCGGCAGTTCACTCAAAAATGGTGTCAAACGGTTGCAAATGCTCCCCTGAGAGGTTTGGCGGTCGAAACAAAAAGCTTTATATCACAGAGCAAGAAATCAGCGATGGACAACATAACCGGCAGAAAAATTGTGCCAAATGGTAGCAAATGCTCCCGTGAGAGGTTTGGTGGTCGAAACAGAAGGCTTTTTATCACAGGAAAAGAAATCAGCCCTCAAAAACTTAACCGGCGGATAAAGATTTTTTTGAAAAAATCCCTAAGCCCCGGGGTCACAATTTCATCAAAAATCTGACTTTCGGCAATTCACTCAAAAATGGTGCCAAACGGTTTCAATTGCTCCCCTGAGAGGTTTGGTGGTCGAAACAGAAGGCTTTTTATCACGGGAAAGGAAATCAGACCAAAACAACTTAACCGGCAGAAAAATATTTTTTTGAAAAAATCCCTAAGCCGCGGAGTCACAATTGCATCAGAAATCTGACTTTCGGCTTTTCATTCAAAAATAGTGCCAAACAGTTGCAAATGCTCCCGTGAGAGGTTTGGCGGTCGAAACAGAAGGCTTTTTATCACAGGAAAAGAAATCAGCCCTCGAAAACTTAACCGGCAGAAAAAGATTTTTTTTTCAAAAAATCCCTAAGCCCCGGGGTCACAATTTCATCAAAAATCTGACTTTCGGCAATTCACTCAAAAATTGTGCCAAACGGTTGCAAATGCTCCCCTGAGAGGTTTGGCGGTCGAAACAGAAGGCTTTATATCACGGGAAAGGAAATCAGCCCAAAACAACTTAACCGGCAGAAAATTTTTTTTAAAAAAAATCCCTAAGCCGCGGAGTCACAATTTCATCAGACATCTGACTTTCGGCAATTCACTCAAAAATGGTGCCAAACGGTTGCAAATGCTCCCCTGAGAGGTTTGGCGGTCGAAACAGAAGGCTTTTTATCACGGGAAAGGAAATCAGACCAAAACAACTTAACCGGCAGAAAAATATTTTTTTCAAAAAATCCCTAAGCCGCGGAGTCACAATTACATAAAAAATCTGACTTTCGGAAATTCACTCAAAAATGCTGCCAAACGGTTGAAAATGCTCCCGTGAGAGGTTTGGTGGTCGAAACAGAAGGCTTTTTATCACAGGAAAAGAAATCAGCCCTCGAAAACTTGACCGGTGGAAGAATATTTTTTTGAAAAAATCCCTAAGCCCCGGGGTCACAATTTCATCAAATATCTGACTTTCGGCAGTTCACTCAAAAATGGTGTCAAACGGTTGCAAATGCTCCCCTGAGAGGTTTGGCGGTCGAAACAGAAGGCTTTATATCACAGAGCAAGAAATCAGCGATGGACAACATAACCGGCAGAAAAATTGTGCCGAATGGTAGCAAATGCTCCCGTGAGAGGTTTGGTGGTCGAAACAGAAGGCTTTTTATCACAGGAAAAGAAATCAGCCCTCAAAAACTTAACCGGCGGATAAAGATTTTTTTGAAAAAATCCCTAAGCCCCGGGGTCACAATTTCATCAAAAATCTGACTTTCGGCAATTCACTCAAAAATGGTGCCAAACGGTTTCAATTGCTCCCCTGAGAGGTTTGGTGGTCGAAACAGAAGGCTTTTTATCACGGGAAAGGAAATCAGCCCAAAACAACTTAACCGGCAGAAAAAGATTTTTTTGAAAAAATCCCTAAGCCGCGGAGTCACAATTGCATCAGAAATCTGACTTTCGGCTTTTCACTCAAAAATAGTGCCAAACAGTTGCAAATGCTCCCGTGAGAGGTTTGGCGGTCGAAACAGAAGGCTTTTTATCACAGGAAAAGAAATTAGCCCTCGAAAACTTAACCGGCAGAAAAAGATTTTTTTTTCAAAAAATCCCTAAACCCCGGGGTCACAATTTCATCAAAAATCTGACTTTTGGCAATTCACTCAAAAATTGTGCCAAACGGTTGCAAATGCTCCCCTGAGAGGTTTGGCGGTCGAAACAGAAGGCTTTATATCACAGGAAAGGAAATCAGCCCAAAACAACTTAACCGGCAGAAAAATATTTTTTAAAAAAATCCCTAAGCCGCGGAGTCACAATTTCATCAGACATCTGACTTTCGGCAATTCACTCAAAAATGGTGCCAAACGGTTGCAAATGCTCCCCTGAGAGGTTTGGCGGTCGAAACAGAAGGCTTTTTATCACGGGAAAGGAAATCAGCCCAAAACAACTTAACTGGCAGAAAAAATATTTTTTTGAAAAAATCCCTAAGCCCCGGGGTCACAATTTCATCAAATATCTGACTTTCGGCAATTCACTCAAAAATGGTGCCAAACGGTTGCAAATGCTCACCTGAGAGGTTTGGCGGTCGAAACAGAAGGCTTTTTATCACGGGAAAGGAAATCAGCCCAAAACAACTTAACCGACAGAAAAATATTTTTTTGAAAAAATCCCTAAGCCGCGGAGTCACAGTTACATAAAAAATCTGACTTTCGGAAATTCACTCAAAAATGCTGCCAAACGGTTGAAAATGCTCCCTTGAGAGGTTTGGTGGTCGAAACAGAAGGCTTTTTATCACGGGAAAGGAAATCAGCCCTCGAAAACTTAACCGGCGGAAAAATATTTTTTTGAAAAAATCCCTAAGCTCCGGGATCACAATTTCATCAAATATCTGACTTTCGGCAGTTCACTCAAAAATGGTGCCAAACGGTTGCAAATGCTCCCCTGAGAGGTTTGGCGGTCGAAACAGAAGCCTTTTTATCACGGGAAAAGAAATCAGCCCTCGAAAACTTAACCGGCAGAAAAAGATTTTTTTGAAAAAATCCCTAAGCCCCGGGGTCACAATTTCATGAAAAATCAGACTTTCGGCAATTCACTCAAAAATGGTGCTAAACGTTTGCAAATGGCCCCCTGAGAGGTTTGGCCATCAAAACAGAAAGCTTTATATCACAGAGCAAGAAATCAACTATGGACAATTTAACTGGCAGAAAAATGGTGTCAAACGGTTGCAAATGCTCCCCTGAGAGGTTTGGCGGTCGAAACAGAAGGCTTTTTATCACGGGAAAAGAAATCAGCCCAAAACAACTTAACCGGCAGAAAAAGATTTTTTTGAAAAAATCCCTACGCCCCGAGGTCACAATTTCATCAAAAGTCTGACTTTCCTCAATTCACTCAAAAATGGTGCCAAACAGTTGCAAATGATCCCCTGAGAGGTTTGGCGGTCGAAACAGAAGGCTTTTTATCACGGGAAAAGAAATCAGCCCTCAACAACTTAACCGGCAGAAAAATATTTTTTTGAAAAAATCCCTAAGCCGCGGAGTCACAATTTCATAAAAAATTTGACTTTCGGCAATTCAATCAAAAATGGTGCCAAACGGTTGCAAATGCTCCCCTGAGAGGTTTGGTGGTCGAAACAGAAGGCTTTTTATCACAGGAAAGGAAATCAGCCCAAAACAACTTAACCGGCAGAAAAAGATTTTTTTGAAAAAATCCCTAAGCCCCGGGGTCACAATTTCATCAAAAATTTGACTTTCGCCAATTCACTCAAAAATGGTGCCAAACGGTTGCAAATGCTCCCCTGAGAGGTTTGGCGGTCGATACAGAAGGCTTTATATCACAGAGCAAGAAATCAGCCATGGACAACATAACCGGCAAAAAAATAGTGCCAAACGGTTGCAAATGCTCCCGTGAGAGGTTTGGCGGTTGAAAGAAAAACCTTTTTATCGCAGGAAAATAAATCAGCCGAAGACAACTTAACCGGCAGAAAAAGATTTTTTTGAAAAAATCCCTAAGCCCCGGGGTCACAATTTCATCAAAAATCAGACTTTCGGCATTTCAATCAAAAATGGTCCCAAACGGTTTCAAATGCTCCCGTGAGAGGTTTGGCGGTCGAAACAGAAGGCTTTTTATCACAGGAAAAGAAATCACCCCTCGAAAACTTAACCGGCAGAAAAAGATGTTTTTGAAAAAATCCCTAAGCCCCGGGGTCACAATTTCATCAAAAATCTGACTTTCGGCAATTCACTCAAAAATGCTGCAAAACGGTTGCAAATGCTCCCCTGAGAGGTTTGGCGGTCCAAACAGAAGGCTTTTTATCACGGGAAAGGAAATCAGCCCAAAACAACTTAACCGGCAGAAAAACATTTTTTTGAAAAAATCCCTAAGCCCCGGGGTCACAATTTCATCAAAAATCAGACTTTCGGCAATTCACTCAAAAATGGTGCCAAATGGTTGGAAATGCTCCCCTGAGAGGTTTGGCGGTTGAAACAGAAGGCTTTTTATCACGGGAAAGGAAATGAGCCCAAGACAACTAAACGGGCAGAAAAAGATTTTTTTGAAAAAATCCCCTAGCCCCGGGGTCACAATTTCATCAAAAATCTGACTTTCGGCAATTCAATCAAAAATGGTGCAAAACGGTTGCAAATGCTCCCCTGAGAGGTTTGACGGTCGAAACAGAAGCCTTTTTATCACCGGAAAAGAAATCAGCCCTCGAAAACTTAACCGGCGGAAAAAGATTTTTTTGAAAAATTCCCTAAGCCGCGGAGTCACAATTTCATCAAAAATCTGACTTTCGGCAATTCACTCAAAAATTGTGCCAAACGGTTGCAAATGCTCCCCTGAGAGGTTTGGCGTTTGAAACAGAAGGCTTTTTATCACGGGAAAAGAAATCAGCCCAAGACAACTCAACCGGCAGAAAAATAATTTTTTGAAAAAATCTCTAAGCCGCGGGGTCACAATTTCATCAAAAGTCTGACTTTCGGCAATTCACTCAAAAATGGTGCCAAACGGTTGCAAATGCTCCCCTGAGAGGTTTGGCGGTCGAAACAGAAGGCTTTTTATCACGTGAAAGGAAATCAGCCCAAAACAACTTAACCGGCAGAAAAACATTTTTTTGAAAAAATCCCTAAGCCCCGGGGTCACAATTTCATCAAAAATCAGACTTTCGGCAATTCACTCAAAAATGGTGCCAAACGGTTGCAACTGCTCCCCTGAGAGGTTTGGCGGTCGAAACAGAAGCCTTTTTATCACGTGAAAGGAAATCAGCCCAAAACAACTTAACCGGCAGAAAAAGATTTTTTTGAAAAAATCCCTAAGCCCCAGGGGTCACAATTTCATGAAAAATCTGACTTTCGGCAATTCACTCAAAAATGGTGCTAAACGTTTGCAAATGCTCCCCTGAGAGGTTTGGCCATCAAAACAGAAGGCTTTATATCACAGAGCAAGAAATCAACTATGGACAATTTAACTGGCAGAAAAATGGTGTCAAACGGTTGCAAAAGCTCCACTGAGAGGTTTGGCGGTCGAAACAGAAGGCTTTTTATCACGGGAAAAGAAATCAGCCCAAAACAACTTAACCGGCAGAAAAAGATTTTTTTGAAAAAATCCCTAAGCCCCTGGGTCACAATTTCATCAAAAATCTGACTTTCGGCATTTCACTCAAAAATGGTGCCAAACGGTTTCAAATGCTCCCGTGAGAGGTTTGGTGGTCGAAACAGAAGGCTTTTTATCACAGGAAAAAAAATCAGCCCTCGAAAACTTAACTGGCAGAAAAAGATTTTTTTGAAAGAATCCCTAAGCCCCGGGGTCACAATTTCATCAAAAATCTGACTTTCGGTAATTCACTCAAAAATGCTGCCAAACGGTTCAAAATGCTCCCCTGAGAGTTTTGGCCGTCGAAACAGAAGGCTTTATATCACACAGCATTAAATCAGCCATGGACAACTTAACCGGCAGAAAAATGGTGCCAAACGGTTGCAAATGCTCCCCTGGGAGGTTTGGCGGTCGAAACAGAACGCTTTTAATGATGGGAAAAGAAATCAGCCCTCGAAAACTTAACCGGCAGAAAAATATTTTTTTGAAAAAATCCCTAAGCCGCGGAGTCACAATTTCATAAAAAAATTGACTTTCGGCAATTCAATCAAAAATGGTGCCAAACGGTTGCAAATGCTCCCCTGAGAGGTTTGGCGGTCCAAACAGAAGGCTTTTTATCACGGGAAAGGAAATCAGCCCAAAACAACTTAACCGGCAGAAAAACATTTTTTTGAAAAAATCCCTAAGCCCCGGGGTCACAATTTCATCAAAAATCAGACTTTCGGCAATTCACTCAAAAATGGTGCCAAATGGTTGCAAATGCTCCCCTGAGAGGTTTGGCGGTTGAAACAGAAGGCTTTTTATCACGGGAAAGGAAATCAGCCCAAGACAACTAAACGGGCAGAAAAAGATTTTTTTGAAAAAATCCCCTAGCCCCGGGGTCACAATTTCATCAAAAATCTGACTTTCGGCAATTCAATCAAAAATGGTGCAAAACGGTTGCAAATGCTCCCCTGAGAGGTTTGGCGGTCGAAACAGAAGCCTTTTTATCACGGGAAAAGAAATCAGCCCAAGACAACTTAACCGGCAGAAAAAGATTTTTTTGAAAAATTCCCTAAGCCGCGGAGTCACAATTACATAAAAAATCTGACTTTCGGAAATTCACTCAAAAATGCTGCCAAACGGTTGCAAATGCTCCCCTGAGAGGTTTGGCGTTTGAAACAGAAGGCTTTTTATCACGGGAAAAGAAATCAGCCCAAGACAACTCAACCGGCAGAAAAATATTTTTTTGAAAAAATCCCTAAGCCGCGGGGTCACAATTTCATCAAAAGTCTGACTTTCGGCAATTCACTCAAAAATGGTGCCAAACGGTTGCAAATGCTCCCCTGAGAGGTTTGGCGGTCGAAACAGAAGGCTTTTTATCACGTGAAAGGAAATCAGCCCAAAACAACTTAACCGGCAGAAAAACATTTTTTTGAAAAAATCCCTAAGCCCCGGGGTCACAATTTCATCAAAAATCAGACTTTCGGCAATTCACTCAAAAATGGTGCCAAACGGTTGCAACTGCTCCCCTGAGAGGTTTGGCGGTCGAAACAGAAGCCTTTTTATCACGTGAAAGGAAATCAGCCCAAAACAACTTAACCGGCAGAAAAAGATTTTTTTGAAAAAATCCCTAAGCCCCGGGGTCACAATTTCATGAAAAATCTGACTTTCGGCAATTCACTCAAAAATGGTGCTAAACGTTTGCAAATGCTCCCCTGAGAGGTTTGGCCATCAAAACAGAAGGCTTTATATCACAGAGCAAGAAATCAACTATGGACAATTTAACTGGCAGAAAAATGGTGTCAAACGGTTGCAAAAGCTCCACTGAGAGGTTTGGCGGTCGAAACAGAAGGCTTTTTATCACGGGAAAAGAAATCAGCCCAAAACAACTTAACCGGCAGAAAAAGATTTTTTTGAAAAAATCCCTAAGCCCCGGGGTCACAATTTCATCAAAAATCTGACTTTCGGCATTTCACTCAAAAATGGTGCCAAACGGTTTCAAATGCTCCCGTGAGAGGTTTGGTGGTCGAAACAGAAGGCTTTTTATCACAGGAAAAAAAATCAGCCCTCGAAAACTTAACTGGCAGAAAAAGATTTTTTTGAAAGAATCCCTAAGCCCCGGGGTCACAATTTCATCAAAAATCTGACTTTCGGTAATTCACTCAAAAATGCTGCCAAACGGTTCAAAATGCTCCCCTGAGAGTTTTGGCCGTCGAAACAGAAGGCTTTATATCACACAGCATTAAATCAGCCATGGACAACTTAACCGGCAGAAAAATGGTGCCAAACGGTTGCAAATGCTCCCCTGGGAGGTTTGGCGGTCGAAACAGAACGCTTTTAATGACGGGAAAAGAAATCAGCCCTCGAAAACTTAACCGGCAGAAAAATATTTTTTTGAAAAAATCCCTAAGCCGCGGAGTCACAATTTCATAAAAAATTTGACTTTCGGCAATTCAATCAAAAATGGTGCCAAACGGTTGCAAATGCTCCCCTGAGAGGTTTGGTGGTCGAAACAGAAGGCTTTTTATCACAGGAAAGGAAATCAGCCCAAAACAACTTAACCGGCAGAAAAAGATTTTTTTGAAAAAATCCCTAAGCCGCGGAGTCACAATTTCATCAAAAATTTGACTTTCGCCAATTCACTCAAAAATGGTGCCAAACGGTTGCAAATGCTCCCCTGAGAGGTTTGGCGGTCGATACAGAAGGCTTTAAATCACAGAGCAAGAAATCAGCCATGGACAACATAACCGGCAGAAAAATAGTGCCAAACGGTTGCAAATGCTCCCGTGAGAGGTTTGGCGGTTGAAAGAAAAACCTTTTTATCGCAGGAAAATAAATCCGCCGAAGACAACTTAACCGGCAGAAAAAGATTTTTTTGAAAAAATCCCTAAGCCCCGGGGTCACAATTTCATCAAAAATCAGACTTTCGGCATTTCAATCAAAAATGGTCCCAAACGGTTTCAAATGCTCCCGTGAGAGGTTTGGCGGTCGAAACAGAAGGCTTTTTATCACAGGAAAAGAAATCACCCCTCGAAAACTTAACCGGCAGAAAAAGATGTTTTTGAAAAAATCCCTAAGCCCCGGGGTCACAATTTCATCAAAAATCTGACTTTCGGCAATTCACTCAAAAATGGTGCAAAACGGTTGCAAATGCTCCCCTGAGAGGTTTGGCGGTCCAAACAGAAGGCTTTTTATCACGGGAAAGGAAATCAGCCCAAAACAACTTAACCGGCAGAAAAACATTTTTTTGAAAAAATCCCTAAGCCCCGGGGTCACAATTTCATCAAAAATCAGACTTTCGGCAATTCACTCAAAAATGGTGCCAAATGGTTGCAAATGCTCCCCTGAGAGGTTTGGCGGTTGAAACAGAAGGCTTTTTATCACGGGAAAGGAAATCAGCCCAAGACAACTAAACGGGCAGAAAAAGATTTTTTTGAAAAAATGCCCTAGCCCCGGGGTCACAATTTCATCAAAAATCTGACTTTCGGCAATTCAATCAAAAATGGTGCAAAACGGTTGCAAATGCTCCCCTGAGAGGTTTGGCGGTCGAAACAGAAGCCTTTTTATCACGGGAAAAGAAATCAGCCCAAGACAACTTAACCGGCAGAAAAAGATTTTTTTGAAAAATTCCCTAAGCCGCGGAGTCACAATTACATAAAAAATCTGACTTTCGGAAATTCACTCAAAAATGCTGCCAAACGGTTGAAAATGCTCCCGTGAGAGGTTTGGCGGTCGAAACAGGAGGCTTTTTATCACAGGAAAAGAAATCAGCCCTCGAAAACTTAACCAGCGGAAAAATATTTTTTTGAAAAAATCCCTAAGCCCCGGGGTCACAATTTCATCAAAAATCTGACTTTCGGCAATTCACTCAAAAATTGTGCCAAACGGTTGCAAATGCTCCCCTGAGAGGTTTGGCGTTTGAAACAGAAGGCTTTTTATCACGGGAAAAGAAATCAGCCCAAGACAACTCAACCGGCAGAAAAATATTTTTTTGAAAAAATCCCTAAGCCGCGGGGTCACAATTTCATCAAAAGTCTGACTTTCGGCAATTCACTCAAAAATGGTGCCAAACGGTTGCAAATGCTCCCCTGAGAGGTTTGGCGGTCGAAACAGAAGGCTTTTTATCACGTGAAAGGAAATCAGCCCAAAACAACTTAACCGGCAGAAAAACATTTTTTTGAAAAAATCCCTAAGTCCCGGGGTCACAATTTCATCAAAAATCAGACTTTCGGCAATTCACTCAAAAATGGTGCCAAACGGTTGCAAATGCTCCCCTGAGAGGGTTGGCGGTCGAAACAGAAGCCTTTTTATCACGGGAAAAGTAATCAGCCCAAGACAACTTAACCGGCAGAAAAAGATTTTTTTGAAAAAATCCCTAAGCCCCGGGGTCACAATTTCATCAAAAATCTGACTTTCGGCAATTCACTCAAAAATGGTGCCAAACGGTTGCAAATGCTCCCCTGAGAGGTTTGGCGGTTGAAACAGAAGGCTCTTTATCACGGGAAAGGAAATCAGCACAAAACAACTTAACCGGCAGAAAAAGATTTTTTTGAAAAAATCCCTAAGCCCCGGGGTCACAATTTCATCAAAAATCTGACTTTCGGCAATTCACTCAAAAATGGTGCTAAACGTTTGCAAATGCTCCTCTGAGAGGTTTGGCCATCAAAACAGAAGGCTTTATATCACAGAGCAAGAAATCAACTATGGACAATTTAACTGGCAGAAAAATGGTGTCAAACGGTTGCAAATGCTCCCCTGAGAGGTTTGGCGGTCGAAACAGAAGCCTTTTTATCACGTGAAAGGAAATCAGCCCAAAACAACTTAACCGGCAGAAAAAGTTTTTTTTTAAAAAATCCCTAAGCCCCGGGGTCACAATTTCATCAAAAGTCTGACTTTCCTCAATTCACTCAAAAATGGTGCCAAACAGTCAAAATTTCATCAGACATCTGACTTTCGGCAATTCACTCAAAAATGGTGCCAAACGGTTGCAAATGCTCCCCTGAGAGGTTTGGCGGTCGAAACAGAAGGCTTTTTATCACAGGAAAGGAAATCAGCCCAAAACAACTTAACCGGCAGAAAAATATTTTTTTGAAAAAATCTCTAAGCCGCGGAGTCACAGTTACAAAAAAAATCTGACTTTCGGAAATTCACTCAAAAATGCTGCCAAACGGTTGAAAATGCTCCCGTGAGAGGTTTGGTGGTCGAAACAGAAGGCTTTTTATCACAGGAAAAGAAATCAGCCCTCGAAAACTTGACCGGTGGAAGAATATTTTTTTGAAAAAATCCCTAAGCCCCGGGGTCACAATTTCATCAAATATCTTACTTTCGGCAGTTCACTCAAAAATGGTGTCAAACGGTTGCAAATGCTCCCCTGAGAGGTTTGGCGGTCGAAACAGAAGGCTTTATATCACAGAGCAAGAAATCAGCCATGGACAACATAACCGGCAGAAAAATTGTGCCAAATGGTAGCAAATGCTCCCGTGAGAGGTTTGGCGGTCGAAACAGAAGGCTTTTTATCACAGGAAAAGAAATCAGCCCTCAAAAACTTAACCGGCGGATAAAGATTTTTTTGAAAAAATCCCTAAGCCGCGGGGTCACAATTTCATCAAAAATCTGACTTTCGGCAATTCACTCAAAAATGGTGCCAAACGGTTTCAATTGCTCCCCTGAGAGGTTTGGTGGTCGAAACAGAAGGCTTTTTATCACGGGAAAGGAAATCAGCCCAAAACAACTTAACCGGCAGAAAAAGATTTTTTTGAAAAAATCCCTAAGCCGCAGAGTCACAATTGCATCAGAAATCTGACTTTCGGCTTTTCACTCAAAAATAGTGCCAAACAGTTGCAAATGCTCCCGTGAGAGGTTTGGCGGTCGAAACAGAAGGCTTTTTATAACAGGAAAAGAAATCAGCCCTCGAAAACTTAACCGGCAGAAAAAGATTTTTTTTTCAAAAAATCCCTAAGCCCCGGGGTCACAATTTCATCAAAAATCTGACTTTCGGCAATTCACTCAAAAATGGTGCCAAACGGTTGCAAATGCTCCCCTGAGAGGTTTGGCGGTCGAAACAGAAGGCTTTATATCACGGGAAAGGAAATCAGCCCAAAACAACTTAACCGGCAGAAAAATATTTTTTTGAAAAAATCCCTAAGCCCCGGGGTCACAATTTCATCAAATATCTGACTTTCGGCAATTCACTCAAAAATGCTGCCAAACGGTTGAAAATGCTCCCTTGAGAGGTTTGGTGGTCGAAACAGAAGGCTTTTTATCAGAGGAAAAGAAATCAGCCCTCGAAAACTTAACCGGCGGAAAAATATTTTTTTGAAAAAATTCCTAAGCCCCGGGGTCACAATTTCATCAAATATCTGACTTTCGGCAGTTCACTCAAAAATGGTGCCAAACGGTTGCAAATGCTCCCCTGAGAGGTTTGGCGGTCGAAACAGAAGCCTTTATATCACAGAGCAAGAAATCAGCCATGGACAACATAACCGGCAGAAAAATTGTGCCAAACGGTAGCAAATGCTCCCGTGAGAGGTTTGGCGGTCGAAAGAAAAGGCTTTTTATCACGGGAAAAGAAATCAGCCCAAGACAACTTAACCGGCAGAAAAATATTTTTTTGAAAAAATCCCTAAGGCGCGGGGTCACAATTTCATCAAAAGTCTGACTTTCGGCAATTCACTCAAAAATGGTGCCAAACGGTTGCAAATGCTCCCCTGAGAGGTTTGGCGGTCGAAACAGAAGGCTTTTTATCACAGAGCAAGAAATCAGCCATGGACAACATAACCGGCAGAAAAAGATGTTTTTGAAAAAATCCCTAAGCCCCGGGGTCACAATTTCATCAAAAATCTGACTTTCGGCAATTCAATCAAAAATGGTGCAAAACGGTTGCAAATGCTACCCTGAGAGGTTTGGCGGTCGAAACAGAAGGCTTTTTATCACGGGAAAGGAAATCAGCCCAAAACAACTTAACCGGCAGAAAAACATTTTTTTGAAAAAATCCCTAAGCCCCGGGGTCACAATTTCATCAAAAATCAGACTTTCGGCAATTCACTCAAAAATGGTGCCAAACGGTTGCAAATGATCCCCTGAGAGGTTTGGCGGTCGAAACAGAAGCCTTTTTATCACGGGAAAAGAAATCAGCCCAAGACAACTTAACCGGCAGAAAAAGATTTTTTTGAAAAAATCCCTAAGCCCCGGGGTCACAATTTCATGAAAAATCTGACTTTCGGCAATTCACTCAAAAATGGTGCTAAACGTTTGCAAATGCTCCCCTGAGAGGTTTGGCCATCAAAACAGAAGGCTTTATATCACAGAGCAAGAAATCAACTATGGACAATTTAACTGGCAGAAAAATGGTGTCAAACGGTTGCAAATGCTCCCCTGAGAGGTTTGGCGGTCGAAACAGAAGGCTTTTTATCACGGGAAAAGAAATCAGCCCAAAACAACTTAACCGGCAGAAAAAGATTTTTTTGAAAGAATCCCTAAGCCCCGGGGTCACAATTTCATCAAAAATCTGACTTTCGCCAATTCACTCAAAAATGCTGCCAAACGGTTGCAAATGCTACCCTGAGAGGTTTGGCCGTCGAAACAGAAGGCTTTATATCACAAAGCATTAAAGCAGCCACGGACAACTTAACCGGAAGAAAAATGGTGCCAAACGGTTGCAAATGCTCCCCTGGGAGGTTTGGCGGTCGAAACAGAACGCTTTTAATGAGGGGAAAAGAAATCAGCCCTCGAAAACTTAACCGGCAGAAAAATATTTTTTTGAAAAAATCCCTAAGCCGCGGAGTCACAATTTCATAAAAAATCTGACTTTCGGCAATTCAATCACAAATGGTGCCAAACGGTTGCAAATGCTCCCCTGAGAGGTTTGGCGGTCGAAACAGAAGGCTTTTTATCACAGGAAAGGAAATCAGCCCAAAACAACTTGGGCCGTTTGGCAGCCGCGGAGTCACAATTTCATAAAAAATCTGACTTTCGGCAATTCACTCAAAAATGGTGCTAAACGTTTGCAAATGCTCCCCTGAGAGGTTTGGCCATCAAAACAGAAGGCTTTATATCACAGAGCAAGAAATCAACTATGGACAATTTAACTGGAAGAAAAATGGTGTCAAACAGTTGCAAATGCTCCACTGAGAGGTTTGGCGGTTGAAACAGAAGGCTTTTTATCACGGGAAAAGAAATCAGCCCAAAACAACTTAACCAGCAGAAAAAGATTTTTTTGAAAAAATCCCTAAGCCCCGGGGTCACAATTTCATCAAAAATCTGACTTTCGGCAATTCACTCAAAAATTGTGCCAAATGGTTGCAAATGCTCCCCTGAGAGGTTTGGAGGTCGAAACAGAAGCCTTTTTATCACGGGAAAAGAAATCAGCCCAAGACAACTTAACGGGCAGAAAAAGATTTTTTTGAAAAAATCTCTAAGCCCCGGGGTCACAATTTTATCAAAAATCTGACTTTCGGCAATTCACTCAAAAATGGTGCCAAACGGTTGCAAATGCTCCCCTGAGAGGTTTGGCGGTTGAAACAGAAGGCTTTTTATCACCGGAAAGGAAATCAGCCCAAAACAACTTAACCGGCAGAAAAAGGTTTTTTTGAAAAAATCCCTAAGCCCCGGGGTCACAATTTCATCAAAAACCTGACTTCCGGCAATTCACTCAAAAATGGTGCCAAACGGTTGCAAATGCTCCACTGAGAGGTTTGGCGGTCGATACAGAAGGCTTTATATCACAGAGCAAGAAATCAGCCATGGACAACATAACCGGCAGAAAAATGGTGCCAATCAGTTGCAAATGCTCCCGTGAGAGGTTTGGCGGTCGAAACAGAACGCTTTTAATGACGGGAAAAGAAATCAGCCCTCGAAAACTTAACCGGCAGAAAAATATTTTTTTGAAAAAATCCCTAAGCCCCGGGGTCACAATTTCATCAAAAATCTGACTTTCGCCAATTCACTCAAAAATGGTGCCAAACGGTTGCAAATGCTCCCCTGAGAGGTTTGGCGGTCGAAACAGAAGGCTTTTTATCACAGAGCAAGAAATCAGCCATGGACAACATAACCGGCAGAAAAAGATGTTTTTGAAAAAATCCCTAAGCCCCGGGGTCACAATTTCATCAAAAATCTGACTTTCGGCAATTCAATCAAAAATGGTGCAAAACGGTTGCAAATGCTACCCTGAGAGGTTTGGCGGTCGAAACAGAAGGCTTTTTATCACGGGAAAGGAAATCAGCCCAAAACAACTTAACCGGCAGAAAAACATTTTTTTGAAAAAATGAATGAGCCCCGGGGTCACAATTTCATCAAAAATCTGACTTTCGGCATTTCACTCAAAAATGGTGCCAAACGGTTTCAAATGCTCCCGTGAGAGGTTTGGTGGTCGAAACAGAAGGCTTTTTATCACAGGAAAAGAAATCAGCCCTCGAAAACTTAACTGGCAGAAAAAGATTTTTTTGAAAGAATCCCTAAGCCCCGGGGTCACAATTTCATCAAAAATCTGACTTTCGCCAATTCACTCAAAAATGCTGCCAAACGGTTGCAAATGCTACCCTGAGAGGTTTGGCCGTCGAAACAGAAGGCTTTATATCACACAGCATTAAATCAGCCACGGACAACTTAACCGGAAGAAAAATGGTGCCAAACGGTTGCAAATGCTCCCCTGGGAGGTTTGGCGGTCGAAACAGAACGCTTTTAATGAGGGGAAAAGAAATCAGCCCTCGAAAACTTAACCGGCAGAAAAATATTTTTTTGAAAAAATCCCTAAGCCGCGGAGTCACAATTTCATAAAAAATCTGACTTTCGGCAATTCAATCACAAATGGTGCCAAACGGTTGCAAATGCTCCCCTGAGAGGTTTGGCGGTCGAAACAGAAGGCTTTTTATCACAGGAAAGGAAATCAGCCCAAAACAACTTGGGCCGTTTGGCAGCCGCGGAGTCACAATTTCATAAAAAATCTGACTTTCGGCAATTCACTCAAAAATGGTGCTAAACGTTTGCAAATGCTCCCCTGAGAGGTTTGGCCATCAAAACAGAAGGCTTTATATCACAGAGCAAGAAATCAACTATGGACAATTTAACTGGCAGAAAAATGGTGTCAAACAGTTGCAAATGCTCCACTGAGAGGTTTGGCGGTTGAAACAGAAGGCTTTTTATCACGTGAAAAGAAATCAGCCCAAAACAACTTAACCAGCAGAAAAAGATTTTTTTGAAAAAATCCCTAAGCCCCGGGGTCACAATTTCATCAAAAATCTGACTTTCGGCAATTCACTCAAAAATTGTGCCAAATGGTTGCAAATGCTCCCCTGAGAGGTTTGGAGGTCGAAACAGAAGCCTTTTTATCACGGGAAAAGAAATCAGCCCAAGACAACTTAACGGGCAGAAAAAGATTTTTTTGAAAAAATCTCTAAGCCCCGGGGTCACAATTTTATCAAAAATCTGACTTTCGGCAATTCACTCAAAAATGGTGCCAAACGGTTGCAAATGCTCCCCTGAGAGGTTTGGCAGTTGAAACAGAAGGCTTTTTATCACCGGAAAGGAAATCAGCCCAAAACAACTTAACCGGCAGAAAAAGATTTTTTTGAAAAAATCCCTAAGCCCCGGGGTCACAATTTCATCAAAAATCTGACTTTCGGCAATTCACTCAAAAATGGTGCTAAACGTTTGCAAATGCTCCCCTGAGAGGTTTGGCCGTCGAAACAGAAGGCTTTATATCACACAGCATTAAATCAGCCATGGACAACTTAACCGGCAAAAAAATGGTGCCAAACGGTTGCAAATGCTCCCCTGAGAGGTTTGGCGGTCGAAACAGAACGCTTTTAATGACGCGAAAAGAAATCAGCCCTCGAAAACTTAACCGGCAGAAAAATATTTTTTTGAAAAAATCCCTAAGCCGCGGAGTCACAATTTCATCAAAAATCTGACTTTCGGCAATTCACTCAAAAATGGTGCCAAACGGTTGCAAATGCTCTCCTGAGAGGTTTGGCGTTCGATACAGAAGGCTTTATATCACAGAGCAAGAAATCAGCCATGGACAACATAACCGGCAGAAAAATAGTGCCAAACGGTTGCAAATGCTCCCGTGAGAGGTTTGGCGGTTGAAAGAAAAACCTTTTTATCGCAGGAAAAGAAATCAGCCCTCGAAAACTTAAACGGCAGAAAAAGATTTTTTTGAAAAAATCCCTAAGCCCCGGGGTCACAATTTCATCAAAAGTCTGACATTCGTCAATTCACTCAAAAATGGTGCCAAACGGTTGCAAATGCTCCCCTGAGAGGTTTGGAGGTCGAAACAGAAGGCTTTTTATCACAGGAAAAGAAATCAGCCCTCAAAAACTTAACCGGCGGATAAAGATTTTTTTGAAAAAATCCCTAAGCCCCGGGGTCACAATTTCATCAAAAATCTGACTTTCGGCAATTCACTCAAAAATGGTGCCAAACGGTTGCAAATGCTCCCCTGAGAGGTTTGGCGGTCGAAACAGAAGGCTTTTTATCACGGGAAAAGAAATCAGCCCTCAACAACTTAACCGGCAGAAAAATATTTTTTTGAAAAAATGCCTGAGCCCCGGGGTCACAATTTCATCAAAAACCTGACTTCCGGCAATTCACTCAAAAATGGTGCCAAACGGTTGCAAATGCTCCCCTGAGAGGTTTGGCGGTCGAAACAGAATGCTTTTTATCACAGGAAAAGAAATCAGCCCTCGAAAACTTAACCGGCAGAAAAACATTTTTTTGAAAAAATCCCTAAGCCCCGGGGTCACAATTTCATGAAAAATCTGACTTTCGGCAATTCACTCAAAAATGGTGCTAAACGTTTGCAAATGCTCCCCTGAGAGGTTTGACCATCAAAACAGAAGGCTTTATATCACAGAGCAAGAAATCAACTATGGACAATTTAACTGGCAGAAAAATCGTGTCAAACGGTTGCAAATGCTCCACTGAGAGGTTTGGCGGTCGAAACAGAAGGCTTTTTATCACGGGAAAAGAAATCAGCCCAAAATATCTTAACCGGCAGAAAAAGATTTTTTTGTAAAAATCCCTAAGCCCCGGGGTCACAATTTCATCAAAAATCTGACTTTCGGCATTTCACTCAAAAATGGTGCCAAACGGTTTCAAATGGTCCCGTGAGAGGTTTGGTGGTCGAAACAGAAGGCTTTTTATCACAGGAAAAGAAATCAGCCCTCGAAAACTTAACTGGCAGAAAAAGATTTTTTTGAAAGAATCCCTAAGCCCCGGGGTCACAATTTCATCAAAAATCTGACTTTCGGTAATTCACTCAAAAATGCTGCCAAACGGTTGAAAATGCTCCCCTGAGAGTTTTGGCCGTCGAAACAGAAGGCTTTATATCACACAGCATTAAATCAGCCATGGACAACTTAACCGGCAGAAAAATGGTGCCAAACGGTTGCAAATGCTCCCCTGAGAGGTTTGGCGGTCGAAACAGAACGCTTTTAATGACGGGAAAAGAAATCAGCCCTCGAAAACTTAACCGGCAGAAAAATATTTTTTTGAAAAAATCCCTAAGCCGCGGAGTCACAATTTCATAAAAAATCTGACTTTCGTCAATTCGCTCAAAAATGGTGCCAAACGGTTGCAAATGCTCCCCTGAGAGGTTTGGCAGTCGAAACAGAAGGCTTTTTATCACGGGAAAGGAAATCAGCCCAAAACAACTTAACCGGCAGAAAAAGATTTTTTTGAAAAAATCCCTAAGCCCCGGGGTGACAATTTCATCAAAAATCTGACTTTCGCCAATTCACTCAAAAATGGTGCCAAACGGTTGCAAATGCTCCCCTGAGAGGTTTGGCGGTCGATACAGAAGGCTTTATATCACAGAGCAAGAAATCAGCCATGGACAACATAACCGGCAGAAAAATAGTGCCAAACGTTTGCAAATGCTCCCGTGAGAGGTTTGGCGGTTGAAAGAAAAACCTTTTTATCGCAGGAAAAGAAATCAGCCCTCGAAAACTTAACCGGCAGAAAAAGATTTTTTTGAAAAAATCCCTAAGCCCCGGGGTCACAATTTCATCAAAAGTCTGACTTTCGTCAATTCACTCAAAAATGGTGCCAAACGTTTGCAAATGCTCCCCTGAGAGGTTTGGCAGTCGAAACAGAAGGCTTTTTATCACGGGAAAGGAAATCAGCCCAAAACAACTTAACCGGCAGAAAAAGATTTTTTTGAAAAAATCCCTAAGCCCCGGGGTCACAATTTCATCAAAAATCTGACTTTCGCCAATTCACTCAAAAATGGTGCCAAACGGTTGCAAATGCTCCCCTGACAGGTTTGGCGGTCGATACAGAAGGCTTTATATCACAGAGCAAGAAATCAGCCATGGACAACATAACCGGCAGAAAAATAGTGCCAAACGTTTGCAAATGCTCCCGTGAGAGGTTTGGCGGTTGAAAGAAAAACCTTTTTATCGCAGGAAAAGAAAAAAGCCCTCGAAAACTTAACCGGCAGAAAAAGATTTTTTTGAAAAAATCCCTAAGCCCCGGGGTCACAATTTCATCAAAAGTCTGACTTTCGTCAATTCACTGAAAAATGGTGCCAAACGTTTGCAAATGCTCCCCTGAGAGGTTTGGCCATCAAAACAGAAGGCTTTATATCACAGAGCAAGAAATCAACTATGGACAATTTAACTGGCAGAAAAATGGTGTCAAACGGTTGCAAATGCTCCACTGAGAGGTTTGGCGGTCGAAACAGAAGGCTGTTCATCACGGGAAAAGAAATCTGCCCAAAACAACTTAACCGGCAGAAAAAGATTTTTTTGAAAAAATCCCTAAGCCCCGGGGTCACAATTTCATCAAAAATCTGACTTTCGGCATTTCACTCAAAACTGGTGCCAAACGGTTGCAAATGCTCCCGTGAGAGGTTTGGTGGTCGAAACAGAAGGCTTTTTATCACAGGAAAAGAAATCAGCCCTCGAAAACTTAACTGGCAGAAAAAGATTTTTTTGAAAGAATCCCTAAGCCCCGGGGTCACAATTTCATCAAAAATCTGACTTTCGCCAATTCACTCAAAAATGGTGCCAAACGATTGAAAATGCTCCCCTGAGAGTTTTGGCGGTCGAAACAGAAGGCTTTTTATCACAGAGCAAGAAATCAGCCATGGACAACATAACCGGCAGAAAAATAGTGCGAAACGGTTGCAAATGCTCCCCTGAGAGGTTTGGCGGTTGAAAGAAAAACCTTTTTATCGCAGGAAAAGAAATCAGCCCTCGAAAACTTAACCGGCAGAAAAATATTTTTTTGAAAAAATCCCTAAGCCCCGGGGTCACAATTTCATCAAAAGTCTGACTTTCGTCAATTCACTCAAAAATGGTGCCAAACGGGTGCAAATGCTCCCCTGAGAGGTTTGGCGGTCGAAACAGAAGGCTTTTTATCACGGGAAAAGAAATCAGCCCAAGACAACTTAACCGGCAGAAAAAGATTTTTTTGAAAAAATCCCTAAGCCCCGGGGTCACAATTTCATCAAAAATCAGACTTTCGGCATTTCAATCAAAAATGGTCCCAAACGGTTTCAAATGCTCCCGTGAGAGGTTTGGCGGTCGAAACAGAAGGCTTTTTATCACAGGAAAAGAAATCACCCCTCGAAAACTTAACCGGCAGAAAAAGATTTTTTTGAAAAAATCCCTAAGCCCCGGGGTCACAATTTCATCAAAAATCTGACTTTCGGCAATTCACTCAAAAATGGTGCCAAACGTTTGCAAATGCTCCCCTGAGAGTTTTGGCCATCAAAACAGAAGGCTTTAAATCACAGAGCAAGAAATCAACTATGGACAATTTAACTGGCAGAAAAATGGTGTCAAACAGTTCCACATGCTCCCCTGAGAGGTTTGGCGGTCGAAACAGAATGCTTTTTATCACAGGAAAAGAAATCAGCCCTCGAAAACTTAACCGGCAGAAAAACATTTTTTTGAAAAAATCCCTAAGCCCCGGGGTCACAATTTCATGAAAAATCTGACTTTCGGCAATTCACTCAAAAATGGTGCTAAACGTTTGCAAATGCTCCCCTGAGAGGTTTGACCATCAAAACAGAAGGCTTTATATCACAGAGCAAGAAATCAACTATGGACAATTTAACTGGCAGAAAAATGGTGTCAAACGGTTGCAAATGCTCCACTGAGAGGTTTGGCGGTTGAAACAGAAGGCTTTTTATCACGGGAAAAGAAATCAGCCCAAAACAACTTAACCAGCAGAAAAAGATTTTTTTGAAAAAATCCCTAAGCCCCGGGGTCACAATTTCATCAAAAATCTGACTTTCGGCAATTCACTCAAAAATTGTGCCAAATGGTTGCAAATGCTCCCCTGAGAGGTTTGGAGGTCGAAACAGAA
This sequence comes from Podarcis filfolensis, assembly GCF_964270895.1. Lineage (NCBI taxonomy): Eukaryota > Metazoa > Chordata > Lepidosauria > Squamata > Lacertidae > Podarcis > Podarcis filfolensis. The sequence continues at coordinate 90,790,648 of NC_139608.1, forward strand.
GCCTTTTTATCACGGGAAAAGAAATCAGCCCAAGACAACTTAACGGGCAGAAAAAGATTTTTTTGAAAAAATCTCTAAGCCCCGGGGTCACAATTTTATCAAAAATCTGACTTTCGGCAATTCACTCAAAAATGGTGCCAAACGGTTGCAAATGCTCCCCTGAGAGGTTTGGCGGTTGAAACAGAAGGCTTTTTATCACCGGAAAGGAAATCAGCCCAAAACAACTTAACCGGCAGAAAAAGATTTTTTTGAAAAAATCCCTAAGCCCCGGGGTCACAATTTCATCAAAAATCTGACTTTCGGCAATTCACTCAAAAATGGTGCTAAACGTTTGCAAATGTTCCCCTGAGAGGTTTGGCCGTCGAAACAGAAGGCTTTATATCACACAGCATTAAATCAGCCATGGACAACTTAACCGGCAAAAAAATGGTGCCAAACGGTTGCAAATGCTCCCCTGAGAGGTTTGGCGGTCGAAACAGAACGCTTTTAATGACGGGAAAAGAAATCAGCCCTCGAAAACTTAACCGGCAGAAAAATATTTTTTTGAAAAAATCCCTAAGCCGCGGAGTCACAATTTCATCAAAAATCTGACTTTCGGCAATTCACTCAAAAATGGTGCCAAACGGTTGCAAATGCTCTCCTGAGAGGTTTGGCGGTCGATACAGAAGGCTTTATATCACAGAGCAAGAAATCAGCCATGGACAACATAACCGGCAGAAAAATAGTGCCAAACGGTTGCAAATGCTCCCGTGAGAGGTTTGGCGGTTGAAAGAAAAACCTTTTTATCGCAGGAAAAGAAATCAGCCCTCGAAAACTTAACCGGCAGAAAAAGATTTTTTTGAAAAAATCCCTAAGCCCCGGGGTCACAATTTCATCAAAAGTCTGACATTCGTCAATTCACTCAAAAATGGTGCCAAACGGTTGCAAATGCTCCCCTGAGAGGTTTGGCGGTCGAAACAGAAGGCTTTTTATCACGGGAAAAGAAATCAGCCCTCAACAACTTAACCGGCAGAAAAATATTTTTTTGAAAAAATGCCTGAGCCCCGGGGTCACAATTTCATCAAAAACCTGACTTCCGGCAATTCACTCAAAAATGGTGCCAAACGGTTGCAAATGCTCCCCTGAGAGGTTTGGCGGTCGAAACAGAATGCTTTTTATCACAGGAAAAGAAATCAGCCCTCGAAAACTTAACCGGCAGAAAAACATTTTTTTGAAAAAATCCCTAAGCCCCGGGGTCACAATTTCATGAAAAATCTGACTTTCGGCAATTCACTCAAAAATGGTGCTAAACGTTTGCAAATGCTCCCCTGAGAGGTTTGACCATCAAAACAGAAGGCTTTATATCACAGAGCAAGAAATCAACTATGGACAATTTAACTGGCAGAAAAATGGTGTCAAACGGTTGCAAATGCTCCACTGAGAGGTTTGGCGGTCGAAACAGAAGGCTTTTTATCACGGGAAAAGAAATCAGCCCAAAATATCTTAACCGGCAGAAAAAGATTTTTTTGTAAAAATCCCTAAGCCCCGGGGTCACAATTTCATCAAAAATCTGACTTTCGGCATTTCACTCAAAAATGGTGCCAAACGGTTTCAAATGGTCCCGTGAGAGGTTTGGTGGTCGAAACAGAAGGCTTTTTATCACAGGAAAAGAAATCAGCCCTCGAAAACTTAACTGGCAGAAAAAGATTTTTTTGAAAGAATCCCTAAGCCCCGGGGTCACAATTTCATCAAAAATCTGACTTTCGGTAATTCACTCAAAAATGCTGCCAAACGGTTGAAAATGCTCCCCTGAGAGTTTTGGCCGTCGAAACAGAAGGCTTTATATCACACAGCATTAAATCAGCCATGGACAACTTAACCGGCAGAAAAATGGTGCCAAACGGTTGCAAATGCTCCCCTGAGAGGTTTGGCGGTCGAAACAGAACGCTTTTAATCACGGGAAAAGAAATCAGCCCTCGAAAACTTAACCGGCAGAAAAATATTTTTTTGAAAAAATCCCTAAGCCGCGGAGTCACAATTTCATAAAAAATCTGACTTTCGGCAATTCGCTCAAAAATGGTGCCAAACGGTTGCAAATGCTCCCCTGAGAGGTTTGGCAGTCGAAACAGAAGGCTTTTTATCACGGGAAAGGAAATCAGCCCAAAACAACTTAACCGGCAGAAAAAGATTTTTTTGAAAAAATCCCTAAGCCCCGGGGTCACAATTTCATCAAAAATCTGACTTTCGCCAATTCACTCAAAAATGGTGCCAAACGGTTGCAAATGCTCCCCTGAGAGGTTTGGCGGTCGATACAGAAGGCTTTATATCACAGAGCAAGAAATCAGCCATGGACAACATAACCGGCAGAAAAATAGTGCCAAACGTTTGCAAATGCTCCCGTGAGAGGTTTGGCGGTTGAAAGAAAAACCTTTTTATCGCAGGAAAAGAAATCAGCCCTCGAAAACTTAACCGGCAGAAAAAGATTTTTTTGAAAAAATCCCTAAGCCCCGGGGTCACAATTTCATCAAAAGTCTGACTTTCCTCAATTCACTCAAAAATGGTGCCAAACGGTTGCAAATGCTCCCCTGAGAGGTTTGGCAGTCGAAACAGAAGGCTTTTTATCACGGGAAAGGAAATCAGCCCAAAACAACTTAACCGGCAGAAAAAGATTTTTTTGAAAGAATCCCTAAGCCCCGGGGTCACAATTTCATCAAAAATCTGACTTTCGCCAATTCACTCCAAAATGGTGCCAAACGATGGAAAATGCTCCCCTGAGAGTTTTGGCGGTCGAAACAGAAGGCTTTTTATCACAGAGCAAGAAATCAGCCATGGACAACATAACCGGCAGAAAAATAGTGCCAAACGGTTGCAAATGCTCCCGTGAGAGGTTTGGCGGTTGAAAGAAAAACCTTTTTATCGCAGGAAAAGAAATCAGCCCTCGAAAACTTAACCGGCAGAAAAAGATTTTTTTGAAAAAATCCCTAAGCCCCGGGGTCACAATTTCATCAAAAGTCTGACTTTCGTCAATTCACTCAAAAATGGTGCCAAACGGGTGCAAATGCTCCCCTGAGAGGTTTGGCGGTCGAAACAGAAGGCTTTTTATCACGGGAAAAGAAATCAGCCCTCGAAAACTTAACCGGCAGAAAAAGATTTTTTTGAAAAAATCCCTAAGCCCCGGGGTCACAATTTCATCAAAAGTCTGACTTTCGTCAATTCACTCAAAAATGGTGCCAAACGGTTGCAAATGCTCCCCTGAGAGGTTTGGCAGTCGAAACAGAAGGCTTTTTATCACGGGAAAGGAAATCAGCCCAAAACAACTTAACCGGCAGAAAAAGATTTTTTTGAAAAAATCCCTAAGCCCCGGGGTCACAATTTCATCAAAAATCTGACTTTCGCCAATTCACTCAAAAATGGTGCCAAACGGTTGCAAATGCTCCCCTGAGAGGTTTGGCGGTCGATACAGAAGGCTTTATATCACAGAGCAAGAAATCAGCCATGGACAACATAACCGGCAGAAAAATAGTGCCAAACGTTTGCAAATGCTCCCGTGAGAGGTTTGGCGGTTGAAAGAAAAACCTTTTTATCGCAGGAAAAGAAAAAAGCCCTCGAAAACTTAACCGGCAGAAAAAGATTTTTTTGAAAAAATCCCTAAGCCCCGGGGTCACAATTTCATCAAAAGTCTGACTTTCGTCAATTCACTGAAAAATGGTGCCAAACGTTTGCAAATGCTCCCCTGAGAGGTTTGGCCATCAAAACAGAAGGCTTTATATCACAGAGCAAGAAATCAACTATGGACAATTTAACTGGCAGAAAAATGGTGTCAAACGGTTGCAAATGCTCCACTGAGAGGTTTGGCGGTCGAAACAGAAGGCTGTTTATCACGGGAAAAGAAATCAGCCCAAAACAACTTAACCGGCAGAAAAAGATTTTTTTGAAAAAATCCCTAAGCCCCGGGGTCACAATTTCATCAAAAATCTGACTTTCGGCATTTCACTCAAAACTGGTGCCAAACGGTTTCAAATGCTCCCGTGAGAGGTTTGGTGGTCGAAACAGAAGGCTTTTTATCACAGGAAAAGAAATCAGCCCTCGAAAACTTAACTGGCAGAAAAAGATTTTTTTGAAAGAATCCCTAAGCCCCGGGGTCACAATTTCATCAAAAATCTGACTTTCGCCAATTCACTCAAAAATGGTGCCAAACGATGGAAAATGCTCCCCTGAGAGTTTTGGCGGTCGAAACAGAAGGCTTTTTATCACAGAGCAAGAAATCAGCCATGGACAACATAACCGGCAGAAAAATAGTGCGAAACGGTTGCAAATGCTCCCGTGAGAGGTTTGGCGGTTGAAAGAAAAACCTTTTTATCGCAGGAAAAGAAATCAGCCCTCGAAAACTTAACCGGCAGAAAAAGATTTTTTTGAAAAAATCCCTAAGCCCCGGGGTCACAATTTCATCAAAAGTCTGACTTTCGTCAATTCACTCAAAAATGGTGCCAAACGGGTGCAAATGCTCCCCTGAGAGGTTTGGCGGTCGAAACAGAAGGCTTTTTATCACGGGAAAAGAAATCAGCCCAAGACAACTTAACCAGCAGAAAAAGATTTTTTTGAAAAAATCCCTAAGCCCCGGGGTCACAATTTCATCAAAAATCTGACTTTCGGCATTTCAATCAAAAATGGTCCCAAACGGTTTCAAATGCTCCCGTGAGAGGTTTGGCGGTCGAAACAGAAGGCTTTTTATCACAGGAAAAGAAATCACCCCTCGAAAACTTAACCGGCAGAAAAAGATTTTTTTGAAAAAATCCCTAAGCCCCGGGGTCACAATTTCATCAAAAATCTGACTTTCGGCAATTCACTCAAAAATGGTGCTAAACGTTTGCAAATGCTCCCCTGAGAGGTTTGGCCATCAAAACAGAAGGCTTTAAATCACAGAGCAAGAAATCAACTATCGACAATTTAACTGGCAGAAAAATGGTGTCAAACAGTTGCAAATGCTCCCCTGAGAGGTTTGGCGGTCGAAACAGAAGGCTTTTTATCACGGGAAAAGAAATCAGCCCTCAACAACTTAACCGGCAGAAAAATATTTTTTTGAAAAAATGCCTGAGCCCCGGGGTCACAATTTCATCAAAAACCTGACTTCCGGCAATTCACTCAAAAATGGTGCCAAACGGTTGCAAATGCTCCCCTGAGAGGTTTGGCGGTCGAAACAGAATGCTTTTTATCACAGGAAAAGAAATCAGCCCTCGAAAACTTAACCGGCAGAAAAACATTTTTTTGAAAAAATCCCTCAGCCCCGAGGTCACAATTTCATGAAAAATCTGACTTTCGGCAATTCACTCAAAAATGGTGCTAAACGTTTGCAAATGCTCCCCTGAGAGGTTTGACCATCAAAACAGAAGGCTTTATATCACAGAGCAAGAAATCAACTATGGACAATTTAACTGGCAGAAAAATGGTGTCAAACGGTTGCAAATGCTCCACTGAGAGGTTTGGCGGTCGAAACAGAAGGCTTTTTATCACGGGAAAAGAAATCAGCCCAAGACAACTTAACCGGCAGAAAAAGATTTTTTTGAAAAAATCCCTAAGCCCCGGGGTCACAATTTCATCAAAAATCAGACTTTCGGCATTTCAATCAAAAATGGTCCCAAACGGTTTCAAATGCTCCCGTGAGAGGTTTGGCGGTCGAAACAGAAGGCTTTTTATCACAGGAAAAGAAATCACCCCTCGAAAACTTAACCGGCAGAAAAAGATTTTTTTGAAAAAATCCCTAAGCCCCGGGGTCACAATTTCATCAAAAATCTGACTTTCGGCATTTCAATCAAAAATGGTCCCAAACGGTTTCAAATGCTCCCGTGAGAGGTTTGGCGGTCGAAACAGAAGGCTTTTTATCACAGGAAAAGAAATCACCCCTCGAAAACTTAACCGGCAGAAAAAGATTTTTTTGAAAAAATCCCTAAGCCCCGGGGTCACAATTTCATCAAAAATCTGACTTTCGGCAATTCACTCAAAAATGGTGCTAAACGTTTGCAAATGCTCCCCTGAGAGGTTTGGCCATCAAAACAGAAGGCTTTAAATCACAGAGCAAGAAATCAACTATGGACAATTTAACTGGCAGAAAAATGGTGTCAAACAGTTGCAAATGCTCCCCTGAGAGGTTTGGCGGTCGAAACAGAAGGCTTTTTATCACGGGAAAAGAAATCAGCCCTCAACAACTTAACCGGCAGAAAAGTATTTTTTTGAAAAAATGCCTGAGCCCCGGGGTCACAATTTCATCAAAAACCTGACTTCCGGCAATTCACTCAAAAATGGTGCCAAACGGTTGCAAATGCTCCCCTGAGAGGTTTGGCGGTCGAAACAGAATGCTTTTTATCACAGGAAAAGAAATCAGCCCTCGAAAACTTAACCGGCAGAAAAACATTTTTTTGAAAAAATCCCTCAGCCCCGAGGTCACAATTTCATGAAAAATCTGACTTTCGGCAATTCACTCAAAAATGGTGCTAAACGTTTGCAAATGCTCCCCTGAGAGGTTTGACCATCAAAACAGAAGGCTTTATATCACAGAGCAAGAAATCAACTATGGACAATTTAACTGGCAGAAAAATGGTGTCAAACGGTTGCAAATGCTCCACTGAGAGGTTTGGCGGTCGAAACAGAAGGCTTTTTATCACGGGAAAAGAAATCAGCCCAAGACAACTTAACCGGCAGAAAAAGATTTTTTTGAAAAAATCCCTAAGCCCCGGGGTCACAATTTCATCAAAAATCAGACTTTCGGCATTTCAATCAAAAATGGTCCCAAACGGTTTCAAATGCTCCCGTGAGAGGTTTGGCGGTCGAAACAGAAGGCTTTTTATCACAGGAAAAGAAATCACCCCTCGAAAACTTAACCGGCAGAAAAAGATTTTTTTGAAAAAATCCCTAAGCCCCGGGGTCACAATTTCATCAAAAATCTGACTTTCGGCAATTCACTCAAAAATGGTGCTAAACGTTTGCAAATGCTCCCCTGAGAGGTTTGGCCATCAAAACAGAAGGCTTTAAATCACAGAGCAAGAAATCAACTATGGACAATTTAACTGGCAGAAAAATGGTGTCAAACAGTTGCAAATGCTCCCCTGAGAGGTTTGGTGGTCGAAACAGAAGGCTTTTATCACAGAAAAAGAAATCAGCCTTCGAAAACTTAACTGGCAGAAAAAGATTTTTTTGAAAGAATCCCTAAGCCCCGGGGTCACAATTTCATCAAAAATCTGACTTTCGCCAATTCACTCAAAAATGGTGCCAAACGGTTGCAAATGCTCCCCTGAGAGGTTTGGCGGTCGATACAGAAGGCCTTATATCACAGAGCAAGAAATCAGCCATGGACAACATAACCGGCAGAAAAATAGTGCCAAACGGTTGCAAATGCTCCCCTGAGAGGTTTGGCGGTTGAAAGAAAAAGCTTTTTATCGCAGGAAAAGAAATCAGCCCTCGAAAACTTAACCGGCAGAAAAATATTTTTTTGAAAAAATCCCTAAGCCGCGGAGTCACAATTTCATAAAAAATCTGACTTTCGGCAATTCACTCAAAAATGGTGCCAAACGGTTGCAAATGCTCCGCTGAGAGGTTTGGCGGTCGAAACAGAAGGCTTTTTATCACGGGAAAGGAAATCAGCCCAAAACAACTTAACCGGCAGAAAAATATTTTTTTGAAAAAATCCCTAAGCCGCGGAGTCACAATTTCATCAAAAATCTGACTTTCGGCAATTCACTCAAAAATGGTGCCAAACGGTTGCAAATGCTCCCCTGAGAGGTTTGGCGGTCGATACAGAAGGCTTTATATCATAGAGCAAGAAATCAGCCATGGACAACATAACCGGCAGAAAAATAGTGCCAAACGGTTGAAAATGCTCCCGTGAGAGGTTTGGCGGTTGAAAGAAAAACCTTTTTATCGCAGGAAAAGAAATCAGCCCTCGAAAACTTAACCGGCAGAAAAAGATTTTTTTTGAAAAAATCCCTAAGCCCCGGGGTCACAATTTCATCAAAAGTCTGACTTTCGTCAATTCACTCAAAAATGGTGCCAAACGGTTGCAAATGCTCCCCTGAGAGGTTTGGCGGTCGATACAGAAGGCTTTATATCACAGAGCAAGAAATCAGCCATGGACAACATAACCGGCAGAAAAATAGTGCCAAACGTTTGCAAATGCTCCCGTGAGAGGTTTGGCGGTTGAAAGAAAAACCTTTTTATCGCAGGAAAAGAAAAAAGCCCTCGAAAACTTAACCGGCAGAAAAAGATTTTTTTGAAAAAATCCCTAAGCCCCGGGGTCACAATTTCATCAAAAGTCTGACTTTCGTCAATTCACTGAAAAATGGTGCCAAACGTTTGCAAATGCTCCCCTGAGAGGTTTGGCCATCAAAACAGAAGGCTTTATATCACAGAGCAAGAAATCAACTATGGACAATTTAACTGGCAGAAAAATGGTGTCAAACGGTTGCAAATGCTCCCCTGAGAGGTTTGGCGGTCGAAACAGAAGGCTGTTTATCACGGGAAAAGAAATCAGCCCAAAACAACTTAACCGGCAGAAAAAGATTTTTTTGAAAAAATCCCTAAGCCCCGGGGTCACAATTTCATCAAAAATCTGACTTTCGGCATTTCACTCAAAACTGGTGCCAAACGGTTTCAAATGCTCCCGTGAGAGGTTTGGTGGTCGAAACAGAAGGCTTTTTATCACAGGAAAAGAAATCAGCCCTCGAAAACTTAACTGGCAGAAAAAGATTTTTTTGAAAGAATCCCTAAGCCCCGGGGTCACAATTTCATCAAGAATCTGACTTTCGGCAATTCACTCAAAAATGGTGCCAAACGGTTGCAAATGCTCCCCTGAGAGGTTTGGCGGTCGATACAGAAGGCTTTATATCACAGAGCAAGAAATCAGCCATGGACAACATAACCCGAAGAAAAATAGTGCGAAACGGTTGCAAATGCTCCCGTGAGAGGTTTGGCGGTTGAAAGAAAAACCTTTTTATCGCAGGAAAAGAAATCAGCCCTCGAAAACTTAACCGGCAGAAAAAGATTTTTTTGAAAAAATCCCTAAGCCCCGGGGTCACAATTTCATCAAAAGTCTGACTTTCGTCAATTCACTCAAAAATGGTGCCAAACGGGTGCAAATGCTCCCCTGAGAGGTTTGGCGGTCGAAACAGAAGGCTTTTTATCACGGGAAAAGAAATCAGCCCAAGACAACTTAACCAGCAGAAAAAGATTTTTTTGAAAAAATCCCTAAGCCCCGGGGTCACAATTTCATCAAAAATCTGACTTTCGGCATTTCAATCAAAAATGGTCCCAAACGGTTTCAAATGCTCCCGTGAGAGGTTTGGCGGTCGAAACAGAAGGCTTTTTATCACAGGAAAAGAAATCACCCCTCGAAAACTTAACCGGCAGAAAAAGATTTTTTTGAAAAAATCCCTAAGCCCCGGGGTCACAATTTCATCAAAAATCTGACTTTCGGCAATTCACTCAAAAATGGTGCTAAACGTTTGCAAATGCTCCCCTGAGAGGTTTGGCCATCAAAACAGAAGGCTTTAAATCACAGAGCAAGAAATCAACTATCGACAATTTAACTGGCAGAAAAATGGTGTCAAACAGTTGCAAATGCTCCCCTGAGAGGTTTGGCGGTCGAAACAGAAGGCTTTTTATCACGGGAAAAGAAATCAGCCCTCAACAACTTAACCGGCAGAAAAATATTTTTTTGAAAAAATGCCTGAGCCCCGGGGTCACAATTTCATCAAAAACCTGACTTCCGGCAATTCACTCAAAAATGGTGCCAAACGGTTGCAAATGCTCCCCTGAGAGGTTTGGCGGTCGAAACAGAATGCTTTTTATCACAGGAAAAGAAATCAGCCCTCGAAAACTTAACCGGCAGAAAAACATTTTTTTGAAAAAATCCCTAAGCCCCGAGGTCACAATTTCATGAAAAATCTGACTTTCGGCAATTCACTCAAAAATGGTGCTAAACGTTTGCAAATGCTCCCCTGAGAGGTTTGACCATCAAAACAGAAGGCTTTATATCACAGAGCAAGAAATCAACTATGGACAATTTAACTGGCAGAAAAATGGTGTCAAACGGTTGCAAATGCTCCACTGAGAGGTTTGGCGGTCGAAACAGAAGGCTTTTTATCACGGGAAAAGAAATCAGCCCAAGACAACTTAACCGGCAGAAAAAGATTTTTTTGAAAAAATCCCTAAGCCCCGGGGTCACAATTTCATCAAAAATCAGACTTTCGGCATTTCAATCAAAAATGGTCCCAAACGGTTTCAAATGCTCCCGTGAGAGGTTTGGCGGTCGAAACAGAAGGCTTTTTATCACAGGAAAAGAAATCACCCCTCGAAAACTTAACCGGCAGAAAAAGATTTTTTTGAAAAAATCCCTAAGCCCCGGGGTCACAATTTCATCAAAAATCTGACTTTCGGCAATTCACTCAAAAATGGTGCTAAACGTTTGCAAATGCTCCCCTGAGAGGTTTGGCCATCAAAACAGAAGGCTTTAAATCACAGAGCAAGAAATCAACTATGGACAATTTAACTGGCAGAAAAATGGTGTCAAACAGTTGCAAATGCTCCCCTGAGAGGTTTGGTGGTCGAAACAGAAGGCTTTTATCACAGAAAAAGAAATCAGCCTTCGAAAACTTAACTGGCAGAAAAAGATTTTTTTGAAAGAATCCCTAAGCCCCGGGGTCACAATTTCATCAAAAATCTGACTTTCGCCAATTCACTCAAAAATGGTGCCAAACGGTTGCAAATGCTCCCCTGAGAGGTTTGGCGGTCGATACAGAAGGCCTTATATCACAGAGCAAGAAATCAGCCATGAACAACATAACCGGCAGAAAAATAGTGCCAAACGGTTGCAAATGCTCCCCTGAGAGGTTTGGCGGTTGAAAGAAAAAGCTTTTTATCGCAGGAAAAGAAATCAGCCCTCGAAAACTTAACCGGCAGAAAAATATTTTTTTGAAAAAATCCCTAAGCCGCGGAGTCACAATTTCATAAAAAATCTGACTTTCGGCAATTCACTCAAAAATGGTGCCAAACGGTTGCAAATGCTCCGCTGAGAGGTTTGGCGGTCGAAACAGAAGGCTTTTTATCACGGGAAAGGAAATCAGCCCAAAACAACTTAACCGGCAGAAAAATATTTTTTTGAAAAAATCCCTAAGCCGCGGAGTCACAATTTCATCAAAAATCTGACTTTCGGCAATTCACTCAAAAATGGTGCCAAACGGTTGCAAATGCTCCCCTGAGAGGTTTGGCGGTCGATACAGAAGGCTTTATATCATAGAGCAAGAAATCAGCCATGGACAACATAACCGGCAGAAAAATAGTGCCAAACGGTTGAAAATGCTCCCGTGAGAGGTTTGGCGGTTGAAAGAAAAACCTTTTTATCGCAGGAAAAGAAAAAAGCCCTCGAAAACTTAACCGGCAGAAAAAGATTTTTTTGAAAAAATCCCTAAGCCCCGGGGTCACAATTTCATCAAAAGTCTGACTTTCGTCAATTCACTGAAAAATGGTGCCAAACGTTTGCAAATGCTCCCCTGAGAGGTTTGGCCATCAAAACAGAAGGCTTTATATCACAGAGCAAGAAATCAACTATGGACAATTTAACTGGCAGAAAAATGGTGTCAAACGGTTGCAAATGCTCCACTGAGAGGTTTGGCGGTCGAAACAGAAGGCTGTTTATCACGGGAAAAGAAATCAGCCCAAAACAACTTAACCGGCAGAAAAAGATTTTTTTGAAAAAATCCCTAAGCCCCGGGGTCACAATTTCATCAAAAATCTGACTTTCGGCATTTCACTCAAAACTGGTGCCAAACGGTTTCAAATGCTCCCGTGAGAGGTTTGGTGGTCGAAACAGAAGGCTTTTTATCACAGGAAAAGAAATCAGCCCTCGAAAACTTAACTGGCAGAAAAAGATTTTTTTGAAAGAATCCCTAAGCCCCGGGGTCACAATTTCATCAAAAATCTGACTTTCGCCAATTCACTCAAAAATGGTGCCAAACGATGGAAAATGCTCCCCTGAGAGTTTTGGCGGTCGAAACAGAAGGCTTTTTATCACAGAGCAAGAAATCAGCCATGGACAACATAACCGGCAGAAAAATAGTGCGAAACGGTTGCAAATGCTCCCGTGAGAGGTTTGGCGGTTGAAAGAAAAACCTTTTTATCGCAGGAAAAGAAATCAGCCCTCGAAAACTTAACCGGCAGAAAAAGATTTTTTTGAAAAAATCCCTAAGCCCCGGGGTCACAATTTCATCAAAAATCTGACTTTCGGCATTTCACTCAAAAATGGTGCCAAACGGTTGCAAATGCTCCCCTGAGAGGTTTGGCGGTCGATACAGAAGGCCTTATATCACAGAGCAAGAAATCAGCCATGGACAACATAACCGGCAGAAAAATAGTGCCAAACGGTTGCAAATGCTCCCCTGAGAGGTTTGGCGGTTGAAAGAAAAAGCTTTTTATCGCAGGAAAAGAAATCAGCCCTCGAAAACTTAACCGGCAGAAAAATATTTTTTTTGAAAAAATCCCTAAGCCGCGGAGTCACAATTTCATAAAAAATCTGACTTTCGGCAATTCACTCAAAAATGGTGCCAAACGGTTGCAAATGCTCCCCTGAGAGGTTTGGCGGTCGATACAGAAGGCTTTATATCATAGAGCAAGAAATCAGCCATGGACAACATAACCGGCAGAAAAATAGTGCCAAACGGTTGAAAATGCTCCCGTGAGAGGTTTGGCGGTTGAAAGAAAAACCTTTTTATCGCAGGAAAAGAAATCAGCCCTCGAAAACTTAACCGGCAGAAAAAGATTTTTTTTGAAAAAATCCCTAAGCCCCGGGGTCACAATTTCATCAAAAGTCTGACTTTCGTCAATTCACTCAAAAATGGTGCCAAACGGTTGCAAATGCTCCCCTGAGAGGTTTGGCGGTCGAAACAGAAGGCTTTTTATCACGGGAAAAGAAATCAGCCCAAGACAACTTAACCGGCAGAAAAAGATTTTTTTGAAAAAATCCCTAAGCCCCGGGGTCACAATTTCATCAAAAGTCTGACTTTCGTCAATTCACTCAAAAATGGTGCCAAACGGTTTCAAATGCTCCCGTGAGAGGTTTGGTGGTAGAAACAGAAGGCTTTTTATCACAGGAAAAGAAATCAGCCCTCAAAAACTTAACCGGCGGATAAAGATTTTTTTGAAAAAATCCCTAAGCCCCGGGGTCACAATTTCATCAAAAATCTGACTTTCGGCAATTCACTCAAAAATGGTGCCAAACGGTTGCAAAAGCTCCCCTGAGAGGTTTGGCGGTCGAAAGAGAAGCCTTTTTATCACGGGAAAAGAAATCAGCCCAAGACAACTTAACCGGCAGAAAAAGATTTTTTTGAAAAAATCCCTAAGCCCCGGGGTCACACTTTCATCAAAAATCAGACTTTCGGCATTACAATCAAAAATGGTCCCAAACAGTTTCAAATGCTCCCGTGAGAGGTTTGGTGGTAGAAACAGAAGGCTTTTAATCACAGGAAAAGAAATCAGCCCTCAAAAACTTAACCGGCGGATAAAGATTTTTTTGAAAAAATTCCTAAGCCCCGGGGTCACAATTTCATCAAAAATCTGACTTTCGGCAATTAACTCAAAAATGGTGCCAAACGGTTGCAAATGCTCCCCTGAGAGGTTTGGCGGTCGAAACAGAAGGCTTTTTATCACGGGAAAGGAAATCAGCCCAAAACAACTTAACCGGCAGAAAAAGATTTTTTTGAAAAAATCCCTAAGCCCCGGGGTCACAATTTCATCAAAAATCTGACTTTCGGCAATTCACTCAAAAATGGTGCCAAACGGTTGCAAATGCTCCCCTGAGAGGTTTGGCGGTCGATACAGAAGGCTTTATATCACAGAGCAAGAAATCAGCCATGGACAACATAACCCGCAGAAAAATAGTGCCAAACGGTTGAAAATGCTCCCGTGAGAGGTTTGGCGGTTGAAAGAAAAACCTTTTTATCGCAGGAAAAGAAATCAGCCCTCGAAAACTTAACCGGCAGAAAAAGATTTTTTTGAAAAAATCCCTAAGCCCCGGGGTCACAATTTCATCAAAAGTCTGACTTTCGTCAATTCACTGAAAAATGGTGCCAAACGGTTGCAAATGCTCCTCTGAGAGGTTTGGCGGTCGAAACAGAAGGCTTTTTATCACGGGAAAAGAAATCAGCCCAAGACAACTTAACCGGCAGAAAAAGATTTTTTTGAAAAAATCCCTAAGCCCCGGGGTCACAATTTCATCAAAAGTCTGACTTTCGTCAATTCACTCAAAAATGGTGCCAAACGGTTTCAAATGCTCCCGTGAGAGGTTTGGTGGTCGAAACAGAAGGCTTTTTATCACAGGAAAAGAAATCAGCCCTCAAAAACTTAACCGGCGGATAAAGATTTTTTTGAAAAAATCCCTAAGCCCCGGGGTCACAATTTCATCAAAAATCTGACTTTCGGCAATTCACTCAAAAATGGTGCCAAACGGTTGCAAAAGCTCCCCTGAGAGGTTTGGCGGTCGAAAGAGAAGCCTTTTTATCACGGGAAAAGAAATCAGCCCAAGACAACTTAACCGGCAGAAAAAGATTTTTTTGAAAAAATCCCTAAGCCCCGGGGTCACACTTTCATCAAAAATCAGACTTTCGGCATTACAATCAAAAATGGTCCCAAACAGTTTCAAATGCTCCCGTGAGAGGTTTGGTGGTAGAAACAGAAGGCTTTTAATCACAGGAAAAGAAATCAGCCCTCAAAAACTTAACCGGCGGATAAAGATTTTTTTGAAAAAATTCCTAAGCCCCGGGGTCACAATTTCATCAAAAATCTGACTTTCGGCAATTAACTCAAAAATGGTGCCAAACGGTTGCAAATGCTCCCCTGAGAGGTTTGGCGGTCGAAACAGAAGGCTTTTTATCACGGGAAAGGAAATCAGCCCAAAACAACTTAACCGGCAGAAAAAGATTTTTTTGAAAAAATCCCTAAGCCCCGGGGTCACAATTTCATCAAAAATCTGACTTTCGGCAATTCACTCAAAAATGGTGCCAAACGGTTGCAAATGCTCCCCTGAGAGGTTTGGCGGTCGATACAGAAGGCTTTATATCACAGAGCAAGAAATCAGCCATGGACAACATAACCCGCAGAAAAATAGTGCCAAACGGTTGAAAATGCTCCCGTGAGAGGTTTGGCGGTTGAAAGAAAAACCTTTTTATCGCAGGAAAAGAAATCAGCCCTCGAAAACTTAACCGGCAGAAAAAGATTTTTTTGAAAAAATCCCTAAGCCCCGGGGTCACAATTTCATCAAAAGTCTGACTTTCGTCAATTCACTCAAAAATGGTGCCAAACGGTTGCAAATGCTCCCCTGAGAGGTTTGGCGGTCGAAACAGAAGGCTTTTTATCACGGGAAAAGAAATCAGCCCAAAACAACTTAACCGGCAGAAAAAGATTTTTTTGAAAAAATCCCTAAGCCCCGGGGTCACAATTTCATCAAAAGTCTGACTTTCGTCAATTCACTCAAAAATGGTGCCAAACGGTTTCAAATGCTCCCGTGAGAGGTTTGGTGGTCGAAACAGAAGGCTTTTTATCACAGGAAAAGAAATCAGCCCTCAAAAACTTAACCGGCGGATAAAGATTTTTTTGAAAAAATCCCTAAGCCCCGGGGTCACAATTTCATCAAAAATCTGACTTTCGGCAATTCACTCAAAAATGGTGCCAAACGGTTGCAAAAGCTCCCCTAAGAGGTTTGGCGGTCGAAAGAGAAGCCTTTTTATCACGGGAAAAGAAATCAGCCCAAGACAACTTAACCGGCAGAAAAAGATTTTTTTGAAAAAATCCCTAAGCCCCGGGGTCACACTTTCATCAAAAATCAGACTTTCGGCATTACAATCAAAAATGGTCCCAAACAGTTTCAAATGCTCCCGTGAGAGGTTTGGTGGTAGAAACAGAAGGCTTTTTATCACAAGAAAAGAAATCAGCCCTCAAAAACTTAACCGGCGGATAAAGATTTTTTTGAAAATATTCCTAAGCCCCGGGGTCAGAATTTCATCAAAAATCTGACTTTCGGCAATTAACTCAAAAAGGGTGCCAAACGGTTGCAAATGCTCCCCTGAGAGGTTTGGCGGTCGAAACAGAAGGCTTTTTATCACGGGAAAGGAAATCAGCCCAAAACAACTTAACCGGCAGAAAAAGATTTTTTTGAAAAAATCCCTAAGCCCCGGGGTCACAATTTCATCAAAAATCTGACTTTCGGCAATTCACTCAAAAATGGTGCCAAACGGTTGCAAATGCTCCCCTGAGAGGTTTGGCGGTCGATACAGAAGGCTTAATATCACAGAGCAAGAAATCAGCCATGGACAACATAACCCGCAGAAAAATAGTGCCAAACGGTTGAAAATGCTCCCGTGAGAGGTTTGGCGGTTGAAAGAAAAACCTTTTTATCGCAGGAAAAGAAATCAGCCCTCGAAAACTTAACCGGCAGAAAAAGATTTTTTTGAAAAAATCCCTAAGCCCCGGGGTCACAATTTCATCAAAAGTCTGACTTTCGTCAATTCACTCAAAAATGGTGCCAAACGGTTGCAAATGCTCCCCTGAGAGGTTTGGCGGTCGAAACAGAAGGCTTTTTATCACGGGAAAAGAAATCAGCCCAAGACAACTTAACCGGCAGAAAAAGATTTTTTTGAAAAAATCCCTAAGCCCCGGGGTCACAATTTCATCAAAAGTCTGACTTTCGTCAATTCACTCAAAAATGGTGCCAAACGGTTTCAAATGCTCCCGTGAGAGGTTTGGTGGTAGAAACAGAAGGCTTTTTATCACAGGAAAAGAAATCAGCCCTCAAAAACTTAACCGGCGGATAAAGATTTTTTTGAAAAAATCCCTAAGCCCCAGGGTCACAATTTCATCAAAAATATGACTTTCGGCAATTCACTCAAAAATGGTGCCAAACGGTTGCAAATGCTCCCCTGAGAGGTTTGGCGGTCGATACAGAAGGCTTTTTATCACAGGAAAAGAGATCAGCCCTCAAAAACTTAACCAGCGGATAAAGATTTTTTTGAAAAAATCCCTAAGCCCCGGGGTCACAATTTCATCAAAAATCTGACTTTCGGCAATTCACTCAAAAATGGTGCCAAACGGTTGCAAAAGCTCCCCTGAGAGGTTTGGCGGTCGAAAGAGAAGCCTTTTTATCACGGGAAAAGAAATCAGCCCAAGACAACTTAACCGGCAGAAAAAGATTTTTTTGAAAAAATCCCTAAGCCCCGGGGTCACACTTTCATCAAAAATCAGACTTTCGGCATTACAATCAAAAATGGTCCCAAACAGTTTCAAATGCTCCCGTGAGAGGTTTGGTGGTAGAAACAGAAGGCTTTTTATCACAGGAAAAGAAATCAGCCCTCAAAAACTTAACCGGCGGATAAAGATTTTTTTGAAAATATTCCTAAGCCCCGGGGTCAGAATTTCATCAAAAATCTGACTTTCGGCAATTAACTCAAAAATGGTGCCAAACGGTTGCAAATCCTCCCCTGAGAGGTTTGGCGGTTGAAACAGAAGGCTTTTTATCACGGGAAAGGAAATCAGCCCAAAACAACTTAACCGGCAGGAAAATATTTTTTTGAAAAAATCCCTCAGCCGCGGAGTCACAATTTCATAAAAAATCAGACTTTCGGCAATTCACTCAAAAATGGTGCCAAACGGTTGCAAATGCTCCCCTGAGAGGTTTGGCGGTTGAAACAGAAGCCTTTTTATCATGGGAAAAGAAATCAGCCCAAGACAACTTAACCGGCAGAAAAAGATTTTTTTGAAAAAATCCCTAAGCCCCGGGGTCACAATTTCATCAAAAGTCTGACTTTCGTCAATTCACTCAAAAATGGTGCCAAACGGTTTCAAATGCTCCCGTGAGAGGTTTGGTGGTCGAAACAGAAGGCTTTTTATCACAGGAAAAGAAATCAGCCCTCAAAAACTTAACCAGCGGATAAAGATTTTTTTGAAAAAATCCCTAAGCCCCGGGGTCACAATTTCATCAAAAACCTGACTTTCGGCAATTCACTCAAAAATGGTGCCAAACGGTTGCAAATGCTCCCCTGAGAGGTTTGGCGGTCGATACAGAAGGCATTATATCACAGAGCAGGAAATCAGCCATGGACAACATAACCGGCAGAAAAATGGTGCCAATCGGTTGCAAATGCTCCCGTGAGAGGTTTGGCGGTCGAAACAGAATGCTTTTTATCACAGGAAAAGAAATCAGCCCTCGAAAATTTAACCGGCGGATAAAGATTTTTTTGAAAAAATCCCTAAGCCCCGGGGTCACAATTTCATCAAAAATCTGACTTTCGGCAATTCACTCAAAAATGGTGCCAAACGGTTGCAAATGCTCCCCTGAGAGGTTTGGCGTTTGAAACAGAAGGCTTTTTATCACGGGAAAGGAAATCAGCCCAAAACAACTTTACCGGCAGAAAAAGATGTTTTTGAAAAAATCCCTAAGCCCCGGGGTCACAATTTCATCAAAAATCTGACTTTCGGCAATTCACTCAAAAATGGTTGCAAATGCTCCCCTGAGAGGTTTGGCGGTCGAAACCGAAGGCTTTTTATCACGGGAAAGGAAATCAGCCCAAAACAACTTAACCGGCAGGAAAATATTTTTTTGAAAAAATCCCTAAGCCGCGGAGTCACAATTTCATAAAAAATCAGACTTTCGGAAATTCACTCAAAAATGGTGCCAAACGGTTGCAAATGCTCCCCTGAGAGGTTTGGCGGTCGAAACAGAAGCCTTTTTATCACGGGAAAAGAAATCAGCCCTCGAAAACTTAACCGGCAGGAAAATTTTTTTTTGAAAAAATCCCTAAGCCGCGGAGTCACAATTTCATAAAAAATCAGACTTTCGGCAATTCACTCAAAAATGGTGCCAAACGGTTGCAAATGCTCCCCTGAGAGGTTTGGCGTTCGAAACAGAACGCTTTTAATCACGGGTAAACAAATCAGCCCTCGAAAACTTAACCGGCAGAAAAAGATTTTTTTGAAAAAATCCCTAAGCCCCGGGGTCACAATTTCATCAAAAGTCTGACTTTCATCAATTCACTCAAAAATGGTGCCAAACAGTTGCAAATGCTCCCCTGAGAGGTTTGGCGGTCGATACAGAAGGCATTATATCACAGAGCAAGAAATCAACCATGGACAACATAACCGGCAGAAAAATGGTGCCAATCGGTTGCAAATGCTCCCGTGAGAGGTTTGGCGGTCGAAACAGAATGCTTTTTATCACAGGAAAAGAAATCAGCCCTCGAAAACTTAACCGGCGGATAAAGATTTTTTTGAAAAAATCCCTAAGCCCCGGGGTCACAATTTCATCAAAAATCTGACTTTCGGCAATTCACTCAAAAACGGTGCCAAACGGTTGCAAATGCTCCTCTGAGAGGTTTGGCGGTTGAAACAGAAGGCTTTTTATCACGGGAAAGGAAATCAGCCCAAAACAACTTTACCGGCAGAAAAAGATATTTTTGAAAAAATCCCTAAGCCCCGGGGTCACAATTTCATCAAAAATCTGACTTTCGGCAATTCACTCAAAAATGGTGCCAAACGGTTGCAAATGCTCCCCTGAGAGGTTTGGCGGTCGATACAGAAGGCTTTATATCACAGAGCAAGAAATCAGCCATGGACAACATAACCCGAAGAAAAATAGTGCCAAACGGTTGAAAATGCTCCCGTGAGAGGTTTGGCGGTTGAAAGAAAAACCTTTTTATCGCAGGAAAAGAAATCAGCCCTCGAAAACTTAACCGGCAGAAAAAGATTTTTTTGAAAAAATCCCTAAGCCCCGGGGTCACAATTTCATCAAAAGTCTGATTTTCGTCAATTCACTCAAAAATGGTGCCAAACGGTTGCAAATGCTCCCCTGAGAGGTTTGGCGGTCGAAACAGAAGGCTTTTTATCACGGGAAAAGAAATCAGCCCAAGACAACTTAATCGGCAGAAAAAGATTTTTTTGAAAAAATCCCTAAGCCCCGGGGTCACAATTTCATCAAAAGTCTGACTTTCGTCAATTCACTCAAAAATGGTGGCAAACGGTTTCAAATGCTCCCGTGAGAGGTTTGGTGGTCGAAACAGAAGGCTTTTTATCACAGGAAAAGAAATCAGCCCTCAAAAACTTAACCAGCGGATAAAGATTTTTTTGAAAAAATCCCTAAGCCCCGGGGTCACAATTTCATCAAAAATCTGACTTTCGGCAATTCACTCAAAAATGGTGCCAAACGGTTGCAAAAGCTCCCCTGAGAGGTTTGGCGGTCGAAAGAGAAGCCTTTTTATCACGGGAAAAGAAATCAGCCCAAGACAACTTAACCGGCAGAAAAAGATTTTTTTAAAAAATCCCTAAGCCCCGGGATCACACTTTCATCAAAAATCAGACTTTCGGCATTACAATCAAAAATGGTCCCAAACAGTTTCAAATGCTCCCGTGAGAGGTTTGGTGGTAGAAACAGAAGGCTTTTTATCACAGGAAAAGAAATCAGCCCTCAAAAACTTAACCGGCGGATAAAGATTTTTTTGAAAATATTCCTAAGCCCCGGGGTCCGAATTTCATCAAAAATCTGACTTTCGGCAATTAACTCAAAAATGTTGCCAAACGGTTGCAAATCCTCCCCTGAGAGGTTTGGCGGTTGAAACAGAAGGCTTTTTATCACGGGAAAGGAAATCAGCCCAAAACAACTTAACCGGCAGGAAAATATTTTTTTGAAAAAATCCCTCAGCCGCGGAGTCACAATTTCATAAAAAATCAGACTTTCGGCAATTCACTCAAAAATGGTGCCAAACGGTTGCAAATGCTCCCCTGAGAGGTTTGGCGGTCGAAACAGAAGCCTTTTTATCACGGGAAAAGAAATCAGCCCAAGACAACTTAACCGGCAGAAAAATATTTTTTTGAAAAAATCCCTAAGCCCCGGGGTCACAATTTCATCAAAAATCTGACTTTCGGCAATTCACTCAAAAATGGTGCCAAACGGTTGCAAATGCTCCCCTGAGAGGTTTGGTGGTTGAAACAGAAGGCTTTTTATCACGGGAAAGGAAATCAGCCCAAAACAACTTAACCGGCAGAAAAATATTTTTTTGAAAAAATCCCTAAACCCCGGGGTCACAATTTCATCAAAAATCTGACTTTCGGCAATTCACTCAAAAATGATGCCAAACGTTTGCAAATGATCCCCTGAGAGGTTTGGCCATCAAAAGAGAAGGCTTTATATCACATAGCAAGAAATCAACTATGGACAATTTAACTGGCAGAAAAATGGTGCCAAACGGTTGCAAATGCTCCCCTGAGAGGTTTGGCGGTCGAAACAGAAGGCTTTTTATCACGGGAAAAGAAATCAGCCCTCAACAACTTAACCGGCAGAAAAATATTTTTTTGAAAAAATGCCTTAGCCCCGGGGTCACAATTTCATCAAAAACCTGACTTTGGGCAATTCACTCAAAAATGGTGCCAAACGGTTGCAAATGCTCCCCTGAGAGGTTTGGCGGTCGATACAGACGGCATTATATCACAGAGCAGGAAATCAGCCATGGACAACATAACCGGCAGAAAAATGGTGCCAATCGGTTGCAAATGCTCCCGTGAGAGGTTTGGCGGTCGAAACAGAATGCTTTTTATCACAGGAAAAGAAATCAGCCCTCGAAAATTTAACCGGCGGATAAAGATTTTTTTGAAAAAATCCCTAAGCCCCGGGGTCACAATTTCATCAAAAATCTGACTTTCGGCAATTCACTCAAAAATAGTGCCAAACGG
This sequence comes from Podarcis filfolensis, assembly GCF_964270895.1. Classification (NCBI taxonomy): domain Eukaryota; kingdom Metazoa; phylum Chordata; class Lepidosauria; order Squamata; family Lacertidae; genus Podarcis; species Podarcis filfolensis. The sequence continues at coordinate 90,812,377 of NC_139608.1, forward strand.
TTGCAAATGCTCCCCTGAGAGGTTTGGCGGTTGAAACAGAAGGCTTTTTATCACGGGAAAGGAAATCAGCCCACAACAACTTTACCGGCAGAAAAAGATGTTTTTGAAAAAATCCCTAAGCCCCGGGGTCACAATTTCATCAAAAATCTGACTTTCGGCAATTCACTCAAAAATGGTGCCAAACGGTTGCAAATGCTCCCCTGAGAGGTTTGGCGGTCGAAACCGAAGGCTTTTTATCACGGGAAAGGAAATCAGCCCAAAACAACTTAACCGGCAGGAAAATATTTTTTTGAAAAAATCCCTAAGCCGCGGAGTCACAATTTCATAAAAAATCAGACTTTCGGCAATTCACTCAAAAATGGTGCCAAACGGTTGCAAATGCTCCCCTGAGAGGTTTGGCGGTCGAAACAGAAGCCTTTTTATCACGGGAAAAGAAATCAGCCCTCGAAAACTTAACCGGCAGGAAATTTTTTTTTTGAAAAAATCCCTAAGCCGCGGAGTCACAATTTCATAAAAAATCAGACTTTCGGCAATTCACTCAAAAATGGTGCCAAACGGTTGCAAATGCTCCCCTGAGAGGTTTGGCGTTCGAAACAGAACGCTTTTAATCACGGGTAAACAAATCAGCCCTCGAAAACTTAACCGGCAGAAAAAGATTTTTTTGAAAAAATCCCTAAGCCCCGGGGTCACAATTTCATCAAAAGTCTGACTTTCGTCAATTCACTCAAAAATGGTGCCAAACAGTTGCAAATGCTCCCCTGAGAGGTTTGGCGGTCGATACAGAAGGCATTATATCACAGAGCAAGAAATCAGCCATGGACAACATAACCGGCAGAAAAATGGTGCCAATCGGTTGCAAATGCTCCCTTGAGAGGTTTGGCGGTCGAAACAGAATGCTTTTTATCACAGGAAAAGAAATCAGCCCTCGAAAACTTAACCGGCGGATAAAGATTTTTTTGAAAAAATCCCTAAGCCCCGGGGTCACAATTTCATCAAAAATCTGACTTTCGGCAATTCACTCAAAAACGGTGCCAAACGGTTGCAAATGCTCCCCTGAGAGGTTTGGCGGTTGAAACAGAAGGCTTTTTATCACGGGAAAGGAAATCAGCCCAAAACAACTTTACCGGCAGAAAAAGATATTTTTGAAAAAATCCCTAAGCCCCGGGGTCACAATTTCATCAAAAAACTGACTTTCGGCAATTCACTCAAAAATGGTGCCAAACGGTTGCAAATGCTCCCCTGAGAGGTTTGGCGGTCGAAACAGAAGGCTTTTTATCACGGGAAAGGAAATCGGCCCAAAACAACTTAACCGGCAGGAAAATATTTTTTTGAAAATATCCCTAAGCCGCGGAGTCACAATTTCATAAAAAATCAGACTTTCGGCAATTCACTCAAAAATGGTGCCAAACGGTTGCAAATGCTCCCCTGAGAGGTTTGGCGGTCGAAACAGAAGCCTTTTTATCACGGGAAAAGAAATCAGCCCTCGAAAACTTAACCGCCAGGAAAATATTTTTTTGAAAAAATCCCTAAGCCACGGAGTCACAATTTCATAAAAAATCTGACTTTCTGCAATTCACTCAAAAATGGTGCCAAACGGTTGCAAATGCTCCCGTGAGAGGTTTGGCGGTCGAAACAGAAGCCTTTTTATCACGGGAAAAGAAATCAGCCCAAGACAACTTAACCGGCAGAAAAATATTTTTCTGAAAAAATCCCTAAGCCCCGGGGTCACAATTTCATAAAAAATCTGACTTTCTGCAATTCACTCAAAAATGGTTCCAAACGGTTGCAAATGCTCCCGTGAGAGGTTTGGCGGTCGAAACAGAAGCCTTTTTATCACGGGAAAAGAAATCAGCCCAAGACAACTTAACCGGCAGAAAAATATTTTTCTGAAAAAATCCCTAAGCCCCGGGGTCACAATTTCATCAAAAATCTGACTTTCGGCAATTCACTCAAAAATGGTGCCAAACGGTTGCAAATGCTCCCCTGAGAGGTTTGGCGGTCGAAACAGAAGGCTTTTTATCACGGGAAAGGAAATCAGCCCAAAACAACTTAACCGGCAGGAAAATATTTTTTTGAAAAAATCCCTAAGCCGCGGAGTCACAATTTCATAAAAAATCTGACTTTCGGCAATTCACTCAAAAATGGTGCCAAACGGTTGCAAGTGCTCCCCTGAGAGGTTTGGCGGTCGAAACAGAAGGCTTTTTATCACAGAGCAAGAAATCAGCCATGGACAACATAAGCGGCAGAAAAAGATTTTTTTAAAAAATCCCTAAGCCCCGGGGGTCACAATTTCATCAAAAATCTGACTTTTGGCAATTCACTCAAAAATGGTGCCAAACGGTTGCAAATGCTCCCCTGAGAGGTTTGGCGGTTGAAACAGAAGGCTTTTTATCACGGGAAAGGAAATCAGCCCAAGACAACTTAACCGGCAGAAAAATATTTTTTTGAAAAAATCCCTAAGCCCCGGGGTCACAATTTCATCAAAAATCAGACTTTCGGCAATTCACTCAAAAATGGTGCCAAACGTTTGCAAATGCTCCCCTGAGAGGTTTGGCCATCAAAAGAGAAGGCTTTGTATCACAGAGCAAGAAATCAACTATGGACAATTTAACTGGCAGAAAAATGGTGCCTAACGGTTGCAAATGCTCCCCTGAGAGGTTTGGCGTTCGAAACAGAACGCTTTTAATCACGGGTAAAGAAATCAGCCCTCGAAAACTTAACCGGCAGAAAAAGATTTTTTTGAAAAAATCCCTAAGCCCCGGGGTCACAATTTCATCAAAAGTCTGACTTTCGGCAATTCACTCAAAAATGATGCCAAACAGTTGCAAATGCTCCCCTGAGAGGTTTGGCGGTCGAAACAGAAGGCTTTTTATCACGGGAAAAGAAATCAGCCCAAAACAACTTAACCGGCAGAAAAATATTTTTTTGAAAAAATCCCTAAGCCCCGGGGTCACAATTTCATGAAAAATCTGACTTTCGGCAATTCACTCAAAAATGGTGCTAAACGTTTGCAAATGCTCCCCTGAGAGGTTTGGCCATCAAAACAGAAAGCTTTATATCACAGAGCAAGAAATCAACTATGGACAATTTAACTGGCAGAAAAATGGTGTCAAACGGTTGCAAATGCTCCCCTGAGAGGTTTGGCAGTCGAAACAGAAGGCTTTTTATCACGGGAAAAGAAATCAGCCCAAAACAACTTAACCGGCAGAAAAAGATTTTTTTGAAAAAATCCCTAAGCCCCGGGGTCACAATTTCATCAAAAATCTGACTTTCGGCATTTCACTCAAAAATGGTGCCAAACGGTTGCAAATGCTCCCGTGAGAGGTTTGGTGGTCGAAACAGAAGGCTTTTTATCACAGGAAAAGAAATCAGCCCTCGAAAACTTAACTGGCAGAAAAAAATTTTTTTGAAAGAATCCCTGAGCCCCGGGGTCACAATTTCATCAAAAATCTGACTTTCGGTAATTCACTCAAAAATGCTGCCAAACGGTTGAAAATGCTCCCCTGAGAGTTTTGGCCGTCGAAACAGAAGGCTTTATATCACAGAGCATTAAATCAGCCATGGACAACTTAACCGGCAGAAAAATGGTGCCAAACGGTTGCAAATGCTCCCCTGAGAGGTTTGGCGGTCGAAACAGAACGCTTTTAATGAAGGGAAAAGAAATCAGCCCTCGAAAACTTAACCGGCAGAAAAATATTTTTTTGAAAAAATCCCTAAGCCGCGGAGTCACAATTTCATAAAAAATCTGACTTTCGGCAATTCACTCAAAATTGCTGCCAAACGGTTGAAAGTGCTCCCCTGAGAGGTTTGGCGGTCGAAACAGAAGGCTTTTTATCACGGGAAAGGAAATCAGCCCAAAACAACTTAACCGGCAGAAAAAGATTTTTTTGAAAAAATCCCTAAACCCCGGGGTCACAATTTCATCAAAAATCTGACTTTCGGCAATTCACTCAAAAATGGTGCCAAACGGTTGCAAATGCTCCCCTGAGAGGTTTGGCGGTCGATACAGAAGGCTTTATATCACAGAGCAAGAAATCAGCCATGGACAACATAACCGGCAGAAAAATAGTGCCAAACGGTTGCAAATGCTCCCGTGAGAGGTTTGGCGGTTGAAAGAAAAACCTTTTTATCGCAGGAAAAGAAATCAGCTCTCGAAAACTTAACCGGCAGAAAAAGATTTTTTTGAAAAAATCCATAAGCCCCGGGGTCACAATTTCATCAAAAGTCTGGCTTTCGTCAATTCACTCAAAAATGGTGCCAAACGGTTGCAAATGCTCCCCTGAGAGGTTTGGCGGTCGAAACAGAAGGCTTTTTATCACAGGAAAAGAAATCAGCCCAAGACAACATAACCGGCAGAAAAATATTTTTTTGAAAAAATCCCTAAGCCCCGGGGTCACAATTTCATCAAAAATCAGACTTTCGGCAATTCACTCAAAAATGGTGCCAAACATTTGCAAATGCTCCCCAGAGAGGTTTGGCCATCAAAAGAGAAGGCTTTGTATCACAGAGCAAGAAATCAACTATGGACAATTTAACTGGCAGAAAAATGGTGCCTAACGGTTGCAAATGCTCCCCTGAGAGGTTTGGCGTTCGAAACAGAACGCTTTTAATCACGGGTAAAGAAATCAGCCCTCGAAAACTTAACCGGCAGAAAAAGATTTTTTTGAAAAAATCCCTAAGCCCCGGGGTCACAATTTCATCAAAAACCTGACTTTCGGCAATTCACTCAAAAATGGTGCCAAACGGTTGCAAATGCTCCCCTGAGAGGTTTGGCGGTCGATACAGAAGGCATTATATCACAGAGCAAGAAATCAGCCATGGACAACATAACCGGCAGAAAAATGGTGCCAATCGGTTGCAAATGCTCCCGTGAGAGGTTTGGCGGTCGAAACAGAATGCTTTTTATCACAGGAAAAGAAATCAGCCCTCGAAAACTTAACCGGCAGAAAAAGATTTTTTTGAAAAAATCCCTAAGCCCCGGGGTCACAATTTCATCAAAAATCAGACTTTCGCAATTCACTCAAAAATGCTGCTAAACGTTTGCAAATGCTCCCCTGAGAGGTTTGGCCATCAAAACAGAAGGCTTTATATCACAGAGCAAGAAATCAACTATGGACAATTTAACTGGCAGAAAAATGGTGTCAAACGGTTGCAAATGCTCCCCTGAGAGGTTTGGCGGTCGAAACAGAAGGCTTTTTATCACGGGAAAAGAAATCAGCCCAAAACAACTTAACCGGCAGAAAAAGATTTTTTTGAAAAAATCCCTAAGCCCCGGGGTCACAATTTCATCAAAAATCTGACTTTCGGCATTTCACTCAAAAATGATGCCAAACGGTTGCAAATGCTCCCGTGAGAGGTTTGGTGGTCGAAACAGAAGGCTTTTTATCACAGGAAAAGAAATCAGCCCTCGAAAACTTAACTGGCAGAAAAAGATTTTTTTGAAAGAATCCCTAAGCCCCGGGGTCACAATTTCATCAAAAATCTGACTTTCGGCATTTCACTCAAAAATGGTGCCAAACGGTTGCAAATGCTCCCCTGAGAGGTTTGGCGGTCGATACAGAAGGCTTTATATCACAGAGCAAGAAATCAGCCATGGACAACATAAACGGCAGAAAAATAGTGCCAAACGGTTGCAAATGCTCCCGTGAGAGGTTTGGAGGTTGAAAGAAAAAGCTTTTTATCGCAGGAAAAGAAATCAGCCCTCGAAAACTTTACCGGCAGAAAAATATTTTTTTCAAAAATCCCTAAGACGCGGAGTCACAATTTCATAAAAAATCTGACTTTCGGCAATTCACTCAAAAATGGTGCCAAACGGTGGTAAATGCTCCCCTAGGAGGTTTGTCGGTCGAAACAGAAGGCTTTTTATCACGGGAAAAGAAATCAGCCCAAGACAACTTAACCGGCAGAAAAAGATTTTTTTGAAAAAATCCCTAAGCCCCGGGGTCACAATTTCATCAAAAATCTGAATTTCGGCAATTCACTCAAAAATGATGCCAAACAGTTGCAAATGCTCCCCTGAGAGGTTTGGCGGTCGAAACAGAAGGCTTTTTATCACGGGAAAAGAAATCAGCCCTCAACAACTTAACCGGCAGAAAAATATTTTTTTGAAAAAATGCCTGAGCCCCGGGATCACAATTTCATCAAAAACCTGACTTTCGGCAATTCACTCAAAAATGGTGCCAAACGGTTGCAAATGCTCCCCTGAGAGGTTTGGCGGTCGATACAGAAGGCTTTATATCACAGAGCAAGAAATCAGCCATGGACAACATAACCGGCAGAAAAATGGTGCCAATCGGTTGCAAATGCTCCCGTGAGAGGTTTGGCGGTCGAAACAGAATGCTTTTTATCACAGGAAAAGAAATCAGCCCTCGAAAACTTAACCGGCAGAAAAATATTTTTTTCAAAAAATCCCTAAGCCCCGGGGTCACAATTTCATCAAAAATCTGACTTTCGGCATTTCACTCAAAAATGGTGCCAAACGGTTGCAAATGCTCCCGTGAGAGGTTTGGTGGTCGAAACAGAAGGCTTTTTATCACAGGAAAAGAAATCAGCCCTCGAAAACTTAACTGGCAGAAAAAGATTTTTTTGAAAGAATCCCTAAGCCCCGGGGTCACAATTTCATCAAAAATCTGACTTTCGGCAATTCACTCAAAAATGGTGCCAAACGGTTGCAAATGCTCCCCTGAGAGGTTTGGCGGTCGATACAGAAGGCTTTATATCACAGAGCAAGAAATCAGCCATGGACAACATAAACGGCAGAAAAATAGTGCCAAACGGTTGCAAATGCTCCCGTGAGAGGTTTGGAGGTTGAAAGAAAAAGCTTTTTATCGCAGGAAAAGAAATCAGCCCTCGAAAACTTTACCGGCAGAAAAATATTTTTTTCAAAAATCCCTAAGACGCGGAGTCACAATTTCATAAAAAATCTGACTTTCGGCAATTCACTCAAAAATGGTGCCAAACGGTGGTAAATGCTCCCCTAGGAGGTTTGTCGGTCGAAACAGAAGGCTTTTTATCACGGGAAAAGAAATCAGCCCAAGACAACTTAACCGGCAGAAAAAGATTTTTTTGAAAAAATCCCTAAGCCCCGGGGTCACAATTTCATCAAAAATCTGAATTTCGGCAATTCACTCAAAAATGATGCCAAACAGTTGCAAATGCTCCCCTGAGAGGTTTGGCGGTCGAAACAGAAGGCTTTTTATCACGGGAAAAGAAATCAGCCCTCAACAACTTAACCGGCAGAAAAATATTTTTTTGAAAAAATGCCTGAGCCCCGGGATCACAATTTCATCAAAAACCTGACTTTCGGCAATTCACTCAAAAATGGTGCCAAACGGTTGCAAATGCTCCCCTGAGAGGTTTGGCGGTCGATACAGAAGGCTTTATATCACAGAGCAAGAAATCAGCCATGGACAACATAACCGGCAGAAAAATGGTGCCAATCGGTTGCAAATGCTCCCGTGAGAGGTTTGGCGGTCGAAACAGAATGCTTTTTATCACAGGAAAAGAAATCAGCCCTCGAAAACTTAACCGGCAGAAAAATATTTTTTTCAAAAAATCCCTAAGCCCCGGGGTCACAATTTCATGAAAAATCTGACTTTCGGCAATTCACTCAAAAATGGTGCTAAACGTTTGCAAATGCTCCCCTGAGAGGTTTGGCCATCAAAACAGAAAGCTTTATATCACAGAGCAAGAAATCAACTATGGACAATTTAACTGGCAGAAAAATGGTGTCAAACGGTTGCAAATGCTCCCCTGAGAGGTTTGGCGGTCGAAACAGAAGGCTTTTTATCACGGGAAAAGAAATCAGCCCAAAACAACTTAACCGGCAGAAAAAGATTTTTTTGAAAAAATCCCTAAGCCCCGGGGTCACAATTTCATCAAAAATCTGACTTTCGGCATTTCACTCAAAAATGGTGCCAAACGGTTTCAAATGCTCCCGTGAGAGGTTTGGTGGTCGAAACAGAAGGCTTTTTATCACAGGAAAAGAAATCAGCCCTCGAAAACTTAACTGGCAGAAAAAGATTTTTTTGAAAGAATCCCTGAGCCCCGGGGTCACAATTTCATCAAAAATCTGACTTTCGGTAATTCACTCAAAAATGCTGCCAAACGGTTGAAAATGCTCCCCTGAGAGTTTTGGCTGTCGAAACAGAAGGCTTTATATCACAGAGCATTAAATCAGCCATGGACAACTTAACCGGCAGAAAAATGGTGCCAAACGGTTGCAAATGCTCCCGTGAGAGGTTCGGCGGTTGAAGGAAAAACCTTTTTATCGCAGGAAAAGATATCAGCTCTCGAAAACTTAACGGGCAGAAAAAGATTTTTTTGAAAAAATCCCTAAGCCCCGGGGTCACAATTTCATCAAAAATCTGACTTTCGGCAATTCACTCAAAAATGCTGCCAAACGGTTGAAAGTGCTCCCCTGAGAGGTTTGGCGGTCGAAACAGAAGGCTTTTTATCACGGGAAAGGAAATCAGCCCAAAACAACTTAACCGGCAGAAAAAGATTTTTTTGAAAAAATCCCTAAGCCCCGGGGTCACAATTTCATCAAAAATCTGACTTTCGGCAATTCACTCAAAAATGGTGCCAAACGGTTGCAAATGCTCCCCTGAGAGGTTTGGCGGTCGATACAGAAGGCTTTATATCACAGAGCAAGAAATCAGCCATGGACAACATAACCGGCAGAAAAATAGTGCCAAACGGTTGCAAATGCTCCCGTGAGAGGTTTGGCGGTTGAAAGAAAAACCTTTTTATCGCAGGAAAAGAAATCAGCTCTCGAAAACTTAACGGGCAGAAAAAGATTTTTTTGAAAAAATCCCTAAGCCCCGGGGTCACAATTTCATCAAAAATCTGACTTTCGTCAATTCACTCAAAAATGGTGCCAAACGGTTGCAAATGCTCCCCTGAGAGGTTTGGCGGTCGAAACAGAAGGCTTTTTATCACAGGAAAAGAAATCAGCCCAAAACAACTTAACCGGCAGAAAAAGATTTTTTTGAAAAAATCCCTAAGCCCCGGGGTCACAATTTCATCAAAAATCTGACTTTCGTCAATTCACTCAAAAATGGTGCCAAACGGTTGCAAATGCTCCCCTGAGAGGTTTGGCGGTCGAAACAGAAGGCTTTTTATCACAGGAAAAGAAATCAGCCCAAGACAACATAACCGGCAGAAAAATATTTTTTTGAAAAAATCACTAAGCCCCGGGGTCAAAATTTCATCAAAAATCAGACTTTCGGCAATTCACTCAAAAATGGTGCCAAACATTTGCAAATGCTCCCCAGAGAGGTTTGGCCATCAAAAGAGAAGGCTTTGTATCACAGAGCAAGAAATCAACTATGGACAATTTAACTGGCAGAAAAATGGTGCCTAACGGTTGCAAATGCTCCCCTGAGAGGTTTGGCGTTCGAAACAGAACGCTTTTAATCACGGGTAAAGAAATCAGCCCTCGAAAACTTAACCGGCAGAAAAAGATTTTTTTGAAAAAATCCCTAAGCCCCGGGGTCACAATTTCATCAAAAACCTGACTTTCGGCAATTCACTCAAAAATGGTGCCAAACGGTTGCAAATGCTCCCCTGAGAGGTTTGGCGGTCGATACAGAAGGCATTATATCACAGAGCAAGAAATCAGCCATGGACAACATAACCGGCAGAAAAATGGTGCCAATCGGTTGCAAATGCTCCCGTGAGAGGTTTGGCGGTCGAAACAGAATGCTTTTTATCACAGGAAAAGAAATCAGCCCTCGAAAACTTAACCGGCAGAAAAAGATTTTTTTGAAAAAATCCCTAAGCCCCGGGGTCACAATTTCATCAAAAATCAGACTTTCGCAATTCACTCAAAAATGCTGCTAAACGTTTGCAAATGCTCCCCTGAGAGGTTTGGCCATCAAAACAGAAGGCTTTTTATCACAGAGCAAGAAATCAACTATGGACAATTTAACTGGCAGAAAAATGGTGTCAAACGGTTGCAAATGCTCCCCTGAGAGGTTTGGCGGTCGAAACAGAAGGCTTTTTATCACGGGAAAAGAAATCAGCCCAAAACAACTTAACCGGCAGAAAAAGATTTTTTTGAAAAAATCCCTAAGCCCCGGGGTCACAATTTCATCAAAAATCTGACTTTCGGCATTTCACTCAAAAATGGTGCCAAACGGTTTCAAATGCTCCCGTGAGAGGTTTGGTGGTCGAAACAGAAGGCTTTTTATCACAGGAAAAGAAATCAGCCCTCGAAAACTTAACTGGCAGAAAAAGATTTTTTTGAAAGAATCCCTATGCCCCGGGGTCACAATTTCATCAAAAGTCTGACTTTCGGTAATTCACTCAAAAATGCTGCCAAACGGTTGAAAATGCTCCCCTGAGAGGTTTGGCGGTCGAAACAGAAGGCTTTTTATCACGGGAAAGGAAATCAGCCCAAAACAACTTAACCGGCAGAAAAAGATTTTTTTGAAAAAATCCCTAAGCCCCGGGGTCACAATTTCATCAAAAATCTGACTTTCGGCAATTCACTCAAAAATGGTGCCAAACGGTTGCAAATGCTCCCCTGAGAGGTTTGGCGGTCGATACAGAAGGCTTTATATCACAGAGCAAGAAATCAGCCATGGACAACATAAACGGCAGAAAAATAGTGCCAAACGGTTGCAAATGCTCCCGTGAGAGGTTTGGAGGTTGAAAGAAAAAGCTTTTTATCGCAGGAAAAGAAATCAGCCCTCGAAAACTTTACCGGCAGAAAAATATTTTTTTCAAAAATCCCTAAGACGCGGAGTCACAATTTCATAAAAAATCTGACTTTCGGCAATTCACTCAAAAATGGTGCCAAACGGTGGTAAATGCTCCCCTAGGAGGTTTGTCGGTCGAAACAGAAGGCTTTTTATCACGGGAAAAGAAATCAGCCCAAGACAACTTAACCGGCAGAAAAAGATTTTTTTGAAAAAATCCCTAAGCCCCGGGGTCACAATTTCATCAAAAATCTGAATTTCGGCAATTCACTCAAAAATGGTGCCAAACGGTTGCAAATGCTCCCCTGAGAGGTTTGGCGGTCGCTACAGAAGGCTTTATATCACAGAGCAAGAAATCAGCCATGGACAACATAATCGGCAGAAAAATGGTGCCAATCGGTTGCATATGCTCCCGTGAGAGGTTTGGCGGTCGAAACAGAATGCTTTTTATCACAGGAAAAGAAATCAGCCCTCGAAAACTTAACCGGCAGAAAAAGATTTTTTTGAAAAAATCCCTAAGCCCCGGGGTCACAATTTCATGAAAAATCTGACTTTCGGCAATTCACTCAAAAATGCTGCTAAACGTTTGCAAATGCTCCCCTGAGAGGTTTGGCCATCAAAACAGAAGGCTTTATATCACAGAGCAAGAAATCAACTATGGACAATTTAACTGGCAGAAAAATGGTGTCAAACGGTTGCAAATGCTCCCCTGAGAGGTTTGGCGGTCGAAACAGAAGGCTTTTTATCACGGGAAAAGAAATCAGCCCAAAACAACTTAACCGGCAGAAAAAGATTTTTTTGAAAAAATCCCTAAGCCCCGGGGTCACAATTTCATCAAAAATCTGACTTTCGGCATTTCACTCAAAAATGGTGCCAAACGGTTGCAAATGCTCCCGTGAGAGGTTTGGTGGTCGAAACAGAAGGCTTTTTATCACAGGAAAAGAAATCAGCCCTCGAAAACTTAACTGGCAGAAAAAGATTTTTTTGAAAGAATCCCTAAGCCCCGGGGTCACAATTTCATCAAAAGTCTGACTTTCGGTAATTCACTCAAAAATGCTGCCAAACGGTTGAAAATGCTCCCCTGAGAGGTTTGGCGGTCGAAACAGAAGGCTTTTTATCACGGGAAAGGAAATCAGCCCAAAACAACTTAACCGGCAGAAAAAGATTTTTTTGAAAAAATCCCTAAGCCCCGGGGTCACAATTTCATCAAAAATCTGACTTTCGGCAATTCACTCAAAAATGGTGCCAAACGGTTGCAAATGCTCCCCTGAGAGGTTTGGCGGTCGATACAGAAGGCTTTATATCACAGAGCAAGAAATCAGCCATGGACAACATAAACGGCAGAAAAATAGTGCCAAACGGTTGCAAATGCTCCCGTGAGAGGTTTGGAGGTTGAAAGAAAAAGCTTTTTATCGCAGGAAAAGAAATCAGCCCTCGAAAACTTTACCGGCAGAAAAATATTTTTTTCAAAAATCCCTAAGACGCGGAGTCACAATTTCATAAAAAATCTGACTTTCGGCAATTCACTCAAAAATGGTGCCAAACGGTGGTAAATGCTCCCCTAGGAGGTTTGTCGGTCGAAACAGAAGGCTTTTTATCACGGGAAAAGAAATCAGCCCAAGACAACTTAACCGGCAGAAAAAGATTTTTTTGAAAAAATCCCTAAGCCCCGGGGTCACAATTTCATCAAAAATCTGAATTTCGGCAATTCACTCAAAAATGGTGCCAAACGGTTGCAAATGCTCCCCTGAGAGGTTTGGCGGTCGATACAGAAGGCTTTATATCACAGAGCAAGAAATCAGCCATGGACAACATAATCGGCAGAAAAATGGTGCCAATCGGTTGCATATGCTCCCGTGAGAGGTTTGGCGGTCGAAACAGAATGCTTTTTATCACAGGAAAAGAAATCAGCCCTCGAAAACTTTACCGGCAGAAAAATATTTTTTTCAAAAATCCCTAAGACGCGGAGTCACAATTTCATAAAAAATCTGACTTTCGGCAATTCACTCAAAAATGGTGCCAAACGGTGGTAAATGCTCCCCTAGGAGGTTTGTCGGTCGAAACAGAAGGCTTTTTATCACGGGAAAAGAAATCAGCCCAAGACAACTTAACCGGCAGAAAAAGATTCTTTTGAAATAATTCCTAAGCCCCGGGGTCACAATTTCATCAAAAATCTGAATTTCGGCAATTCACTCAAAAATGGTGCCAAACGGTTGCAAATGCTCCCCTGAGAGGTTTGGCGGTCGATACAGAAGGCTTTATATCACAGAGCAAGAAATCAGCCATGGACAACATAATCGGCAGAAAAATGGTGCCAATCGGTTGCATATGCTCCCGTGAGAGGTTTGGCGGTCGAAACAGAATGCTTTTTATCACAGGAAAAGAAATCAGCCCTCGAAAACTTTACCGGCAGAAAAATATTTTTTTCAAAAATCCCTAAGACGCGGAGTCACAATTTCATAAAAAATCTGACTTTCGGCAATTCACTCAAAAATGGTGCCAAACGGTGGTAAATGCTCCCCTAGGAGGTTTGTAGGTCGAAACAGAAGGCTTTTTATCACGGGAAAAGAAATCAGCCCAAGACAAATTAACCGGCAGAAAAAGATTTTTTTGAAAAAATCCCTAAGCCCCGGGGTCACAATTTCATCAAAAATCTGAATTTCGGCAATTCACTCAAAAATGGTGCCAAACGGTTGCAAATGCTCCCCTGAGAGGTTTGGCGGTCGATACAGAAGGCTTTATATCACAGAGCAAGAAATCAGCCATGGACAACATAATCGGCAGAAAAATGGTGCCAATCGGTTGCATATGCTCCCGTGAGAGGTTTGGCGGTCGAAACAGAATGCTTTTTATCACAGGAAAAGAAATCAGCCCTCGAAAACTTAACCGGCAGAAAAAGATTTTTTTGAAAAAATCCCTAAGCCCCGGGGTCACAATTTCATGAAAAATCTGACTTTTGGCAATTCACTCAAAAATGCTGCCAAACGGTTGAAAATGCTCCCCTGAGAGGTTTGGCGGTCGAAAAAGAAGGCTTTTTATCACGGGAAAGGAAATCAGCCCAAAACAACTTAACCGGCAGAAAAAGATTTTTTGAAAAAATCCCTAAGCCCCGGGGTCACAATTTCATCAAAAATCTGACTTTCGGCAATTCACTCAAAAATGGTGCCAAACGGTTGCAAATGCTCCCCTGAGAGGTTTGGCGGTCGATACAGAAGGCTTTATATCACAGAGCAAGAAATCAGCCATGGACAACATAACCGGTAGAAAAATAGTTCCAAACGGTTGCAAATGCTCCCCTGAGAGGTTTGGGGGTCGAAACAGAAGGCTTTTTATCACGGGAAAATAAATCAGCCCTCGAAAACTTAACCGGCTGAAAAATATTTTTTTGAAAAAATCCCTAAGCCGCGGAGTCACAATTTCATCAAAAATCAGACTTTCGGCAATTCACTCAAAAATGGTGCCAAATGGTTGCAAATGCTCCCCTGAAAGGTTTGGCGGTCGAAACAGAAGGCTTTTTATCGCAGGAAAAGAAATCAGCCCTCGAAAACTTAACCGGCAGAAAAAGATTTTTTTGAAAAAATCCCTAAGCCCCGGGGTCACAATTTCATCAAAAGTCTGACTTTCGTCAATTCACTCAAAAATGGTGCCAAACGGTTGCAAATGCTCCCGTGAGAGGTTTGGCGGTCGAAACAGAAGGCTTTTTATCACGGGAAAAGAAATCAGCCCAAAAAAACTTAACCGGCAGAAAAAGATTTTTTTGAAAAAATCCCTAAGCCCCGGGGTCACAATTTCATTAAAAATCTGACTTTCGGCATTTCACTCAAAAATGGTGCCAAACGGTTTCAAATGCTCCCGTGAGAGGTTTGGTGGTCGATACAGAAGGCTTTTTATCACAGGAAAAGAAATCAGCCCTCGAAAACTTAACTGGCAGAAAAAGATTTTTTTGAAAGAATCCCTAAGCCCCGGGGTCACAATTTCTTCAAAAATCTGACTTTCGGTAATTCACTCAAAAATGCTGCCAAACGGTTGCAAATGCTCCCCTGAGAGGTTTGGCGGTCGAAACAGAAGGCTTTTTATCACGGGAAAAGAAATCAGCCCCAGACAATTTAACCGACAGAAAAATATTTTTTTGAAAAAATCCCTAATCCCCGGTGTCACAATTTCATCAAATATCTGACTTTCGGCAATTCACTCAAAAATGGTGCCAAACGGTTTCAAATGCTCCCGTGAGAGGTTTGGTGGTCGAAACAGAAGGCTTTTTATCACAGGAAAAGAAATCAGCCCTCGAAAACTTAACCGGCATAAAAAGATTTTTTTGAAAAAATCCGTAAGCCGCGGAGTCACAATTTCATCAAAAATCAGACTTTCGGCAATTCACTCAAAAATCGTGCCAAATGGTTGCAAATGCTCGCCTGAGAGGTTTGGCGGTCGAAACAGAAGGCTTTTTATCACGGGAAAATAAATCAGCCCTCGAAAACTTAACCGGCAGAAAAATATTTTTTTGAAAAAATCGCTAAGCCGCGGAGTCACAATTTCATAAAAAATCTGACTTTCGGCAATTCACTCAAAAATGGTGCCAAACGGTTGCAAATGCTCCCCTGAGAGGTTTCGCGGTCGAATCAGAAGGCTTTTTATCACGGGAAAGGAAATCAGCCCAAAACAACTTAACCGGCAGAAAAAGATTTTTTTGAAAAAATCCCTAAGCCCCGGGGTCACAATTTCATCAAAAATCTGACTTTCGGCAATTCACTCAAAAATGGTGCCAAACGGTTGCAAATGCTCCCCTGAGAGGTTTGGCGGTCGATACAGAAGGCTTTATATCACAGAGCAAGAAATCAGCCATGGACAAGATAACCGGCAGAAAAATAGTGCCAAACGGTGGCAAATGGTCCCGTGAGAGGTTTGGCGGTTGAAAGAAAAAGCTTTTTATCGCAGGAAAAGAAATCAGCCCTCGAAAACTTAACCGGCAGATAAAGATTTTTTTGAAAAAATCCGTAATCCCAGGGGTCACAATTTCATCAAAAATCTGACTTTCGGCATTTCACTCAAAAATGGTGCCAAACGGTTTCAAATGCTCTCGTGAGAGGTTTGGTGGTCGAAACAGAAGGCTTTTTATCACAGGAAAAGAAATCAGCCCTCGAAAACTTAACTGGCAGAAAAAATTTTTTTTGAAAGAATCCCTAAGCCCCGGTGTCACAATTTCATCAAAAATCTGACTTTCGGCAATTCAATCAAAAATGCTGCAAACGGTTGAAAATGCTCCCCTGAGAGTTTTAGCCGTCGATACAGAAGGCTTTATATCACGGAGCATTAAATCAGCCATGGACAACTTAACTGGCAGAAAAATGGTGCCAAACGGTTGCAAATGCTCCCCTGAGAGGTTTGGCGGTCGAAACAGAACGCTTTTTGTCACGGCAAAAGAAATCAGCCCTCGAAAACTTAACCGGCAGAAAAAGATTTTTTTGAAAAAATCCCTAAGCCCCGGGGTCACAATTTCATCAAAAATCTGACTTTCGGCAATTCACTCAAAAATGGTGCCAAACGGTTGCAAATGCTCCCCTGAGAGGTTTGGCGGTCGATACAGAAGGCTTTATATCACAGAGCAAGAAATCAGCCATGGACAAGATAACCGGCAGAAAAATAGTGCCAAATGGTTGCAAATGGTCCCGTGAGAGGTTTCGCGGTTGAAAGAAAAAGCTTTTTATCGCAGGAAAAGAAATCAGCCCTCGAAAACTTAACCGGCAGATAAAGATTTTTTTGAAAAAATCCGTAATCCCAGGGGTCACAATTTCATCAAAAATCTGACTTTCGGCATTTCACTCAAAAATGGTGCCAAACGGTTTCAAATGCTCTCGTGAGAAGTTTGGTGGTCGAAACAGAAGGCTTTTTATCACAGGAAAAGAAATCAGCCCTCGAAAAATTAACTGGCAGAAAAAGATTTTTTTGAAAAAATCCCTAAGCCCCGGTGTCACAATTTCATCAAAAATCTGACTTTCGGCAATTCAATCAAAAATGGTCCCAAACGGTTTCAAATGCTCCCGTGAGAGGTTTGGTGGTCGAAAGAAAAGTCTTTTAATCACAGGAAAAGAAAACAGCCCCTCGAAAACTTAACCGGCAGAAAAAGATGTTTTTGAAAAAATCCCTAAGCCCAGGGGTCACAATTTCATCAAAAATCTGACTTTCGGCAATTCACTCAAAAATGGTGCCAAACGGTTGTAAATGCTCCCCTGAGAAGTTTGGCGGTCGAAACTGAAGGCTTTTTATCACGGGAAAGGAAATCAGCCCAAAACAACTTAACCGGCAGAAAAACATTTTTTTGAAAAAATCCCTAAGCCCCGGGGTCACAATTTCATCAAAAATCTGACTTTCGGCATTTCACTCGAAAATTGGTGCCAAACGGTTGCAAATGCTCCCGAGAGAGGTTTGGAGGTCGAAACAGAAGGCTTTTTATCACAGAGCAAGAAATCAGCCATGGACAACTTAACCGGCAGAAAAATGGTGCCGAACGGTTGCAAATGCTCCCGTGAGAGGTTTGGTGGTCGAAATAGAAGGCTTTTTATCACAGGAAAAGAAATCAGCCCTCGACAACTTAACCAGCAGAAAAAGATTTTTTTGAAAAAATCCCTAATCCCTAATTTCATCAAAAATGTGACTTTCAGCAATTCACTCAAAAATGGTGCCAAACGGTTGCAAACGCTCCCCTGAGGGGTTTGGCCATCGAAACAGAAGGCTTTTCATCACGGGAAAAGAAATTAGCCCTCGACAACTTAACCGGCAAAAAAAGATTTTTTTGAAAAAATCCCTAAGCCCCCGGGGTCACAATTTCATCAAAAATCTGACTTTCGGCAATTCACTCAAAAATGGTGCCAAACGGTTGCACATGCTCCCCTGAGAGGTTTGGCGGTCGAAACAGAAGGCTTTTTATCACAGGAAAAGAAATCAGCCCTCGAAAACTTAACTGGCAGAAAAAGATTTTTTTGAAAGAATCCCTAAGCCCTGGGGTCACAATTTCATCAAAAATCTGACTTTCGGCAATTCACTCAAAAATGCTGCCAAACGGTTGAAAATGCTCCCCTGAGAGTTTTAGCCGTCGAAACAGAAGGCTTTATATCACAGAGCAAGAAATCAGCCATGGACAACATAAACGGCAGAAAAATAGTGCCAAACGGTTGCAAATGCTCCCGTGAGAGGTTTGGAGGTTGAAAGAAAAAGCTTTTTATCGCAGGAAAAGAAATCAGCCCTCGAAAACTTAACCGGCAGAAAAATATTTTTTTGAAAAAATCGCTAAGCCGCGGAGTCACAATTTCATAAAAAATCTGACTTTCGGCAATTCACTCAAAAATGGTGCCAAACGGTTGCAAATGCTCCCCTGAGAGGTTTCGCGGTCGAATCAGAAGGCTTTTTATCACGGGAAAGGAAATCAGCCCAAAACAACTTAACCGGCAGAAAAAGATTTTTTTGAAAAAATCCCTAAGCCCCGGGGTCACAATTTCATCAAAAATCTGACTTTCGGCAATTCACTCAAAAATGGTGCCAAACGGTTGCAAATGCTCCCCTGAGAGGTTTGGCGGTCGATACAGAAGGCTTTATATCACAGAGCAAGAAATCAGCCATGGACAAGATAACCGGCAGAAAAATAGTGCCAAACGGTGGCAAATGGTCCCGTGAGAGGTTTGGCGGTTGAAAGAAAAAGCTTTTTATCGCAGGAAAAGAAATCAGCCCTCGAAAACTTAACCGGCAGATAAAGATTTTTTTGAAAAAATCCGTAATCCCAGGGGTCACAATTTCATCAAAAATCTGACTTTCGGCATTTCACTCAAAAATGGTGCCAAACGGTTTCAAATGCTCTCGTGAGAGGTTTGGTGGTCGAAACAGAAGGCTTTTTATCACAGGAAAAGAAATCAGCCCTCGAAAACTTAACTGGCAGAAAAAATTTTTTTTGAAAGAATCCCTAAGCCCCGGTGTCACAATTTCATCAAAAATCTGACTTTCGGCAATTCAATCAAAAATGCTGCAAACGGTTGAAAATGCTCCCCTGAGAGTTTTAGCCGTCGATACAGAAGGCTTTATATCACGGAGCATTAAATCAGCCATGGACAACTTAACTGGCAGAAAAATGGTGCCAAACGGTTGCAAATGCTCCCCTGAGAGGTTTGGCGGTCGAAACAGAACGCTTTTTGTCACGGCAAAAGAAATCAGCCCTCGAAAACTTAACCGGCAGAAAAAGATTTTTTTGAAAAAATCCCTAAGCCCCGGGGTCACAATTTCATCAAAAATCTGACTTTCGGCAATTCACTCAAAAATGGTGCCAAACGGTTGCAAATGCTCCCCTGAGAGGTTTGGCGGTCGATACAGAAGGCTTTATATCACAGAGCAAGAAATCAGCCATGGACAAGATAACCGGCAGAAAAATAGTGCCAAATGGTTGCAAATGGTCCCGTGAGAGGTTTCGCGGTTGAAAGAAAAAGCTTTTTATCGCAGGAAAAGAAATCAGCCCTCGAAAACTTAACCGGCAGATAAAGATTTTTTTGAAAAAATCCGTAATCCCAGGGGTCACAATTTCATCAAAAATCTGACTTTCGGCATTTCACTCAAAAATGGTGCCAAACGGTTTCAAATGCTCTCGTGAGAAGTTTGGTGGTCGAAACAGAAGGCTTTTTATCACAGGAAAAGAAATCAGCCCTCGAAAAATTAACTGGCAGAAAAAGATTTTTTTGAAAAAATCCCTAAGCCCCGGTGTCACAATTTCATCAAAAATCTGACTTTCGGCAATTCAATCAAAAATGGTCCCAAACGGTTTCAAATGCTCCCGTGAGAGGTTTGGTGGTCGAAAGAAAAGTCTTTTAATCACAGGAAAAGAAAACAGCCCCTCGAAAACTTAACCGGCAGAAAAAGATGTTTTTGAAAAAATCCCTAAGCCCAGGGGTCACAATTTCATCAAAAATCTGACTTTCGGCAATTCACTCAAAAATGGTGCCAAACGGTTGTAAATGCTCCCCTGAGAAGTTTGGCGGTCGAAACTGAAGGCTTTTTATCACGGGAAAGGAAATCAGCCCAAAACAACTTAACCGGCAGAAAAACATTTTTTTGAAAAAATCCCTAAGCCCCGGGGTCACAATTTCATCAAAAATCTGACTTTCGGCATTTCACTCGAAAATTGGTGCCAAACGGTTGCAAATGCTCCCGAGAGAGGTTTGGAGGTCGAAACAGAAGGCTTTTTATCACAGAGCAAGAAATCAGCCATGGACAACTTAACCGGCAGAAAAATGGTGCCGAACGGTTGCAAATGCTCCCGTGAGAGGTTTGGTGGTCGAAATAGAAGGCTTTTTATCACAGGAAAAGAAATCAGCCCTCGACAACTTAACCAGCAGAAAAAGATTTTTTTGAAAAAATCCCTAATCCCTAATTTCATCAAAAATGTGACTTTCAGCAATTCACTCAAAAATGGTGCCAAACGGTTGCAAACGCTCCCCTGAGGGGTTTGGCCATCGAAACAGAAGGCTTTTCATCACGGGAAAAGAAATTAGCCCTCGACAACTTAACCGGCAAAAAAAGATTTTTTTGAAAAAATCCCTAAGCCCCCGGGGTCACAATTTCATCAAAAATCTGACTTTCGGCAATTCACTCAAAAATGGTGCCAAACGGTTGCACATGCTCCCCTGAGAGGTTTGGCGGTCGAAACAGAAGGCTTTTTATCACAGGAAAAGAAATCAGCCCTCGAAAACTTAACTGGCAGAAAAAGATTTTTTTGAAAGAATCCCTAAGCCCTGGGGTCACAATTTCATCAAAAATCTGACTTTCGGCAATTCACTCAAAAATGCTGCCAAACGGTTGAAAATGCTCCCCTGAGAGTTTTAGCCGTCGAAACAGAAGGCTTTATATCACAGAGCATTAAATCAGCCATGGACAACTTAACCGGCAGAAAAATGGTGCCAAACGGTTGCAAATGCTCCCCTGAGAGGTTTGGCGGTCGAAACAGAACGCTTTTTATCACGGCAAAAGAAATCAGCCCTCGAAAACTTAACCGGCAGAAAAAGATTTTTTTGAAAAAATCCCTAAGCCCCGGGGTCACAATTTCATCAAAAATCTGACTTTCGTCAATTCACTCAAAAATGGTGCCAAACGGTTGCAAATGCTCCCCTGGGAGGTTTGGCGGTCGAAACAGAAGGCTTTTTATCTCGGGAAAAGAAATCAGCCCTCGACAACTTAACCGGCAGAAAAAGATTTTTTTGAAAAAATCCTTAAGCCCCGGGGTCACACTATCATCAAAAATCTGACTTTCGTCAATTCACTCAAAAATGGTCCCAAACGGTTTCAAATGCTCCCGTGAGAGGTTTGGTGGTCGAAAGAAAAGTCTTTTAATCACAGGAAAAGAAAACAGCCCCTCGAAAACTTAACCGGCAGAAAAAGATGTTTTTGAAAAAATCCCTAAGCCCAGGGGGTCACAATTTCATCAAAAATCTGACTTTCGGCAATTCACTCAAAAATGGTGCCAAACGGTTGCAAATGCTCCCCTGAGAAGTTTGGCGGTCGAAACTGAAGGCTTTTTATCACGGGAAAGGAAATCAGCCCAAAACAACTTAACCGGCAGAAAAACATTTTTTTGAAAAAATCCCTAAGCCCCGGGGTCACAATTTCATCAAAAATCTGACTTTCGGCATTTCACTCGAAAATTGGTGCCAAACGGTTGCAAATGCTCCCGAGAGAGGTTTGGAGGTCGAAACAGAAGGCTTTTTATCACAGAGCAAGAAATCAGCCATGGACAACTTAACCGGCAGAAAAATGGTGCCGAACGGTTGCAAATGCTCCCGTGAGAGGTTTGGCGGTCGAAATAGAAGGCTTTTTATCACAGGAAAAGAAATCAGCCCTCGACAACTTAACCAGCAGAAAAAGATTTTTTTGAAAAAATCCCTAATCCCTAATTTCATCAAAAATGTGACTTTCAGCAATTCACTCAAAAATGGTGCCAAACGGTTGAAAATGCTCCCCTGAGAGTTTTAGCCGTCGAAACAGAAGGCTTTATATCACAGAGCATTAAATCAGCCATGGACAACTTAACCGGCAGAAAAATGGTGCCAAACGGTTGCAAATGCTCCCCTGAGAGGTTTGGCGGTCGAAACAGAACGCTTTTTATCACGGCAAAAGAAATCAGCCCTCAACAACTTAATCGGCAGAAAAAGATTTTTTTGAAAAAATCCCTAAGCCCCGGGGTCACAATTTCATCAAAAATCTGACTTTCGGCAATTCACTCAAAAATGCTGCCAAACGGTTGAAAATGTTCCCCTGAGAGTTTTAGCCGTCGAAACAGAAGGCTTTATATCACAGAGCATTAAATCAGCCATGGACAACTTAACCGGCAGAAAAATGGTGCCAAACGGTTGCAAATGCTCCCCTGAGAGGTTTGGCGGTCGAAACAGAACGCTTTTTATCACGGCAAAAGAAATCAGCCCTCGAAAACTTAACCGGCAGAAAAAGATTTTTTTGAAAAAATCCTTAAGCCCCGGGGTCACAATTTCATCAAAAGTCTGACTTTCGTCAATTCACTCAAAAATGGTGCCAAACGGTTGCATGTGCTACCCTGGGAGGTTTGGCGGTCGAAACAGAAGGCTTTTTATCTCGGGAAAAGAAATCAGCCCTCGACAACTTAACCGGCAGAAAAAGATTTTTTTGAAAAAATCCCTAAGCCCCGGGGTCACACTTTCATCAAAAATCTGACTTTCGTCAATTCACTCAAAAATGGTCCCAAACGGTTTCAAATGCTCCCGTGAGAGGTTTGGTGGTCGAAAGAAAAGTCTTTTAATCACAGGAAAAGAAAACAGCCCCTCGAAAACTTAACCGGCAGAAAAAGATGTTTTTGAAAAAATCCCTGAGCCCAGGGGTCACAATTTCATCAAAAATCTGACTTTCGGCAATTCACTCAAAAATGGTGCCAAACGGTTGCAAATGCTCCCCTGAGAAGTTTGGCGGTCGAAACAGAAGGCTTTTTATCACGGGAAAGGAAATCAGCCCAAAACAACTTTAACGGCAGAAAAACATTTTTTTGAAAAAATCCCTAAGCCCCGGGGTCACAATTTCATCAAAAATCTGACTTTCGGCATTTCACTCGAAAATTGGTGCCAAACGGTTGCAAATGCTCCCGAGAGAGGTTTGGAGGTCGAAACAGAAGGCCTTATATCACAGAGCAAGAAATCAGCCATGGACAACTTAACCGGCAGAAAAATGATGCCAAACAGTTGCGAATGCTCCCCTGAGAGGTTTGGCGGTCGAAACAGAAGGGTTTTTATCACGGGAAAATAAATCAGCCCTCGACAAGAAAACCGGCAGAAAAATAGTGCCAAACGGTTGCGAATGCTCCCCTGAGAGGTTTGGCCGTCGAAACAGAAGGCTTTTCATCACAGGAAAAGAAATCAGTCCTCGACAACTTAACGGGCAGAAAAAGATTTTTTTGAAAAAATCCCTAAGCCCCGGGGTCACAATTTCATCAAAAATCTGACTTTCGGCAATTCACTCAAAAATGGTACCAAACTTTTGCACATGCTCCCCTGAGAGATTTGGCCATCGAAACAGAAGGCTTTTCATCACGGGAAAAGAAATCAGCCCAAGACAACTTAACGGGCAGAAAAAGATTTTTTTGAAAAAATCCCTAAGCCCCGGGGTCACAATTTCATCAAAAATCTGACTTTCGGCAATTCACTCAAAATGGTGCCAAACGGTTCCACATACTCCCCTGAGAGGTTTGGCAGTCGAAACAGAAGTCTTTTTATCACGGGAAAAGAAAGCCCTCGACAACTTAACCGGCAGAAAAAGATTTTTTTTGAAAAAATCCCTAAGCCCTGGGGTCACAATTTCATCAAAAATCTGACTTTCTGCAATTCACTCAAAAATGGTGCCAAACGGTTGCACATGCTTCCCTGAGAGGTTTGGCGGTCGAAACAGAAGGCTTTTTATCACAGGAAAAGAAATCAGCCCTCGACAACTTAACCGGCAGATAAAGTTTTTTTTGAAAAAATCCCTAAGCCCAGGGGTCACAATTTCATCAAAAATCTGACTTTCGGCAATTCACTCAAAAATGGTGCCAAACGGTTGCACATGCTCCCCTGAGAGGCTTGGCGGTCCAAACAGAAGGCTTTTTATCACAGCACAAGAAATCAGCCTTCGACAACTTAACCGGCAGAAAAAGATTTTTTTCAAAAAATCCCTAAGCCCCGGGGTCACAATTTCATCAAAAATCTGACTTTCGGCAATTCACACAAAAATGGTGCCAAACGGTTGCACATGCTCCCCTGAGAGGGTTGGCAGTCGAAACAGAAGGCTTTTTATCACGGGAAAAGAAAGCCCTCGACAACTTAACCGGCAGATAAAGTTTTTTTTTGAAAAAATCCCTAAGCCCTGGGGTCACAATTTCATCAAAAATCTGACTTTCGGCAATTCACTCAAAAATGGTGCCAAACGGTTGCACATGCTCCCCTGAGAGGCTTGGCGGTCCAAACAGAAGGCTTTTTATCACAGCACAAGAAATCAGCCTTTGACAACTTAACCGGCAGAAAAAGATTTTTTTCAAAAAATCCCTAAGCCCCGGGGTGACAATTTCATCAAAAATCTGACTTTCGGCAATTCACACAAAAATGGTGCCAAACGGTTGCACATGCTCCCCTGAGAGGTTTGGCAGTCGAAACAGAAGGCTTTTTATCGCGGGAAAAGAAAGCCCTCGACAACTTAACCGGCAGAAAAAGATTTTTTTGAAAAAATCCCTAAGCCCTGGGGTCACAATTTCATCAAAATTCTGACTTTCGGCAATTCACTCAAAAATGGTGCCAAACGGTTGCACATGCTCCCCTGAGAGGTTTGGCGGTCGAAACAGAAGGCTTTATATCACAGAGCAAGAAATCAGCAATGGACAACTTAACCGGCAGAAAATTGGAGCTAAACGGTTGCAAATGCTCCCGAGAGAGGTTTGGAGGTCGAAACAGAAGGCTTTTTATCACAGGACAAGAAATCAGCCCTCGACAACTTAACCAGCAGAAAAAGATTTTTTTGAAAAAATCCCTAAGCACCGGGGTCACAATTTCATCAAAAATCTGACTTTCAGCAATTCACTCAAAAATGGTGCCAAACAGTTGCAAATGCTCCCCTGAGAGGTTTGGCGGTCGAAACAGAAGGCTTTATATCACAGAGCAATAAATCAGCCATGGACAACTTAACCGGCAGAAAAGTGGTGCCAAACGGTTGCAGATGCTCCCGTGAGAGGTTTGGAGTTCGAAACAGAACGCTTTTTATCACGGGAAAAGAAATCAGCCCTCGAAAACTTAACCAGCAGAAAAAGATTTTTTTGAAAAAATCCCTAATCCCTAATTTCATCAAAAATGTGACTTTCAGCAATTCACTCAAAAATGGTGCCAAACGGTTGCAAACGCTCCCCTGAGGGGTTTGGCCATCGAAACAGAAGGCTTTTCATCACGGGAAAAGAAATTAGCCCTCGACAACTTAACCGGCAAAAAAAGATTTTTTTGAAAAAATCCCTAAGCCCCCGGGGTCACAATTTCATCAAAAATCTGACTTTCGGCAATTCACTCAAAAATGGTGCCAAACGGTTGCACATGCTCCCCTGAGAGGTTTGGCGGTCGAAACAGAAGGCTTTTTATCACAGGAAAAGAAATCAGCCCTCGACAACTTAACCGGCAGATAAAGATTTTTTTCAAAAAATCCGTAATCCCAGGGGTCACAATTTCATCAAAAATCTGACTTTCGGCAATTCACTCAAAAATGGTGCCAAACGGTTTCAAATGCTCTCGTGAGAGGTTTGGTGGTCGAAACTGTGGGAGTCATGCAGAGCCATACCAGAGTCTTCTAATATTGCAGGGGCCCCCTGACCTCGTGGCCAGCACTCCAAGCTTTACAATGTATTGGAATGTATTGACTTAACTGGAGTTGTGTTTCCTCTGGGCAGTGATGACCCTATATGGTGTGGGTGGGTTCAAGCCTTGGCCAGATGAGGTAACATGAGACACTGGCAAGCAGCCATGCGGCTGGAGAGAAGAAAGGGTAATAAAGTGACCGGAGGAGAGGAGAAGATGTCTGAAAGAGCTGCTCCTCAGTCCAAGGAAAAATACTAGCTCTCTGCGTCTTTATTTTATGCTAAACAGCGCCACTTATGACGGCTGGTTTCCGACAAGTGGTGCCCCGTGTGAGGCTGAATAAAAGATTACGACTGAGGTTTTTAAAAGAGAGCTAAGAAGCAAGATTAAAGCAAACAGTCTGGGCCAGACTGTGAGAAGATTTTTGATCCAAGCAGTGGATATCATCGACTTACCTCGTCTGGAAAAGGTTTCAAGCGCTATTCATCTACGGATCCAAGGTTAGTCGATCCCTTAAATATTGATTTTAGAAAAATGGGCAGCTCTTTGTCTACTCCCCAACAGAAATTTTTAAAAGACTTAAAATTTCTCCTCTCCTCCAACAAATTGGAAGTTCCTGAGGGTGATTTGATACAGCTCATTCTGGCAATTGATGAACATTGCCCCTGGTTTCCTCAAGAAGGAACTTTGAAATTAAAACATTGGGATGAAATTGGAACACATTTTCATGGGCTTCCCAGCATTGGTGTTCGGAATTTAAATGCATGGTGCAAGGTTCGATATGCTATGGATTCTTTATCACCAAAAAATATCTCCATGGCTGCATTGCCAACACAAGCTTCAGCTTCCTCAATTCAGCCTGCTGTCCTGCCATGTGTTCCAGCCCTTGCTTTGCCTGCAGCCCCAGATCCCAAACCTCCAGACTGCAGTTCCTCACCAGAAGACCCAATCTTGCAAAAATACCGTGGTCTGGCTGGAAATGATCCTGCTTTTTCAGCAGCAGCAAAAGCAGCTACCCCTTTGCAACGTGCAGTATTTGCCTGTTCCTTAACTCAGGATACTATGGCATTCCCTGGTGTTCCAGCAGGAATTCAAGCCCAGCTTTTGGTTCCAGATGAATTCAAGCCTTTGGCACGTACAGTTTTACCCCCATCAGCTGGTGTATTGTTTGCTCACGAATGGGAAATTGCCTGTGGTGTTTATGCTCCTGCTTTACTGAAACAAATCAGAGGAAATAATCCTAATCTTACCCTCGCAGATGTGATGGATGCTATGATGGGGCGTGGCCCCTATGCTCAGGCTTCAGTACAAGCCACACTGCTGCAGATCTTATTGAGGGATACAGCTCTTGCTGCTAAACAAGCAATGAGAAAAATCCCAGAACCTAGAGAATCATATCCTTCCTTCATGGACAGGCTGATTACAGCAGTGAGTAGCCAAATTGAAAATCCTGAAGCCAAACAAATAATTATCAAACAATTGGCCTTTGAAAATGCCAATGAGGATTGTAAGGTTGCGTTGCGCCCGATAATACACCTTCCTGCCATTGATACAGCTACGATGCTACGCATTGGTCAGTCTGTTGGTACAGCCACCCACAAGGCTCATTTGCTGGCAGCAGCGCAAAATAAAAACCAGCCTGTAGCTATCAATACAGCATTTCCAGCGTGGCAAACCAAGATCACTGATACCTCAGTGTGGGTAGAACAGTGGCCTCCACCAAAAGAAAAAACCGCAGCAATGGCACCATCTCGTTTTTGAACAGCTTATTTCTGAACAATTGACTTTGGCCACATTGAATCATTTTCATCCCACTGGATCCAGCAGACAGGAACAGTTTGCTTTTACATTGCCAGTATATAACAATTTGCAATCCACCCAGTGATATCAGTGGATTGTTCTGCCACAACAGCATGCGGAACTCCCCTACACTTTGCCAAAATTTTGTGAATGAAGCATTGAAACCTTTCCGCATGCGCCACCTAGAGGTGCTGAACAAAAGCTGCATCTGGCAGTAATTGCTACACCATTGTTGTCAACCGAAAATTTATATGCTCAGATGGACAAGAAGAAGACTATCTCATTATAGAATGGTTACATTTACCTCATACCCCTTTGAAGAACATTTATTCAGCAAATGAATCCACATCAGACAATTGTTATCAAAGGACGTTCACGTGCTATAGCTTTGAGCAGTTTTGATGTTGCATCAATTTATATGCCATTTTCACAGACTGAACAGCAGCATTTATTGATCACAAATGCTGCCATGCAAATTGCTTTGGCTGATTTTATAGGTGTCATCATTTTTAATCCTCCAAAGGATGACCATTTGACATTTCTGACACAGGTCACTTATGTTTTGACTAACCCTTGTCTCTCACACATCTCCCCTCTGCACTAACCCTTTTCACGGATGGAACGAAAAATAGGGGGGTGGTGACATGGGAAGAGGGAGGAAAATGGAAAAGTTATTTACCTCTCCACAGTCTTCTGCCCAGCGAGCAGAGCTAGCGGCTGTGATTCTTGCCTTTCAATCCTTTCCTACTCAACCTTTCAATCTTATTGTGGATACTCAGTATGTATATCGCCTTTTTGCTATTTTACCAATATCTTATATAACTCCTTCCTTGGATTCTGACTTGTTTTCTTTGTTTCTCGCCCTGCAGGCTTTACTTCAGCACAGAGAGTTCCCTTATTATGTTGCACATCTTCGCTCCCACACATCACACCCAGGGTATTTAGCAGAGGGAAATTCAAGAGCAGATTCAGCTCTGAAGAACATTTCTGCCTTTTCTCTCTTTTCTGATCCTGTACTATGTCATAACACCTTTCATCTCCCTGCGAAAGCATTGGCTAAGCAGTTTTCTATTCCTTTGGCCCAAGCTAGGGATATTGTGTCCCAATGTGCTTCTTGTTCTAAATCTCAACTGGCCATTCCTTTTGATGCTGTCAATCCTAGGGGCACGTCTGCATTGCCGTGTTGGCAGATGGATGTCACACACACACCTGTGTTGGCTCCATTCTCCAAGGTTCACCTCACAGTGGACACCCACTCTGGATTCATAGGGCTACTCCCATGAGGGGGGAAACAGCTCGGCATGTCATTCAGCACACTATCCGCTGTTTCTCAGTCATGGGTAAACCTGCGCGTATCAAAACTGATAATGGTCCAGCATATATTTCTAAAACATTTTCGGAATTTTGTATGTTGTGGAATGTGAAATTAACTCATGGTATACACTTTAACTCCATAGGGCAAGCGATAGAGGAAAGGGCGCACCTGATGTGCAAAACACTATTGCTAAAACTGCTTGGCGGCCGAAGCATTCGAACAGCACTCATCCCTTCAGCTGTTCACCAAGTTCTTTTTGTGTTTAACTATCTTTATATCCATATATTAGGACCCATACTCCCGCGGAATTGCATTTTAGGAAGGAGGAGGCACTCCCCCGCCCCTTGGTGGTGTACCGACGCTTGCCTGATCCCGCGTGGCATGGACCTGTCCCGCTGATCACGTGGGGACGAGGGGACGCGGCAGTGGATGTCAAGGACAAGCCTTTGTGGGTTCCAGCTCGATGCGTGCGGCCATGGCGAGCATCTTCAACTGTGGAAGTGCCTTCCTAACCATTTGCCTTGCCATCCTTTGCTGCACCGTTATACAAGAAAGAGAAGCAGACGACACAGTCCAGTTGAAACCACCATATTTCACCTTATCGGCTGGCAAGCAGCAGTTGCCTGAATCCTACACTGGCTGGCAGTATCCATGGCTCAGCCACTCTCGAACTAGAAGAACAGTGTTGTTGAATAAGACTTTTAGGGGTGAAAATTATCATAAGATATGGAGGAATAATATTTTTGTACAAGATATGATTAAGTTTACTAGTTTATTGCATGCTTCTAAATGCTGGCTGTGTATGCACATGCCCCCTTTTGCCAGTCATTCAGGCATAATGCTTCATGGTGTGCCTGTTAATGGATCTTTTCAATTTACTAATATCATATCCCCTAAGCAAACTTTTTGGCCTCCAGTACACTTGACCCTCCATGAGCCTGCCTCCATTTGTTTTCAAATTAAGGAGGGGGAAGAATCATGGGGCACATATCCAAATTGTCAATATACATTGAAATTAATGTTAATAGCTCTTGTTCTCTTACAGGAACATACAGTGACCAATCTCAGTGCTATAGAAGTGACACCAGTGCATGGCAAATAAACTAGAAAGGAAGCCTACCATGCAGCTTGGAATCAGAATTCTTATATTCTTAGCTTCCGGATGGAAGTTGGCTTCGACATTTATTGATTATAGTGATTATTATAGTAGTTATTTGCATTATTTTGTGTTGCTATATACAATGTATTCATTCTTTTTTGTGTTGCTATATACAATGTATTCATTCTTTAATTTCTGTATGTACTGCATGGTTCTCCAGTCCGCGGCCCGCTTCCACTCTCACACGAGTCGCTTATCGCACTCGACATAACCGTATGGGTACTAACATTTATGACTCTGATTAATAAAATAAAGAAAGAGGGCATGTGGGACTCATGCAGAGCCATACCAGAGTCTTCTAATATTGCAGGGGCCCCCTGACCTCGTGGCCAGCACTCCAAGCTTTACAATGTATTGGAATGTATTGACTTAACTGGAGTTGTGTTTCCTCTGGGCAGTGATGACCCTATATGGTGTGGGTGGGTTCAAGCCTTGGC
Organism: Podarcis filfolensis; assembly: GCF_964270895.1. Classification (NCBI taxonomy): domain Eukaryota; kingdom Metazoa; phylum Chordata; class Lepidosauria; order Squamata; family Lacertidae; genus Podarcis; species Podarcis filfolensis. The sequence continues at coordinate 90,842,646 of NC_139608.1, forward strand.
CAGATGAGGTAACATGAGACACTGGCAAGCAGCCATGCGGCTGGAGAGAAGAAAGGGTAATAAAGTGACCGGAGGAGAGGAGAAGATGTCTGAAAGAGCTGCTCCTCAGTCCAAGGAAAAATACTAGCTCTCTGCGTCTTTATTTTATGCTAAACAGCGCCACTTATGACGGCTGGTTTCCGACACGAAACAGAAGGCTTTTTATCACAGGAAAAGAAATCAGCCCTCGAAAACTTAACTGGCAGAAAAAGATTTTTTTGAAAGAATCCCTAAGCCCCGGTGCCACAATTTCATCAAAAATCTGACTTTCGGCAATTCACTCAAAAATGCTGCCAAACGGTTGAAAATGCTCCCCTGAGAGTTTTAGCCGTCGAAACAGAAGGCTTTATATCACAGAGCATTAAATCAGCCATGGACAACTTAACCGGCAGAAAAATGGTGCCAAACGGTTGCAAATGCTCCCCTGAGAGGTTTGGCGGTCGAAACAGAACGCTTTTTATCACGGCAAAAGAAATCAGCCCTCGAAAACTTAACCGGCAGAGAAAGATTTTTTAAAAAAAATCCCTAAGCCCCGGGGTCACAATTTCATCAAAAATCTGACTTTAGGCAAGTCACTCAAAAATGGTGCCAAACGGTTGCAAATGCTGCCCTGGGAGGTTTGGCGGTCGAAACAGAAGGCTTTTTATCTCGGGAAAAGAAATCAGCCCTCAACAACTTAATCGGCAGAAAAAGATTTTTTTGAAAAAATCCCTAAGCCCTGGGGTCACAATTTCATCAAAAATCTGACTTTCGGCATTTCACTCAAAAATGGTGCCAAACGGTTTCAAATGCTCCCGTGAGAGGTTTGGTGGTCGAAACAGAAGGCTTTTTATCACAGGAAAAGAAATCAGCCCTCGAAAACTTAACTGGCAGAAAAAGATTTTTTTGAAAGAATCCCTAAGCCCCGGGGTCACAATTTCATCAAAAATCTGACTTTCGGCAATTCACTCAAAAATGCTGCCAAACGGTTGAAAATGCTCCCCTGAGAGTTTTAGCCGTCGAAACAGAAGGCTTTATATCACAGAGCATTAAATCAGCCATGGACAACTTATCCGGCAGAAAAATGGTGCCAAACGGTTGCAAATGCTCCCCTGAGAGGTTTGGCGGTCGAAACAGAACGCTTTTTATCATGGCAAAAGAAATCAGCCCTCGAAAACTTAACCGGCAGAAAAAGATTTTTTTGAAAAAATCCCTAAGCCCCGGGGTCACACTATCATCAAAAATCTGACTTTCGTCAATTCACTCAAAAATGGTGCCAAACGGTTGCAAATGCTCCCCTGGGAGGTTTGGCGGTCGAAACAGAAGGCTTTTTATCTCGGGAAAAGAAATCAGCCCTCGACAACTTAACCGGCAGAAAAAGATTTTTTTGAAAAAATCCCTAAGCCCCGGGGTCACACTATCATCAAAAATCTGACTTTCGTCAATTCACTCAAAAATGGTCCCAAACGGTTTCAAATGCTCCCGTGAGAGGTTTGGTGGTCAAAAGAAAAGTCTTTTAATCACAGGAAAAGAAAACAGCCCCTCGAAAACTTAACCGGCAGAAAAAGATGTTTTTGAAAAAATCCCTAAGCCCAGGGGTCACAATTTCATCAAAAATCTGACTTTCGGCAATTCACTCAAAAATGGTGCAAAACGGTTGCAAATGCTCCCCTGAGAAGTTTGGCGGTCGAAACTGAAGGCTTTTTATCACGGGAAAGGAAATCAGCCCAAAACAACTTAACCGGCAGAAAAACATTTTTTTGAAAAAATCCCTAAGCCCCGGGGTCACAATTTCATCAAAAATCTGACTTTCGGCATTTCACTCGAAAATTGGTGCCAAACGGTTGCAAATGCTCCCGAGAGAGGTTTGGAGGTCGAAACAGAAGGCTTTTTATCACAGAGCAAGAAATCAGCCATGGACAACTTAACCGGCAGAAAAATGGTGCCGAACGGTTGCAAATGCTCCCGTGAGAGGTTTGGCGGTCGAAATAGAAGGCTTTTTATCACAGGAAAAGAAATCAGCCCTCGACAACTTAACCAGCAGAAAAAGATTTTTTTGAAAAAATCCCTAATCCCTAATTTCATCAAAAATGTGACTTTCAGCAATTCACTCAAAAATGGTGCCAAACGGTTGCAAACGCTCCCCTGAGGGGTTTGGCCATCGAAACAGAAGGCTTTTCATCACGGGAAAAGAAATTAGCCCTCGACAACTTAACCGGCAAAAAAATATTTTTTTGAAAAAATCCCTAAGCCCCCGGGGTCACAATTTCATCAAAAATCTGACTTTCGGCAATTCACTAAAAAATGGTGCCAAACGGTTGAAAATGCTCCCCTGAGAGTTTTAGCCGTCGAAACAGAAGGCTTTATATCACAGAGCATTAAATCAGCCATGGACAACTTAACCGGCAGAAAAATGGTGACAAACGGTTGCAAATGCTCCCCTGAGAGGTTTGGCGGTCGAAACAGAACGCTTTTTATCACGGCAAAAGAAATCAGCCCTCAACAACTTAATCGGCAGAAAAAGATTTTTTTGAAAAAATCCCTAAGCCCCGGGGTCACAATTTCATCAAAAATCTGACTTTCGGCAATTCACTCAAAAATGCTGCCAAACGGTTGAAAATGCCCCCCTGAGAGTTTTAGCCGTCAAAACAGAAGGCTTTATATCACAGAGCATTAAATCAGCCATGGACAACTTAACCGGCAGAAAAATGGTGCCAAACGGTTGCAAATGCTCCCCTGAGAGGTTTGGCGGTCGAAACAGAACGCTTTTTATCACGGCAAAAGAAATCAGCCCTCGAAAACTTAACCGGCAGAAAAAGATTTTTTTGAAAAAATCCTTAAGCCCCGGGGTCACAATTTCATCAAAAGTCTGACTTTCGTCAATTCACTCAAAAATGGTGCCAAACGGTTGCATGTGCTCCCCTGGGAGGTTTGGCGGTCGAAACAGAAGGCTTTTTATCTCGGGAAAAGAAATCAGCCCTCGACAACTTAACCGGCAGAAAAAGATTTTTTTGAAAAAATCCCTAAGCCCCGGGGTCACACTTTCATCAAAAATCTGACTTTCGTCAATTCACTCAAAAATGGTCCCAAACGGTTTCAAATGCTCCCGTGAGAGGTTTGGTGGTCGAAAGAAAAGTCTTTTAATCACAGGAAAAGAAAACAACCCCTCGAAAACTTAACCGGCAGAAAAAGATGTTTTTGAAAAAATCCCTAAGCCCAGGGGTCACAATTTCATCAAAAATCTGACTTTCGGCAATTCACTCAAAAATGGTGCCAAACGGTTGCAAATGCTCCCCTGAGAAGTTTGGCGTTCGAAACAGAAGGCTTTTTATCACGGGAAAGGAAATCAGCCCAAAACAACATAAACGGCAGAAAAACATTTTTTTGAAAAAATCCCTAAGCCCCGGGGTCACAATTTCATCAAAAATCTGACTTTCGGCATTTCACTCGAAAATTGGTGCCAAACGGTTGCAAATGCTCCCGAGAGAGGTTTGGAGGTCTAAACAGAAGGCCTTATATCACAGAGCAAGAAATCAGCCATGGACAACTTAACCGGCAGAAAAATGATGCCAAACAGTTGCGAATGCTCCCCTGAGAGGTTTGGCGGTCGAAACAGAAGGGTTTTTATCACGGGAAAATAAATCAGCCCTCGACAAGAAAACCGGCAGAAAAATAGTGCCAAACGGTTGCGAATGCTCCCCTGAGAGGTTTGGCCGTCGAAACAGAAGGCTTTTCATCACAGGAAAAGAAATCAGTCCTCGACAACTTAACGGGCAGAAAAAGATTTTTTTGAAAAAATCCCTAAACCCCGGGGTCACAATTTCATCAAAAATCTGACTTTCGGCAATTCACTCAAAAATGGTACCAAACTTTTGCACATGCTCCCCTGAGAGATTTGGCCATCGAAACAGAAGGCTTTTCATCACGGGAAAAGAAATCAGCCCAAGACAACTTAACGGGCAGAAAAAGATTTTTTTGAAAAAATCCCTAAGCCCCGGGGTCACAATTTCATCAAAAATCTGACTTTCGGCAATTCACTCAAAAATGGTGCCAAACGGTTGCACATGCTTCCCTGAGAGGTTTGGCGGTCGAAACAGAAGGCTTTTTATCACAGGAAAAGAAATCAGCCCTCGACAACTTAACCGGCAGAAAAAGATTTTTTTGAAAAAATCCCTAAGCCCAGGGGTCACAATTTCATCAAAAATCTGACTTTCGGCAATTCACTCAAAAATGGTGCCAAACGGTTGCACATGCTCCCCTGAGAGGCTTGGCGGTCCAAACAGAAGGCTTTTTATCACAGCACAAGAAATCAGCCTTCGACAACTTAACCGGCAGAAAAAGATTTTTTTCAAAAAATCCCTAAGCCCCGGGGTGACAATTTCATCAAAAATCTGACTTTCGGCAATTCACACAAAAATGGTGCCAAACGGTTGCACATGCTCCCCTGAGAGGTTTGGCGGTCGAAACAGAAGGCTTTTTATCACAGGAAAAGAAAACAGCCCTCGACAACTTAACCGGCAGATAAAGTTTTTTTTTGAAAAAATCCCTAAGCCCTGGGGTCACAATTTCATCAAAAATCTGACTTTCGGCAATTCACTCAAAAATGGTGCCAAACGGTTGCACATGCTCCCCTGAGAGGTTTGGCGGTCGAAACAGAAGGCTTTTTATCACAGGAAAAGAAATCAGCCCTCGACAACTTAACCGGCAGATAAAGATTTTTTTCAAAAAATCCGTAATCCCAGGGGTCACAATTTCATCAAAAATCTGACTTTCGGCAATTCACTCAAAAATGCTGCCAAACGGTTGAAAATGCTCCCCTGAGAGTTTTAGCCGTCGAAACAGAAGGCTTTACATCACAGAGCATTAAATCAGCCATGGACAACTTAACCGGCAGAAAAATGCTGCCAAACGGTTGCAAATGCTCCCCTGAGAGGTTTGGCGGTCGAAACAGAACGCTTTTTATCACGGCAAAAGAAATCAGCCCTCGAAAACTTAACTGGCAGAAAAAGATTTTTTTGAAAAAATCCTTAAGCCCCGGGGTCACAATTTCATCAAAAGTCTGACTTTCGTCAATTCACTCAAAAATGGTGCCAAACGGTTGCAAATGCTCCCCTGGGAGGTTTGGCGGTCGAAACAGAAGGGTTTTTATCTCGGGAAAAGAAATCAGCCCTCGAAAACTTAACCGGCAGAAAAAGATTTTTTTGAAAAAATCCCTAAGCCCCGGGGTCACAATTTCATCAAAAGTCTGACTTTCGTCAATTCACTCAAAAATGGTGCCAAACGGTTGCAAATGCTCCCCTGAGAGGCTTGGCGGTCGAAACAGAAGGCTTTTTATCACAGGAAAAGAAATCAGCCCTCGAAAACTTAACCGGCATAAAAATATTTTTTTGAAAAAATCCCTAAGCCGCGGAGTCACAATTTCATCAAAAATCAGACTTTCGGCAATTCACTCAAAAATCGTGCCAAATGGTTGCAAATGCTCCCCTGAGAGGTTTGGCGGTCGAAACAGAAGGCTTTTTATCACGGGAAAATAAATCAGCCCTCGAAAACTTAACCGGCAGAAAAATATTTTTTTGAAAAAATCCCTAAGCCGCGGAGTCACAATTTCATCAAAAATCAGACTTTCGGCAATTCACTCAAAAATCGTGCCAAATGGTTGCAAATGCTCCCCTGAGAGGTTTGGCGGTCGAAACAGAAGGCTTTTTATCACGGGAAAGGAAATCAGCCCAAAACAACTTAACCGGCAGAAAAAGATTTTTTTGAAAAAATCCCTAAGCCCCGGGGTCACAATTTCATCAAAAATCTGACTTTCGGCAATTCACTCAAAAATGGTGCCAAACGGTTGCAAATGCTCCCCTGAGAGGTTTGGCGGTCGATACAGAAGGCTTTATATCACAGAGCAAGAAATCAGCCATGGACAACATAACCGGCAGAAAAATAGTGCCAAACGGTTGCAAATGCTCCCGTGAGAGGTTTGGCGGTTGAAAGAAAAAGCTTTTTATCGCAGGAAAAGAAATCAGCCCTCGAAAACTTAACCGGCAGAAAAATATTTTTTTGAAAAAATCCCTAAGCCGCGGAGTCACAATTTCATAAAAAATCTGACTTTCGGCAATTCACTCAAAAATGGTGCCAAACGGTTGCAAATGCTCACCTGAGAGGTTTGGCGGTCGATACAGAAGGCTTTATATCACAGAGGAAGAAATCAGCCATGGACAAGATAACCGGCAGAAAAATATTGCCAAACGGTTGCAAATGGTCCCGTGAGAGGTTTGGCAGTTGAAAGAAAAAGCTTTTTATCGCAGGAAAAGAAATCAGCCCTCGAAAACTTAACCGGCAGATAAAGATTTTTTTGAAAAAATCCCTAAGCCCAGGGGTCACAATTTCATCAAAAATCTGACTTTCGGCATTTCACTCAAAAATGGTGCCAATCGGTTTCAAATGCTCCCGTGAGAGGTTTGGTGGTCGAAACAGAAGGCTTTTTATCACAGGAAAAGAAATCAGCCCTCGAAAACTTAACTGGCAGAAAAAGATTTTTTTGAAAGAATCCCTAAGCCCCGGGGTCACAATTTCATCAAAAATCTGACTTTCGGCAATTCACTCAAAAATGCTGCCAAACGGTTGAAAATGCTCCCCTGAGAGTTTTAGCCGTCGAAACAGAAGGCTTTATATCACAGAGCATTGAATCAGCCATGGACAACTTAACCGGCAGAAAAATGGTGCCAAACGGTTGCAAATGCTCCCCTGAGAGGTTTGGCGGTCGAAACAGAACGCTTTTTATCACGGCAAAAGAAATCAGCCCTCGAAAACTTAACCGGCAGAAAAAGATTTTTTTGAAAAAATCCCTAAGCCCCGGGGTCACAATTTCATCAAAAGTCTGACTTTCGTCAGTTCACTCAAAAATGGTGCCAAACGGTTGCAAATGCTCCCCTGGGAGGTTTGGCGGTCGAAACAGAAGGCTTTTTATCTCGGGAAAAGAAATCAGCCCTCGACAACTTAACCGGCAGAAAAAGATTTTTTTGAAAAAATCCCTAAGCCCCGGGGTCACACTATCATCAAAAATCTGACTTTCGTCAATTCACTCAAAAATGGTCCCAAACGGTTTCAAATGCTCCCGTGAGAGGTTTGGTGGTCGAAAGAAAAGTCTTTTAATCACAGGAAAAGAAAACAGCCCCTCGAAAACTTAACCGGCAGAAAAAGATATTTTTGAAAAAATCCCTAAGCCCAGGGGTCACAATTTCATCAAAAATCTGACTTTCGGCAATTCACTCAAAAATGGTGCCAAACGGTTGCAAATGCTACCCTGAGAAGTTTGGCGGTCGAAACAGAAGGCTTTTTATCACGGGAAAGGAAATCAGCCGAAAACAACTTAACCGGCAGAAAAACATTTTTTAAAAAAAATCCCTAAGCCCCGGGTTCACAATTTCATCAAAAATCTGACTTTCGGCATTTCACTCGAAAATTGTTGCCAAACGGTTGCAAATGCTCCCGAGAGAGGTTTGGAGGTCGAAACAGAAGGCTTTATATCACAGAGCAAGAAATCAGCCATGGACAATTAACCGGCAGAAAAATGGTGCTAAACGGTTGCAAATGCTCCCGAGAGAGCTTTGGAGGTCGAAACAGAAGGCTTTTTATCACAGGAAAAGAAATCAGCCCTCGACAACTTAACCGGCAGAAAAATATTTTTTTGAAAAAATTCCTAAGCCCTGGGGTCACAATTTCATCAAAAATCTGACTTTCAGCAATTCACTCAAAAATGGTGCCAAACGGTTGCAAATGCTCCCCTGAGAGTTTTGGCCGTCGAAACAGAAGGCTTTATATCACAGAGCAATAAATCAGCCATGGACAACTTAACCGGCAGAAAATTGGTGCCAAACGGTTGCAGATGCTCCCCTGAGAGGTTTGGAGGTCGAAACAGAACGCTTTTTATCACTGGAAAAGAAATCAGCCCTCGAAAACATAACCAGCAGAAAAAGATTTTTTTGAAAAAATCCCTAAGCCCCGGGGTCACAATTTCATCAAAAATCTGACTTTCGTCAATTCACTCAAAAATGGTGCCAAACAGTTGCGAATGCTCCCCTGAGAGGTTTGGCAGTCGAAACAGAAGGCTTTTCATCGCGGGAAAAGAAATCAGCCCTCGATAACTTAACCGGCAGAAAAATATTTTTTTGAAAAAATCCCTAAGCCCCGGGGTCACAATTTCATCAAAAATCTGACTTTCGGCAATTCACTCAAAAATGGTGCCAAACGGTTGCACATACTCCCCTGAGAGGTTTGGCAGTCGAAACAGAAGTCTTTTTATCACGGGAAAAGAAAGCCCTCGACAACTTAACCGGCAGAAAAAGATTTTTTTTGAAAAAATCCCTAAGCCCTGGGGTCACAATTTCATCAAAAATCTGATTTTCGGCAATTCACTCAAAAATGGTGCCAAACGGTTGCACATGCTCCCCTGAGAGGTTTGGCGGTCGAAACAGAAGGCTTTATATCACAGAGCAAGAAATCTGCAATGGACAACTTAACCGGCAGAAAATTGGTGCTAAACGGTTGCAAATGCTCCCGAAAGAGGTTTGGAGGTCGAAACAGAAGGCTTTTTATCACAGGAAAAGAAATCAGCCCTCGACAACTTAACCGGCAGAAAAAGATTTTTTTGAAAAAATTCCTAAGCCCTGGGGTCACAATTTCATCAAAAATCTGACGTTCAGCAATTCACTCAAAAATGGTGCCAAACGGTTGCGAATGCTCCCCTGAGAGGTTTGGCCATCGAAACCGAAGGCTTTTCATCACGGGAAAAGAAATCAGCCCTCGATAACTTAACCGGTAGAAATTTTTTAAAAAAAAAAAATCCCTAAGCCCCGGGGTCACAATTTCATCAAAAATCTTACTTTCGGCAATTCACTCAAAAATAGTTCCAAACGGTTGCAAATGCTCCCCTGAGATGTTTGGCCGTCGAAACAGACGGCTTTTCATCACGGGAAAAGAAATCAGCCCTCGATAACTTAACTGGCAGAAAAAGATTTTTTTGAAAAAATCCCTAAGCCCCGGGGTCACAATTTCATCAAAAATCTGACTTTCGGCAATTCACTCAAAAATGGTGCCAAACGGTTGCAAATTCGCCCCTGAGAACTTTGGCCCTCGAAACAGAAGGCTTTATATCACAGAGCAAGAAATCAGCCATGGACAACTTGACCGGGACAAAAATCGTGCCAAACGGTTGCAAATACTCCCGTGAGAGGTTTGGCGGTCGAAACAGAAGGCTTTTTAACACAGGAAAAGAAATCGGCCCTCGACAACTTAACCGGCAGAAAAAGATTTTTTTGAAAAAATCCCAAAGCCCCGGGGTCACAATTTCATCAAATATCTGACTTTGGGCAAGTCACTCAAAAATGGTGCCAAACGGTTGCAAATGCTCCCCTGAGAGGTTTGGCGGTCGAAACAGAACGCTTTATATCACAGAGCAAGAAATCAGCCATGGACAACTTAACCGGCAGAAAAATGGCGCCAAACGGTTGCAAATGGTCCCCTGAGATGTTTGGCGGTCGAAACAGAAGGCTTTTTATCAAGGAAAAAGAAATCAGCCCTCGACAACTTAATTGGCAGAAAAAGATTTTTTTGAAAAAATCCCAAAGCCCCGGCGTCACAATTTCATCAAAAATCTGACTTTCGGCAATTCACTCAAAAATGGTGCCAAACGGTTGCAAATGCTCCCCTGAGATGTTTGGCCGTCGAAACAGACGGCTTTTCATCACGGGAAAAGAAATCAGCCCCCGACAACTTAACTGGCAGAAAAAGATTTTTTTGAAAAAATCCCTAAGCCCCGGCGTCACAATTTCATCAAAAATCTGACTTTCGGCAATTAACTCGAAAATGGTGCCAAACGGTTGCAAAAGCGCCCCTGAGAACTTTGGCCCTCGAAACAGAAGACTTTATATCACAGAGCAAGAAATCAGCCATGGAAAACTTGACCGGGACAAAAATGGTGCCAAACGTGTGCAAATGCTCCCGTGAGAGGTTTGGCGGTCGAAACAGAAGGCTTTTTATCACAGGAAAAGAAATCAGCCCTCGACAACTTAACCGGCAGAGAAAGATTTTTTTAAAAAAAATTCCTAAGCCCCGGGGTCACAATTTCATCAAAAATCTGACTTTCGGCAATTCACTCAAAAATGGTGCCAAACGGTTGCAAATGCTCCCCTGAGAGGTTTGGCCATCAAAACAGAAGGCCTTATATCACAGAGCAAGAAATCAGCCATGGAGAACTTAACCGGCAGAAAAATGATGCCAAACGGTTGCGAATGCTCCCCTGAGAGGTTTGGCGGTCGAAACAGAAGGGTTTTTATCACGGGAAAATAAATCAGCCCTCGACAACTTAACCAGCAGAAAAAGATTCTTTTGAAATAATTCCTAAGCCCCGGGGTCACAATTTCATCAAAAATCTGACTTTCGGCAATTAACTCGAAAATGGTGCCAAACGGTTGCAAAAGCGCCCCTGAGAACTTTGGCCCTCGAAACAGAAGACTTTATATCACAGAGCAAGAAATCAGCCATGGAAAACTTGACCGGGACAAAAATGGTGCCAAACGTGTGCAAATGCTCCCGTGAGAGGTTTGGCGGTCGAAACAGAAGGCTTTTTATCACAGGAAAAGAAATCAGCCCTCGACAACTTAACCGGCAGAGAAAGATTTTTTAAAAAAAATTCCTAAGCCCCGGGGTCACAATTTCATCAAAAATCTGACTTTAGGCAAGTCACTCAAAAATGGTGCCAAACGGTTGCAAATGCGCCCCTGAGAGGTTTGGCGGTCGAAACAGAAGGCTTTATATCACAGAGCAAGAAATCAGCCATGGACAATTTAACCGTTAGAAAAATGGTGCCAAACGGTTGCAAATGCTCCCGTGAGAGGTTTGGCGGTCGAAACAGAAGGCTTTTTATCACAGGAAAAGAAATCAGCCCTCGACAACTTAACCAGCAGAAAAAGATTCTTTTGAAATAATTCCTAAGCCCCGGGGTCACAATTTCATCAAAAATCTGACTTTCGGCAATTCACTCAAAAATGGTGCCAAACGGTTGCAAATGCTCCCCTGAGAGGTTTGGCCATCAAAACAGAAGGCCTTATATCACAGAGCAAGAAATCAGCCATGGAGAACTTAACCGGCAGAAAAATGATGCCAAACGGTTGCGAATGCTCCCCTGAGAGGTTTGGCGGTCGAAACAGAAGGGTTTTTATCACGGGAAAATAAATCAGCCCTCGACAACTTAACCGGCAGAAAAAGATTTTTTTGAAAAAATCCCAAAGCCCCGGGGTCACAATTTCATCAAATATCTGACTTTGGGCAAGTCACTCAAAAATGGTGCCAAACGGTTGCAAATGCTCCCCTGAGAGGTTTGGCGGTCGAAACAGAACGCTTTATATCACAGAGCAAGAAATCAGCCATGGACAACTTAACCGGCAGAAAAATGGCGCCAAACGGTTGCAAATGGTCCCCTGAGATGTTTGGCGGTCGAAACAGAAGGCTTTTTATCAAGGAAAAAGAAATCAGCCCTCGACAACTTAATTGGCAGAAAAAGATTTTTTTGAAAAAATCCCAAAGCCCCGGCGTCACAATTTCATCAAAAATCTGACTTTCGGCAATTCACTCAAAAATGGTGCCAAACGGTTGCAAATGCTCCCCTGAGATGTTTGGCCGTCGAAACAGACGGCTTTTCATCACGGGAAAAGAAATCAGCCCTCGACAACTTAACCAGCAGAAAAAGATTCTTTTGAAATAATTCCTAAGCCCCGGGGTCACAATTTCATCAAAAATCTGACTTTCGGCAATTAACTCGAAAATGGTGCCAAACGGTTGCAAAAGCGCCCCTGAGAACTTTGGCCCTCGAAACAGAAGACTTTATATCACAGAGCAAGAAATCAGCCATGGAAAACTTGACCGGGACAAAAATGGTGCCAAACGTGTGCAAATGCTCCCGTGAGAGGTTTGGCGGTCGAAACAGAAGGCTTTTTATCACAGGAAAAGAAATCAGCCCTCGACAACTTAACCGGCAGAGAAAGATTTTTAAAAAAAAATTCCTAAGCCCCGGGGTCACAATTTCATCAAAAATCTGACTTTAGGCAAGTCACTCAAAAATGGTGCCAAACGGTTGCAAATGCGCCCCTGAGAGGTTTGGCGGTCGAAACAGAAGGCTTTATATCACAGAGCAAGAAATCAGCCATGGACAATTTAACCGTTAGAAAAATGGTGCCAAACGGTTGCAAATGCTCCCGTGAGAGGTTTGGCGGTCGAAACAGAAGGCTTTTTATCACAGGAAAAGAAATCAGCCCTCGACAACTTAACCAGCAGAAAAAGATTCTTTTGAAATAATTCCTAAGCCCCGGGGTCACAATTTCATCAAAAATCTGACTTTCGGCAATTCACTCAAAAATGGTGCCAAACGGTTGCAAATGCTCCCCTGAGAGGTTTGGCCATCAAAACAGAAGGCCTTATATCGCAGAGCAAGAAATCAGCCATGGAGAACTTAACCGGCAGAAAAATGATGCCAAACGGTTGCGAATGCTCCCCTGAGAGGTTTGGCGGTCGAAACAGAAGGGTTTTTATCACGGGAAAATAAATCAGCCCTCGACAACTTAACTGGCAGAAAAAGATTTTTTTGAAAAAATCCCTAAGCCCCGGCGTCACAATTTCATCAAAAATCTGACTTTCGGCAATTAACTCGAAAATGGTGCCAAACGGTTGCAAAAGCGCCCCTGAGAACTTTGGCCCTCGAAACAGAAGACTTTATATCACAGAGCAAGAAATCAGCCATGGAAAACTTGACCGGGACAAAAATGGTGCCAAACGTGTGCAAATGCTCCCGTGAGAGGTTTGGCGGTCGAAACAGAAGGCTTTTTATCACAGGAAAAGAAATCAGCCGTCGACAACTTAACCGGCAGAGAAAGATTTTTTTAAAAAAATTCCTAAGCCCCGGGGTCACAATTTCATCAAAAATCTGACTTTAGGCAAGTCACTCAAAAATGGTGCCAAACGGTTGCAAATGCGCCCCTGAGAGGTTTGGCGGTCGAAACAGAAGGCTTTATATCACAGAGCAAGAAATCAGCCATGGACAATTTAACCGTTAGAAAAATGGTGCCAAAAGGTTGCAAATGCTCCCGTGAGAGGTTTGGCGGTCGAAACAGAAGGCTTTTTATCACAGGAAAAGAAATCAGCCCTCGACAACTTAACCAGCAGAAAAAGATTCTTTTGAAATAATTCCTAAGCCCCGGGGTCACAATTTCATCAAAAATCTGACTTTCGGCAATTCACTCAAAAATGGTGCCAAACGGTTGCAAATGCTCCCCTGAGAGGTTTGGCCATCAAAACAGAAGGCCTTATATCACAGAGCAAGAAATCAGCCATGGAGAAATTAACCGGCAGAAAAATGATGCCAAACGGTTGCGAATGCTCCCCTGAGAGGTTTGGCGGTCGAAATAGAAGGGTTTTTATCACGGGAAAATAAATCAGCCCTCGACAAGAAAACCGGCAGAAAAATAGTGCCAAACGGTTGCGAATGCTCCCCTGAGAGGTTTGGCCGTCGAAACAGAAGGCTTTTCATCACAGAAAAAGAAATCAGCCCTCGACAACTTAACGGGCAGAAAAAGATTTTTTTGAAAAAATCCCTAAACCCCGGGGTCACAATTTCATCAAAAATCTGACTTTCGGCAATTCACTCAAAAATGGTACCAAACTTTTGCACATGCTCCCCTGAGAGGTTTGGCGGTCGAAACAGAACGCTTTATATCACAGAGCAAGAAATCAGCCATGGACAACTTAACCGGCAGAAAAATGGCGCCAAACGGTTGCAAATGGTCCCCTGAGATGTTTGGCGGTCGAAACAGAAGGCTTTTTATCAAGGAAAAAGAAATCAGCCCTCGACAACTTAATTGGCAGAAAAAGATTTTTTTGAAAAAATCCCAAAGCCCCGGCGTCACAATTTCATCAAAAATCTGACTTTCGGCAATTCACTCAAAAATGGTGCCAAACGGTTGCAAATGCTCCCCTGAGATGTTTGGCCGTCGAAACAGACGGCTTTTCATCACGGGAAAAGAAATCAGCCCTCGACAACTTAACTGGCAGAAAAAGATTTTTTTGAAAAAATCCCTAAGCCCCGGCGTCACAATTTCATCAAAAATCTGACTTTCGGCAATTAACTCGAAACTGGTGCCAAACGGTTGCAAAAGCGCCCCTGAGAACTTTGGCCCTCGAAACAGAAGACTTTATATCACAGAGCAAGAAATCAGCCATGGACAACTTGACCGGGACAAAAATGGTGCCAAACGTGTGCAAATGCTCCCCTGAGAGGTTTGGCGGTCGAAACAGAAGGCTTTTTATCACAGGAAAAGAAATCAGCCCTCGACAACTTAACCGGCAGAGAAAGATTTTTTTAAAAAAAATTCCTAAGCCCCGGGGTCACAATTTCATCAAAAATCTGACTTTAGGCAAGTCACTCAAAAATGGTGCCAAACGGTTGCAAATGCGCCCCTGAGAGGTTTGGCGGTCGAAACAGAAGGCTTTATATCACAGAGCAAGAAATCAGCCATGGACAATTTAACCGTTAGAAAAATGGTGCCAAACGGTTGCAAATGCTCCCGTGAGAGGTTTGGCGGTCGAAACAGAAGGCTTTTTATCACAGGAAAAGAAATCAGCCCTCGACAACTTAACCAGCGGAAAAAGATTCTTTTGAAATAATTCCTAAGCCCCGGGGTCACAATTTCATCAAAAATCTGACTTTCGGCAATTAACTCGAAAATGGTGCCAAACGGTTGCAAAAGCGCCCCTGAGAACTTTGGCCCTCGAAACAGAAGACTTTATATCACAGAGCAAGAAATCAGCCATGGAAAACTTGACCGGGACAAAAATGGTGCCAAACGTGTGCAAATGCTCCCGTGAGAGGTTTGGCGGTCGAAACAGAAGGCTTTTTATCACAGGAAAAGAAATCAGCCCTCGACAACTTAACCGGCAGAGAAAGATTTTTTAAAAAAAATTCCTAAGCCCCGGGGTCACAATTTCATCAAAAATCTGACTTTAGGCAAGTCACTCAAAAATGGTGCCAAACGGTTGCAAATGCGCCCCTGAGAGGTTTGGCGGTCGAAACAGAAGGCTTTATATCACAGAGCAAGAAATCAGCCATGGACAATTTAACCGTTAGAAAAATGGTGCCAAACGGTTGCAAATGCTCCCGTGAGAGGTTTGGCGGTCGAAACAGAAGGCTTTTTATCACAGGAAAAGAAATCAGCCCTCGACAACTTAACCAGCAGAAAAAGATTCTTTTGAAATAATTCCTAAGCCCCGGGGTCACAATTTCATCAAAAATCTGACTTTCGGCAATTCACTCAAAAATGGTGCCAAACGGTTGCAAATGCTCCCCTGAGAGGTTTGGCCATCAAAACAGAAGGCCTTATATCGCAGAGCAAGAAATCAGCCATGGAGAACTTAACCGGCAGAAAAATGATGCCAAACGGTTGCGAATGCTCCCCTGAGAGGTTTGGCGGTCGAAACAGAAGGGTTTTTATCACGGGAAAATAAATCAGCCCTCGACAACTTAACTGGCAGAAAAAGATTTTTTTGAAAAAATCCCTAAGCCCCGGCGTCACAATTTCATCAAAAATCTGACTTTCGGCAATTAACTCGAAAATGGTGCCAAACGGTTGCAAAAGCGCCCCTGAGAACTTTGGCCCTCGAAACAGAAGACTTTATATCACAGAGCAAGAAATCAGCCATGGAAAACTTGACCGGGACAAAAATGGTGCCAAACGTGTGCAAATGCTCCCGTGAGAGGTTTGGCGGTCGAAACAGAAGGGTTTTTATCACGGGAAAATAAATCAGCCCTCGACAAGAAAACCGGCAGAAAAATAGTGCCAAACGGTTGCGAATGCTCCCCTGAGAGGTTTGGCCGTCGAAACAGAAGGCTTTTCATCACAGAAAAAGAAATCAGCCCTCGACAACTTAACGGGCAGAAAAAGATTTTTTTGAAAAAATCCCTAAACCCCGGGGTCACAATTTCATCAAAAATCTGACTTTCGGCAATTCACTCAAAAATGGTACCAAACTTTTGCACATGCTCCCCTGAGAGGTTTGGCCATCGAAACAGATGGCTTTTCATCACGGGAAAAGAAATCAGCCCAAGACAACTTAACCGGCAGAAAAAGATTTTTTTGAAAAAATCCCTAAGCCCCGGGGTCACAATTTCATCAAAAATCTGACTTTCGGCAATTCACTCAAAAATGGTGCCAAACGGTTGCACATGCTTCCCTGAGAGGTTTGGCGGTCGAAACAGAAGGCTTTTTATCACAGGAAAAGAAATCAGCCCTCGACAACTTAACCGGCAGATAAAGTTTTTTTTGAAAAAATCCCTAAGCCCAGGGGTCACAATTTCATCAAAAATCTGACTTTCGGCAATTCACTCAAAAATGGTGCCAAACGGTTGCACATGCTCCCCTGAGAGGCTTGGCGGTCCAAACAGAAGGCTTTTTATCAAAGCACAAGAAATCAGCCTTCGACAACTTAACCGGCAGAAAAAGATTTTTTTCAAAAAATCCCTAAGCCCCGGGGTCACAATTTCATCAAAAATCTGACTTTCGGCAATTCACTCAAAAATGGTGCCAAACGGTTGCAAATGCTCCCCTGAGAGGTTTGGCGGTCGAAACAGAAGGCTTTTTATCACAGGAAAAGAAATCAGCCCTCGACAACTTAACCGGCAGATAAAGTTTTTTTTGAAAAAATCCCTAAGCCCAGGGGTCACAATTTCATCAAAAATCTGACTATCGGCAATTCACTCAAAAATGGTGCCAAACGGTTGCACATGCTCCCCTGAGAGGCTTGGCGGTCCAAACAGAAGGCTTTTTATCAAAGCACAAAAAATCAGCCTTCGACAACTTAACCGGCAGAAAAAGATTTTTTTCAAAAAATCCCTAAGCCCCGGGGTGACAATTTCATCAAAAATCTGACTTTCGGCAATTCACACAAAAATGGTGCCAAACGGTTGCACATGCTCCCCTGAGAGGTTTGGCAGTCGAAACAGAAGGCTTTTTATCACGGGAAAAGAAAGCCCTCGACAACTTAACCGGCAGAAAAAGATTTTTTTGAAAAAATCCTTAAGCCCTGGGGTCACAATTTCATCAAAATTCTGACTTTCGGCAATTCACTCAAAAATGGTGCCAAACGGTTGCACATGCTCCCCTGAGAGGTTTGGCGGTCGAAACAGAAGGCTTTATATCACAGAGCAAGAAATCAGCAATGGACAACTTAACCGGCAGAAAATTGGAGCTAAACGGTTGCAAATGCTCCCGAGAGAGGTTTGGAGGTCGAAACAGAAGGCTTTTTATCACAGGACAAGAAATCAGCCCTCGACAACTTAACCAGCAGAAAAAGATTTTTTTGAAAAAATCCCTAAGCCCCGGGGTCACAATTTCATCAAAAATCTGACTTTCGGCAATTCACTCAAAAATGGTGCCAAACGGTTGCAAATGCTCCCCTGAGAGGTTTGGCCATCGAAACAGAAGGCTTTTCATCACGGGAAAAGAAATCAGCCCTCGACAACTTAACTGGCAGAAAAAGATTTTTTTGAAAAAATCCATAAGCCCAGGGGTCACAATTTCATCAAAAATCTGACTTTCGGCAATTCACCTCGAAAATGGTGCCAAACGGTTGCACATGCTCCCCTGAGAGGTTTGGCGGTCGAAACAGAAGGCTTTATATCACAGAGCAAGAAATCAGCAATGTACAATTAACCGGCAGAAAAATGGTGCTAAACGGTTGCAAATGCTCCCGAGAGAGCTTTGGAGGTCGAAACAGAGGGCTTTTTATCACAGGAAAAGAAATCAGCCCTCGACAACTTAACCAGCAGAAAAAGATTTTTTTGAAAAAATTCCTAAGCCCCGGGGTCACACTATCATCAAAAATCTGACTTTCGTCAATTTACTCAAAAATGGTGCCAAACGGTTGCAAATGCTCCCGTGAGAGGTTTCGCGGTCGAAAGAAAAAGCTTTTTATCGCAGGAAAAGAAATCAGCCCTCGAAAACTTAACCGGCAAAAAAAGATTTTTTTGAAAAAATCCCTAAGCCCCGGGGTCACAATTTCATCAAAAGTCTGACTTTCGTCAATTCACTCAAAAATGGTGCCAAACGGTTGCAAATGCTCCCCTGAGAGGCTTGGCGGTCGAAACAGAAGGCTTTTTATCACAGGAAAAGAAATCAGCCCTCGAAAACTTAACCGGCATAAAAATATTTTTTTGAAAAAATCCCTAAGCCGCGGAGTCACAATTTCATCAAAAATCAGACTTTCGGCAATTCACTCAAAAATCGTGCCAAATGGTTGCAAATGCTCCCCTGAGAGGTTTGGCGGTCGAAACAGAAGGCTTTTTATCACGGGAAAATAAATCAGCCCTCGAAAACTTAACCGACAGAAAAATATTTTTTTGAAAAAATCCGTAAGCCGCGGAGTCACAATTTCATAAAAAATCTGACTTTCGGCAATTCACTCAAAAATGGTGCCAAACGGTTGCAAATGCTCCCCTGAGAGGTTTGGCGGTCGAAACACAAGGCTTTTTATCACGGGAAAGGAAATCAACCCAAAACAACTTAACCGGCAGAAAAAGATTTTTTTGAAAAAATCCCTAAGCCCCGGGGTCACAATTTCATCAAAAATCTGACTTTCGGCAATTCACTCAAAAATGGTGCCAAACGGTTGCAAATGCTCCCCTGAGAGGCTTCGCGGTCGAAACAGAAGGCTTTTTATCACGGGAAAATAAATCAGCCATGGACAACATAACCGGCAGAAAAATATTTTTTTGAAAAAATCCCTAAGCCGTGGAGTCACAATTTCATAAAAAATCTGACTTTCGGCAATTCACTCAAAAATGGTGCCAAACGGTTGCAAATGCTCCCCTGAGAGGTTTGGCGGTCGAAACAGAAGGCTTTTTATCACGGGAAAGGAAATCAGCCCAAAACAACTTAACCGGCAGAAAAAGATTTTTTTGAAAAAATCCCTAAGCCCCGGGGTCACAATTTCATCAAAAATCTGACTTTCGGCAATTCACTCAAAAATGGTGCCAAACGGTTGCAAATGCTCCCCTGAGAGGTTTGGCGGTCGATACAGAAGGCTTTATATCACAGAGCAAGAAATCAGCCATGGACAACATAACCGGCAGAAAAATAGTGCCAAACGGTTGCAAATGCTCCCGTGAGAGGTTTGGCGGTTGAAAGAAAAAGCTTTTTATCGCAGGAAAAGAAATCAGCCCTCGAAAACTTAACCGGCAGAAAAATATTTTTTTGAAAAAATCCCTAAGCCCCGGGATCACAATTTCATAAAAAATCTGACTTTCGGCAATTCACTCAAAAATGGTGCCAAACGGTTGCAAATGCTCCCCTGGGAGGTTTGGCGGTCGAAACAGAAGGCTTTTTATCTCGGGAAAAGAAATCAGCCCTCGACAACTTAACCGGCAGAAAAATATTTTTTTGAAAAAATCCCTAAGCCCCGGGGTCACAATTTCATCAAAAATCTAACTTTCGGCAATTCACTCAAAAATGGTGCCAAACGGTTGCAAATGCTCCCCTGAGAGGTTTGGCGGTCGATACAGAAGGCTTTATATCACAGAGCAAGAAATGAGCCATGGACAACATAACCGGCAGAAAAATAGTGCCAAACGGTTGCAAATGCTCCCGTGAGAGGTTTGGCGGTTGAAAGAAAAAGCTTTTTATCGCAGGAAAAGAAATCAGCCCTCGAAAACTTAACCGGCAGAAAAATATTTTTTTGAAAAAATCCCTAAGCCCCGGGGTCACAATTTCATAAAAAATCTGACTTTCGGCAATTCACTCAAAAATGGTGCCAAACGGTTGCAAATGCTCACCTGAGAGGTTTGGCGGTCGATACAGAAGGCTTTATATCACAGAGCAAGAAATCAGCCATGGACAAGATAACCGGCAGAAAAATAGTGCCAAACGGTTGCAAATGGTCCCGTGAGAGGTTTGGCGGTTGAAAGAAAAAGCTTTTTATCGCAGGAAAAGAAATCAGCCCTCGAAAACTTAACCGGCAGATAAAGATTTTTTTGAAAAAATCCCTAAGCCCAGGGGTCACAATTTCATCAAAAATCTGACTTTCGGCATTTCACTCAAAAATGGTGCCAATCGGTTTCAAATGCTCCCGTGAGAGGTTTGGTGGTCGAAACAGAAGGCTTTTTATCACAGGAAAAGAAATCAGCCCTCGAAAACTTAACTGGCAGAAAAAGATTTTTTTGAAAGAATCCCTAAGCCCCGGCGTCACAATTTCATCAAAAATCTGACTTTCGGCAATTCACTCAAAAATGCTGCCAAACGGTTGAAAATGCTCCCCTGAGAGTTTTAGCCGTCGAAACAGAAGGCTTTATATCACAGAGCCTTGAATCAGCCATGGACAACTTAACCGGCAGAAAAATGGTGCCAAACGGTTGCAAATGCTCCCCTGAGAGGTTTGGCGGTCGAAACAGAACGCTTTTTGTCACGGCAAAAGAAATCAGCCCTCGAAAACTTAACCGGCAGAAAAAGATTTTTTTGAAAAAATCCCTAAGCCCCGGGGTCACAATTTCATCAAAAGTCTGACTTTCGTCAGTTCACTCAAAAATGGTGCCAAACGGTTGCAAATGCTCCCCTGGGAGGTTTGGCGGTCGAAACAGAAGGCTTTTTATCTCGGGAAAAGAAATCAGCCCTCGACAACTTAACCGGCAGAAAAATATTTTTTTGAAAAAATCCCTAAGCCCCGGGGTCACAATTTCATCAAAAATCTGACTTTCGGCAATTCACTCAAAATGGTGCCAAACGGTTCCACATACTCCCCTGAGAGGTTTGGCAGTCGAAACAGAAGTCTTTTTATCACGGGAAAAGAAAGCCCTCGACAACTTAACCGGCAGAAAAAGATTTTTTTTGAAAAAATCCCTAAGCCCTGGGGTCACAATTTCATCAAAAATCTGATTTTCGGCAATTCACTCAAAAATGGTGCCAAACGGTTGCACATGCTCCCCTGAGAGGTTTGGCGGTCGAAACAGAAGGCTTTATATCACAGAGTAAGAAATCAGCAATGGACAACTTAACCGGCAGAAAATTGGTGCTAAACGGTTGCAAATGCTCCCGAAAGAGGTTTGGAGGTCGAAACAGAAGGCTTTTTATCACAGGAAAAGAAATCAGCCCTCTACAACTTAACCGGCAGAAAAAGATTTTTTTGAAAAAATTCCTAAGCCCTGGGGTCACAATTTCATCAAAAATCTGACGTTCAGCAATTCACTCAAAAATGGTGCCAAACGGTTGCGAATGCTCCCCTGAGAGGTTTGGCCATCGAAACAGAAGGTTTTTCATCACGGGAAAAGAAATCAGCCCTCGATAACTTAACCGGTAGAAATTTTTTTAAAAAAAAAAATCCCTAAGCCCCGGGGTCACAATTTCATCAAAAATCTTACTTTCGGCAATTCACTCAAAAATAGTTCCAAACGGTTGCAAATGCTCCCCTGAGATGTTTGGCCGTCGAAACAGACGGCTTTTCATCACGGGAAAAGAAATCAGCCCTCGATAACTTAACTGGCAGAAAAAGATTTTTTTGAAAAAATCCCTAAGCCCCGGGGTCACAATTTCATCAAAAATCTGACTTTCGGCAATTCACTCAAAAATGGTGCCAAACGTTTGCAAATTCGCCCCTGAGAACTTTGGCCCTCGAAACAGAAGGCTTTATATCACAGAGCAAGAAATCAGCCATGGACAACTTGACCGGGACAAAAATCGTGCCAAACGGTTGCAAATACTCCCGTGAGAGGTTTGGCGGTCGAAACAGAAGGCTTTTTAACACAGGAAAAGAAATCGGCCCTCGACAACTTAACCGGCAGAAAAAGATTTTTTTGAAAAAATCCCAAAGCCCCGGGGTCAAAATTTCATCAAATATCTGACTTTGCTCAAGTCACTCAAAAATGGTGCCAAACGGTTGCAAATGCTCCCCTGAGAGGTTTGGCGGTCGAAACAGAACGCTTTATATCACAGAGCAAGAAATCAGCCATGGACAACTTAACCGGCAGAAAAATGGCACCAAACGGTTGCAAATGGTCCCCTGAGATGTTTGGCGGTCGAAACAGAAGGCTTTTTATCAAGGAAAAAGAAATCAGCCCTCGACAACTTAATTGGCAGAAAAAGATTTTTTTGAAAAAATCCCTAAGCCCCGGCGTCACAATTTCATCAAAAATCTGACTTTCGGCAATTCACTCAAAAATGGTGCCAAACGGTTGCAAATGCTCCCCTGAGATGTTTGGCCGTCGAAACAGACGGCTTTTCATCACGGGAAAAGAAATCAGCTCTCGACAACTTAACTGGCAGAAAAAGATTTTTTTGAAAAAATTCCTAAGCCCCGGCGTCACAATTTCATCAAAAATCTGACTTTCGGCAATTAACTCGAAAATGGTGCCAAACGGTTGCAAAAGCGCCCCTGAGAACTATGGCCCTCGAAACAGAAGACTTTATATCACAGAGCAAGAAATCAGCCATGGAAAACTTGACCGGGACAAAAATGGTGCCAAACGTGTGCAAATGCTCCCGTGAGAGGTTTGGCGGTCGAAACAGAAGGCTTTTTATCACAGGAAAAGAAATCAGCCCTCGACAACTTAACCGGCAGAGAAAGATTTTTTAAAAAAAATTCCTAAGCCCCGGGGTCACAATTTCATCAAAAATCTGACTTTAGGCAAGTCACTCAAAAATGGTGCCAAACGGTTGCAAATGCGCCCCTGAGAGGTTTGGCGGTCGAAACAGAAGGCTTTATATCACAGAGCAAGAAATCAGCCATGGACAATTTAACCGTTAGAAAAATGGTGCCAAACGGTTGCAAATGCTCCCGTGAGAGGTTTGGCGGTCGAAACAGAAGGCTTTTTATCACAGGAAAAGAAATCAGCCCTCGACAACTTAACCAGCAGAAAAAGATTATTTTTAAATAATTCCTAAGCCCCGGGGTCACAATTTCATCAAAAATCTGACTTTCGGCAATTCACTCAAAAATGGTGCCAAACGGTTGCAAATGCTCCCCTGAGAGGTTTGGCCATCAAAACAGAAGGCCTTATATCACAGAGCAAGAAATCAGCCATGGAGAACTTAACCGGCAGAAAAATGATGCCAAACGGTTGCGAATGCTCCCCTGAGAGGTTTGGCGGTCGAAACAGAAGGGTTTTTATCACGGGAAAATAAATCAGCCCTCGACAACTTAACTTGCAGAAAAAGATTTTTTTGAAAAAATCCCTAAGCCCCGGCGTCACAATTTCATCAAAAATCTGACTTTCGGCAATTAACTCGAAAATGGTGCCAAACGGTTGCAAAAGCGCCCCTGAGAACTTTGGCCCTCGAAACAGAAGACTTTATATCACAGAGCAAGAAATCAGCCATGGAAAACTTGACCGGGACAAAAATGGTGCCAAACGTGTGCAAATGCTCCCGTGAGAGGTTTGGCGGTCGAAACAGAAGGCTTTTTATCACAGGAAAAGAAATCAGCCCTCGACAACTTAACCGGCAGAGAAAGATTTTTTAAAAAAAATTCCTAAGCCCCGGGGTCACAATTTCATCAAAAATCTGACTTTAGGCAAGTCACTCAAAAATGGTGCCAAACGGTTGCAAATGCGCCCCTGAGAGGTTTGGCGGTCGAAACAGAAGGCTTTATATCACAGAGCAAGAAATCAGCCATGGACAATTTAACCGTTAGAAAAATGGTGCCAAACGGTTGCAAATGCTCCCGTGAGAGGTTTGGCGGTCGAAACAGAAGGCTTTTTATCACAGGAAAAGAAATCAGCCCTCGACAACTTAACCAGCAGAAAAAGATTCTTTTGAAATAATTCCTAAGCCCCGGGGTCACAATTTCATCAAAAATCTGACTTTCGGCAATTCACTCAAAAATGGTGCCAAACGGTTGCAAATGCTCCCCTGAGAGGTTTGGCCATCAAAACAGAAGGCCTTATATCGCAGAGCAAGAAATCAGCCATGGAGAACTTAACCGGCAGAAAAATGATGCCAAACGGTTGCGAATGCTCCCCTGAGAGGTTTGGCGGTCGAAACAGAAGGGTTTTTATCACGGGAAAATAAATCAGCCCTCGACAACTTAACTGGCAGAAAAAGATTTTTTTGAAAAAATCCCTAAGCCCCGGCGTCACAATTTCATCAAAAATCTGACTTTCGGCAATTAACTCGAAAATGGTGCCAAACGGTTGCAAAAGCGCCCCTGAGAACTTTGGCCCTCGAAACAGAAGACTTTATATCACAGAGCAAGAAATCAGCCATGGAAAACTTGACCGGGACAAAAATGGTGCCAAACGTGTGCAAATGCTCCCGTGAGAGGTTTGGCGGTCGAAACAGAAGGCTTTTTATCACAGGAAAAGAAATCAGCCGTCGACAACTTAACCGGCAGAGAAAGATTTTTTTTAAAAAATTCCTAAGCCCCGGGGTCACAATTTCATCAAAAATCTGACTTTAGGCAAGTCACTCAAAAATGGTGCCAAACGGTTGCAAATGCGCCCCTGAGAGGTTTGGCGGTCGAAACAGAAGGCTTTATATCACAGAGCAAGAAATCAGCCATGGACAATTTAACCGTTAGAAAAATGGTGCCAAAAGGTTGCAAATGCTCCCGTGAGAGGTTTGGCGGTCGAAACAGAAGGCTTTTTATCACAGGAAAAGAAATCAGCCCTCGACAACTTAACCAGCAGAAAAAGATTCTTTTGAAATAATTCCTAAGCCCCGGGGTCACAATTTCATCAAAAATCTGACTTTCGGCAATTCACTCAAAAATGGTGCCAAACGGTTGCAAATGCTCCCCTGAGAGGTTTGGCCATCAAAACAGAAGGCCTTATATCACAGAGCAAGAAATCAGCCATGGAGAACTTAACCGGCAGAAAAATGATGCCAAACGGTTGCGAATGCTCCCCTGAGAGGTTTGGCGGTCGAAACAGAAGGGTTTTTATCACGGGAAAATAAATCAGCCCTCGACAAGAAAACCGGCAGAAAAATAGTGCCAAACGGTTGCGAATGCTCCCCTGAGAGGTTTGGCCGTCGAAACAGAAGGCTTTTCATCACAGAAAAAGAAATCAGCCCTCGACAACTTAACGGGCAGAAAAAGATTTTTTTGAAAAAATCCCTAAACCCCGGGGTCACAATTTCATCAAAAATCTGACTTTCGGCAATTCACTCAAATATGGTGCCAAACGGTTGCACATGCTCCCCTGAGAGGCTTGGCGGTCCAAACAGAAGGCTTTTTATCAAAGCACAAAAAATCAGCCTTCGACAACTTAACCGGCAGAAAAAGATTTTTTTCAAAAAATCCCTAAGCCCCGGGGTGACAATTTCATCAAAAATCTGACTTTCGGCAATTCACACAAAAATGGTGCCAAACGGTTGCACATGCTCCCCTGAGAGGTTTGGCAGTCGAAACAGAAGGCTTTTTATCACGGGAAAAGAAAGCCCTCGACAACTTAACCGGCAGAAAAAGATTTTTTTGAAAAAATCCTTAAGCCCTGGGGTCACAATTTCATCAAAATTCTGACTTTCGGCAATTCACTCAAAAATGGTGCCAAACGGTTGCACATGCTCCCCTGAGAGGTTTGGCGGTCGAAACAGAAGGCTTTATATCACAGAGCAAGAAATCAGCAATGGACAACTTAACCGGCAGAAAATTGGAGCTAAACGGTTGCAAATGCTCCCGAGAGAGGTTTGGAGGTCGAAACAGAAGGCTTTTTATCACAGGACAAGAAATCAGCCCTCGACAACTTAACCAGCAGAAAAAGATTTTTTTGAAAAAATCCCTAAGCCCCGGGGTCACAATTTCATCAAAAATCTGACTTTCGGCAATTCACTCAAAAATGGTGCCAAACGGTTGCAAATGCTCCCCTGAGAGGTTTGGCCATCGAAACAGAAGGCTTTTCATCACGGGAAAAGAAATCAGCCCTCGACAACTTAACTGGCAGAAAAAGATTTTTTTGAAAAAATCCATAAGCCCAGGGGTCACAATTTCATCAAAAATCTGACTTTCGGCAATTCACCTCGAAAATGGTGCCAAACGGTTGCACATGCTCCCCTGAGAGGTTTGGCGGTCGAAACAGAAGGCTTTATATCACAGAGCAAGAAATCAGCAATGTACAATTAACCGGCAGAAAAATGGTGCTAAACGGTTGCAAATGCTCCCGAGAGAGCTTTGGAGGTCGAAACAGAGGGCTTTTTATCACAGGAAAAGAAATCAGCCCTCGACAACTTAACCAGCAGAAAAAGATTTTTTTGAAAAAATTCCTAAGCCCCGGGGTCACACTATCATCAAAAATCTGACTTTCGTCAATTTACTCAAAAATGGTGCCAAACGGTTGCAAATGCTCCCGTGAGAGGTTTCGCGGTCGAAAGAAAAAGCTTTTTATCGCAGGAAAAGAAATCAGCCCTCGAAAACTTAACCGGCAAAAAAAGATTTTTTTGAAAAAATCCCTAAGCCCCGGGGTCACAATTTCATCAAAAGTCTGACTTTCGTCAATTCACTCAAAAATGGTGCCAAACGGTTGCAAATGCTCCCCTGAGAGGCTTGGCGGTCGAAACAGAAGGCTTTTTATCACAGGAAAAGAAATCAGCCCTCGAAAACTTAACCGGCATAAAAATATTTTTTTGAAAAAATCCCTAAGCCGCGGAGTCACAATTTCATCAAAAATCAGACTTTCGGCAATTCACTCAAAAATCGTGCCAAATGGTTGCAAATGCTCCCCTGAGAGGTTTGGCGGTCGAAACAGAAGGCTTTTTATCACGGGAAAATAAATCAGCCCTCGAAAACTTAACCGACAGAAAAATATTTTTTTGAAAAAATCC
The DNA here is from genome assembly GCF_964270895.1 of Podarcis filfolensis. NCBI lineage: Eukaryota > Metazoa > Chordata > Lepidosauria > Squamata > Lacertidae > Podarcis > Podarcis filfolensis. The sequence continues at coordinate 90,869,501 of NC_139608.1, forward strand.
GTAAGCCGCGGAGTCACAATTTCATAAAAAATCTGACTTTCGGCAATTCACTCAAAAATGGTGCCAAACGGTTGCAAATGCTCCCCTGAGAGGTTTGGCGGTCGAAACACAAGGCTTTTTATCACGGGAAAGGAAATCAACCCAAAACAACTTAACCGGCAGAAAAAGATTTTTTTGAAAAAATCCCTAAGCCCCGGGGTCACAATTTCATCAAAAATCTGACTTTCGGCAATTCACTCAAAAATGGTGCCAAACGGTTGCAAATGCTCCCCTGAGAGGCTTCGCGGTCGAAACAGAAGGCTTTTTATCACGGGAAAATAAATCAGCCATGGACAACATAACCGGCAGAAAAATATTTTTTTGAAAAAATCCCTAAGCCGTGGAGTCACAATTTCATAAAAAATCTGACTTTCGGCAATTCACTCAAAAATGGTGCCAAACGGTTGCAAATGCTCCCCTGAGAGGTTTGGCGGTCGAAACAGAAGGCTTTTTATCACGGGAAAGGAAATCAGCCCAAAACAACTTAACCGGCAGAAAAAGATTTTTTTGAAAAAATCCCTAAGCCCCGGGGTCACAATTTCATCAAAAATCTGACTTTCGGCAATTCACTCAAAAATGGTGCCAAACGGTTGCAAATGCTCCCCTGAGAGGTTTGGCGGTCGATACAGAAGGCTTTATATCACAGAGCAAGAAATCAGCCATGGACAACATAACCGGCAGAAAAATAGTGCCAAACGGTTGCAAATGCTCCCGTGAGAGGTTTGGCGGTTGAAAGAAAAAGCTTTTTATCGCAGGAAAAGAAATCAGCCCTCGAAAACTTAACCGGCAGAAAAATATTTTTTTGAAAAAATCCCTAAGCCCCGGGATCACAATTTCATAAAAAATCTGACTTTCGGCAATTCACTCAAAAATGGTGCCAAACGGTTGCAAATGCTCCCCTGGGAGGTTTGGCGGTCGAAACAGAAGGCTTTTTATCTCGGGAAAAGAAATCAGCCCTCGACAACTTAACCGGCAGAAAAATATTTTTTTGAAAAAATCCCTAAGCCCCGGGGTCACAATTTCATCAAAAATCTAACTTTCGGCAATTCACTCAAAAATGGTGCCAAACGGTTGCAAATGCTCCCCTGAGAGGTTTGGCGGTCGATACAGAAGGCTTTATATCACAGAGCAAGAAATGAGCCATGGACAACATAACCGGCAGAAAAATAGTGCCAAACGGTTGCAAATGCTCCCGTGAGAGGTTTGGCGGTTGAAAGAAAAAGCTTTTTATCGCAGGAAAAGAAATCAGCCCTCGAAAACTTAACCGGCAGAAAAATATTTTTTTGAAAAAATCCCTAAGCCCCGGGGTCACAATTTCATAAAAAATCTGACTTTCGGCAATTCACTCAAAAATGGTGCCAAACGGTTGCAAATGCTCACCTGAGAGGTTTGGCGGTCGATACAGAAGGCTTTATATCACAGAGCAAGAAATCAGCCATGGACAAGATAACCGGCAGAAAAATAGTGCCAAACGGTTGCAAATGGTCCCGTGAGAGGTTTGGCGGTTGAAAGAAAAAGCTTTTTATCGCAGGAAAAGAAATCAGCCCTCGAAAACTTAACCGGCAGATAAAGATTTTTTTGAAAAAATCCCTAAGCCCAGGGGTCACAATTTCATCAAAAATCTGACTTTCGGCATTTCACTCAAAAATGGTGCCAATCGGTTTCAAATGCTCCCGTGAGAGGTTTGGTGGTCGAAACAGAAGGCTTTTTATCACAGGAAAAGAAATCAGCCCTCGAAAACTTAACTGGCAGAAAAAGATTTTTTTGAAAGAATCCCTAAGCCCCGGGGTCACAATTTCATCAAAAATCTGACTTTCGGCAATTCACTCAAAAATGCTGCCAAACGGTTGAAAATGCTCCCCTGAGAGTTTTAGCCGTCGAAACAGAAGGCTTTATATCACAGAGCCTTGAATCAGCCATGGACAACTTAACCGGCAGAAAAATGGTGCCAAACGGTTGCAAATGCTCCCCTGAGAGGTTTGGCGGTCGAAACAGAACGCTTTTTGTCACGGCAAAAGAAATCAGCCCTCGAAAACTTAACCGGCAGAAAAAGATTTTTTTGAAAAAATCCCTAAGCCCCGGGGTCACAATTTCATCAAAAGTCTGACTTTCGTCAGTTCACTCAAAAATGGTGCCAAACGGTTGCAAATGCTCCCCTGGGAGGTTTGGCGGTCGAAACAGAAGGCTTTTTATCTCGGGAAAAGAAATCAGCCCTCGACAACTTAACCGGCAGAAAAATATTTTTTTGAAAAAATCCCTAAGCCCCGGGGTCACAATTTCATCAAAAATCTGACTTTCGGCAATTCACTCAAAATGGTGCCAAACGGTTCCACATACTCCCCTGAGAGGTTTGGCAGTCGAAACAGAAGTCTTTTTATCACGGGAAAAGAAAGCCCTCGACAACTTAACCGGCAGAAAAAGATTTTTTTTGAAAAAATCCCTAAGCCCTGGGGTCACAATTTCATCAAAAATCTGATTTTCGGCAATTCACTCAAAAATGGTGCCAAACGGTTGCACATGCTCCCCTGAGAGGTTTGGCGGTCGAAACAGAAGGCTTTATATCACAGAGCAAGAAATCAGCAATGGACAACTTAACCGGCAGAAAATTGGTGCTAAACGGTTGCAAATGCTCCCGAAAGAGGTTTGGAGGTCGAAACAGAAGGCTTTTTATCACAGGAAAAGAAATCAGCCCTCGACAACTTAACCGGCAGAAAAAGATTTTTTTGAAAAAATTCCTAAGCCCTGGGGTCACAATTTCATCAAAAATCTGACGTTCAGCAATTCACTCAAAAATGGTGCCAAACGGTTGCGAATGCTCCCCTGAGAGGTTTGGCCATCGAAACAGAAGGTTTTTCATCACGGGAAAAGAAATCAGCCCTCGATAACTTAACCGGTAGAAATTTTTTAAAAAAAAAAAATCCCTAAGCCCCGGGGTCACAATTTCATCAAAAATCTTACTTTCGGCAATTCACTCAAAAATAGTTCCAAACGGTTGCAAATGCTCCCCTGAGATGTTTGGCCGTCGAAACAGACGGCTTTTCATCACGGGAAAAGAAATCAGCCCTCGATAACTTAACTGGCAGAAAAAGATTTTTTTGAAAAAATCCCTAAGCCCCGGGGTCACAATTTCATCAAAAATCTGACTTTCGGCAATTCACTCAAAAATGGTGCCAAACGTTTGCAAATTCGCCCCTGAGAACTTTGGCCCTCGAAACAGAAGGCTTTATATCACAGAGCAAGAAATCAGCCATGGACAACTTGACCGGGACAAAAATCGTGCCAAACGGTTGCAAATACTCCCGTGAGAGGTTTGGCGGTCGAAACAGAAGGCTTTTTAACACAGGAAAAGAAATCGGCCCTCGACAACTTAACCGGCAGAAAAAGATTTTTTTGAAAAAATCCCAAAGCCCCGGGGTCAAAATTTCATCAAATATCTGACTTTGCTCAAGTCACTCAAAAATGGTGCCAAACGGTTGCAAATGCTCCCCTGAGAGGTTTGGCGGTCGAAACAGAAGGCTTTTTAACACAGGAAAAGAAATCGGCCCTCGACAACTTAACCGGCAGAAAAAGATTTTTTTGAAAAAATCCCAAAGCCCCGGGGTCAAAATTTCATCAAATATCTGACTTTGCTCAAGTCACTCAAAAATGGTGCCAAACGGTTGCAAATGCTCCCCTGAGAGGTTTGGCGGTCGAAACAGAACGCTTTATATCACAGAGCAAGAAATCAGCCATGGACAACTTAACCGGCAGAAAAATGGCACCAAACGGTTGCAAATGGTCCCCTGAGATGTTTGGCGGTCGAAACAGAAGGCTTTTTATCAAGGAAAAAGAAATCAGCCCTCGACAACTTAATTGGCAGAAAAAGATTTTTTTGAAAAAATCCCTAAGCCCCGGCGTCACAATTTCATCAAAAATCTGACTTTCGGCAATTCACTCAAAAATGGTGCCAAACGGTTGCAAATGCTCCCCTGAGATGTTTGGCCGTCGAAACAGACGGCTTTTCATCACGGGAAAAGAAATCAGCTCTCGACAACTTAACTGGCAGAAAAAGATTTTTTTGAAAAAATTCCTAAGCCCCGGCGTCACAATTTCATCAAAAATCTGACTTTCGGCAATTAACTCGAAAATGGTGCCAAACGGTTGCAAAAGCGCCCCTGAGAACTATGGCCCTCGAAACAGAAGACTTTATATCACAGAGCAAGAAATCAGCCATGGAAAACTTGACCGGGACAAAAATGGTGCCAAACGTGTGCAAATGCTCCCGTGAGAGGTTTGGCGGTCGAAACAGAAGGCTTTTTATCACAGGAAAAGAAATCAGCCCTCGACAACTTAACCGGCAGAGAAAGATTTTTTTAAAAAAATTCCTAAGCCCCGGGGTCACAATTTCATCAAAAATCTGACTTTAGGCAAGTCACTCAAAAATGGTGCCAAACGGTTGCAAATGCGCCCCTGAGAGGTTTGGCGGTCGAAACAGAAGGCTTTATATCACAGAGCAAGAAATCAGCCATGGACAATTTAACCGTTAGAAAAATGGTGCCAAACGGTTGCAAATGCTCCCGTGAGAGGTTTGGCGGTCGAAACAGAAGGCTTTTTATCACAGGAAAAGAAATCAGCCCTCGACAACTTAACCAGCAGAAAAAGATTATTTTTAAATAATTCCTAAGCCCCGGGGTCACAATTTCATCAAAAATCTGACTTTCGGCAATTCACTCAAAAATGGTGCCAAACGGTTGCAAATGCTCCCCTGAGAGGTTTGGCCATCAAAACAGAAGGCCTTATATCACAGAGCAAGAAATCAGCCATGGAGAACTTAACCGGCAGAAAAATGATGCCAAACGGTTGCGAATGCTCCCCTGAGAGGTTTGGCGGTCGAAACAGAAGGGTTTTTATCACGGGAAAATAAATCAGCCCTCGACAACTTAACTTGCAGAAAAAGATTTTTTTGAAAAAATCCCTAAGCCCCGGCGTCACAATTTCATCAAAAATCTGACTTTCGGCAATTAACTCGAAAATGGTGCCAAACGGTTGCAAAAGCGCCCCTGAGAACTTTGGCCCTCGAAACAGAAGACTTTATATCACAGAGCAAGAAATCAGCCATGGAAAACTTGACCGGGACAAAAATGGTGCCAAACGTGTGCAAATGCTCCCGTGAGAGGTTTGGCGGTCGAAACAGAAGGCTTTTTATCACAGGAAAAGAAATCAGCCGTCGACAACTTAACCGGCAGAGAAAGATTTTTTTAAAAAAATTCCTAAGCCCCGGGGTCACAATTTCATCAAAAATCTGACTTTAGGCAAGTCACTCAAAAATGGTGCCAAACGGTTGCAAATGCGCCCCTGAGAGGTTTGGCGGTCGAAACAGAAGGCTTTATATCACAGAGCAAGAAATCAGCCATGGACAATTTAACCGTTAGAAAAATGGTGCCAAAAGGTTGCAAATGCTCCCGTGAGAGGTTTGGCGGTCGAAACAGAAGGCTTTTTATCACAGGAAAAGAAATCAGCCCTCGACAACTTAACCAGCAGAAAAAGATTCTTTTGAAATAATTCCTAAGCCCCGGGGTCACAATTTCATCAAAAATCTGACTTTCGGCAATTCACTCAAAAATGGTGCCAAACGGTTGCAAATGCTCCCCTGAGAGGTTTGGCCATCAAAACAGAAGGCCTTATATCACAGAGCAAGAAATCAGCCATGGAGAAATTAACCGGCAGAAAAATGATGCCAAACGGTTGCGAATGCTCCCCTGAGAGGTTTGGCGGTCGAAACAGAAGGGTTTTTATCACGGGAAAATAAATCAGCCCTCGACAAGAAAACCGGCAGAAAAATAGTGCCAAACGGTTGCGAATGCTCCCCTGAGAGGTTTGGCCGTCGAAACAGAAGGCTTTTCATCACAGAAAAAGAAATCAGCCCTCGACAACTTAACGGGCAGAAAAAGATTTTTTTGAAAAAATCCCTAAACCCCGGGGTCACAATTTCATCAAAAATCTGACTTTCGGCAATTCACTCAAAAATGGTACCAAACTTTTGCACATGCTCCCCTGAGAGGTTTGGCCATCGAAACAGATGGCTTTTCATCACGGGAAAAGAAATCAGCCCAAGACAACTTAACCGGCAGAAAAAGATTTTTTTGAAAAAATCCCTAAGCCCCGGGGTCACAATTTCATCAAAAATCTGACTTTCGGCAATTCACTCAAAAATGGTGCCAAACGGTTGCACATGCTTCCCTGAGAGGTTTGGCGGTCGAAACAGAAGGCTTTTTATCACAGGAAAAGAAATCAGCCCTCGACAACTTAACCGGCAGATAAAGTTTTTTTTGAAAAAATCCCTAAGCCCAGGGGTCACAATTTCATCAAAAATCTGACTTTCGGCAATTCACTCAAAAATGGTGCCAAACGGTTGCACATGCTCCCCTGAGAGGCTTGGCGGTCCAAACAGAAGGCTTTTTATCAAAGCACAAGAAATCAGCCTTCGACAACTTAACCGGCAGAAAAAGATTTTTTTCAAAAAATCCCTAAGCCCCGGGGTCACAATTTCATCAAAAATCTGACTTTCGGCAATTCACTCAAAAATGGTGCCAAACGGTTGCAAATGCTCCCCTGAGAGGTTTGGCGGTCGAAACAGAAGGCTTTTTATCACAGGAAAAGAAATCAGCCCTCGACAACTTAACCGGCAGATAAAGTTTTTTTTGAAAAAATCCCTAAGCCCAGGGGTCACAATTTCATCAAAAATCTGACTATCGGCAATTCACTCAAAAATGGTGCCAAACGGTTGCACATGCTCCCCTGAGAGGCTTGGCGGTCCAAACAGAAGGCTTTTTATCAAAGCACAAAAAATCAGCCTTCGACAACTTAACCGGCAGAAAAAGATTTTTTTCAAAAAATCCCTAAGCCCCGGGGTGACAATTTCATCAAAAATCTGACTTTCGGCAATTCACACAAAAATGGTGCCAAACGGTTGCACATGCTCCCCTGAGAGGTTTGGCAGTCGAAACAGAAGGCTTTTTATCACGGGAAAAGAAAGCCCTCGACAACTTAACCGGCAGAAAAAGATTTTTTTGAAAAAATCCTTAAGCCCTGGGGTCACAATTTCATCAAAATTCTGACTTTCGGCAATTCACTCAAAAATGGTGCCAAACGGTTGCACATGCTCCCCTGAGAGGTTTGGCGGTCGAAACAGAAGGCTTTATATCACAGAGCAAGAAATCAGCAATGGACAACTTAACCGGCAGAAAATTGGAGCTAAACGGTTGCAAATGCTCCCGAGAGAGGTTTGGAGGTCGAAACAGAAGGCTTTTTATCACAGGACAAGAAATCAGCCCTCGACAACTTAACCAGCAGAAAAAGATTTTTTTGAAAAAATCCCTAAGCCCCGGGGTCACAATTTCATCAAAAATCTGACTTTCGGCAATTCACTCAAAAATGGTGCCAAACGGTTGCAAATGCTCCCCTGAGAGGTTTGGCCATCGAAACAGAAGGCTTTTCATCACGGGAAAAGAAATCAGCCCTCGACAACTTAACTGGCAGAAAAAGATTTTTTTGAAAAAATCCATAAGCCCAGGGGTCACAATTTCATCAAAAATCTGACTTTCGGCAATTCAGCTCGAAAATGGTGCCAAACGGTTGCACATGCTCCCCTGAGAGGTTTGGCGGTCGAAACAGAAGGCTTTATATCACAGAGCAAGAAATCAGCAGTGTACAATTAACCGGCAGAAAAATGGTGCTAAACGGTTGCAAATGCTCCCGAGAGAGCTTTGGAGGTCGAAACAGAGGGCTTTTTATCACAGGAAAAGAAATCAGCCCTCGACAACTTAACCAGCAGAAAAAGATTTTTTTGAAAAAATTCCTAAGCCCCGGGGTCACACTATCATCAAAAATCTGACTTTCGTCAATTTACTCAAAAATGGTGCCAAACGGTTGCAAATGCTCCCGTGAGAGGTTTCGCGGTCGAAAGAAAAAGCTTTTTATCGCAGGAAAAGAAATCAGCCCTCGACAACTTAACCGGCAGATAAAGTTTTTTTTGAAAAAATCCCTAAGCCCAGGGGTCACAATTTCATCAAAAATCTGACTATCGGCAATTCACTCAAAAATGGTGCCAAACGGTTGCACATGCTCCCCTGAGAGGCTTGGCGGTCCAAACAGAAGGCTTTTTATCAAAGCACAAAAAATCAGCCTTCGACAACTTAACCGGCAGAAAAAGATTTTTTTCAAAAAATCCCTAAGCCCCGGGGTGACAATTTCATCAAAAATCTGACTTTCGGCAATTCACACAAAAATGGTGCCAAACGGTTGCACATGCTCCCCTGAGAGGTTTGGCAGTCGAAACAGAAGGCTTTTTATCACGGGAAAAGAAAGCCCTCGACAACTTAACCGGCAGAAAAAGATTTTTTTGAAAAAATCCTTAAGCCCTGGGGTCACAATTTCATCAAAATTCTGACTTTCGGCAATTCACTCAAAAATGCTGCCAAACGGTTGCACATGCTCCCCTGAGAGGTTTGGCGGTCGAAACAGAAGGCTTTATATCACAGAGCAAGAAATCAGCAATGGACAACTTAACCGGCAGAAAATTGGAGCTAAACGGTTGCAAATGCTCCCGAGAGAGGTTTGGAGGTCGAAACAGAAGGCTTTTTATCACAGGACAAGAAATCAGCCCTCGACAACTTAACCAGCAGAAAAAGATTTTTTTGAAAAAATCCCTAAGCCCCGGGGTCACAATTTCATCAAAAATCTGACTTTCGGCAATTCACTCAAAAATGGTGCCAAACGGTTGCAAATGCTCCCCTGAGAGGTTTGGCCATCGAAACAGAAGGCTTTTTATCACAGGACAAGAAATCAGCCCTCGACAACTTAACCAGCAGAAAAAGATTTTTTTGAAAAAATTCCTAAGCCCCGGGGTCACACTATCATCAAAAATCTGACTTTCGTCAATTTACTCAAAAATGGTGCCAAACGGTTGCAAATGCTCCCGTGAGAGGTTTCGCGGTCGAAAGAAAAAGCTTTTTATCGCAGGAAAAGAAATCAGCCCTCGAAAACTTAACCGGCAAAAAAAGATTTTTTTGAAAAAATCCCTAAGCCCCGGGGTCACAATTTCATCGAAAGTCTGACTTTCGTCAATTCACTCAAAAATGGTGCCAAACGGTTGCAAATGCTCCCCTGAGAGGCTTGGCGGTCGAAACAGAAGGCTTTTTATCACAGGAAAAGAAATCAGCCCTCGAAAACTTAACCGGCATAAAAATATTTTTTTGAAAAAATCCCTAAGCCGCGGAGTCACAATTTCATCAAAAATCAGACTTTCGGCAATTCACTCAAAAATCGTGCCAAATGGTTGCAAATGCTCCCCTGAGAGGTTTGGCGGTCGAAACAGAAGGCTTTTTATCACGGGAAAATAAATCAGCCCTCGAAAACTTAACCGACAGAAAAATATTTTTTTGAAAAAATCCGTAAGCCGCGGAGTCACAATTTCATAAAAAATCTGACTTTCGGCAATTCACTCAAAAATGGTGCCAAACGGTTGCAAATGCTCCCCTGAGAGGTTTGGCGGTCGAAACACAAGGCTTTTTATCACGGGAAAGGAAATCAACCCAAAACAACTTAACCGGCAGAAAAAGATTTTTTTGAAAAAATCCCTAAGCCCCGGGGTCACAATTTCATCAAAAATCTGACTTTCGGCAATTCACTCAAAAATGGTGCCAAACGGTTGCAAATGCTCCCCTGAGAGGCTTCGCGGTCGAAACAGAAGGCTTTTTATCACGGGAAAATAAATCAGCCATGGACAACATAACCGGCAGAAAAATATTTTTTTGAAAAAATCCCTAAGCCGTGGAGTCACAATTTCATAAAAAATCTGACTTTCGGCAATTCACTCAAAAATGGTGCCAAACGGTTGCAAATGCTCCCCTGAGAGGTTTGGCGGTCGAAACAGAAGGCTTTTTATCACGGGAAAGGAAATCAGCCCAAAACAACTTAACCGGCAGAAAAAGATTTTTTTGAAAAAATCCCTAAGCCCCGGGGTCACAATTTCATCAAAAATCTGACTTTCGGCAATTCACTCAAAAATGGTGCCAAACGGTTGCAAATGCTCCCCTGAGAGGTTTGGCGGTCGATACAGAAGGCTTTATATCACAGAGCAAGAAATCAGCCATGGACAACATAACCGGCAGAAAAATAGTGCCAAACGGTTGCAAATGCTCCCGTGAGAGGTTTGGCGGTTGAAAGAAAAAGCTTTTTATCGCAGGAAAAGAAATCAGCCCTCGAAAACTTAACCGGCAGAAAAATATTTTTTTGAAAAAATCCCTAAGCCCCGGGATCACAATTTCATAAAAAATCTGACTTTCGGCAATTCACTCAAAAATGGTGCCAAACGGTTGCAAATGCTCCCCTGGGAGGTTTGGCGGTCGAAACAGAAGGCTTTTTATCTCGGGAAAAGAAATCAGCCCTCGACAACTTAACCGGCAGAAAAATATTTTTTTGAAAAAATCCCTAAGCCCCGGGGTCACAATTTCATCAAAAATCTAACTTTCGGCAATTCACTCAAAAATGGTGCCAAACGGTTGCAAATGCTCCCCTGAGAGGTTTGGCGGTCGATACAGAAGGCTTTATATCACAGAGCAAGAAATGAGCCATGGACAACATAACCGGCAGAAAAATAGTGCCAAACGGTTGCAAATGCTCCCGTGAGAGGTTTGGCGGTTGAAAGAAAAAGCTTTTTATCGCAGGAAAAGAAATCAGCCCTCGAAAACTTAACCGGCAGAAAAATATTTTTTTGAAAAAATCCCTAAGCCCCGGGGTCACAATTTCATAAAAAATCTGACTTTCGGCAATTCACTCAAAAATGGTGCCAAACGGTTGCAAATGCTCACCTGAGAGGTTTGGCGGTCGATACAGAAGGCTTTATATCACAGAGCAAGAAATCAGCCATGGACAAGATAACCGGCAGAAAAATAGTGCCAAACGGTTGCAAATGGTCCCGTGAGAGGTTTGGCGGTTGAAAGAAAAAGCTTTTTATCGCAGGAAAAGAAATCAGCCCTCGAAAACTTAACCGGCAGATAAAGATTTTTTTGAAAAAATCCCTAAGCCCAGGGGTCACAATTTCATCAAAAATCTGACTTTCGGCATTTCACTCAAAAATGGTGCCAATCGGTTTCAAATGCTCCCGTGAGAGGTTTGGTGGTCGAAACAGAAGGCTTTTTATCACAGGAAAAGAAATCAGCCCTCGAAAACTTAACTGGCAGAAAAAGATTTTTTTGAAAGAATCCCTAAGCCCCGGGGTCACAATTTCATCAAAAATCTGACTTTCGGCAATTCACTCAAAAATGCTGCCAAACGGTTGAAAATGCTCCCCTGAGAGTTTTAGCCGTCGAAACAGAAGGCTTTATATCACAGAGCCTTGAATCAGCCATGGACAACTTAACCGGCAGAAAAATGGTGCCAAACGGTTGCAAATGCTCCCCTGAGAGGTTTGGCGGTCGAAACAGAACGCTTTTTGTCACGGCAAAAGAAATCAGCCCTCGAAAACTTAACCGGCAGAAAAAGATTTTTTTGAAAAAATCCCTAAGCCCCGGGGTCACAATTTCATCAAAAGTCTGACTTTCGTCAGTTCACTCAAAAATGGTGCCAAACGGTTGCAAATGCTCCCCTGGGAGGTTTGGCGGTCGAAACAGAAGGCTTTTTATCTCGGGAAAAGAAATCAGCCCTCGACAACTTAACCGGCAGAAAAATATTTTTTTGAAAAAATCCCTAAGCCCCGGGGTCACAATTTCATCAAAAATCTGACTTTCGGCAATTCACTCAAAATGGTGCCAAACGGTTCCACATACTCCCCTGAGAGGTTTGGCAGTCGAAACAGAAGTCTTTTTATCACGGGGAAAGAAAGCCCTCGACAACTTAACCGGCAGAAAAAGATTTTTTTTGAAAAAATCCCTAAGCCCTGGGGTCACAATTTCATCAAAAATCTGATTTTCGGCAATTCACTCAAAAATGGTGCCAAACGGTTGCACATGCTCCCCTGAGAGGTTTGGCGGTCGAAACAGAAGGCTTTATATCACAGAGCAAGAAATCAGCAATGGACAACTTAACCGGCAGAAAATTGGTGCTAAACGGTTGCAAATGCTCCCGAAAGAGGTTTGGAGGTCGAAACAGAAGGCTTTTTATCACAGGAAAAGAAATCAGCCCTCGACAACTTAACCGGCAGAAAAAGATTTTTTTGAAAAAATTCCTAAGCCCTGGGGTCACAATTTCATCAAAAATCTGACGTTCAGCAATTCACTCAAAAATGGTGCCAAACGGTTGCGAATGCTCCCCTGAGAGGTTTGGCCATCGAAACAGAAGGTTTTTCATCACGGGAAAAGAAATCAGCCCTCGATAACTTAACCGGTAGAAATTTTTTTTTAAAAAAAAATCCCTAAGCCCCGGGGTCACAATTTCATCAAAAATCTTACTTTCGGCAATTCACTCAAAAATAGTTCCAAACGGTTGCAAATGCTCCCCTGAGATGTTTGGCCGTCGAAACAGACGGCTTTTCATCACGGGAAAAGAAATCAGCCCTCGATAACTTAACTGGCAGAAAAAGATTTTTTTGAAAAAATCCCTAAGCCCCGGGGTCACAATTTCATCAAAAATCTGACTTTCGGCAATTCACTCAAAAATGGTGCCAAACGGTTGCAAATTCGCCCCTGAGAACTTTGGCCCTCGAAACAGAAGGCTTTATATCACAGAGCAAGAAATCAGCCATGGACAACTTGACCGGGACAAAAATCGTGCCAAACGGTTGCAAATACTCCCGTGAGAGGTTTGGCGGTCGAAACAGAAGGCTTTTTAACACAGGAAAAGAAATCGGCCCTCGACAACTTAACCGGCAGAAAAAGATTTTTTTGAAAAAATCCCAAAGCCCCGGGGTCAAAATTTCATCAAATATCTGACTTTGCTCAAGTCACTCAAAAATGGTGCCAAACGGTTGCAAATGCTCCCCTGAGAGGTTTGGCGGTCGAAACAGAACGCTTTATATCACAGAGCAAGAAATCAGCCATGGACAACTTAACCGGCAGAAAAATGGCACCAAACGGTTGCAAATGGTCCCCTGAGATGTTTGGCGGTCGAAACAGAAGGCTTTTTATCAAGGAAAAAGAAATCAGCCCTCGACAACTTAATTGGCAGAAAAAGATTTTTTTGAAAAAATCCCTAAGCCCCGGCGTCACAATTTCATCAAAAATCTGACTTTCGGCAATTCACTCAAAAATGGTGCCAAACGGTTGCAAATGCTCCCCTGAGATGTTTGGCCGTCGAAACAGACGGCTTTTCATCACGGGAAAAGAAATCAGCTCTCGACAACTTAACTGGCAGAAAAAGATTTTTTTGAAAAAATTCCTAAGCCCCGGCGTCACAATTTCATCAAAAATCTGACTTTCGGCAATTAACTCGAAAATGGTGCCAAACGGTTGCAAAAGCGCCCCTGAGAACTATGGCCCTCGAAACAGAAGACTTTATATCACAGAGCAAGAAATCAGCCATGGAAAACTTGACCGGGACAAAAATGGTGCCAAACGTGTGCAAATGCTCCCGTGAGAGGTTTGGCGGTCGAAACAGAAGGCTTTTTATCACAGGAAAAGAAATCAGCCCTCGACAACTTAACCGGCAGAGAAAGATTTTTTAAAAAAAATTCCTAAGCCCCGGGGTCACAATTTCATCAAAAATCTGACTTTAGGCAAGTCACTCAAAAATGGTGCCAAACGGTTGCAAATGCGCCCCTGAGAGGTTTGGCGGTCGAAACAGAAGGCTTTATATCACAGAGCAAGAAATCAGCCATGGACAATTTAACCGTTAGAAAAATGGTGCCAAACGGTTGCAAATGCTCCCGTGAGAGGTTTGGCGGTCGAAACAGAAGGCTTTTTATCACAGGAAAAGAAATCAGCCCTCGACAACTTAACCAGCAGAAAAAGATTATTTTTAAATAATTCCTAAGCCCCGGGGTCACAATTTCATCAAAAATCTGACTTTCAGCAATTCACTCAAAAATGGTGCCAAACGGTTGCAAATGCTCCCCTGAGAGGTTTGGCCATCAAAACAGAAGGCCTTATATCACAGAGCAAGAAATCAGCCATGGAGAACTTAACCGGCAGAAAAATGATGCCAAACGGTTGCGAATGCTCCCCTGAGAGGTTTGGCGGTCGAAACAGAAGGGTTTTTATCACGGGAAAATAAATCAGCCCTCGACAACTTAACTTGCAGAAAAAGATTTTTTTGAAAAAATCCCTAAGCCCCGGCGTCACAATTTCATCAAAAATCTGACTTTCGGCAATTAACTCGAAAATGGTGCCAAACGGTTGCAAAAGCGCCCCTGAGAACTTTGGCCCTCGAAACAGAAGACTTTATATCACAGAGCAAGAAATCAGCCATGGAAAACTTGACCGGGACAAAAATGGTGCCAAACGTGTGCAAATGCTCCCGTGAGAGGTTTGGCGGTCGAAACAGAAGGCTTTTTATCACAGGAAAAGAAATCAGCCGTCGACAACTTAACCGGCAGAGAAAGATTTTTTTAAAAAAATTCCTAAGCCCCGGGGTCACAATTTCATCAAAAATCTGACTTTAGGCAAGTCACTCAAAAATGGTGCCAAACGGTTGCAAATGCGCCCCTGAGAGGTTTGGCGGTCGAAACAGAAGGCTTTATATCACAGAGCAAGAAATCAGCCATGGACAATTTAACCGTTAGAAAAATGGTGCCAAAAGGTTGCAAATGCTCCCGTGAGAGGTTTGGCGGTCGAAACAGAAGGCTTTTTATCACAGGAAAAGAAATCAGCCCTCGACAACTTAACCAGCAGAAAAAGATTCTTTTGAAATAATTCCTAAGCCCCGGGGTCACAATTTCATCAAAAATCTGACTTTCGGCAATTCACTCAAAAATGGTGCCAAACGGTTGCAAATGCTCCCCTGAGAGGTTTGGCCATCAAAACAGAAGGCCTTATATCACAGAGCAAGAAATCAGCCATGGAGAAATTAACCGGCAGAAAAATGATGCCAAACGGTTGCGAATGCTCCCCTGAGAGGTTTGGCGGTCGAAACAGAAGGGTTTTTATCACGGGAAAATAAATCAGCCCTCGACAAGAAAACCGGCAGAAAAATAGTGCCAAACGGTTGCGAATGCTCCCCTGAGAGGTTTGGCCGTCGAAACAGAAGGCTTTTCATCACAGGAAAAGAAATCAGCCCTCGACAACTTAACGGGCAGAAAAAGATTTTTTTGAAAAAATCCCTAAACCCCGGGGTCACAATTTCATCAAAAATCTGACTTTCGGCAATTCACTCAAAAATGGTACCAAACTTTTGCACATGCTCCCCTGAGAGGTTTGGGCATCGAAACAGAAGGCTTTTCATCACGGGAAAAGAAATCAGCCCAAGACAACTTAACCGGCAGAAAAAGATTTTTTTGAAAAAATCCCTAAGCCCCGGGGTCACAATTTCATCAAAAATCTGACTTTCGGCAATTCACTCAAAAATGGTGCCAAACGGTTGCACATGCTTCCCTGAGAGGTTTGGCGGTCGAAACAGAAGGCTTTTTATCACAGGAAAAGAAATCAGCCCTCGACAACTTAACCGGCAGATAAAGTTTTTTTTGAAAAAATCGCTAAGCCCAGGGGTCACAATTTCATCAAAAATCTGACTTTCGGCAATTCACTCAAAAATGGTGCCAAACGGTTGCACATGCTCCCCTGAGAGGCTTGGTGGTCCAAACAGAAGGCTTTTTATCAAAGCACAAGAAATCAGCCTTCGACATCTTAACCGGCAGAAAAAGATTTTTTTCAAAAAATCCCTAAGCCCCGGGGTCACAATTTCATCAAAAATCTGACTTTCGGCAATTCACACAAAAATGGTTCCAAACGGTTGCACATGCTCCCCTGAGAGGTTTGGCAGTCGAAACAGAAGGCTTTTTATCACGGGAAAAGAAAGCCCTCGACAACTTAACCGGCAGAAAAAGATTTTTTTGAAAAAATCCCTAAGCCCTGGGGTCACAATTTCATCAAAATTCTGACTTTCGGCAATTCACTCTAAAATGGTGCCAAACGGTTGCACATGCTCCCCTGAGAGGTTTGGCGGTCGAAACAGAAGGCTTTATATCACAGAGCAAGAAATCAGCAATGGACAACTTAACCGGCAGAAAATTGGAGCTAAACGGTTGCAAATGCTCCCGAGAGAGGTTTGGAGGTCGAAACAGAAGGCTTTTTATCACAGGACAAGAAATCAGCCCTCGACAACTTAACCAGCAGAAAAAGATTTTTTTGAAAAAATCCCTAAGCCCCGGGGTCACAATTTCATCAAAAATCTGACCTTCAGCAATTCACTCAAAAATGGTGCCAAACGGTTGCAAACGCTCCCCTGAGGGGTTTGGCCATCGAAACAGAAGGCTTTTCATCACGGGAAAAGAAATTAGCCCTCGACAACTTAACCAGCAGAAAAAGATTTTTTTGAAAAAATCCCTAAGCCCCGGGGTCACAATTTCATCAAAAATCTGACTTTCGGCAATTCACTCGAAAATGGTGCCAAACGGTTGCACATGCTCCCCTGAGAGGTTTGGCAGTCGAAACAGAAGGCTTTATATCACAGAGCAAGAAATCAGCAATGTACAATTAACCGGCAGAAAAATGGTGCTAAACGGTTGCAAATGCTCCCGAGAGAGCTTTGGAGGTCGAAACAGAAGGCTTTTTATCACAGGAAAAGAAATCAGCCCTCGACAACTTAACCGGCAGAAAAAGATTTTTTTGAAAAAATTCCTAAGCCCTGGTGTCACAATTTCATCAAAAATCTGACTTTCAGCAATTCACTCAAAAATGGTGCCAAACGGTTGCAAATGCTCCCCTGAGAGTTTTGGCCGTCGAAACAGAAGGCTTTATATCACAGAGCAATAAATCAGCCATGGACAACTTAACCGGCAGAAAAGTGGTGCCAAACGGTTGCAGATGCTCCCCTGAGAGGTTTGTTTTTTTTTTTTTTTCTTTTTTTTTTTTTTAAATATTTTTATTCAAAAGTTTTTCCATGTAAACACGACATACATAGACATGCAAAAACAAAACGAAACAAAAAACATGTACCATTTCGTATCCTAATTTCTTATACCTTCCTTCCCCGACTTCCTCATACCTCCCATTTCTGTATTCCAAATTCTTATCAATTGTTCAGCAAATCTTCCCTTATTTTAGTTAAAGTTTAGACTAATCTTCCTTATTCTCCTTGTCTTAACCATTACTAATAGTAACCATTTACTTTCTAATCCAACATCATTCTAACTTTCATTAACTTTATAATATTTCTTTAAATAGTCCTTGAATTTTTTCCACTCTTCTTGCGCTGTTTCTCTTCCCTGGTTTCGGATTCTGCTCGTCATTTCTGCCAAACCCATGTAGTCTATCACCTTCATCTGCCATTCTTCCAGTGTGGGTAGATCTTGCGTCTTCCAGTACTTCGCGATGAGTATTCTAGCTGCTGTTGTAGCATACATGAAAAAAGTTATATCTTTCTTTAACACCCCTTGGCCGACAATACCCAAGAGAAAGGCCTCTGGTTTCTTGGTGAAAGTATATTTAAATACCTTTTTAAGTTCATTATAGATCATTTCCCAGAATGCCTTAATCTTTGGGCACGTCCACCAAAGGTGAAAAAATGTACCTTCCTTTTCTTTACATTTCCAACATTTATTGTCAGGCAAATGGTAAATCTTTGCAAGCTTGACTGGGGTTATGTACCACCTATAGATCATTTTCATAATATTTTCTCTTAAGGCATTACATGCCGTAAATTTCATCCCAGTGGTCCACAACTTTTCCCAGTCAGCAAACAAAATATTATGACCAATGTCCTGAGCCCATTTAATCATAGCTGATTTAACCGTTTCATCTTCTGTATTCCATTTCAGCAGCAAGTTGTACATTTTTGACAAATTCTTAGTACTGAGTTCTAGCAATTCTGTCTCCAATTTTGATTTTTCCACCTGGAAGCCAATTTTGCTATCCAATTTGAACGCTTCATTTATTTGATGATAATGCAGCCAATCTCTCACCTTCCCTTTTAGTTTCTCAAAACTCTGCAATCTCATTTTGTCCCCCTCCTTTTCCAAAATTTCCCAATATCTTGGCCACTTGGACTCCATATTTAACTTTTTAACTGCCTTAGCCTCCATTGGCGACAGCCACCTTGGAGTTTTATTTTCCAGCAAATCTTTGTATCTGACCCAAACATTTAATAGTGCTTTTCTGACAATATGATTTTTAAAACTTTTATGTGCTTTAACCTTGTCATACCACAAGTATGCATGCCACCCAAAAATGTTATTAAAACCTTCCAAATCCAAAATGTCTGTGTTTTCAAGAAGCAGCCATTCTTTCAGCCAGCAGAAAGCTGCCGCTTCATAGTAAAGTTTAAAGTCTGGCAGGGCAAACCCTCCTCTTTCCTTTGAGTCCGTTAATATCTTAAATTTAATTCTGGGCTTTTTGCCCTGCCAGACAAATTTAGATATATCTTTCTGCCACTTCTTGAAACAATCCATTTTGTCCATTATTTGCAGTGCTTGAAACAAAAACAACATTCTTGGCAATACATTCATCTTTATGACTGCAATTCGACCTAACAAGGAAAGCTTTAAATTTGACCAAATCTCCAAGTCTTTTTTCACTTCTGTCCAAGTTTTTTCATAATTATCTTTAAATAAATTCACATTCTTAGCTGTCATGTTTATACCCAAATATTTCACTTTTTTAACCACAGTCAACCCTGTCTCATTCTGAAACCTTTCTTTTTCCACCTGTGTTAGATTTTTCTCCAATACCTTTGTTTTTGACTTATTCAATTTAAATCCTGCCAATTGACCAAACTCTTGGATTATTTCCAAAACTCTTTTCGTACTAGCTTCTGGCTCTTGCAATGTAAGTACTAGGTCATCTGCAAATGCTCTCAGTTTGTATTGTTTAGCTCCGACCTGGATCCCCTTAACCAACTGGTCCCTCCTGATCATATTAAGCAAAACCTCCAGGACCGATATAAAAAGTAATGGGGAGATAGGGCACCCCTGGCGTGTCCCTTTTTCAATCTTGAATTCTTCTGTGACCACATTATTTACAATTAGTTTAGCTTTCTGTTCAGAGTATATTGCACCTATACCATTCTCAAACCCTTGGCCTACCCCCATCCCCCGGAGGTTCTTCAACATAAAACTCCAAGAAATGTTGTCAAAGGCTTTCTCGGCGTCCACAAATATCAAAACTGCCTTAGTGTTTATGTTCACTTCCAACTTCTCCAAAATGTCAATTATATTCCTTACATTATCCGACAAGTGCCTTTTCGGGAGAAAGCCCGCTTGGTCCCCATGAATCTCCTCCATCAAAATTCTTTTCAGTCTCCTTGCTAAAACATCAGCAAAGATTTTGTAATCCACATTTAGTAACGAGATGGGTCGGTAGTTCTTAAGTTGAGTCTTTTCAGTCTCTGTCTTTGGTATAAGTGTAATATAGGCCTCTCTCCACGTATCGGGTGCCTTCCTCCCCTCCATGATCTCATTGCAGACTTCCTTCAAAGGTTGTATAAGCCCTGCCTTTAAGACTTTATAATATTTGGAAGTCAGTCCATCCGGTCCAGGTGATTTGCCCAGCGTCATGTTTTGAATGGCATCTTCTATTTCCTGTGCTGATATTTCCTGATTCAAAATTGTCTTACTTTCCTGTGAAATCTCTTTCAGCCCATTTTTCTCGAGGAATTGTTGTATATCTGTTTGTTTTTGCGGCCCTTGTGTGTAGAGTTGTCTAAAGTAGTTCTGAAAACAATTCCTAATTTCCGCTGGGTTGCTTATGTTCTTTCCTTCCACTTCTAAATTTGTTACCGTGTTGAGTTTTTGTCTCTTCTTTATTTGCCAAGCCAATAGCTTGCCACATTTGTCAGCCGATTCAAAAGTCTTTTGTCTCATTTGCTTAATTTTCCACTCTAGTTCTTGATTCGTCAGTTCCATATATTGTGTTTGATAAAGTTTGATTTCTCTTAAGATCTCTTGTGATTTTGGCTTCGATCTTAGTTTCCTTTCCCCTTCTTTTATTTTTTCCAGAATTTTTTCCTTCCTCTCGTTTTGTTTCCTTTTCTTTAATGTATTTTGTTGTATCAAGAACCCTCTCATCACGGCTTTGCTTGCGTCCCATATTATTCTTTTTTCTACTTTAGTCCTTAGATTAATTTCAAAATAGTCTGTCAAGGTTTTTTGCTCCCCTGAGAGGTTTGGAGGTCGAAACAGAACGCTTTTTATCACGGGAAAAGAAATCAGCCCTCGAAAACATAACCAGCAGAAAAAGATTTTTTTGAAAAAATCCCTAAGCCCCGGGGTCACAATTTCATCAAAAATCTGACTTTCGTCAATTCCCTCAAAAATGGTGCCAAACGGTTGCACATGCTCCCCTGAGAGGTTTGGCGGTCGAAACAGAAGGCTTTATATCACAGAGCAAGAAATCAGCAATGGACAACTTAACCGGCAGAAAATTGGTGCTAAACGGTTGCAAATGCTCCCGAAAGAGGTTTGGAGGTCGAAACAGAAGGCTTTTTATCACAGGAAAAGAAATCAGCCCTCGACAACTTAACCGGCAGAAAAAGATTTTTTTGAAAAAATTCCTAAGCCCTGGGGTCACAATTTCATCAAAAATCTGACGTTCAGCAATTCACTCAAAAATGGTGCCAAACGGTTGCACATGCTCCCGTGAAAGGTTTGGCGGTCGAAACAGAAGGCTTTTTATAACAGCACAAGAAAACAGCCTTCGTCAACTTAACCGGCAGAAAAAGATTTTTTTCAAAAAATCCCTAAGCCCCGGGGTCACAATTTCATCAAAAATCTGACTTTGGGCAATTCACTCAAAAATGGTGCCAAACGGTTGCACATGCTCCCCTGAGAGGTTTGGCGGTCGAAACAGAACGCTTTATATCACAGAGCAAGAAATCAGCCATGGACAACTTAACCGGCAGAAAAATGGTGCCAAACGGTTGCCAATGGTCCCCTGAGATGTTTGGCGGTCGAAACAGAAGGCTTTTTATCAAGGAAAAAGAAATCAGCCGTCGACAACTTAACTGGCAGAAAAAGATTTTTTTGAAAAAATCCCTAAGCCCCGGCGTCAGAATTTCATCAAAAATCTGACTTTCGGCAATTCACTCAAAAATGGTGCCAAACGATTGCAAATGCTCCCCTGAGATGTTTGGCCGTCGAAACAGACGGCTTTTCATCACGGGAAAATAAATCAGCCGTCGATAACTTAACCGGCAGAAAAAGATTTTTTTCAAAAAATCCCTTAGCCCCGGAGTCACAATTTCATCAAAAATCTGACTTTGGGCAATTCACTCAAAAATGGTGCCAAACGGTTGCACATGCTCCCCTGAGAGGTTTGGTGGTCGAAACAGAAGGCTTTTTATCAAGGAAAAAGAAATCAGCCCTCGACAACTTAACTGGCAGAAAAAGATTTTTTTGAAAAAATCCCTAAGCCCCGGCGTCACAATTTCATCAAAAATCTGACTTTCGGCAATTCACTCGAAAATGGTGCCAAACGGTTGAAAAAGCGCCCCTGAGAACTTTGGCCCTCGAAACAGAAGACATTATATCACAGAGCAAGAAATCAGCCATGGACAACTTGACCGGGAAAAAAATGGTGCCAAACGTTTGCAAATGCTCACGTGAGAGGTTTGGCGTTCGAAACAGAAGGCTTTTTATCACAGGAAAAGAAATCAGCCCTCGACAACTTAACCGGCAGAGAAAGATTTTTTTAAAAAAATTCCTAAGCCCCGGGGTCACAATTTCATCAAAAATCTGACTTTAGGCAAGTCACTCAAAAATGGTGCCAAATGTTTGCAAATGCTCCCCTGAGAGGTTTGGCGGTCAAAACAGAAGGCTTTTTATCACGGGAAAGGAAATCAGCCCTCGACAACTTAACCGGGAGAAAAAGATTTTTTTGAAAAAAAATCCCTAAGCCCCGGGGTCACAATTTCATCAAAAATCTGACTTTCGGCAATTCACTCAAAAATGGTGCCAAACGGTTGCTCATGCTCCCCTGAGATGTTTGGCTGTCGAAATAGAAGGCTTTTCATCACGGGAAAAGATATCAACCCTCGATAACTTAACCGGCAGAAAAAGATTTTTTTCAAAAAATCCCTAAGCCCCGGGGTCACAATTTCATCAAAAAATCTGACTTTCGGCAATTCACTCAAAAATGGTGCCAAAATGTTGCACATGCACCCCTGAGAGGTTTGGCGGTCGAAACAGAAGGCTTTTTATCACAGGAAAAGAAATCAGCCCTCGACAACTTAACCGGCAGAAAAAGATTTTTTTGAAAAAATTCCTAAGCCCTGGGGTCACAATTTCATCAAAAATCTGGCGTTCAGCAATTCACTCAAAAATGGTGCCAAACGGTTGCGAATGCTCCCCTGAGAGGTTTGGCCATCGAAACAGAAGGCTTTTCATCACGGGAAAAGAAATCAGCCCTCGATAACTTAACCGGTAGAAATTTTTTTTTTTAAAAAAAATCCCTAAGCCCTGGGGTCACAATTTCATCAAAAATCTTACTTTCGGCAATTCACTCAAAAATGGTTCCAAACGGTTGCAAATGCTCCCCTGAGATGTTTGGCTGTTGAAACAGAAGGATTTTCATCACGGGAAAAGAAATCAGCCCTCGACAACTTAACCGGCGGAAAAAGATTTTTTTGAAAAAATCCCTAAGCCCCAGGGTCACAATTTCATCAAAAATCTGACTTTCGGCAATTCACTCAAAAATGGTGCCAAACGGTTGCACATGCTCCCGTGAGAGGTTTGGCGGTCCAAACAGAAGGCTTTTTATCACAGCACAAGAAATCAGCCTTCGTCAACTTAACCGGCAGAAAAAGATTTTTTTCAAAAAATCCCTAAGCCCCGGGGTCACAATTTCATCAAAAATCTGACTTTGGGCAATTCACTCAAAAATGGTGCCAAACGGTTGCACATGCTCCCCTGAGAGGTTTGGCGGTCGAAACAGAAGGCTTTATATCACAGAGCAAGAAATCAGCAATGGACAACTTAACCGGCAGAAAATTGGTGCTAAACGGTTGCAAATGCTCCCGAAAGAGGTTTGGAGGTCGAAACAGAAGGCTTTTTATCACAGGAAAAGAAATCAGCCCTCGACAACTTAACCAGCAGAAAAAGATTTTTTTGAAAAAAATTCCTAAGCCCTGGGGTCACAATTTCATCAAAAATCTGACGTTCAGCAATTCACTCAAAAATGGTGCCAAACGGTTGCACATGCTCCCGTGAGAGGTTTGGCGGTCCAAACAGAAGGCTTTTTATCACAGCACAAGAAATCAGCCTTCGTCAACTTAACCGGCAGAAAAAGATTTTTTTGAAAAAATTCCTAAGCCCTGGTGTCACAATTTCATCAAAAATCTGACTTTCAGCAATTCACTCAAAAATGGTGCCAAACGGTTGCAAATGCTCCCCTGAGAGTTTTGGCCGTCGAAACAGAAGGCTTTATATCACAGAGCAATAAATCAGCCATGGACAACTTAACCGGCAGAAAAGTGGTGCCAAACGGTTGCAGATGCTCCCCTGAGAGGTTTGGAGGTCGAAACAGAACGCTTTTTATCACGGGAAAAGAAATCAGCCCTCGAAAACATAACCAGCAGAAAAAGATTTTTTTGAAAAAATCCCTAAGCCCCGGGGTCACAATTTCATCAAAAATCTGACTTTCGTCAATTCACTCAAAAATGGTGCCAAACAGTTGCGAATGCTCCCCTGAGAGGTTTGGCAGTCGAAACAGAAGGCTTTTCATCACGGGTAAAGAAATCAGCCCTCGATAACTTAACCGGCAGAAAAATATTTTTTTGAAAAAATCCCTAAGACCCGGGGTCACAATTTCATCAAAAATCTGACTTTCGGCAATTCACTCAAAAATGGTGCCAAACGGTTGCACATGCTCCCCTGAGAGGTTTGGCGGTCGAAACAGAAGGCTTTATATCACAGAGCAAGAAATCAGCAATGGACAACTTAACCGGCAGAAAATTGGTGCTAAACGGTTGCAAATGCTCCCGAAAGAGGTTTGGAGGTCGAAACAGAAGGCTTTTTATCACAGGAAAAGAAATCAGCCCTCGACAACTTAACCGGCAGAAAAAGATTTTTTTGAAAAAATTCCTAAGCCCTGGGGTCACAATTTCATCAAAAATCTGACGTTCAGCAATTCACTCAAAAATGGTGCCAAACGGTTGCACATGCTCCCGTGAAAGGTTTGGCGGTCGAAACAGAAGGCTTTTTATAACAGCACAAGAAATCAGCCTTCGTCAACTTAACCGGCAGAAAAAGATTTTTTTCAAAAAATCCCTAAGCCCCGGGGTCACAATTTCATCAAAAATCTGACTTTGGGCAATTCACTCAAAAATGGTGCCAAACGGTTGCACATGCTCCCCTGAGAGGTTTGGCGGTCGAAACAGAACGCTTTATATCACAGAGCAAGAAATCAGCCATGGACAACTTAACCGGCAGAAAAATGGTGCCAAACGGTTGCCAATGGTCCCCTGAGATGTTTGGCGGTCGAAACAGAAGGCTTTTTATCAAGGAAAAAGAAATCAGCCGTCGACAACTTAACTGGCAGAAAAAGATTTTTTTGAAAAAATCCCTAAGCCCCGGCGTCAGAATTTCATCAAAAATCTGACTTTCGGCAATTCACTCAAAAATGGTGCCAAACGATTGCAAATGCTCCCCTGAGATGTTTGGCCGTCGAAACAGACGGCTTTTCATCACGGGAAAATAAATCAGCCGTCGATAACTTAACCGGCAGAAAAAGATTTTTTTCAAAAAATCCCTTATCCCCGGAGTCAAAATTTCATCAAAAATCTGACTTTGGGCAATTCACTCAAAAATGGTGCCAAACGGTTGCACATGCTCCCCTGAGAGGTTTGGTGGTCGAAACAGAAGGCTTTTTATCAAGGAAAAAGAAATCAGCCCTCGACAACTTAGGTGGCAGAAAAAGATTTTTTTGAAAGAATCCCTAAGCCCCGGCGTCACAATTTCATCAAAAATCTGACTTTCGGCAATTCACTCGAAAATGGTGCCAAACGGTTGAAAAAGCGCCCCTGAGAACTTTGGCCCTCGAAACAGAAGACTTTATATCACAGAGCAAGAAATCAGCCATGGACAACTTGACCGGGAAAAAAATGGTGCCAAACGTTTGCAAATGCTCCCGTGAGAGGTTTGGCGTTCGAAACAGAAGGCTTTTTATCACAGGAAAAGAAATCAGCCCTCGACAACTTAACCGGCAGAGAAAGATTTTTTTAAAAAAATTCCTAAGCCCCGGGGTCACAATTTCATCAAAAATCTGACTTTAGGCAAGTCATTCAAAAATGGTGCCAAATGTTTGCAAATGCTCCCCTGAGAGGTTTGGCGGTCAAAACAGAAGGCTTTTTATCACGGGAAAGGAAATCAGCCCTCGACAACTTAACCGGGAGAAAAAGATATTTTTGAAAAAAAATCCCTAAGCCCCGGGGTCACAATTTCATCAAAAATCTGACTTTCGGCAATTCACTCAAAAATGGTGCCAAACGGTTGCTCATGCTCCCCTGAGATGTTTGGCGGTCGAAATAGAAGGCTTTTCATCACGGGAAAAGATATCAGCCCTCGATAACTTAACCGGCAGAAAAAGATTTTTTTCAAAAAATCCCTAAGCCCCGGGGTCACAATTTCATCAAAAAATCTGACTTTCAGCAATTCACTCAAAAATGGTGCCAAAATGTTGCACATGCACCCCTGAGAGGTTTGGCGGTCGAAACAGAAGGCTTTATATCACAGAGCAAGAAATCAGCAATGGACAACTTAACCGGCAGAAAATTGGTGCTAAACGGTTGCAAATGCTCCCCTGAGAGGTTTGGAGGTCGAAACAGAAGGCTTTTTATCACAGGAAAAGAAATCAGCCTTCGTCAACTTAACCGGCAGAAAAAGATTTTTTTCAAAAAATCCCTAAGCCCCGGGGTCACAATTTCATCAAAAATCTGACTTTGGGCAATTCACTCAAAAATGGTGCCAAACGGTTGCACATGCTCCCCTGAGAGGTTTGGCGGTCGAAACAGAACGCTTTATATCACAGAGCAAGAAATCAACCATGGACAACTTAACCGGCAGAAAAATGGTGCCAAACGGTTGCCAATGGTCCCCTGAGATGTTTGGCGGTCGAAACAGAAGGCTTTTTATCAAGGAAAAAGAAATCAGCCGTCGACAACTTAACTGGCAGAAAAAGATTTTTTTGAAAAAATCCCTAAGCCCCGGCGTCAGAATTTCATCAAAAATCTGACTTTCGGCAATTCACTCAAAAATGGTGCCAAACAGTTGCAAATGCTCCCCTGAGATGTTTGGCCGTCGAAACAGACGGCTTTTCATCACGGGAAAATAAATCAGCCGTCGATAACTTAACCGGCAGAAAAAGATTTTTTTCAAAAAATCCCTTAGCCCCGGAGTCACAATTTCATCAAAAATCTGACTTTGGGCAATTCACTCAAAAATGGTGATAAACGGTTGCACATGCTCCCCTGAGAGGTTTGGTGGTCGAAACAGAAGGCTTTTTATCAAGGAAAAAGAAATCAGCCCTCGACAACTTAACTGGGAGAAAAAGATTTTTTTGAAAAAATCCCTAAGCCCCGGCGTCACAATTTCATCAAAAATCTGACTTTCGGCAATTCACTCGAAAATGGTGCCAAACGGTTGAAAAAGCGCCCCTGAGAACTTTGGCCCTTGAAACAGAAGACATTATATCACAGAGCAAGAAATCAGCCATGGACAACTTGACCGGGACAAAAATGGTGCCAAACGTTTGCAAATGCTCCCGTGAGAGGTTTGGCGTTCGAAACAGAAGGCTTTTTTTCACAGGAAAAGAAATCAGCCCTCGACAACTTAACCGGCAGAGAAAGATTTTTTTAAAAAAATTCCTAAGCCCCGGGGTCACAATTTCATCAAAAATCTGACTTTAGGCAAGTCACTCAAAAATGGTGCCAAACGGTTGCAAATGCGCCCCTGAGAGGTTTGGCGGTCGAAACAGAAGGCTTTATATCACAGGAAAAGAAATCAGCCCTCAACAACTTAACCAGCAGAAAAAGATTCTTTTGAAATAATTCCTAAGCCCCGGGGTCACAATTTCATCAAAGATCTGACTTTCGGCATTTCACTCAAAAATGGTGCCAAATGTTTGCAAATGCTCCCCTGAGAGGTTTGGCGGTCAAAACAGAAGGCTTTTTATCACGGGAAAGGAAATCAGCCCTCGACAACTTAACCGGGAGAAAAAGATTTTTTTGAAAAAAAATCCCTAAGCCCCGGGGTCACAATTTCATCAAAAATCTGACTTTCGGCAATTCACTCAAAAATGGTGCCAAACGGTTGCTCATGCTCCCCTGAGATGTTTGGCGGTCGAAATAGAAGGCTTTTCATCATGGGAAAAGATATCAGCCCTCGATAACTTAACCGGCAGAAAAAGATTTTTTTCAAAAAATCCCTAAGCCCCGTGGTCACAATTTCATCAAAAAATCTGACTTTCGGCAATTCACTCAAAAATGGTGCCAAAATGTTGCACATGCACCCCTGAGAGGTTTGGCGGTCGAAACAGAAGGCTTTATATCACAGAGCAAGAAATCAGCAATGGACAACTTAACCGGCAGAAAATTGGTGCTTAACGGTTGCAAATGCTCCCGAAAGAGGTTTGGAGGTCGAAACAGAAGGCTTTTTATCACAGGAAAAGAAATCAGCCCTCGACAACTTAACCGGCAGAAAAAGATTTTTTTGAAAAAATTCCTAAGCCCTGGGGTCACAATTTCATCAAAAATCTGACATTCAGCAATTCACTCAAAAATGGTGCCAAACGGTTGCGAATGCTCCCCTGAGAGGTTTGACCATCGAAACAGAAGGCTTTTCATCACGGGAAAAGAAATCAGCCCTCGATAACTTAACCGGTAGAAATTTTTTTAAAAAAAAAAATCCCTAAGCCCTGGGGTCACAATTTCATCAAAAATCTTACTTTCGGCAATTCACTCAAAAATGGTTCCAAACGGTTGCAAATGCTCCCCTGAGATGTTTGGCTGTTGAAACAGAAGGATTTTCATCACGGGAAAAGAAATCAGCCCTCGACAACTTAACCGGCGGAAAAAGATTTTTTTGAAAAAATCTCTAAGCCCCGGGGTCACAATTTCATCAAAAATCTGACTTTCGGCAATTCACTCAAAAATGGTGCCAAACGGTTGCACATGCTCCCGTGAGAGGTTTGGCGGTCCAAACAGAAGGCTTTTTATCACAGCACAAGAAATCAGCCTTCGTCAACTTAACCGGCAGAAAAAGATTTTTTTCAAAAAATCCCTAAGCCCCGGGGTCACAATTTCATCAAAAATCTGACTTTGGGCAATTCACTCAAAAATGGTGCCAAACGGTTGCACATGCTCCCCTGAGAGGTTTGGCGGTCGAAACAGAACGCTTTATATCACAGAGCAAGAAATCAACCATGGACAACTTAACCGGCAGAAAAATGGTGCCAAACGGTTGCCAATGGTCCCCTGAGATGTTTGGCGGTCGAAACAGAAGGCTTTTTATCAAGGAAAAAGAAATCAGCCCTCGACAACTTAACTGGCAGAAAAAGATTTTTTTGAAAAAATCCCTAAGCCCCGGCGTCACAATTTCATCAAAAATCTGACTTTGGGCAATTCACTCAAAAATGGTGCCAAACGGTTGCACATGCTCCCCTGAGAGGTTTGGTGGTCGAAACAGAAGGCTTTTTATCAAG
The DNA here is from genome assembly GCF_964270895.1 of Podarcis filfolensis. Classification (NCBI taxonomy): domain Eukaryota; kingdom Metazoa; phylum Chordata; class Lepidosauria; order Squamata; family Lacertidae; genus Podarcis; species Podarcis filfolensis. The sequence continues at coordinate 90,898,297 of NC_139608.1, forward strand.
GAAAAAGAAATCAGCCCTCGACAACTTAACTGGCAGAAAAAGATTTTTTTGAAAAAATCCCTAAGCCCCGGCGTCACAATTTCATCAAAAATCTGACTTTCGGCAATTCACTCGAAAATGGTGCCAAACGGTTGCAAAAGCGCCCCTGAGAACTTTGGCGTTCGAAACAGAAGGCTTTTTTTCACAGGAAAAGAAATCAGCCCTCGACAACTTAACCGGCAGAGAAAGATTTTTTTAAAAAAATTCCTAAGCCCCGGGGTCACAATTTCATCAAAAATCTGACTTTAGGCAAGTCACTCAAAAATGGTGCCAAACGGTTGCAAATGCGCCCCTGAGAGGTTTGGCGGTCGAAACAGAAGGCTTTATATCACAGGAAAAGAAATCAGCCCTCAACAACTTAACCAGCAGAAAAAGATTCTTTTGAAATAATTCCTAAGCCCCGGGGTCACAATTTCATCAAAGATCTGACTTTCGGCATTTCACTCAAAAATGGTGCCAAATGTTTGCAAATGCTCCCCTGAGAGGTTTGGCGGTCAAAACAGAAGGCTTTTTATCACGGGAAAAGAAATCAGCCCTCGACAACTTAACTGGCAGAAAAAGATTTTTTTGAAAAAATCCCTAAGCCCCGGCGTCACAATTTCATCAAAAATCTGACTTTCGGCAATTCACTCGAAAATGGTGCCAAACGGTTGCAAAAGCGCCCCTGAGAACTTTGGCGTTCGAAACAGAAGGCTTTTCATCACAGGAAAAGAAATCAGCCCTCGACAACTTAACCGGCAGAAAAAGATTTTTTTCAAAAAATCCCTAAGCCCCGTGGTCACAATTTCATCAAAAAATCTGACTTTCGGCAATTCACTCAAAAATGGTGCCAAAATGTTGCACATGCACCCCTGAGAGGTTTGGCGGTCGAAACAGAAGGCTTTATATCACAGAGCAAGAAATCAGCAATGGACAACTTAACCGGCAGAAAATTGGTGCTTAACGGTTGCAAATGCTCCCGAAAGAGGTTTGGAGGTCGAAACAGAAGGCTTTTTATCACAGGAAAAGAAATCAGCCCTCGACAACTTAACCGGCAGAAAAAGATTTTTTTGAAAAAATTCCTAAGCCCTGGGGTCACAATTTCATCAAAAATCTGACATTCAGCAATTCACTCAAAAATGGTGCCAAACGGTTGCGAATGCTCCCCTGAGAGGTTTGACCATCGAAACAGAAGGCTTTTCATCACGGGAAAAGAAATCAGCCCTCGATAACTTAACCGGTAGAAATTTTTTTTAAAAAAAAAATCCCTAAGCCCTGGGGTCACAATTTCATCAAAAATCTTACTTTCGGCAATTCACTCAAAAATGGTTCCAAACGGTTGCAAATGCTCCCCTGAGATGTTTGGCTGTTGAAACAGAAGGATTTTCATCACGGGAAAAGAAATCAGCCCTCGACAACTTAACCGGCGGAAAAAGATTTTTTTGAAAAAATCTCTAAGCCCCGGGGTCACAATTTCATCAAAAATCTGACTTTCGGCAATTCACTCAAAAATGGTGCCAAACGGTTGCACATGCTCCCGTGAGAGGTTTGGCGGTCCAAACAGAAGGCTTTTTATCACAGCACAAGAAATCAGCCTTCGTCAACTTAACCGGCAGAAAAAGATTTTTTTCAAAAAATCCCTAAGCCCCGGGGTCACAATTTCATCAAAAATCTGACTTTGGGCAATTCACTCAAAAATGGTGCCAAACGGTTGCACATGCTCCCCTGAGAGGTTTGGCGGTCGAAACAGAACGCTTTATATCACAGAGCAAGAAATCAACCATGGACAACTTAACCGGCAGAAAAATGGTGCCAAACGGTTGCCAATGGTCCCCTGAGATGTTTGGCGGTCGAAACAGAAGGCTTTTTATCAAGGAAAAAGAAATCAGCCCTCGACAACTTAACTGGCAGAAAAAGATTTTTTTGAAAAAATCCCTAAGCCCCGGCGTCACAATTTCATCAAAAATCTGACTTTGGGCAATTCACTCAAAAATGGTGCCAAACGGTTGCACATGCTCCCCTGAGAGGTTTGGTGGTCTAAACAGAAGGCTTTTTATCAAGGAAAAAGAAATCAGCCCTCGACAACTTAACTGGCAGAAAAAGATTTTTTTGAAAAAATCCCTAAGCCCCGGCGTCACAATTTCATCAAAAATCTGACTTTCGGCAATTCACTCGAAAATGGTGCCAAACGGTTGCAAAAGCGCCCCTGAGAACTTTGGCGTTCGAAACAGAAGGCTTTTCATCACAGGAAAAGAAATCAGCCCTCGACAACTTAACCGGCAGAGAAAGATTTTTTTAAAAAAATTCCTAAGCCCCGGGGTCACAATTTCATCAAAAATCTGACTTTAGGCAAGTCACTCAAAAATGGTGCCAAACGGTTGCAAATGCGCCCCTGAGAGGTTTGGCGGTCGAAACAGAAGGCTTTATATCACAGAGCAAGAAATCAGCCATGGACAATTTAACCGTTAGAAAAATGGTGCCAAACGGTTGCAAATGCTCCCGTGACAGGTTTGGCGGTCGAAACAGAAGGCTTTTTATCACAGGAAAAGAAATCAGCCCTCGACAACTTAACCAGCAGAAAAAGATTCTTTTGAAATAATTCCTAAGCCCCGGGGTCACAATTTCATCAAAGATCTGACTTTCGGCATTTCACTCAAAAATGGTGCCAAATGTTTGCAAATGCTCCCCTGAGAGGTTTGGCGGTCAAAACAGAAGGCTTTTTATCACGGGAAAGGAAATCAGCCCTCGACAACTTAACCGGGAGAAAAAGATTTTTTTTTCAAAAAAATCCCTAAGCCCCGGGGTCACAATTTCATCAAAAATCTGACTTTCGGCAATTCACTCAAAAATGGTGCCAAACGGTTGCACATGCTCCCCTGAGATGTTTGGCGGTCGAAACAGAAGGCTTTTTATCACGGGAAAAGATATCAGCCCTCGATAACTTAACCGGCAGAAAAAGATTTTTTTGAAAAAATTGCTAATGCTCCCCTGAGATGTTGTCCACCGCCTGTGCACCGTCCCTCAGACCATGTGGTGTAAGAGAAAAATGAACAAATTCCTATGCCCCACAAGTAACCCAGAGATGAATTTTAAATAAATGCACACATAAAGTAGGAGTAAAGTAGGTGTAAACTAGGAGTAAACTAGGTGTAAAGTAGGTGTAAACTAGGAGTAAACGAGGAGTAAAGTAGGTGTAAACTAGGAGTAAAGTAGGTGTACACTAGGAGTAAACTAGGTGTAAACTAGGTGTAAAGTAGGAGTAAAGTAGGTGTAAACTAGGAGTAAAGTAGGTGTAAACTAGAAGTAAAGTAGGTGTAAACTAGAAGTAAAGTAGGAGTAAAGTAGGTGTAAAGTAGGAGTAAACTAGGAGTAAAGTAGGTGTAAACTAGGAGTAAACTAGGTGTAAACTAGGAGTAGACTAGGTGTAAAGGAGGAGTAAACTAGGTGTAAAGTAGGAGTAAGGCAGGAGTAAATTAGCCAATCACATGCAGCCCATTGTGTAAATAATGTATATAAAGCAGATATTTTGAGGGAACATCCATTCGTCCTCACCACTATGAGCTGAATAAAGAGCATGAAATCCACTCTCGACTCAGAGTATATTTCATTCTCAAACGCTCCAACACCTCTCTGATGAAAAAAGGGATGTCCTATTCAATATTAAATAAATAATAATAATAGTTTTATTATTTATACCCCACCCATCTGACTGGGTCGTGCCAGCCACGCTCAGCAACTTGCAGGATAAAATAATATACAATAAAACATGAAACTTTTTTTAGCTATATGCCTACTATATGGAAGTTAACAACTGGACAACAGTAATGGATTGTACACACTCTAATGGTAGCTGAGAGGCTGATATTGATAAACTGGAAGAGTAAAGAGATGATCTCCTTTATTCGGTGGATTGATAATATGGTAACACTTGCAACCTGTGAACGGACTGCTTACAAACATAGACTGCTTGGATAAATACAACAGTATTACGAATGAATTTATACAAAATGTAGTTGACTAATTTATATTAGGGCGCGGTCACAATTTCTTCAAAAATCTGACTTTGGGCAACTAACTAAAAAATGGTGCCAAACGGTTGCAAATGCTCCCCTGAGAGGTTTGGCGGTCGAAACAGAAGGCTTTTTATCACAGGACAAGAAATCAGCCCTCGAAAACTTAACCAGCAGAAAAAGATTTTTTTGAAAAAATCGCTAATGCTCCCCTGAGATGTTGTCCACCGCCTGTGCTCCGACCCTCGGACCATGTGGTGTAAGAAAAAAATTAACAAATTCCTATGCCCCACAAGTAACCCAGAGATGCATTTTAAATAAATGCACACATAAAGTAGTAGTAAAGTAGGAGTAAAGTAGGTGTAAACTATGAGTAAACTAGGTGTAAAGTAGGTATAAACTAGGAGTAAAGAAGGTGTAAACTAGGAGTGAACTAGGTGTAAACTAGGAGTAAAATAGGTGTAAACTAGGAGTAAACTACGTGTAAAGTAGGAGTAAGGCAGGAGTACATTAGCCAATCACATGCAGCCCATTGTATAAATAATGTATATAAAGCAGCTACTTTGAGGGAACATCCATTCCTCCTCACCACTATGAGCTGAATAAAGGGCATGAAATCCACTCTCAACTCAGAGTATATTTCATTCTCAAACTTGGCAATTCACTCAAAAATGGTGCCAAACGGTTGCAAATGCTCCCATGAAAGGTTTGGCGGTTGAAACAGAAGGCTTTTTATCACAGGAAAAGAAATCAGCGCTCGACAAGTTAACCGGTAGAAATTTTAAAAAAAAAAAACACGCTAAGCCCCGGGATCACAATTTCATCAAAAATCTGACTTTTGGCAATTCACTCAAAAATGGTGCCAAACGGTTGCAAATGGTCCCCTGAGAGGTTTGGCGGTTGAAACAGAAGGCTTTTTATCACAGGACAGGAAATCAACCCTCGACAACTTAACCGGGAGAAAAAGATTTTTTTGAAAAAATTGCTAATGCTCCCCTGAGATGTTGTCCACCGCCTGTGCACCGTCCCTCAGACCATGTGGTGTAAAGAGAAAAATGAACAAATTCCTATGCCCCACAAGTAACCCAGAGATGCATTTTAAATAAATGCACACATAAAGTAGGAGTAAAGTAGGTGTAAACTAGGAGTAAACTAGGAGTAAAGTAGGAGTAAAGTAGGTGTAAAGTAGGTGTAAACTAGGAGTAAAGTAGGTGTAAACTAGGAGTAAAGTAGGTGTAAACTAGGAGTAAACTAGGAGTAAAGTAGGAGTAAAGTAGGTGTAAAGTAGATGTAAACTAGGAGTAAACTAGGTGTAAACTAGGAGTAAAGTAGGTGTAAACTAGGAGTAAAGTAGGTGTAAACTAGGAGTTAACTAGGTGTAAACTAGGAGTAGACTAGGTGTAAAGGAGGAGTAAACTAGGTGTAAAGGAGGAGTAAGGCAGGAGTAAATTAGCCAATCACATGCAGCCCATTGTGTAAATAATGTATATAAAGCAGATATTTTGAGGGAACATCCATTCGTCCTCACCACTATGAGCTGAATAAAGAGCATGAAATCCACTTTTGATTTCATCAAAAATCTGACTTTCGGCAATTCACTCAAAAATGGTGCCAAACGGTTGCACATGCTCCCCTGAGAGGTTTGGCGGTCGAAACAGAAGGCTTTATATCACAGAGCAAGAAATCAGCAATGGACAACTTAACCGGCAGAAAATTGGTGCTAAACGGTTGCAAATGCTCCCGAAAGACGTTTGGAGGTCGAAACAGAAGGCTTTTTATCACAGGAAAAGAAATCAGCCCTCGACAAGTTAACCGGTAGAAATTTTTTTGAAAAAATTCCTAAGCCCCGGGGTCACAATTTCATCAAAAATCTTACTTTCGGCAATTCACTCAAAAATGGTTCCAAACGGTTGCAAATGCTCCCCTGAGAGGTTTGGCGGTTGAAACAGAAGGCTTTTTATCACAGGACAGGAAATCAGCCCTCGACAACTTAACCGGGAGAAAAAGATTTTTTTGAAAAAATTGCTAATGCTCCCCTGAGATGTTGTCCACCGCCTGTGCACCGTCCCTCAGACCATGTGGTGTAAGAGAAAAATGAACAAATTCCTATGCCCCACAAGTAACCCAGAGATGCATTTTAAATAAATGCACACATAAAGTAGGAGTAAAGTAGGTGTAAACTAGGAGTAAACTAGGAGTAAAGTAGGAGTAAAGTAGGTGTAAAGTAGGTGTAAAGTAGGTGTAAAGTAGGAGTAAAGTAGGTGTAAACTAGGAGTAAAGTAGGTGTAAAGTAGGTGTGAACTAGGAGTAAAGTAGGAGTAAAGTGGGTGTAAAGTAGGTGTAAACTAGGAGTAAACTAGGTGTAAACTAGGAGTAAAGTAGGTGTAAACTAGGAGTAAAGTAGATGTAAACTAGGAGTAAACTAGGTGTAAACTAGGAGTAGACTAGGTGTAAAGGAGGAGTAAACTAGGTGTAAAGGAGGAGTAAGGCAGGAGTAAATTAGCCAATCACATGCAGCCCATTGTGTAAATAATGTATATAAAGCAGATATTTTGAGGGAACATCCATTCGTCCTCACCACTATGAGCTGAATAAAGAGCATGAAATCCACTTTTGATTTCATCAAAAATCTGACTTTCGGCAATTCACTCAAAAATGGTGCCAAACGGTTGCACATGCTCCCCTGAGAGGTTTGGCGGTCGAAACAGAAGGCTTTATATCACAGAGCAAGAAATCAGCAATGGACAACTTAACCGGCAGAAAATTGGTGCTAAACGGTTGCAAATGCTCCCGAAAGAGGTTTGGAGGTCGAAACAGAAGGCTTTTTATCACAGGAAAAGAAATCAGCCCTCGACAACTTAACCGGGAGAAAAAGATTTTTTTGAAAAAATCCCTAAGCCCCGGGGTCACAATTTCACAAAAAATCTGACTTTCGGCATTTCACTCAAAAATGGTGCCAAAGGGTTGCAAATGCTCCCCTGAGAGGTTTTGCGGGGAAAATAGAAGGCTTTTTATCGCAGGACAGGAAATCAGCCCTCGACAACTTTATCCGTAGAAAAAGATTTCATCAAAAATCTGACTTTCGGCAATTCACTCAAAAATGGTGCCAAACGGTTGCAAATGGTCCCATGAAAGGTTTGGCGATTGAAACAGAAGGCTTTTTATCACAGGACAAGAAATCAGCCCTCGACAAGTTAACCGCTAGAAATTTTTTTTTAAAAAAATCGCTAACCCCCGGGGTCACAATTTGATCAAAAATCTGACTTTTGGCAATTCACTCAAAAATGGTGCCAAACGGTTGCAAATGCTCCCCTGAGAGGTTGGGGGTCGAAACAGAAGGCTTTTTATCACCGGACCAGAAATCAGACCTCGATAACTTAACCGGCAGAAAAAGATTTTTTTCAAAAAATCCCTAAGCCCCGGGGTCACAATTTCATCAAAAATCTGACTTTGGGCAATTCACTCAAAAATGGTGCCAAACGGTTGCACATGCTCCCCTGAGAGGTTTGGCGGTCGAAACAGAACGCTTTATATCACAGAGCAAGAAATCAACCATGGACAACTTAACCGGCAGAAAAATGGTGCCAAACGGTTGCCAATGGTCCCCTGAGATGTTTGGCGGTCGAAACAGAAGGCTTTTTATCAAGGAAAAAGAAATCAGCCCTCGACAACTTAACTGGCAGAAAAAGATTTTTTTGAAAAAATCCCTAAGCCCCGGCGTCAGAATTTCATCAAAAATCTGACTTTCGGCAATTCACTCAAAAATGGTGCCAAACAGTTGCAAATGCTCCCCTGAGATGTTTGGCCGTCGAAACAGACGGCTTTTCATCACGGGAAAATAAATCAGCCGTCGATAACTTAACCGGCAGAAAAAGATTTTTTTCAAAAAATCCCTTAGCCCCGGAGTCACAATTTCATCAAAAATCTGACTTTGGGCAATTCACTCAAAAATGGTGCCAAACGGTTGCACATGCTCCCCTGAGAGGTTTGGTGGTCGAAACAGAAGGCTTTTTATCAAGGAAAAAGAAATCAGCCCTCGACAACTTAACTGGCAGAAAAAGATTTTTTTGAAAAAATCCCTAAGCCCCGGCGTCACAATTTCATCAAAAATCTGACTTTCGGCAATTCACTCGAAAATGGTGCCAAACGGTTGAAAAAGCGCCCCTGAGAACTTTGGCCCTCGAAACAGAAGACATTATATCACAGAGCAAGAAATCAGCCATGGACAACTTGACTGGGACAAAAATGGTGCCAAACGTTTGCAAATGCTCCCGTGAGAGGTTTGGCGTTCGAAACAGAAGGCTTTTTATCACAGGAAAAGAAATCAGCCCTCGACAACTTAACCGGCAGAGAAAGATTTTTTTAAAAAAATGCCTAAGCCCCGGGGTCACAATTTCATCAAAAATCTGACTTTAGGCAAGTCACTCAAAAATGGTGCCAAACGGTTGCAAATGCGCCCCTGAGAGGTTTGGCGGTCGAAACAGAAGGCTTTTTATCACAGGAAAAGAAATCAGCCCTCGACAACTTAACCAGCAGAAAAAGATTCTTTTGAAATAATTCCTAGGAGTAAACTAGGTGTAAACTAGAAGTAAAGTAAGTGTGCAGTAGGTGTAAACTAGGAGTAAAGTAGGAGTAAAGTAGGTGTGCAGTAGATGTAAACTAGGAGTAAACTAGGAGTAAAGTAGGTGTAAAGTAGGAGTAAAGTAGGAGTAAAGTAGGTGTAAAGTAGGTGTAAAGTAGGTGTAAAGTAGGTGTAAACTAGGAGTAAAGTAGGTGTAAACTAGGAGTAAACTAGGTGTAAACTAGGAGTAGACTAGGTGTAAAGGAGGATTAAACGAGGTGTAAAGGAGGAGTAAGGCAGGAGTAAATTAGCCAATCACATGCAGCCCATTGTGTAAATAATGTATATAAAGCAGATATTTTGAGGGAACATCCATTCGTCCTCACCACTATGAGCTGAATAAAGAGCATGAAATCCACTCTCGACTCAGAGTATATTTCATTCTCAAACGCTCCAACACTTCTCTGATGAAAAAAGGGATGTCCTATTCAATATTAAATAAATAATAATAATAGTTTTATTATTTATACCCCACCCTTCTGACTGGGTCGTGCCAGCCACGCTCAGCAACTTGCAGGATAAAATAATATACAATAAAACATGAAACTTTTTTTAACTATATGCCTACTATATGGAAGTTAACAACTGGACAACAGTAATGGATTGTACACACTCTAATGGTAGCTGAGAGGCTGATATTGATAAACTGGAAGAGTCAAGAGATGATCTCCTTTAATCGGTGGATTGATAATATGGTAACACTTGCAACCTGTGAACGGACTGGTTACAAACATAGACTGCTTGGATAAATACGACAGTATTTCGAATGAATTTATACAAAATGTAGTTGACTAATTTATATTAGGGCGCGGTCACAATTTCATCAAAAATCTGACTTTCGGCATTTCACTCAAAAATGGTGCCAAACGGTTGCAAATGCGCCCCTGAGAGGTTTGGCGGTCGAAACAGAAGGCTTTATATCACAGAGCAAGAAATCAGCCATGGACAATTTAACCGTTAGAAAAATGGTGCCAAACGGTTGCAAATGCTCCCGTGACAGGTTTGGTGGTCGAAACAGAAGGCTTTTCATCACGGGAAAAGATATCAGCCCTCGATAACTTAACCGGCAGAAAAAGATTTTTTTCAAAAAATCCCTAAGCCGGGGTCACAATTTCATCAAAAATCTGACTTTCGGCAATTCACTCAAAAATGGTGCCAAACGGTTGCACATGCTCCCCTGAGATGTTTGGCGGTCGAAACAGAAGGCTTTTTATCACGGGAAAAGATATCAGCCCTCGATAACTTAACCGGCAGAAAAAGATTTTTTTGAAAAAATTGCTAATGCTCCCCTGAGATGTTGTCCACCGCCTGTGCACCGTCCCTCAGACCATGTGGTGTAAAAGAAAAATGAACAAATTCCTATGCCCCACAAGTAACCCAGAGATGAATTTTAAATAAATGCACACATAAAGTAGGAGAAAAGTAGGTGTAAACTAGTAGTAAACTAGGTGTAAAGTAGGTGTAAACTAGGAGTAAACGAGGAGTAAAGTAGGTGTAAACTAGGAGTAAACTAGGTGTACACTAGGAGTAAACTAGGTGTAAACTAGGTGTAAACTAGGAGTAAAGTAGGTGTAAACTAGGAGTAAACTAGGAGTAAACTAGGTGTAAACTAGAAGTAAAGTAGGTGTGCAGTAGGTGTAAACTAGGAGTAAAGTAGGAGTAAAGTAGGTGTGCAGTAGATGTAAACTAGGAGTAAACTAGGAGTAAAGTAGGTGTAAAGTAGGAGTAAAGTAGGAGTAAAGTAGGTGTAAAGTAGGTGTAAAGTAGGTGTAAAGTAGGTGTAAACTAGGAGTAAAGTAAGTGTAAACTAGGAGTAAACTAGGTGTAAACTAGGAGTAGACTAGGTGTAAAGGAGGATTAAACGAGGTGTAAAGGAGGAGTAAGGCAGGAGTAAATTAGCCAATCACATGCAGCCCATTGTGTAAATAATGTATATAAAGCAGATATTTTGAGGGAACATCCATTCGTCCTCACCACTATGAGCTGAATAAAGAGCATGAAATCCACTCTCGACTCAGAGTATATTTCATTCTCAAACGCTCCAACACTTCTCTGATGAAAAAAGGGATGTCCTATTCAATATTAAATAAATAATAATAATAGTTTTATTATTTATACCCCACCCATCTGACTGGGTCGTGCCAGCCACGCTCAGCAACTTGCAGGATAAAATAATATACAATAAAACATGAAACTTTTTTTAACTATATGCCTACTATATGGAAGTTAACAACTGGACAACAGTAATGGATTGTACACACTCTAATGGTAGCTGAGAGGCTGATATTGATAAACTGGAAGAGTAAAGGGATGATCTCCTTTAATCGGTGGATTGATAATATGGTAACACTTGCAACCTGTGAACGGACTGGTTACAAACATAGACTGCTTGGATAAATACGACAGTATTTCGAATGAATTTATACAAAATGTAGTTGACTAATTTATATTAGGGCGCGGTCACAATTTCATCAAAAATCTGACTTTCGGCAATTAACTAAAAAATGGTGCCAAACAGTTGCAAATGCTCCCCTGAGAGGTTTGGCGGTCGAAACAGAAGGCTTTTTATCACAGGACAAGAAATCAGCCCTCGACAACTTAACCAGCAGAAAAAGATTTTTTTGAAAAATCGCTAATGCTCCCCTGAGATGTTGTCCACCGCCTGTGCTCCGACCCTCGGACCATGTGGTGTAAGAAAAAAATTAACAAATTCCTATGCCCCACAAGTAACCCAGAGATGCATTTTAAATAAATGCACACATAAAGTAGTAGTAAAGTAGGAGTAAAGTAGGTGTAAACTATGAGTAAACTAGGTGTAAAGTAGGTATAAACTAGGAGTAAAGAAGGTGTAAACTAGGAGTAAAATAGGTGTAAACTAGGAGTAAACTACGTGTAAAGTAGGAGTAAGGCAGGAGTACATTAGCCAATCACATGCAGCCCATTGTGTAAATAATGTATATAAAGCAGCTACTTTGAGGGAACATCCATTCCTCCTCACCACTATGAGCTGAATAAAGAGCATGAAATCCACTCTCAACTCAGAGTATATTTCATTCTCAAACTTGGCAATTCACTCAAAAATGGTGCCAAACGGTTGCAAATGCTCCCATGAAAGGTTTGGCGGTTGAAACAGAAGGCTTTTTATCACAGGAAAAGAAATCAGCCCTCGACAAGTTAACCGGTAGAAATTTTTTTTAAAAAAAACACGCTAAGCCCCGGGATCACAATTTCATCAAAAATCTGACTTTTGGCAATTCACTCAAAAATGGTGCCAAACGGTTGCAAATGGTCCCCTGAGAAGTTTGGCGGTTGAAACAGAAGGCTTTTTATCACAGGACAGGAAATCAGCCCTCGACAACTTAACCGGGAGAAAAAGATTTTTTTGAAAAAATTGCTAATGCTCCCCTGAGATGTTGTCCACCGCCTGTGCACCGTCCCTCAGACCATGTGGTGTAAGAGAAAAATGAACAAATTCCTATGCCCCACAAGTAACCCAGAGATGCATTTTAAATAAATGCACACATAAAGTAGGAGTAAAGTAGGTGTAAACTAGGAGTAAACTAGGAGTAAAGTAGGAGTAAAGTAGGTGTAAAGTAGGTGTAAACTAGGAGTAAAGTAGGTGTAAAGTAGGTGTAAAGTAGGAGTAAAGTAGGTGTAAACTAGGAGTAAAGTAGGTGTAAACTAGGAGTAAACTAGGAGTAAACTAGGAGTAAAGTAGGTGTAAAGTAGGTGTAAACTAGGAGTAAACTAGGAGTAAAGTAGGTGTAAACTAGGAGTAGACTAGGTGTAAAGGAGGAGTAAACTAGGTGTAAAGGAGGAGTAAGGCAGGAGTAAATTAGCCAATCACATGCAGCCCATTGTGTAAATAATGTATATAAAGCAGATATTTTGAGGGAACATCCATTCGTCCTCACCACTATGAGCTGAATAAAGAGCATGAAATCCACTTTTGATTTCATCAAAAATCTGACTTTCGGCAATTCACTCAAAAATGGTGCCAAACGGTTGCACATGCTCCCCTGAGAGGTTTGGCGGTCGAAACAGAAGGCTTTATATCACAGAGCAAGAAATCAGCAATGGACAACTTAACCAGCAGAAAATTGGTGCTAAACGGTTGCAAATGCTCCCGAAAGAGGTTTGGAGGTCGAAACAGAAGGCTTTTTATCACAGGAATAGAAATCAGCCCTCGACAACTTAACCGGGAGAAAAAGATTTTTTTGAAAAAATTCCTAAGCCCTGGGGTCACAATTTCATCAAAAATCTTACTTTCGGCAATTCACTCAAAAATGGTTCCAAACGGTTGCAAATGCTCCCCTGAGATGTTTGGCTGTTGAAACAGAAGGATTTTCATCACGGGAAAAGAAATCAGCCCTCGACAACTTAACCGGCGGAAAAAGATTTTTTTGAAAAAATCCCTAAGCCCCGAGGTCACAATTTCATCAAAAATCTGACTTTCGGCAATTCACTCAAAAATGGTGCCAAACGGTTGCACATGATCCCGTGAGAGGTTTGGCGGTCCAAACAGAAGGCTTTTTATCACAGCACAAGAAATCAGCCTTCGTCAACTTAACCGGCAGAAAAAGATTTTTTTCAAAAAATCCCTAAGCCCCGGGGTCACAATTTCATCAAAAATCTGACTTTGGGCAACTAACTAAAAAATGGTGCCAAACGGTTGCAAATGCTCCCCTGAGAGGTTTGGCAGTCGAAACAGAAGGCTTTTTATCACAGGACAAGAAATCAGCCCTCGACAACTTAACCAGCAGAAAAAGATTTTTTTGAAAAAATCGCTAATGCTCCCCTGAGATGTTGTCCACCGCCTGTGGACCCTCGGACCATGTGGTGTAAGAAAAAAATTAACAAATTCCTATGCCCCACAAGTAACCCAGAGATGCATTTTAAATAAATGCACACATAAAGTAGTAGTAAAGTAGGAGTAAAGTAGGTGTAAACTATGAGTAAACTAGGTGTAAAGTAGGTATAAACTAGGAGTAAAGAAGGTGTAAACTAGGAGTGAACTAGGTGTAAACTAGGAGTAAAATAGGTGTAAACTAGGAGTAAACTACGTGTAAAGTAGGAGTAAGGCAGGAGTACATTAGCCAATCACATGCAGCCCATTGTGTAAATAATGTATATAAAGCAGCTACTTTGAGGGAACATCCATTCCTCCTCACCACTATGAGCTGAATAAAGAGCATGAAATCCACTCTCAACTCAGAGTATATTTCATTCTCAAACTTGGCAATTCACTCAAAAATGGTGCCAAACGGTTGCAAATGCTCCCATGAAAGGTTTGGCGGTTGAAACAGAAGGCTTTTTATCACAGCACAAGAAATCAGCCTTCGTCAACTTAACCGGCAGAAAAAGATTTTTTTCAAAAAATCCCTAAGCCCCGGGGTCACAATTTCATCAAAAATCTGACTTTGGGCAACTAACTAAAAAATGGTGCCAAACGGTTGCAAATGCTCCCCTGAGAGGTTTGGCAGTCGAAACAGAAGGCTTTTTATCACAGGACAAGAAATCAGCCCTCGACAACTTAACCAGCAGAAAAAGATTTTTTTGAAAAAATCGCTAATGCTCCCCTGAGATGTTGTCCACCGCCTGTGGACCCTCGGACCATGTGGTGTAAGAAAAAAATTAACAAATTCCTATGCCCCACAAGTAACCCAGAGATGCATTTTAAATAAATGCACACATAAAGTAGTAGTAAAGTAGGAGTAAAGTAGGTGTAAACTATGAGTACACTAGGTGTAAAGTAGGTATAAACTAGGAGTAAAGAAGGTGTAAACTAGGAGTGAACTAGGTGTAAACTAGGAGTAAAATAGGTGTAAACTAGGAGTAAACTACGTGTAAAGTAGGAGTAAGGCAGGAGTACATTAGCCAATCACATGCAGCCCATTGTGTAAATAATGTATATAAAGCAGCTACTTTGAGGGAACATCCATTCCTCCTCACCACTATGAGCTGAATAAAGAGCATGAAATCCACTCTCAACTCAGAGTATATTTCATTCTCAAACTTGGCAATTCACTCAAAAATGGTGCCAAACGGTTGCAAATGCTCCCATGAAAGGTTTGGCGGTTGAAACAGAAGGCTTTTTATCACAGGAAAAGAAATCAGCCCTCGACAAGTTAACCGGTAGAAATTTTTTTAAAAAAAAACACGCTAAGCCCGGGATCACAATTTCATCAAAAATCTGACTTTTGGCAATTCACTGAAAAATGGTGCCAAACGGTTGCACATGCTCCCCTGAGAGGTTTGGCAGTCGAAACAGAAGGCTTTTTATCACAGGACAAGAAATCAGCCCTCGACAACTTAACCAGCAGAAAAAGATTTTTTTGAAAAAATCGCTAATGCTCCCCTGAGATGTTGTCCACCGCCTGTGGACCCTCGGACCATGTGGTGTAAGAAAAAAATTAACAAATTCCTATGCCCCACAAGTAACCCAGAGATGCATTTTAAATAAATGCACACATAAAGTAGTAGTAAAGTAGGAGTAAAGTAGGTGTAAACTATGAGTAAACTAGGTGTAAAGTAGGTATAAACTAGGAGTAAAGAAGGTGTAAACTAGGAGTGAACTAGGTGTAAACTAGGAGTAAAATAGGTGTAAACTAGGAGTAAACTACGTGTAAAGTAGGAGTAAGGCAGGAGTACATTAGCCAATCACATGCAGCCCATTGTGTAAATAATGTATATAAAGCAGCTACTTTGAGGGAACATCCATTCCTCCTCACCACTATGAGCTGAATAAAGAGCATGAAATCCACTCTCAACTCAGAGTATATTTCATTCTCAAACTTGGCAATTCACTCAAAAATGGTGCCAAACGGTTGCAAATGCTCCCATGAAAGGTTTGGCGGTTGAAACAGAAGGCTTTTTATCACAGGAAAAGAAATCAGCCCTCGACAAGTTAACCGGTAGAAATTTTTTTAAAAAAAAACACGCTAAGCCCCGGGATCACAATTTCATCAAAAATCTGACTTTTGGCAATTCACTCAAAAATGGTGCCAAACGGTTGCAAATGGTCCCCTGAGATGTTTGGCGGTTGAAACAGAAGGCTTTTTACCACAGGACAGGAAATCAGCCCTCGACAACTTAACCGGGAGAAAAAGATTTTTTTGAAAAAATTGCTAATGCTCCCCTGAGATGTTGTCCACCGCCTGTGCACCGTCCCTCAGACCATGTGGTGTAAAGAGAAAAATGAACAAATTCCTATGCCCCACAAGTAACCCAGAGATGCATTTTAAATAAATGCACACATAAAGTAGGAGTAAAGTAGGTGTAAACTAGGAGTAAACTAGGAGTAAAGTAGGTGTAAAGTAGGTGTAAACTAGGAGTAAAGTAGGTGTAAACTAGGAGTAAAGTTGGTGTAAAGTAGGAGTAAACTATGAGTAAAGTAGGAGTAAACTAGGTGTAAACAAGGAGTAAAGTAGGTGTAAACTAGGAGTAAAGTAGGTGTAAACTAGGAGTTAACTAGGTGTAAACTAGGAGTAGACTAGGTGTAAAGGAGGAGTAAACTAGGTGTAAAGGAGGAGTAAGGCAGGAGTAAATTAGCCAATCACATGCAGCCCATTGTGTAAATAATGTATATAAAGCAGATATTTTGAGGGAACATCCATTCGTCCTCACCACTATGAGCTGAATAAAGAGCATGAAATCCACTTTTGATTTCATCAAAAATCTTACTTTCGGCAATTCACTCAAAAATGGTTCCAAACGGTTGCAAATGCTCCCCTGAGAGGTTTGGCCATCGAAACAGAAGGCTTTTCATCACGGGAAAAGAAATCAGCCCTCGATAACTTAACCGGTAGAAATTTTTTTTAAAAAAAAAAAATCCCTAAGCCCCGGGGTCACAATTTCATCAAAAATCTTACTTTCGGCAATTTACTCAAAAATGGTTCCAAACGGTTGCAAATGCTCCCCTGAGATGTTTGGCTGATGAAACAGAAGGATTTTCATCACGGGAAAAGAAATCAGCCCTCGACAAGTTAACCGGTAGAAATTTTTTTAAAAAAAAACACGCTAAGCCCCGGGATCACAATTTCATCAAAAATCTGACTTCCGGCAATTCACTCAAAAATGGTGCCAAACGGTTGCACATGCTCCCCTGAGATGTTTGGCGGTCGAAACAGAAGGCTTTTTATCACGGGAAAAGATATCAGCCCTCGACAACTTAACCGGGAGAAAAAGATTTTTTTGAAAAAATTGCTAATGCTCCCCTGAGATGTTGTCCACCGCCTGTGCACCGTCCCTCAGACCATGTGGTGTAAGAGAAAAATGAACAAATTCCTATGCCCCACAAGTAACCCAGAGATGCATTTTAAATAAATGCACACATAAAGTAGGAGTAAAGTAGGTGTAAACTAGGAGTAAACTAGGTGTAAAGTAGGTGTAAACTAGGAGTAAATGAGGAGTAAAGTAGGTGTAAACTAGGAGTAAACTAGGTGTAAACTAGGAGTAAAGTAGGTGTAAACTAGGAGTAAAGTAGGTGTAAACTAGGAGTTAACTAGGTGTAAACTAGGAGTAGACTAGGTGTAAAGGAGGAGTAAACTAGGTGTAAAGGAGGAGTAAGGCAGGAGTAAATTAGCCAATCACATGCAGCCCATTGTGTAAATAATGTATATAAAGCAGATATTTTGAGGGAACATCCATTCGTCCTCACCACTATGAGCTGAATAAAGAGCATGAAATCCACTTTTGATTTCATCAAAAATCTTACTTTCGGCAATTCACTCAAAAATGGTTCCAAACGGTTGCAAATGCTCCCCTGAGAGGTTTGGCCATCGAAACAGAAGGCTTTTCATCACGGGAAAAGAAATCAGCCCTCGATAACTTAACCGGTAGAAATTTTTTTTAAAAAAAAAAAATCCCTAAGCCCCGGGGTCACAATTTCATCAAAAATCTTACTTTCGGCAATTTACTCAAAAATGGTTCCAAACGGTTGCAAATGCTCCCCTGAGATGTTTGGCTGATGAAACAGAAGGATTTTCATCACGGGAAAAGAAATCAGCCCTCGACAAGTTAACCGGTAGAAATTTTTTTAAAAAAAAACACGCTAAGCCCCGGGATCACAATTTCATCAAAAATCTGACTTCCGGCAATTCACTCAAAAATGGTGCCAAACGGTTGCACATGCTCCCCTGAGATGTTTGGCGGTCGAAACAGAAGGCTTTTTATCACGGGAAAAGATATCAGCCCTCGACAACTTAACCGGGAGAAAAAGATTTTTTTGAAAAAATTGCTAATGCTCCCCTGAGATGTTGTCCACCGCCTGTGCACCGTCCCTCAGACCATGTGGTGTAAGAGAAAAATGAACAAATTCCTATGCCCCACAAGTAACCCAGAGATGCATTTTAAATAAATGCACACATAAAGTAGGAGTAAAGTAGGTGTAAACTAGGAGTAAACTAGGTGTAAAGTAGGTGTAAACTAGGAGTAAATGAGGAGTAAAGTAGGTGTAAACTAGGAGTAAACTAGGTGTAAACTAGGAGTAAAGTAGGTGTAAACTAGGAGTAAAGTAGGTGTAAACTAGGAGTAAAGTAGGTGTAAACTAGGAGTAGACTAGGTGTAAAGGAGGAGTAAACTAGGTGTAAAGGAGGAGTAAGGCAGGAGTAAATTAGCCAATCACATGCAGCCCATTGTGTAAATAATGTATATAAAGCAGATATTTTGAGGGAACATCCATTCGTCCTCACCACTATGAGCTGAATAAAGAGCATGAAATCCACTTTTGATTTCATCAAAAATCTGACTTTCGGCAATTCACTCAAAAATGGTGCCAAACGGTTGCACATGCTCCCCTGAGAGGTTTGGCGGTCGAAACAGAAGGCTTTATATCACAGAGCAAGAAATCAGCAATGGACAACTTAACCGGCAGAAAATTGGTGCTAAACGGTTGCAAATGCTCCCGAAAGAGGTTTGGAGGTCGAAACAGAAGGCTTTTTATCACAGGAAAAGAAATCAGCCCTCGACAACTTAACCGGCAGAAAAAGATTTTTTTGAAAAAATTCCTAAGCCCTGGGGTCACAATTTCATCAAAAATCTTACTTTCGGCAATTCACTCAAAAATGGTTCCAAACGGTTGCAAATGCTCCCCTGAGAGGTTTGGCCATCGAAACAGAAGGCTTTTCATCACGGGAAAAGAAATCAGCCCTCGATAACTTAACCGGTAGAAATTTTTTTTAAAAAAAAAAAATCCCTAAGCCCCGGGGTCACAATTTCATCAAAAATCTTACTTTCGGCAATTCACTCAAAAATGGTTCCAAACGGTTGCAAATGCTCCCCTGAGATGTTTGGCTGTTGAAACAGAAGGATTTTCATCACGGGAAAAGAAATCAGCCCTTGACAACTTAACCGGCGGAAAAAGATTTTTTTGAAAAAATCCCTAAGCCCCGAGGTCACAATTTCATCAAAAATCTGACTTTCGGCAATTCACTCAAAAATGGTGCCAAACGGTTGCACATGCTCCCGTGAGAGGTTTGGCAGTCCAAACAGAAGGCTTTTTATCACAGCACAAGAAATCAGCCTTCGTCAACTTAACCGGCAGAAAAAGATTTTTTTCAAAAAATCCCTAAGCCCCGGGGTCACAATTTCATCAAAAATCTGACTTTGGGCAACTAACTAAAAAATGGTGCCAAACGGTTGCAAATGCTCCCCTGAGAGGTTTGGCGGTCGAAACAGAAGGCTTTTTATCACAGGACAAGAAATCAGCCCTCGACAACTTAACCGGCAGAGAAAGATTTTTTTAAAAAAATGCCTACGCCCCGAGGTCACAATTTCATCAAAAATCTGACTTTAGGCAAGTCACTCAAAAATGGTGCCAAACGGTTGCAAATGCGCCCCTGAGAGGTTTGGCGGTCGAAACAGAAGGCTTTATATCACAGAGCAAGAAATCAGCCATGGACAATTTAACCGTTAGAAAAATGGTGCCAAACGGTTGCAAATGCTCCCGCGACAGGTTTGGCGGTCGAAACAGAAGGCTTTTTATCACAGGAAAAGAAATCAGCCCTCGACAACTTAACCAGCAGAAAAAGATTCTTTTGAAATAATTCCTAAGCCCCGGGGTCACAATTTCATCAAAGATCTGACTTTCGGCATTTCACTCAAAAATGGTGCCAAATGTTTGCAAATGCTCCCCTGAGAGGTTTGGCGGTCAAAACAGAAGGCTTTTTATCACGGGAAAGGAAATCAGCCCTCGACAACTTAACCGGGAGAAAAAGATTTTTTTTCAAAAAAATCCCTAAGCCCCGGGGTCACAATTTCATCAAAAATCTGACTTTCGGCAATTCACTCAAAAATGGTGCCAAACGGTTGCACATGCTCCCCTGAGATGTTTGGCGGTCGAAACAGAAGGCTTTATATCACAGAGCAAGAAATCAGCAATGGACAACTTAACCGGCAGAAAATTGGTGCTAAACGGTTGAAAATGCTCCCGAAAGAGGTTTGGAGGTCGAAACAGAAGGCTTTTTATCACAGGAAAAGAAATCAGCCCTCGACAACTTAACCGGCAGAAAAAGATTTTTTTGAAAAAATTCCTAAGCCCTGGGGTCACAATTTCATCAAAAATCTTACTTTCGGCAATTCACTCAAAAATGGTTCCAAACGGTTGCAAATGCTCCCCTGAGAGGTTTGGCCATCGAAACAGAAGGCTTTTCATCACGGGAAAAGAAATCAGCCCTCGATAACTTAACCGGTAGAAATTAAAAAAAAAAAAAAATCCCTAAGCCCCGGGGTCACAATTTCATCAAAAATCTTACTTTCGGCAATTCACTCAAAAATGGTTCCAAACGGTTGCAAATGCTCCCCTGAGATGTTTGGCTGTTGAAACAGAAGGATTTTCATCACGGGAAAAGAAATCAGCCCTCGACAACTTAACCGGCGGAAAAAGATTTTTTTGAAAAAATCCCTAAGCCCCGAGGTCACAATTTCATCAAAAATCTGACTTTGGGCAATTCACTCAAAAATGGTGCCAAACGGTTGCAAATGCTCCCCTGAGAGGTTTGGCGGTCGAAACAGAACGCTTTATATCACAGAGCAAGAAATCAGCCATGGACAACTTAACCAGCAGAAAAAGATTTTTTTGAAAAAATCGCTAATGCTCCCCTGAGATGTTGTCCACCGCCTGTGGACCCTCGGACCATGTGGTGTAAGAAAAAAATTAACAAATTCCTATGCCCCACAAGTAACCCAGAGATGCATTTTAAATAAATGCACACATAAAGTAGTAGTAAAGTAGGAGTAAAGTAGGTGTAAACTATGAGTAAACTAGGTGTAAACTAGGAGTAAACTACGTGTAAAGTAGGAGTAAGGCAGGAGTACATTAGCCAATCACATGCAGCCCATTGTGTAAATAATGTATATAAAGCAGCTACTTTGAGGGAACATCCATTCCTCCTCACCACTATGAGCTGAATAAAGAGCATGAAATCCACTCTCAACTCAGAGTATATTTCATTCTCAAACTTGGCAATTCACTCAAAAATGGTGCCAAACGGTTGCAAATGCTCCCATGAAAGGTTTGGCGGTTGAAACAGAAGGCTTTTTATCACAGGAAAAGAAATCAGCCCTCGACAAGTTAACCGGTAGAAATTTTTTTTAAAAAAAACACGCTAAGCCCCGGGATCACAATTTCATCAAAAATCTGACTTTTGGCAATTCACTCAAAAATGGTGCCAAACGGTTGCAAATGGTCCCCTGAGAGGTTTGGCGGTTGAAACAGAAGGCTTTTTATCACAGGACAGGAAATCAGCCCTCGACAACTTAACCGGGAGAAAAAGATTTTTTTGAAAAAATTGCTAATGCTCCCCTGAGATGTTGTCCACCGCCTGTGCACCTTCCCTCAGACCATGTGGTGTAAGAGAAAAATGAACAAATTCCTATGCCCCACAAGTAACCCAGAGATGCATTTTAAATAAATGCACACATAAAGTAGGAGTAAAGTAGGTGTAAACTAGGAGTAAACTAGGAGTAAAGTAGGAGTAAAGTAGGTGTAAAGTAGGTGTAAAGTTTGCATAAATCAAACCCCTGCGTCCAGTCACGCTTCCATTGCGCAGCTCTGTTCAGAAGCTGACCTAGCAGGGGAGCAGAGTCGCAGCGGTCCTGTCCGTGTGAGATGAGGGATAAATCAAGTCCAGAGACAGTTCGGTTCTTATCTCTAGAAGCGTTTATTTACAAGCCATAAATCAGTCTCCTCCATCGGAACTTGGAGGCATTCTCAGCCGTGCTTCCAAAAGCACACACTCGCAGCTTCTGCTGCTCAGCTGCTGCTCAGCGAGAAGTGAAAGGAAGTCTGGAAGTCGTCACACACTGTGAGTCACTGCTCTGCGACAAGCTCCTCCTTCTACTCCCCCTCCTCCCCCTAGATACAGGACACTTCGGAGTTCTGACCCTGTCAGTTCCAAACTCCACACCCCCTCTTGTCCTGGATCTGGGGACAATAGCCAACAATGCTTTCCCCATACACAGACCCTCACAGAACTCCTCGTGCTTCTGGAAGGTTAATGGTTTTGTGAAACCATCAGCGAGGTTCTTTGTTGAGGGACAGTATTTCAGAGCAACTAGCCCCTCATGAACGCTCTGACATACATTTCGGAAGCGTATGTCCAAATGTTTGGTCCTCGCTTTGAATTGCCCTGTCTCAGCTAATTTAAGGCATGGTTGATTGTCCTCATGCACCACAACAGGCTGACAATCCTCTTCACAGATTTCCTCGACCAAACACACATAGAACTCCAGTTCTCTGCAAACCTCTGATAGCGCACTGAATTCAGCTTCAGTAGATGAAAGCGCTATGAGACTTTGCTTTCGGGACCTCCACCCAATCACTGAGTCCCCAAACTTCACCACTAGGCCTGACACTGATTTGCGGTCCTCAAGGTTAGCCCAATCCGAATCCACCCAGGCGGTCAGCTTGACATCACCCTCAGCTGACATCTTGAGGCAAAAGTCTTTGGTATCTTGCAGGTAACGTAGCACCCGCTTAACACCATTCCAGGCCTGCACACTAGGACTTGAAGCTTCTCTACTGAGCAGATTGACAGCAAACGCTATGTCTGGTCTGCTCCACTGTGACAGATACAACAGACTACCCAGAGCTGACTGAAAGAGTTCAGTGTTTTCGAACACTACGCGTTCTACTTGCTGACACTCCTTCACGTACCCAGTCTCCATGGGTGATCTGGCACCTGCACAATCAGACATCCTGAACTTCTCAAGCAACTGTTCAATCTTACCTTTCTGGCGAAGCAAAAAGCTTCCATCACTTGCTCTTGTGATCTCTACGCCTAGATAGGACTTGACATCTCCAAGTTGCTTCAGCTTGAACCGCTTACCAAGCTCCTTAGCAAACTTCTCTACCTGTTCACTTGTTCTTGTCATCAACAAAATGTCATCAACAAACACCTGTGCCACTTGCTGTTGCAAGCCTGAATCTCTAATGTAAAGACAACTGTCTGCAAGAGATCTCTTAAAACCTAGCTTTTCTAAGGCTTCATGTAGGCACATATTCCAATTCCTGGCAGATTGGCGTAACCCATAGATGGATTTGTGCAACCGCCACACAACGCCTGGCTCACTGACTTCGAACCCTGGAGGAGGACGCATGTACAACTCCTCCTGGAGATCTGAGTTCAGGTAGGCGACATCTACATCAAAATGGTTCACCTTCCAACCTCTCTGTGCTGCTATTGCCAAAAGCATTCTCAAAGTCTCCGCCCTTGAAGTCGGCGAATAGACCTCTGTGAAGTGGACTCCGCGTTTCTGCGTAAATCCACGCGCCACTAACCTCGCTTTGTACTGTGGTTCTCCTGCTTCTGTGGGTTTAAGACGGTAAACCCATCTGCAGCCTACAGCTTGCTGGTTAGCCGGCAGCTGTGTGAGTGAGAACACTCCAAGAGACTCCATTGAATTCATCTCCTTCTGCATCGCCTCATGCCATTTGCTGGCTTCTTCCCGAGGCAACTTCTGAACATCCTCAAAGGATTCAGGTTCACATCTAGCCACACCAACCCAGACACTCGTGGCTTCATACCTTTCAGGTGGCTTCCCTTTGGTTGATCTTGCTGACCTCCTCAGCGTGAATTCTGGAACTGCGCCTGATTCACCTGCATCAACCCTCCTATCTTCCATGTCAGCATCATCCCCCTCTGACCTGCTGCGCCGTTTAGGGCGAACAGCTGGTTCTGCTGGCGAGGATGATTCACTCCTTGGCTCAGACTTGACAGAGACCTGCGGAGGGGTCCTGGGACTCCCTTTTGGAGAGATACGGAGCCTCTCCCTTGGAGATCCCGGTTCTGGACTCTGTGGCTGTGGACTGTGCACATCAGCAACAGGTTCAGCCTCACCCTCTTCCTCTTCCTCATCTGATTCTACCAGAACATCCGGATTTCCGTGAAGCCGCTTCCACCCACTCTGCTCGCAAAACTCAGCACTGCCGCTAATAAGCAGCTTGGACTGGTTGCCAGCAGGGTATGCGAAGCGCCACGCCTTTGAACCCGGCTCATAGCCCACAAAGATCATTTTCCTGGATCTTGGCTCACTTTTTCTGCGCATGGCCTTTGGAATCAGAACCCAAGCTGTTGACCCAAAAGTGCGCAGAAAATGTACTTTGGGCTTTTTCCGATGCAGCAGAAAATACGGTGTGTCTCCTACACTGGAATTGAACACTCTATTCTGCAGGAAACATGCTGTCCTATAACTCTCAGCCCAAAAGCGCTGTGGCAGACCCGAGTCTGCCAGCATAGCATTCGCTGACTCCTGTAGCGTGCGAAATTTTCTCTCTGCAACCCCATTTTGTTGCGGAGAGTGGGGGGCCGTCAGTCGATGACTGATACCCTTCTGCCTGAAGAACGATTGCAGAGCAGAACCTGTAAACTCCCCCCCACGATCGGACTGAAAGGAAACTACTTTGGTAGAGAACCGTAGCTCTACCGCTGTGATCCAATCCCTGATCAGTGCAGCTGCCTCTGACTTCTGTTTCAGAGCAAACAGCCACGCATGTTTTGTAAAATCATCAACCAAAACCAAAACCCACTTAGAACCAGCTAACGAAGGTGTCGGCATGGGGCCCGACAAATCTGCATGCACAAGTTCAAAGGGTTTACTGGTTTTCCTCTCAGACCTGGGGTATGAGCATGTTGTGACCTTTGATTGCTTACAGGCTTGACAATCTAGGTATTTGTCACATGCCTTGAACCTGCACCCAATAGTATTGTCTGTGGCCTTCCTCACATACGACCACCCTACGTGCCCAAACCTCCGGTGCCATAAGTGTATGCAATCATGGTGTGGTGGGACATTTGCACACTGCCCTTGGGCATCGTCAATGGACTCTCCACTAGCCCCATCTTCCACCAGCCCCATTTTCCCACCAGCCCCATCTTCAATGGGCATCTCGACCAGAAAGAGCGTGCCTCTTCTCTGGACACTGTGAATCTTCTTCCCATTCCTGTAGAAGGAACACACATTGTTAGAAAACAAAACATCAAACCCAGCAGCCATAAGGGCTGGCACACTTAAAAGAGAGTGGGCAAGCTCTGGTACCACAAAAGCTTCTACCCAATGATCTATAAAAGAGCAATAAAGAAGCCCAGTTTCAGTCAGTGGTCTTTGAGACCCATCTGCTAAAGTAACATAACGTCCAGTTTTAACTGTCTTGCAGTTCCTCAACAGCCCTCTAGAGGTCACAAGACAATGCGACGCTCCGGAATCTACAACGAGAGATAAAGAGTGTCTCTGGCTGTTTTCCACAGATGCCATGGCGTTGCTTGCACTCCCATCGGTTGCCATGGCCACAGCCTTTCCCGGGCTAAGGCTCTTGTCTTTTCTCAGAGACGCAAGCGCAGCTGTGAGGTGATAAGACGCCTTGTCTTTGTTTTTCTCCTGGCCTGCTGCTTTCCCACGTCTTTGCTGGGAACCGGCCCTGGGAACCTGCTTTGTTGACATTCCACGCCGGCCAGTGTCCTTGGCAGCCTGGGCCTCTAGCGGATGCTTCCCAGCGCTGTTGGACGTCGCCTCAAAGCACAAACAACTTTCGAAGCCTTTCACTTTCTCAGAGCTCTTGGAATGGCCTGCCTGGCCTGCCCCCCCACTCGCTCTTGGGGTGCAGCCTTTGCCCTGTTCCACAGCTCTCAGCCGCTCTCCAGCACACAGCCCAGCACACAGACGTGTCGAAGCAGAGAAACAGCTTCCCGGAACAGCCCCCTCTGGTCTGGCTCTCCCTTCAGCCTGGGGCTTGCTCCCTTGGCCCTCGGCTTCCTCACGGCCCTTGGCTCCTGCTGAGCCTTCGCACAGGCTCCTCAGCACCTGCCACGCGGCCTGAGCCAATTTAACGCCCTCCAGGTGGGGCAACAGCAAAGCGTCCACGCTTGCTTTCAGCAGGCAAAGCTCTCTCTGCTCTCTTTCACTCAGCAGAGCAGTAGCTTGTATGGGTGGGGCTGGCTCCTTCTGGGCTAAACTCCAGAGCCCTGTGGCCACAAACCACCCCCTTGCTCTTCTTGACCAGGCCTCCCAGTTGGCCCCATTCAGCCTCTCACCGGGGATATTGAAGCTCTCATGGCCCTGCTGTGCGGCAGCCATCTTCCTCCCCCCGGGGCTTCAGCGTACTCACAAGTTTGCCAGCAAGCCGGACCTTTGAAGCAGCCGTTCCTTCTGGCTCTTGGCTCCGCTCTCCGGCGTCTCCCACTGCCCTTCCCTGGCAGGAGATTTACAGCAAACCGACGCTGGCAGTCTTCTCCCTTCTCACACTTATCAGGAAACGCGATACTTCCATAACCTTTGCATAAATCAAACCCCTGCGTCCAGTCACGCTTCCATTGCGCAGCTCTGTTCAGAAGCTGACCTGGCAGGGGAGCAGAGTCGCAGCGGTCCTGTCCGTGTGAGATGAGGGATAAATCAAGTCCAGAGACAGTTCGGTTCTTATCTCTAGAAGCGTTTATTTACAAGCCATAAATCAGTCTCCTCCATCGGAACTTGGAGGCATTCTCAGCCGTGCTTCCAAAAGCACACACTCGCAGCTTCTGCTGCTCAGCTGCTGCTCAGCGAGAAGTGAAAGGAAGTCTGGAAGTCGTCACACACTGTGAGTCACTGCTCTGCGATAAGCTCCTCCTTCTACTCCCCCTCCTCCCCCTAGATACAGGACACTTCGGAGTTCTGACCCTGTCAGTTCCAAACTCCACATAAAGTAGGTGTAAACTAGGAGTAAAGTAGGTGTAAACTAGGAGTAAAGTAGGTGTAAACTAGGAGTAAAGTAGGTGTAAAGTAGGTGTGAACTAGGAGTAAAGTAGGAGTAAAGTAGGTGTAAAGTAGGTGTGAACTAGGAGTAAAGTAGGAGTAAAGTAGGTGTAAAGTAGGTGTAAACTAGGAGTAAAGTAGGTGTAAACTAGGAGTAAAGTAGGTGTAAAGTAGGTGTGAACTAGGAGTAAAGTAGGAGTAAAGTAGGTGTAAAGTAGGTGTAAACTAGGAGTAAACTAGGAGTAAAGTAGGTGTAAACTAGGAGTAAAGTAGGTGTAAACTAGGAGTAAACTAGGTGTAAACTAGGAGTAGACTAGGTGTAAAGGAGGAGTAAACTAGGTGTAAAGGAGGAGTAAGGCAGGAGTAAATTAGCCAATCACATGCAGCCCATTGTGTAAATAATGTATATAAAGCAGATATTTTGAGGGAACATCCATTCGTCCTCACCACTATGAGCTGAATAAAGAGCATGAAATCCACTTTTGATTTCATCAAAAATCTGACTTTCGGCAATTCACTCAAAAATGGTGCCAAACGGTTGCACATGCTCCCCTGAGAGGTTTGGCGGTCGAAACAGAACGCTTTATATCACAGAGCAAGAAATCAGCCATGGACAACTTAACCGGCAGAAAATTGGTGCTAAACGGTTGCAAATGCTCCCGAAAGAGGTTTGGAGGTCGAAACAGAAGGCTTTTTATCACAGGAAAAGAAATCAGCCCTCGACAACTTAACCGGCAGAAAAAGATTTTTTTGAAAAAATTCCTAAGCCCTGGGGTCACAATTACATCAAAAATCTTACTTTCGGCAATTCACTCAAAAATGGTTCCAAACGGTTGCAAATGCTCCCCTGAGAGGTTTGGCCATCGAAACAGAAGGCTTTTCATCACAGGAAAAGAAATCAGCCCTCGATAACTTAACCGGTAGAAATTTTTTTAAAAAAAAAAATCCCTAAGCCCCGGGGTCACAATTTCATCAAAAATCTTACTTTCGGCAATTCACTCAAAAATGGTTCCAAACGGTTGCAAATGCTCCCCTGAGATGTTTGGCTGTTGAAACAGAAGGATTTTCATCACGCGAAAAGAAATCAGCCCTCGACAACTTAACCGGCGGAAAAAGATTTTTTTGAAAAAATCCCTAAGCCCCGAGGTCACAATTTCATCAAAAATCTGACTTTCGGCAATTCACTCAAAAATGGTGCCAAACGGTTGCACATGCTCCCGTGAGAGGTTTGGCGGTCCAAACAGAAGGCTTTTTATCACAGCACAAGAAATCAGCCTTCGTCAACTTAACCGGCAGAAAAAGATTTTTTTCAAAAAATCCCTAAGCCCCGGGGTCACAATTTCATCAAAAATCTGACTTTGGGCAATTCACTCAAAAATGGTGCCAAACGGTTGCAAATGCTCCCCTGAGAGGTTTGGCGGTCGAAACAGAACGCTTTATATCACAGAGCAAGAAATCAGCCATGGACAACTTAAGCAGCAGAAAAAGATTTTTTTGAAAAAATCGCTAATGCTCCCCTGAGATGTTGTCCACCGCCTGTGGACCCTCGGACCATGTGGTGTAAGAAAAAAATTAACAAATTCCTATGCCCCACAAGTAACCCAGAGATGCATTTTAAATAAAAGCACACATAAAGTAGTAGTAAAGTAGGAGTAAAGTAGGTGTAAACTATGAGTAAACTAGGTGTAAAGTAGGTATAAACTAGGAGTAAAGAAGGTGTAAACTAGGAGTGAACTAGGTGTAAACTAGGAGTAAAATAGGTGTAAACTAGGAGTAAACTACGTGTAAAGTAGGAGTAAGGCAGGAGTACATTAGCCAATCACATGCAGCCCATTGTGTAAATAATGTATATAAAGCAGCTACTTTGAGGGAACATCCATTCCTCCTCACCACTATGAGCTGAATAAAGAGCATGAAATCCACTCTCAACTCAGAGTATATTTCATTCTCAAACTTGGCAATTCACTCAAAAATGGTGCCAAACGGTTGCAAATGGTCCCCTGAGAGGTTTGGCGGTTGAAACAGAAGGCTTTTTATCACAGGACAGGAAATCAGCCCTCGACAACTTAACCGGGAGAAAAAGATTTTTTTGAAAAAATTGCTAATGCTCCCCTGAGATGTTGTCCACCGCCTGTGCACCGTCCCTCAGACCATGTGGTGTAAGAGAAAAATGAACAAATTCCTATGCCCCACAAGTAACCCAGAGATGCATTTTAAATAAATGCACACATAAAGTAGGAGTAAAGTAGGTGTAAACTAGGAGTAAACTAGGAGTAAAGTAGGAGTAAAGTAGGTGTAAAGTAGGTGTAAAGTAGGTGTAAACTAGGAGTAAAGTAGGTGTAAACTAGGAGTAAAGTAGGTGTAAACTAGGAGTAAAGTAGGTGTAAACTAGGAGTAAAGTAGGTGTAAAGTAGGTGTGAACTAGGAGTAAAGTAGGAGTAAAGTAGGTGTAAAGTAGGTGTAAACTAGGAGTAAACTAGGAGTAAAGTAGGTGTAAACTAGGAGTAAAGTAGGTGTAAACTAGGAGTAAACTAGGTGTAAACTAGGAGTAGACTAGGTGTAAAGGAGGAGTAAACTAGGTGTAAAGGAGGAGTAAGGCAGGAGTAAATTAGCCAATCACATGCAGCCCATTGTGTAAATAATGTATATAAAGCAGATATTTTGAGGGAACATCCATTCGTCCTCACCACTATGAGCTGAATAAAGAGCATGAAATCCACTTTTGATTTCATCAAAAATCTGACTTTCGGCAATTCACTCAAAAATGGTGCCAAACGGTTGCACATGCTCCCCTGAGAGGTTTGGCGGTCGAAACAGAACGCTTTATATCACAGAGCAAGAAATCAGCCATGGACAACTTAACCGGCAGAAAATTGGTGCTAAACGGTTGCAAATGCTCCCGAAAGAGGTTTGGAGGTCGAAACAGAAGGCTTTTTATCACAGGAAAAGAAATCAGCCCTCGACAACTTAACCGGCAGAAAAAGATTTTTTTGAAAAAATTCCTAAGCCCTGGGGTCACAATTACATCAAAAATCTTACTTTCGGCAATTCACTCAAAAATGGTTCCAAACGGTTGCAAATGCTCCCCTGAGAGGTTTGGCCATCGAAACAGAAGGCTTTTCATCACAGGAAAAGAAATCAGCCCTCGATAACTTAACCGGTAGAAATTTTTTTTAAAAAAAAAATCCCTAAGCCCCGGGGTCACAATTTCATCAAAAATCTTACTTTCGGCAATTCACTCAAAAATGGTTCCAAACGGTTGCAAATGCTCCCCTGAGATGTTTGGCTGTTGAAACAGAAGGATTTTCATCACGGGAAAAGAAATCAGCCCTCGACAACTTAACCGGCGGAAAAAGATTTTTTTGAAAAAATCCCTAAGCCCCGAGGTCACAATTTCATCAAAAATCTGACTTTCGGCAATTCACTCAAAAATGGTGCCAAACGGTTGCACATGCTCCCGTGAGAGGTTTGGCGGTCCAAACAGAAGGCTTTTTATCACAGCACAAGAAATCAGCCTTCGTCAACTTAACCGGCAGAAAAAGATTTTTTTCAAAAAATCCCTAAGCCCCGGGGTCACAATTTCATCAAAAATCTGACTTTGGGCAATTCACTCAAAAATGGTGCCAAACGGTTGCAAATGCTCCCCTGAGAGGTTTGGCGGTCGAAACAGAACGCTTTATATCACAGAGCAAGAAATCAGCCATGGACAACTTAAGCAGCAGAAAAAGATTTTTTTGAAAAAATCGCTAATGCTCCCCTGAGATGTTGTCCACCGCCTGTGGACCCTCGGACCATGTGGTGTAAGAAAAAAATTAACAAATTCCTATGCCCCACAAGTAACCCAGAGATGCATTTTAAATAAAAGCACACATAAAGTAGTAGTAAAGTAGGAGTAAAGTAGGTGTAAACTATGAGTAAACTAGGTGTAAAGTAGGTATAAACTAGGAGTAAAGAAGGTGTAAACTAGGAGTGAACTAGGTGTAAACTAGGAGTAAAATAGGTGTAAACTAGGAGTAAACTACGTGTAAAGTAGGAGTAAGGCAGGAGTACATTAGCCAATCACATGCAGCCCATTGTGTAAATAATGTATATAAAGCAGCTACTTTGAGGGAACATCCATTCCTCCTCACCACTATGAGCTGAATAAAGAGCATGAAATCCACTCTCAACTCAGAGTATATTTCATTCTCAAACTTGGCAATTCACTCAAAAATGGTGCCAAACGGTTGCAAATGGTCCCCTGAGAGGTTTGGCGGTTGAAACAGAAGGCTTTTTATCACAGGACAGGAAATCAGCCCTCGACAACTTAACCGGGAGAAAAAGATTTTTTTGAAAAAATTGCTAATGCTCCCCTGAGATGTTGTCCACCGCCTGTGCACCGTCCCTCAGACCATGTGGTGTAAGAGAAAAATGAACAAATTCCTATGCCCCACAAGTAACCCAGAGATGCATTTTAAATAAATGCACACATAAAGTAGGAGTAAAGTAGGTGTAAACTAGGAGTAAACTAGGAGTAAAGTAGGAGTAAAGTAGGTGTAAAGTAGGTGTAAAGTAGGTGTAAACTAGGAATAAAGTAGGTGTAAACTAGGAGTAAAGTAGGTGTAAACTAGGAGTAAAGTAGGTGTAAAGTAGGTGTGAACTAGGAGTAAAGTAGGAGTAAAGTAGGTGTAAAGTAGGTGTAAACTAGGAGTAAACTAGGTGTAAACTAGGAGTAAAGTAGGTGTAAACTAGGAGTAAAGTAGGTGTAAACTAGGAGTAAACTAGGTGTAAACTAGGAGTAGACTAGGTGTAAAGGAGGAGTAAACTAGGTGTAAAGGAGGAGTAAGGCAGGAGTAAATTAGCCAATCACATGCAGCCCATTGTGTAAATAATGTATATAAAGCAGATATTTTGAGGGACATCCATTCGTCCTCACCACTATGAGCTGAATAAAGAGCATGAAATCCACTTTTGATTTCATCAAAAATCTGACTTTCGGCAATTCACTCAAAAATGGTGCCAAACGGTTGCACATGCTCCCCTGAGAGGTTTGGCGGTCGAAACAGAAGGCTTTATATCACAGAGCAAGAAATCAGCAATGGACAACTTAACCGGCAGAAAATTGGTGCTAAACGGTTGCAAATGCTCCCGAAAGAGGTTTGGAGGTCGAAACAGAAGGCTTTATATCACAGAGCAAGAAATCAGCAATGGACAACTTAACCGGCAGAAAATTGCTGCCAAACGGTTGCACATGCTCCCGTGAGAGGTTTGGCGGTCCAAACAGAAGGCTTTTTATCACAGCACAAGAAATCAGCCTTCGTCAACTTAACCGGCAGAAAAAGATTTTTTTCAAAAAATCCCTAAGCCCCGGGGTCACAATTTCATCAAAAATCTGACTTTGGGCAATTCACTCAAAAATGGTGCCAAACGGTTGCACATGCTCCCCTGAGAGGTTTGGCGGTCGAAACAGAACGCTTTATATCACAGAGCAAGAAATCAGCCATGGACAACTTAACCGGCAGAAAATTGGTGCTAAACGGTTGCAAATGCTCCCGAAAGAGGTTTGGAGGTCGAAACAGAAGGCTTTTTATCACAGGAAAAGAAATCAGCCCTCGACAACTTAACCGGCAGAAAAAGATTTTTTTGAAAAAATTCCTAAGCCCTGGGGTCACAATTTCATCAAAAATCTTACTTTCGGCAATTCTCTCAAAAATGGTTCCAAACGGTTGCAAATGCTCCCCTGAGAGGTTTGGCCATCGAAACAGAAGGCTTTTCATCACGGGAAAAGAAATCAGCCCTCGATAACTTAACCGGTAGAAATTTTTTAAAAAAAAAAAAATCCCTAAGCCCCGGGGTCACAATTTCATCAAAAATCTTACTTTCGGCAATTCACTCAAAAATGGTTCCAAACGGTTGCAAATGCTCCCCTGAGATGTTTGGCTGTTGAAACAGAAGGATTTTCATCACGGGAAAAGAAATCAGCCCTCGACAACTTAACCGGCGGAAAAAGATTTTTTTGAAAAAATCCCTAAGCCCCGAGGTCACAATTTCATCAAAAATCTGACTTTCGGCAATTCACTCAAAAATGGTGCCAAACGGTTGCACATGCTCCCGTGAGAGGTTTGGCGGTCCAAACAGAAGGCTTTTTATCACAGCACAAGAAATCAGCCTTCGTCAACTTAACCGGCAGAAAAAGATTTTTTTCTAAAAATCCCTAAGCCCCGGGGTCACAATTTCATCAAAAATCTGACTTTGGGCAATTCACTCAAAAATGGTGCCAAACGGTTGCAAATGCTCCCCTGAGAGGTTTGGCGGTCGAAACAGAACGCTTTATATCACAGAGCAAGAAATCAGCCATGGACAACTTAACCAGCAGAAAAAGATTTTTTTGAAAAAATCGCTAATGCTCCCCTGAGATGTTGTCCACCGCCTGTGGACCCTCGGACCATGTGGTGTAAGAAAAAAATTAGCAAATTCCTATGCCCCACAAGTAACCCAGAGATGCATTTTAAATAAAAGCACACATAAAGTAGTAGTAAAGTAGGAGTAAAGTAGGTGTAAACTATGAGTAAACTAGGTGTAAAGTAGGTATAAACTAGGAGTAAAGAAGGTGTAAACTAGGAGTGAACTAGGTGTAAACTAGGAGTAAAATAGGTGTAAACTAGGAGTAAACTACGTGTAAAGTAGGAGTAAGGCAGGAGTACATTAGCCAATCACATGCAGCCCATTGTGTAAATAATGTATATAAAGCAGCTACTTTGAGGGAACATCCATTCCTCCTCACCACTATGAGCTGAATAAAGAGCATGAAATCCACTCTCAACTCAGAGTATATTTCATTCTCAAACTTGGCAATTCACTCAAAAATGGTGCCAAACGGTTGCAAATGGTCCCCTGAGAGGTTTGGCGGTTGAAACAGAAGGCTTTTTATCACAGGACAGGAAATCAGCCCTCGACAACTTAACCGGGAGAAAAAGATTTTTTTGAAAAAATTGCTAATGCTCCCCTGAGATGTTGTCCACCGCATGTGCACCGTCCCTCAGACCATGTGGTGTAAGAGAAAAATGAACAAATTCCTATGCCCCACAAGTAACCCAGAGATGCATTTTAAATAAATGCACACATAAAGTAGGAGTAAAGTAGGTGTAAACTAGGAGTAAACTAGGAGTAAAGTAGGTGTAAAGTAGGTGTAAAGTAGGTGTAAACTAGGAGTAAAGTAGGTGTAAACTAGGAGTAAAGTAGGTGTAAACTAGGAGTAAAGTAGGTGTAAAGTAGGTGTGAACTAGGAGTAAAGTAGGAGTAAAGTAGGTGTAAAGTAGGTGTAAACTAGGAGTAAAGTAGGTGTAAACTAGGAGTAAAGTAGGTGTAAACTAGGAGTAAAGTAGGTGTAAAGTAGGTGTGAACTAGGAGTAAAGTAGGAGTAAAGTAGGTGTAAAGTAGGTGTAAACTAGGAGTAAACTAGGTGTAAACTAGGAGTAAAGTAGGTGTAAACTAGGAGTAAAGTAGGTGTAAACTAGGAGTAAACTAGGTGTAAACTAGGAGTAGACTATGTGTAAAGGAGGAGTAAACTAGGTGTAAAGGAGGAGTAAGGCAGGAGTAAATTAGCCAATCACATGCAGCCCATTGTGTAAATAATGTATATAAAGCAGATATTTTGAGGGAACATCCATTCGTCCTCACCACTATGAGCTGAATAAAGAGCATGAAATCCACTTTTGATTTCATCAAAAATCTGACTTTCGGCAATTCACTCAAAAATGGTGCCAAACGGTTGCACATGCTCCCCTGAGAGGTTTGGCGGTCGAAACAGAAGGCTTTATATCACAGAGCAAGAAATCAGCAATGGACAACTTAACCGGCAGAAAATTGGTGCTAAACGGTTGCAAATGCTCCCGAAAGAGGTTTGGAGGTCGAAACAGCAGGCTTTTTATCACAGGAAAAGAAATCAGCCCTCGACAACTTAACCGGCAGAAAAAGATTTTTTTGAAAAAATTCCTAAGCCCTGGGGTCACAATTTCATCAAAAATCTTACTTTCGGCAATTCACTCAAAAATGGTTCCAAACGGTTGCAAATGCTCCCCTGAGAGGTTTGGCCATCGAAACAGAAGGCTTTTCATCACGGGAAAAGAAATCAGCCCTCGATAACTTAACCGGTAGAAATTTTTTTTAAAAAAAAAAAATCCCTAAGCCCCGGGGTCACAATTTCATCAAAAATCTTACTTTCGGCAATTCACTCAAAAATGGTTCCAAACGGTTGCAAATGCTCCCCTGAGATGTTTGGCTGTTGAAACAGAAGGATTTTCATCACGGGAAAAGAAATCAGCCCTCGACAACTTAACCGGCGGAAAAAGATTTTTTTGAAAAAATCCCTAAGCCCCGAGGTCACAATTTCATCAAAAATCTGACTTTCGGCAATTCACTCAAAAATGGTGCCAAACGGTTGCACATGCTCCCGTGAGAGGTTTGGCGGTCCAAACAGAAGGCTTTTTATCACAGCACAAGAAATCAGCCTTCGTCAACTTAACCGGCAGAAAAAGATTTTTTTCAAAAAATCCCTAAGCCCCGGGGTCACAATTTCATCAAAAATCTGACTTTGGGCAATTCACTCAAAAATGGTGCCAAACGCTTGCACATGCTCCCCTGAGAGGTTTGGCGGTCGAAACAGAAGGCTTTATATCACAGAGCAAGAAATCAGCCATGGACAACTTAACCGGCAGAAAATTGGTGCTAAACGGTTGCAAATGCTCCCGAAAGAGGTTTGGAGGTCGAAACAGAAGGCTTTTTATCACAGGAAAAGAAATCAGCCCTCGACAACTTAACCGGCAGAAAAAGATTTTTTTGAAAAAATTCCTAAGCCCTGGGGTCACAATTTCATCAAAAATCTTACTTTCGGCAATTCACTCAAAAATGGTTCCAAACGGTTGCAAATGCTCCCCTGAGAGGTTTGGCCATCGAAACAGAAGGCTTTTCATCACGGGAAAAGAAATCAGCCCTCGATAACTTAACCGGTAGAAATTTTTTTTTAAAAAAAAAAATCCCTAAGCCCCGGGGTCACAATTTCATCAAAAATCTTACTTTCGGCAATTCACTCAAAAATGGTTCCAAACGGTTGCAAATGCTCCCCTGAGATGTTTGGCTGTTGAAACAGAAGGATTTTCATCACGGGAAAAGAAATAAGCCCTCGACAACTTAACCGGCGGAAAAAGATTTTTTTGAAAAAATCCCTAAGCCCCGAGGTCACAATTTCATCAAAAATCTGACTTTCGGCAATTCACTCAAAAATGGTGCCAAACGGTTGCACATGCTCCCGTGAGAGGTTTGGCGTTCCAAACAGAAGGCTTTTTATCACAGCACAAGAAATCAGCCTTCGTCAACTTAACCGGCAGAAAAAGATTTTTTTCAAAAAATCCCTAAGCCCCGGGGTCACAATTTCATCAAAAATCTGACTTTGGGCAATTCACTCAAAAATGGTGCCAAACGGTTGCAAATGCTCCCCTGAGAGGTTTGACGGTCGAAACAGAACGCTTTATATCACAGAGCAAGAAATCAGCCATGGACAACTTAACCAGCAGAAAAAGATTTTTTTGAAAAAATCGCTAATGCTCCCCTGAGATTTTGTCCACTGCCTGTGGACCCTCGGACCATGTGGTGTAAGAAAAAAATTAACAAATTCCTATGCCCCACAAGTAACCCAGAGATACATTTTAAATAAATGCACACATAAAGTAGTAGTAAAGTAGGAGTAAAGTAGGTGTAAACTATGAGTAAACTAGGAGTAAAGTAGGAATAAAGTAGGTGTAAAGTAGGTGTAAAGTAGGTGTAAACTAGGAATAAAGTAGGTGTAAACTAGGAGTAAAGTAGGTGTAAACTAGGAGTAAAGTAGGTGTAAAGTAGGTGTGAACTAGGAGTAAAGTAGGAGTAAAGTAGGTGTAAAGTAGGTGTAAACTAGGAGTAAACTAGGTGTAAACTAGGAGTAAAGTAGGTGTAAACTAGGAGTAAAGTAGGTGTAAACTAGGAGTAAACTAGGTGTAAACTAGGAGTAGACTAGGTGTAAAGGAGGAGTAAACTAGGTGTAAAGGAGGAGTAAGGCAGGAGTAAATTAGCCAATCACATGCAGCCCATTGTGTAAATAATGTATATAAAGCAGATATTTTGAGGGAACATCCATTCGTCCTCACCACTATGAGCTGAATAAAGAGCATGAAATCCACTTTTGATTTCATCCAATATCTGACTTTCGGCAATTCACTCAAAAATGGTGCCAAACGGTTGCACATGCTCCCCTGAGAGGTTTGGCGGTCGAAACAGAAGGCTTTATATCACAGAGCAAGAAATCAGCAATGGACAACTTAACCGGCAGAAAATTGGTGCTAAACGGTTGCAAATGCTCCCGAAAGAGGTTTGGAGGTCGAAACAGAAGGCTTTTTATCACAGGAAAAGAAATCAGCCCTCGACAACTTAACCGGCAGAAAAAGATTTTTTTGAAAAAATTCCTAAGCCCTGGGGTCACAATTTCATCAAAAATCTTACTTTCGGCAATTCACTCAAAAATGGTTCCAAACGGTTGCAAATGCTCCCCTGAGAGGTTTGGCCATCGAAACAGAAGGCTTTTCATCACGGGAAAAGAAATCAGCCCTCGATAACTTAACCGGTAGAAATTTTTTTAAAAAAAAAATCCCTAAGCCCCGGGGTCACAATTTCATCAAAAATCTTACTTTCGGCAATTCACTCAAAAATGGTTCCAAACGGTTGCAAATGCTCCCCTGAGATGTTTGGCTGTTGAAACAGAAGGATTTTCATCACGCGAAAAGAAATCAGCCCTCGACAAATTAACCGGCGGAAAAAGATTTTTTTGAAAAAATCCCTAAGCCCCGGGGTCACAATTTCATCAAAATTCTGACTTTCGGCAATTCACTCAAAAATGGTGCCAAACGGTTGCACATGCTCCCGTGAGAGGTTTGGCGGTCCAAACAGAAGGCTTTTTATCACAGCACAAGAAATCAGCCTTCGTCAACTTAACCGGCAGAAAAAGATTTTTTTCAAAAAATCCCTAAGCCCCGGGGTCACAATTTCATCAAAAATCTGACTTTGGGCAATTCACTCAAAAATGGTGCCAAACGGTTGCACATGCTCCCCTGAGAGGTTTGGCGGTCGAAACAGAACGCTTTATATCACAGAGCAAGAAATCAGCCATGGACAACTTAACCGGCAGAAAATTGGTGCTAAACGGTTGCAAATGCTCCCGAAAGAGGTTTGGAGGTCGAAACAGAAGGCTTTTTATCACAGGAAAAGAAATCAGCCCTCGACAACTTAACCGGCAGAAAAAGATTTTTTTGAAAAAATTCCTAAGCCCTGGGGTCACAATTTCATCAAAAATCTTACTTTCGGCAATTCACTCAAAAATGGTTCCAAACGGTTGCAAATGCTCCCCTGAGAGGTTTGGCCATCGAAACAGAAGGCTTTTCATCACGGGAAAAGAAATCAGCCCTCGATAACTTAACCGGTAGAAATTTTTTTTTAAAAAAAAATAATCCCTAAGCCCCGGGGTCACAATTTCATCAAAAATCTTACTTTCGGCAATTCACTCAAAAATGGTTCCAAACGGTTGCAAATGCTCCCCTGAGATGTTTGGCTGTTGAAACAGAAGGATTTTCATCACGGGAAAAGAAATAAGCCCTCGACAACTTAACCGGCGGAAAAAGATTTTTTTGAAAAAATCCCTAAGCCCCGAGGTCACAATTTCATCAAAAATCTGACTTTCGGCAATTCACTCAAAAATGGTGCCAAACGGTTGCACATGCTCCCGTGAGAGGTTTGGCGGTCCAAACAGAAGGCTTTTTATCACAGCACAAGAAATCAGCCTTCGTCAACTTAACCGGCAGAAAAAGATTTTTTTCAAAAAATCCCTAAGCCCCGGGGTCACAATTTCATCAAAAATCTGACTTTGGGCAATTCACTCAAAAATGGTGCCAAACGGTTGCACATGCTCCCCTGAGAGGTTTGGCGGTCGAAACAGAAGGCTTTATATCACAGAGCAAGAAATCAGCCATGGACAACTTAACCGGCAGAAAATTGGTGCTAAACGGTTGCAAATGCTCCCGAAAGAGGTTTGGAGGTCGAAACAGAAGGCTTTTTATCACAGGAAAAGAAATCAGCCCTCGACAACTTAACCGGCAGAAAAAGATTTTTTTGAAAAAATTCCTAAGCCCTGGGGTCACAATTTCATCAAAAATCTTACTTTCGGCAATTCACTCAAAAATGGTTCCAAACGGTTGCAAATGCTCCCCTGAGAGGTTTGGCCATCGAAACAGAAGGCTTTTCATCACGGGAAAAGAAATCAGCCCTCGATAACTTAACCGGTAGAAATTTTTTTAAAAAAAAAATCCCTAAGCCCCGGGGTCACAATTTCATCAAAAATCTTACTTTCGGCAATTCACTCAAAAATGGTTCCAAACGGTTGCAAATGCTCCCCTGAGATGTTTGGCTGTTGAAACAGAAGGATTTTCATCACGCGAAAAGAAATCAGCCCTCGACAAATTAACCGGCGGAAAAAGATTTTTTTGAAAAAATCCCTAAGCCCCGGGGTCACAATTTCATCAAAATTCTGACTTTCGGCAATTCACTCAAAAATGGTGCCAAACGGTTGCACATGCTCCCGTGAGAGGTTTGGCGGTCCAAACAGAAGGCTTTTTATCACAGCACAAGAAATCAGCCTTCGTCAACTTAACCGGCAGAAAAAGATTTTTTTCAAAAAATCCCTAAGCCCCGGGGTCACAATTTCATCAAAAATCTGACTTTGGGCAATTCACTCAAAAATGGTGCCAAACGGTTGCACATGCTCCCCTGAGAGGTTTGGCGGTCGAAACAGAACGCTTTATATCACAGAGCAAGAAATCAGCCATGGACAACTTAACCGGCAGAAAATTGGTGCTAAACGGTTGCAAATGCTCCCGAAAGAGGTTTGGAGGTCGAAACAGAAGGCTTTTTATCACAGGAAAAGAAATCAGCCCTCGACAACTTAACCGGCAGAAAAAGATTTTTTTGAAAAAATTCCTAAGCCCTGGGGTCACAATTTCATCAAAAATCTTACTTTCGGCAATTCACTCAAAAATGGTTCCAAACGGTTGCAAATGCTCCCCTGAGAGGTTTGGCCATCGAAACAGAAGGCTTTTCATCACGGGAAAAGAAATCAGCCCTCGATAACTTAACCGGTAGAAATTTTTTTTAAAAAAAAAATAATCCCTAAGCCCCGGGGTCACAATTTCATCAAAAATCTTACTTTCGGCAATTCACTCAAAAATGGTTCCAAACGGTTGCAAATGCTCCCCTGAGATGTTTGGCTGTTGAAACAGAAGGATTTTCATCACGGGAAAAGAAATAAGCCCTCGACAACTTAACCGGCGGAAAAAGATTTTTTTGAAAAAATCCCTAAGC
This sequence comes from Podarcis filfolensis, assembly GCF_964270895.1. NCBI lineage: Eukaryota > Metazoa > Chordata > Lepidosauria > Squamata > Lacertidae > Podarcis > Podarcis filfolensis. Next base: position 90,938,584 of record NC_139608.1, read on the forward strand.
CCCGAGGTCACAATTTCATCAAAAATCTGACTTTCGGCAATTCACTCAAAAATGGTGCCAAACGGTTGCACATGCTCCCGTGAGAGGTTTGGCGGTCCAAACAGAAGGCTTTTTATCACAGCACAAGAAATCAGCCTTCGTCAACTTAACCGGCAGAAAAAGATTTTTTTCAAAAAATCCCTAAGCCCCGGGGTCACAATTTAATCAAAAATCTGACTTTGGGCAATTCACTCAAAAATGGTGCCAAACGGTTGCACATGCTCCCCTGAGAGGTTTGGCGGTCGAAACAGAAGGCTTTATATCACAGAGCAAGAAATCAGCCATGGACAACTTAACCGGCAGAAAATTGGTGCTAAACGGTTGCAAATGCTCCCGAAAGAGGTTTGGAGGTCGAAACAGAAGGCTTTTTATCACAGGAAAAGAAATCAGCCCTCGACAACTTAACCGGCAGAAAAAGATTTTTTTGAAAAAATTCCTAAGCCCTGGGGTCACAATTTCATCAAAAATCTTACTTTCGGCAATTCACTCAAAAATGGTTCCAAACGGTTGCAAATGCTCCCCTGAGAGGTTTGGCCATCGAAACAGAAGGCTTTTCATCACGGGAAAAGAAATCAGCCCTCGATAACTTAACCGGTAGAAATTTTTTTTTAAAAAAAAAAAATCCCTAAGCCCCGGGGTCACAATTTCATCAAAAATCTTACTTTCGGCAATTCACTCAAAAATGGTTCCAAACGGTTGCAAATGCTCCCCTGAGATGTTTGGCTGTTGAAACAGAAGGATTTTCATCACGGGAAAAGAAATAAGCCCTCGACAACTTAACCGGCGGAAAAAGATTTTTTTGAAAAAATCCCTAAGCCCCGAGGTCACAATTTCATCAAAAATCTGACTTTCGGCAATTCACTCAAAAATGGTGCCAAACGGTTGCACATGCTCCCGTGAGAGGTTTGGCGTTCCAAACAGAAGGCTTTTTATCACAGCACAAGAAATCAGCCTTCGTCAACTTAACCGGCAGAAAAAGATTTTTTTCAAAAAATCCCTAAGCCCCGGGGTCACAATTTCATCAAAAATCTGACTTTGGGCAATTCACTCAAAAATGGTGCCAAACGGTTGCAAATGCTCCCCTGAGAGGTTTGACGGTCGAAACAGAACGCTTTATATCACAGAGCAAGAAATCAGCCATGGACAACTTAACCAGCAGAAAAAGATTTTTTTGAAAAAATCGCTAATGCTCCCCTGAGATTTTGTCCACTGCCTGTGGACCCTCGGACCATGTGGTGTAAGAAAAAAATTAACAAATTCCTATGCCCCACAAGTAACCCAGAGATACATTTTAAATAAATGCACACATAAAGTAGTAGTAAAGTAGGAGTAAAGTAGGTGTAAACTATGAGTAAACTAGGAGTAAAGTAGGAATAAAGTAGGTGTAAAGTAGGTGTAAAGTAGGTGTAAACTAGGAATAAAGTAGGTGTAAACTAGGAGTAAAGTAGGTGTAAACTAGGAGTAAAGTAGGTGTAAAGTAGGTGTGAACTAGGAGTAAAGTAGGAGTAAAGTAGGTGTAAAGTAGGTGTAAACTAGGAGTAAACTAGGTGTAAACTAGGAGTAAAGTAGGTGTAAACTAGGAGTAAAGTAGGTGTAAACTAGGAGTAAACTAGGTGTAAACTAGGAGTAGACTAGGTGTAAAGGAGGAGTAAACTAGGTGTAAAGGAGGAGTAAGGCAGGAGTAAATTAGCCAATCACATGCAGCCCATTGTGTAAATAATGTATATAAAGCAGATATTTTGAGGGAACATCCATTCGTCCTCACCACTATGAGCTGAATAAAGAGCATGAAATCCACTTTTGATTTCATCCAATATCTGACTTTCGGCAATTCACTCAAAAATGGTGCCAAACGGTTGCACATGCTCCCCTGAGAGGTTTGGCGGTCGAAACAGAAGGCTTTATATCACAGAGCAAGAAATCAGCAATGGACAACTTAACCGGCAGAAAATTGGTGCTAAACGGTTGCAAATGCTCCCGAAAGAGGTTTGGAGGTCGAAACAGAAGGCTTTTTATCACAGGAAAAGAAATCAGCCCTCGACAACTTAACCGGCAGAAAAAGATTTTTTTGAAAAAATTCCTAAGCCCTGGGGTCACAATTTCATCAAAAATCTTACTTTCGGCAATTCACTCAAAAATGGTTCCAAACGGTTGCAAATGCTCCCCTGAGAGGTTTGGCCATCGAAACAGAAGGCTTTTCATCACGGGAAAAGAAATCAGCCCTCGATAACTTAACCGGTAGAAATTTTTTTAAAAAAAAAATCCCTAAGCCCCGGGGTCACAATTTCATCAAAAATCTTACTTTCGGCAATTCACTCAAAAATGGTTCCAAACGGTTGCAAATGCTCCCCTGAGATGTTTGGCTGTTGAAACAGAAGGATTTTCATCACGCGAAAAGAAATCAGCCCTCGACAACTTAACCGGCGGAAAAAGATTTTTTTGAAAAAATCCCTAAGCCCCGGGGTCACAATTTCATCAAAATTCTGACTTTCGGCAATTCACTCAAAAATGGTGCCAAACGGTTGCACATGCTCCCGTGAGAGGTTTGGCGGTCCAAACAGAAGGCTTTTTATCACAGCACAAGAAATCAGCCTTCGTCAACTTAACCGGCAGAAAAAGATTTTTTTCAAAAAATCCCTAAGCCCCGGGGTCACAATTTCATCAAAAATCTGACTTTGGGCAATTCACTCAAAAATGGTGCCAAACGGTTGCACATGCTCCCCTGAGAGGTTTGGCGGTCGAAACAGAACGCTTTATATCACAGAGCAAGAAATCAGCCATGGACAACTTAACCGGCAGAAAATTGGTGCTAAACGGTTGCAAATGCTCCCGAAAGAGGTTTGGAGGTCGAAACAGAAGGCTTTTTATCACAGGAAAAGAAATCAGCCCTCGACAACTTAACCGGCAGAAAAAGATTTTTTTGAAAAAATTCCTAAGCCCTGGGGTCACAATTTCATCAAAAATCTTACTTTCGGCAATTCACTCAAAAATGGTTCCAAACGGTTGCAAATGCTCCCCTGAGAGGTTTGGCCATCGAAACAGAAGGCTTTTCATCACGGGAAAAGAAATCAGCCCTCGATAACTTAACCGGTAGAAATTTTTTTTAAAAAAAAATAATCCCTAAGCCCCGGGGTCACAATTTCATCAAAAATCTTACTTTCGGCAATTCACTCAAAAATGGTTCCAAACGGTTGCAAATGCTCCCCTGAGATGTTTGGCTGTTGAAACAGAAGGATTTTCATCACGGGAAAAGAAATAAGCCCTCGACAACTTAACCGGCGGAAAAAGATTTTTTTGAAAAAATCCCTAAGCCCCGAGGTCACAATTTCATCAAAAATCTGACTTTCGGCAATTCACTCAAAAATGGTGCCAAACGGTTGCACATGCTCCCGTGAGAGGTTTGGCGGTCCAAACAGAAGGCTTTTTATCACAGCACAAGAAATCAGCCTTCGTCAACTTAACCGGCAGAAAAAGATTTTTTTCAAAAAATCCCTAAGCCCCGGGGTCACAATTTCATCAAAAATCTGACTTTGGGCAATTCACTCAAAAATGGTGCCAAACGGTTGCACATGCTCCCCTGAGAGGTTTGGCGGTCGAAACAGAAGGCTTTATATCACAGAGCAAGAAATCAGCCATGGACAACTTAACCGGCAGAAAATTGGTGCTAAACGGTTGCAAATGCTCCCGAAAGAGGTTTGGAGGTCGAAACAGAAGGCTTTTTATCACAGGAAAAGAAATCAGCCCTCGACAACTTAACCGGCAGAAAAAGATTTTTTTGAAAAAATTCCTAAGCCCTGGGGTCACAATTTCATCAAAAATCTTACTTTCGGCAATTCACTCAAAAATGGTTCCAAACGGTTGCAAATGCTCCCCTGAGAGGTTTGGCCATCGAAACAGAAGGCTTTTCATCACGGGAAAAGAAATCAGCCCTCGATAACTTAACCGGTAGAAATTTTTTTAAAAAAAAAAAATCCCTAAGCCCCGGGGTCACAATTTCATCAAAAATCTTACTTTCGGCAATTCACTCAAAAATGGTTCCAAACGGTTGCAAATGCTCCCCTGAGATGTTTGGCGTTCCAAACAGAAGGCTTTTTATCACAGCACAAGAAATCAGCCTTCGTCAACTTAACCGGCAGAAAAAGATTTTTTTCAAAAAATCCCTAAGCCCCGGGGTCACAATTTCATCAAAAATCTGACTTTGGGCAATTCACTCAAAAATGGTGCCAAACGGTTGCAAATGCTCCCCTGAGAGGTTTGACGGTCGAAACAGAACGCTTTATATCACAGAGCAAGAAATCAGCCATGGACAACTTAACCAGCAGAAAAAGATTTTTTTGAAAAAATCGCTAATGCTCCCCTGAGATTTTGTCCACTGCCTGTGGACCCTCGGACCATGTGGTGTAAGAAAAAAATTAACAAATTCCTATGCCCCACAAGTAACCCAGAGATACATTTTAAATAAATGCACACATAAAGTAGTAGTAAAGTAGGAGTAAAGTAGGTGTAAACTATGAGTAAACTAGGAGTAAAGTAGGAATAAAGTAGGTGTAAAGTAGGTGTAAAGTAGGTGTAAACTAGGAATAAAGTAGGTGTAAACTAGGAGTAAAGTAGGTGTAAACTAGGAGTAAAGTAGGTGTAAAGTAGGTGTGAACTAGGAGTAAAGTAGGAGTAAAGTAGGTGTAAAGTAGGTGTAAACTAGGAGTAAACTAGGTGTAAACTAGGAGTAAAGTAGGTGTAAACTAGGAGTAAAGTAGGTGTAAACTAGGAGTAAACTAGGTGTAAACTAGGAGTAGACTAGGTGTAAAGGAGGAGTAAACTAGGTGTAAAGGAGGAGTAAGGCAGGAGTAAATTAGCCAATCACATGCAGCCCATTGTGTAAATAATGTATATAAAGCAGATATTTTGAGGGAACATCCATTCGTCCTCACCACTATGAGCTGAATAAAGAGCATGAAATCCACTTTTGATTTCATCCAATATCTGACTTTCGGCAATTCACTCAAAAATGGTGCCAAACGGTTGCACATGCTCCCCTGAGAGGTTTGGCGGTCGAAACAGAAGGCTTTATATCACAGAGCAAGAAATCAGCAATGGACAACTTAACCGGCAGAAAATTGGTGCTAAACGGTTGCAAATGCTCCCGAAAGAGGTTTGGAGGTCGAAACAGAAGGCTTTTTATCACAGGAAAAGAAATCAGCCCTCGACAACTTAACCGGCAGAAAAAGATTTTTTTGAAAAAATTCCTAAGCCCTGGGGTCACAATTTCATCAAAAATCTTACTTTCGGCAATTCACTCAAAAATGGTTCCAAACGGTTGCAAATGCTCCCCTGAGAGGTTTGGCCATCGAAACAGAAGGCTTTTCATCACGGGAAAAGAAATCAGCCCTCGATAACTTAACCGGTAGAAATTTTTTTAAAAAAAAAATCCCTAAGCCCCGGGGTCACAATTTCATCAAAAATCTTACTTTCGGCAATTCACTCAAAAATGGTTCCAAACGGTTGCAAATGCTCCCCTGAGATGTTTGGCTGTTGAAACAGAAGGATTTTCATCACGCGAAAAGAAATCAGCCCTCGACAACTTAACCGGCGGAAAAAGATTTTTTTGAAAAAATCCCTAAGCTCCGGGGTCACAATTTCATCAAAATTCTGACTTTCGGCAATTCACTCAAAAATGGTGCCAAACGGTTGCACATGCTCCCGTGAGAGGTTTGGCGGTCCAAACAGAAGGCTTTTTATCACAGCACAAGAAATCAGCCTTCGTCAACTTAACCGGCAGAAAAAGATTTTTTTCAAAAAATCCCTAAGCCCCGGGGTCACAATTTCATCAAAAATCTGACTTTGGGCAATTCACTCAAAAATGGTGCCAAACGGTTGCACATGCTCCCCTGAGAGGTTTGGCGGTCGAAACAGAACGCTTTATATCACAGAGCAAGAAATCAGCCATGGACAACTTAACCGGCAGAAAATTGGTGCTAAACGGTTGCAAATGCTCCCGAAAGAGGTTTGGAGGTCGAAACAGAAGGCTTTTTATCACAGGAAAAGAAATCAGCCCTCGACAACTTAACCGGCAGAAAAAGATTTTTTTGAAAAAATTCCTAAGCCCTGGGGTCACAATTTCATCAAAAATCTTACTTTCGGCAATTCACTCAAAAATGGTTCCAAACGGTTGCAAATGCTCCCCTGAGAGGTTTGGCCATCGAAACAGAAGGCTTTTCATCACGGGAAAAGAAATCAGCCCTCAATAACTTAACCGGTAGAAATTTTTTTTTAAAAAAAATAATCCCTAAGCCCCGGGGTCACAATTTCATCAAAAATCTTACTTTCGGCAATTCACTCAAAAATGGTTCCAAACGGTTGCAAATGCTCCCCTGAGATGTTTGGCTGTTGAAACAGAAGGATTTTCATCACGGGAAAAGAAATAAGCCCTCGACAACTTAACCGGCGGAAAAAGATTTTTTTGAAAAAATCCCTAAGCCCCGAGGTCACAATTTCATCAAAAATCTGACTTTCGGCAATTCACTCAAAAATGGTGCCAAACGGTTGCACATGCTCCCGTGAGAGGTTTGGCGGTCCAAACAGAAGGCTTTTTATCACAGCACAAGAAATCAGCCTTCGTCAACTTAACCGGCAGAAAAAGATTTTTTTCAAAAAATCCCTAAGCCCCGGGGTCACAATTTCATAAAAAATCTGACTTTGGGCAATTCACTCAAAAATGGTGCCAAACGGTTGCAAATGCTCCCCTGAGAGGTTTGGCGGTCGAAACAGAACGCTTTATATCACAGAGCAAGAAATCAGCCATGGACAACTTAACCAGCAAAAAAAGATTTTTTTGAAAAAATCGCTAATGCTCCCCTGAGATGTTGTCCACCGCCTGTGGACCCTCGGACCATGTGGTGTAAGAAAAAAATTAACAAATTCCTATGCCCCACAAGTAACCCAGAGATGCATTTTAAATAAAAGCACACATAAAGTAGAAGTAAAGTAGGAGTAAAGTAGGTGTAAACTATGAGTAAACTAGGTGTAAAGTAGGTATAAACTAGGAGTAAAGAAGGTGTAAACTAGGAGTGAACTAGGTGTAAACTAGGAGTAAAATAGGTGTAAACTAGGAGTAAACTATGTGTAAAGTAGGAGTAAGGCAGGAGTACATTAGCCAATCACATGCAGCCCATTGTGTAAATAATGTATATAAAGCAGCTACTTTGAGGGAACATCCATTCCTCCTCACCACTATGAGCTGAATAAAGAGCATGAAATCCACTCTCAACTCAGAGTATATTTCATTCTCAAACTTGGCAATTCACTCAAAAATGTTGCCAAACGGTTGCAAATGCTCCCATGAAAGGTTTGGCGGTTGAAACAGAAGGCTTTTTATCACAGGAAAAGAAATCAGCCCTCGACAAGTTAAACGGTAGAAATTTTTTTAAAAAAAAACACGCTAAGCCCCGGGATCACAATTTCATCAAAAATCTGACTTTTGGCAATTCACTCAAAAATGGTGCCAAACGGTTGCAAATGGTGCCCTGAGAAGTTTGGCGGTTGAAACAGAAGGCTTTTTATCACAGGACAGGAAATCAGCCCTCGACAACTTAACCGGGAGAAAAAGATTTTTTTGAAAAAATTGCTAATGCTCCCCTGAGATGTTGTCCACCGCCTGTGCACCGTCCCTCAGACCATGTGGTGTAAGAGAAAAATGAACAAATTCCTATGCCCCACAAGTAACCCAGAGATGCATTTTAAATAAATGCACACATAAAGTAGGAGTAAAGTAGGTGTAAACTAGGAGTAAACTAGGAGTAAAGTAGGAATAAAGTAGGTGTAAAGTAGGTGTAAAGTAGGTGTAAACTAGGAATAAAGTAGGTGTAAACTAGGAGTAAAGTAGGTGTAAACTAGGAGTAAAGTAGGTGTAAAGTAGGTGTGAACTAGGAGTAAAGTAGGAGTAAAGTAGGTGTAAAGTAGGTGTAAACTAGGAGTAAACTAGGTGTAAACTAGGAGTAAAGTAGGTGTAAACTAGGAGTAAAGTAGGTGTAAACTAGGAGTAAACTAGGTGTAAACTAGGAGTAGACTAGGTGTAAAGGAGGAGTAAACTAGGTGTAAAGGAGGAGTAAGGCAGGAGTAAATTAGCCAATCACATGCAGCCCATTGTGTAAATAATGTATATAAAGCAGATATTTTGAGGGAACATCCATTCGTCCTCACCACTATGAGCTGAATAAAGAGCATGAAATCCACTTTTGATTTCATCCAATATCTGACTTTCGGCAATTCACTCAAAAATGGTGCCAAACGGTTGCACATGCTCCCCTGAGAGGTTTGGCGGTCGAAACAGAAGGCTTTATATCACAGAGCAAGAAATCAGCAATGGACAACTTAACCGGCAGAAAATTGGTGCTAAACGGTTGCAAATGCTCCCGAAAGAGGTTTGGAGGTCGAAACAGAAGGCTTTTTATCACAGGAAAAGAAATCAGCCCTCGACAACTTAACCGGCAGAAAAAGATTTTTTTGAAAAAATTCCTAAGCCCTGGGGTCACAATTTCATCAAAAATCTTACTTTCGGCAATTCACTCAAAAATGGTTCCAAACGGTTGCAAATGCTCCCCTGAGAGGTTTGGCCATCGAAACAGAAGGCTTTTCATCACGGGAAAAGAAATCAGCCCTCGATAACTTAACCGGTAGAAATTTTTTTAAAAAAAAAATCCCTAAGCCCCGGGGTCACAATTTCATCAAAAATCTTACTTTCGGCAATTCACTCAAAAATGGTTCCAAACGGTTGCAAATGCTCCCCTGAGATGTTTGGCTGTTGAAACAGAAGGATTTTCATCACGCGAAAAGAAATCAGCCCTCGACAACTTAACCGGCGGAAAAAGATTTTTTTGAAAAAATCCCTAAGCCCCGGGGTCACAATTTCATCAAAATTCTGACTTTCGGCAATTCACTCAAAAATGGTGCCAAACGGTTGCACATGCTCCCGTGAGAGGTTTGGCGGTCCAAACAGAAGGCTTTTTATCACAGCACAAGAAATCAGCCTTCGTCAACTTAACCGGCAGAAAAAGATTTTTTTCAAAAAATCCCTAAGCCCCGGGGTCACAATTTCATCAAAAATCTGACTTTGGGCAATTCACTCAAAAATGGTGCCAAACGGTTGCACATGCTCCCCTGAGAGGTTTGGCGGTCGAAACAGAACGCTTTATATCACAGAGCAAGAAATCAGCCATGGACAACTTAACCGGCAGAAAATTGGTGCTAAACGGTTGCAAATGCTCCCGAAAGAGGTTTGGAGGTCGAAACAGAAGGCTTTTTATCACAGGAAAAGAAATCAGCCCTCGACAACTTAACCGGCAGAAAAAGATTTTTTTGAAAAAATTCCTAAGCCCTGGGGTCACAATTTCATCAAAAATCTTACTTTCGGCAATTCACTCAAAAATGGTTCCAAACGGTTGCAAATGCTCCCCTGAGAGGTTTGGCCATCGAAACAGAAGGCTTTTCATCACGGGAAAAGAAATCAGCCCTCGATAACTTAACCGGTAGAAATTTTTTTTTTAAAAAAATAATCCCTAAGCCCCGGGGTCACAATTTCATCAAAAATCTTACTTTCGGCAATTCACTCAAAAATGGTTCCAAACGGTTGCAAATGCTCCCCTGAGATGTTTGGCTGTTGAAACAGAAGGATTTTCATCACGGGAAAAGAAATAAGCCCTCGACAACTTAACCGGCGGAAAAAGATTTTTTTGAAAAAATCCCTAAGCCCCGAGGTCACAATTTCATCAAAAATCTGACTTTCGGCAATTCACTCAAAAATGGTGCCAAACGGTTGCACATGCTCCCGTGAGAGGTTTGGCGGTCCAAACAGAAGGCTTTTTATCACAGCACAAGAAATCAGCCTTCGTCAACTTAACCGGCAGAAAAAGATTTTTTTCAAAAAATCCCTAAGCCCCGGGGTCACAATTTCATAAAAAATCTGACTTTGGGCAATTCACTCAAAAATGGTGCCAAACGGTTGCAAATGCTCCCCTGAGAGGTTTGGCGGTCGAAACAGAACGCTTTATATCACAGAGCAAGAAATCAGCCATGGACAACTTAACCAGCAAAAAAAGATTTTTTTGAAAAAATCGCTAATGCTCCCCTGAGATGTTGTCCACCGCCTGTGGACCCTCGGACCATGTGGTGTAAGAAAAAAATTAACAAATTCCTATGCCCCACAAGTAACCCAGAGATGCATTTTAAATAAAAGCACACATAAAGTAGAAGTAAAGTAGGAGTAAAGTAGGTGTAAACTATGAGTAAACTAGGTGTAAAGTAGGTATAAACTAGGAGTAAAGAAGGTGTAAACTAGGAGTGAACTAGGTGTAAACTAGGAGTAAAATAGGTGTAAACTAGGAGTAAACTATGTGTAAAGTAGGAGTAAGGCAGGAGTACATTAGCCAATCACATGCAGCCCATTGTGTAAATAATGTATATAAAGCAGCTACTTTGAGGGAACATCCATTCCTCCTCACCACTATGAGCTGAATAAAGAGCATGAAATCCACTCTCAACTCAGAGTATATTTCATTCTCAAACTTGGCAATTCACTCAAAAATGTTGCCAAACGGTTGCAAATGCTCCCATGAAAGGTTTGGCGGTTGAAACAGAAGGCTTTTTATCACAGGAAAAGAAATCAGCCCTCGACAAGTTAAACGGTAGAAATTTTTTTAAAAAAAAACACGCTAAGCCCCGGGATCACAATTTCATCAAAAATCTGACTTTTGGCAATTCACTCAAAAATGGTGCCAAACGGTTGCAAATGGTGCCCTGAGAAGTTTGGCGGTTGAAACAGAAGGCTTTTTATCACAGGACAGGAAATCAGCCCTCGACAACTTAACCGGGAGAAAAAGATTTTTTTGAAAAAATTGCTAATGCTCCCCTGAGATGTTGTCCACCGCCTGTGCACCGTCCCTCAGACCATGTGGTGTAAGAGAAAAATGAACAAATTCCTATGCCCCACAAGTAACCCAGAGATGCATTTTAAATAAATGCACACATAAAGTAGGAGTAAAGTAGGTGTAAACTAGGAGTAAACTAGGAGTAAAGTAGGAATAAAGTAGGTGTAAAGTAGGTGTAAAGTAGGTGTAAACTAGGAATAAAGTAGGTGTAAACTAGGAGTAAAGTAGGTGTAAACTAGGAGTAAAGTAGGTGTAAAGTAGGTGTGAACTAGGAGTAAAGTAGGAGTAAAGTAGGTGTAAAGTAGGTGTAAACTAGGTGTAAACTAGGAGTAAACTAGGTGTAAACTAGGAGTAAAGTAGGTGTAAACTAGGAGTAAAGTAGGTGTAAACTAGGAGTAAACTAGGTGTAAACTAGGAGTAGACTAGGTGTAAAGGAGGAGTAAACTAGGTGTAAAGGAGGAGTAAGGCAGGAGTAAATTAGCCAATCACATGCAGCCCATTGTGTAAATAATGTATATAAAGCAGATATTTTGAGGGAACATCCATTCGTCCTCACCACTATGAGCTGAATAAAGAGCATGAAATCCACTTTTGATTTCATCCAATATCTGACTTTCGGCAATTCACTCAAAAATGGTGCCAAACGGTTGCACATGCTCCCCTGAGAGGTTTGGCGGTCGAAACAGAAGGCTTTATATCACAGAGCAAGAAATCAGCAATGGACAACTTAACCGGCAGAAAATTGGTGCTAAACGGTTGCAAATGCTCCCGAAAGAGGTTTGGAGGTCGAAACAGAAGGCTTTTTATCACAGGAAAAGAAATCAGCCCTCGACAACTTAACCGGCAGAAAAAGATTTTTTTGAAAAAATTCCTAAGCCCTGGGGTCACAATTTCATCAAAAATCTTACTTTCGGCAATTCACTCAAAAATGGTTCCAAACGGTTGCAAATGCTCCCCTGAGAGGTTTGGCCATCGAAACAGAAGGCTTTTCATCACGGGAAAAGAAATCAGCCCTCGATAACTTAACCGGTAGAAATTTTTTTAAAAAAAAAATCCCTAAGCCCCGGGGTCACAATTTCATCAAAAATCTTACTTTCGGCAATTCACTCAAAAATGGTTCCAAACGGTTGCAAATGCTCCCCTGAGATGTTTGGCTGTTGAAACAGAAGGATTTTCATCACGCGAAAAGAAATCAGCCCTCGACAACTTAACCGGCGGAAAAAGATTTTTTTGAAAAAATCCCTAAGCCCCGGGGTCACAATTTCATCAAAATTCTGACTTTCGGCAATTCACTCAAAAATGGTGCCAAACGGTTGCACATGCTCCCGTGAGAGGTTTGGCGGTCCAAACAGAAGGCTTTTTATCACAGCACAAGAAATCAGCCTTCGTCAACTTAACCGGCAGAAAAAGATTTTTTTCAAAAAATCCCTAAGCCCCGGGGTCACAATTTCATCAAAAATCTGACTTTGGGCAATTCACTCAAAAATGGTGCCAAACGGTTGCACATGCTCCCCTGAGAGGTTTGGCGGTCGAAACAGAACGCTTTATATCACAGAGCAAGAAATCAGCCATGGACAACTTAACCGGCAGAAAATTGGTGCTAAACGGTTGCAAATGCTCCCGAAAGAGGTTTGGAGGTCGAAACAGAAGGCTTTTTATCACAGGAAAAGAAATCAGCCCTCGACAACTTAACCGGCAGAAAAAGATTTTTTTGAAAAAATTCCTAAGCCCTGGGGTCACAATTTCATCAAAAATCTTACTTTCGGCAATTCACTCAAAAATGGTTCCAAACGGTTGCAAATGCTCCCCTGAGAGGTTTGGCCATCGAAACAGAAGGCTTTTCATCACGGGAAAAGAAATCAGCCCTCGATAACTTAACCGGTAGAAATTTTTTTAAAAAAAAAATAATCCCTAAGCCCCGGGGTCACAATTTCATCAAAAATCTTACTTTCGGCAATTCACTCAAAAATGGTTCCAAACGGTTGCAAATGCTCCCCTGAGATGTTTGGCTGTTGAAACAGAAGGATTTTCATCACGGGAAAAGAAATAAGCCCTCGACAACTTAACCGGCGGAAAAAGATTTTTTTGAAAAAATCCCTAAGCCCCGAGGTCACAATTTCATCAAAAATCTGACTTTCGGCAATTCACTCAAAAATGGTGCCAAACGGTTGCACATGCTCCCGTGAGAGGTTTGGCGGTCCAAACAGAAGGCTTTTTATCACAGCACAAGAAATCAGCCTTCGTCAACTTAACCGGCAGAAAAAGATTTTTTTCAAAAAATCCCTAAGCCCCGGGGTCACAATTTCATAAAAAATCTGACTTTGGGCAATTCACTCAAAAATGGTGCCAAACGGTTGCAAATGCTCCCCTGAGAGGTTTGGCGGTCGAAACAGAACGCTTTATATCACAGAGCAAGAAATCAGCCATGGACAACTTAACCAGCAAAAAAAGATTTTTTTGAAAAAATCGCTAATGCTCCCCTGAGATGTTGTCCACCGCCTGTGGACCCTCGGACCATGTGGTGTAAGAAAAAAATTAACAAATTCCTATGCCCCACAAGTAACCCAGAGATGCATTTTAAATAAAAGCACACATAAAGTAGTAGTAAAGTAGGAGTAAAGTAGGTGTAAACTATGAGTAAACTAGGTGTAAAGTAGGTATAAACTAGGAGTAAAGAAGGTGTAAACTAGGAGTGAACTAGGTGTAAACTAGGAGTAAAATAGGTGTAAACTAGGAGTAAACTATGTGTAAAGTAGGAGTAAGGCAGGAGTACATTAGCCAATCACATGCAGCCCATTGTGTAAATAATGTATATAAAGCAGCTACTTTGAGGGAACATCCATTCCTCCTCACCACTATGAGCTGAATAAAGAGCATGAAATCCACTCTCAACTCAGAGTATATTTCATTCTCAAACTTGGCAATTCACTCAAAAATTTTGCCAAACGGTTGCAAATGCTCCCATGAAAGGTTTGGCGGTTGAAACAGAAGGCTTTTTATCACAGGAAAAGAAATCAGCCCTCGACAAGTTAACCGGTAGAAATTTTTTTAAAAAAAAACACGCTAAGCCCCGGGATCACAATTTCATCAAAAATCTGACTTTTGGCAATTCACTCAAAAATGGTGCCAAACGGTTGCAAATGGTGCCCTGAGAAGTTTGGCGGTTGAAACAGAAGGCTTTTTATCACAGGACAGGAAATCAGCCCTCGACAACTTAACCGGGAGAAAAAGATTTTTTTGAAAAAATTGCTAATGCTCCCCTGAGATGTTCTCCACCGCCTGTGCACCGTCCCTCGGACCATGTGGTGTAAGAAAAAAATGAACAAATTCCTATGCCCCACAAGTAACCCAGAGATGCATTTTAAATAAATGCACACATAAAGTAGGAGTAAAGTAGGTGTAAACTAGGAGTAAAGTAGGAGTAAAGTAGGTGTAAAGTAGGTGTAAAGTAGGTGTAAACTAGGAGTAAAGTAGGTGTAAACTAGGAGTAAAGTAGGTGTAAACTAGGAGTAAACTAGGAGTAAAGTAGGTGTAAAGTAGGTGTAAACTAGGTGTAAACTAGGAGTAAAGTAGGTGTAAACTAGGAGTAAAGTAGGTGTAAACTAGGAGTAAACTAGGTGTAAACTAGGAGTAGACTAGGTGTAAAGGAGGAGTAAACTAGGTGTAAAGGAGGAGTAAGGCAGGAGTAAATTAGCCAATCACATGCAGCTCATTGTGTAAATAATGTATATAAAGCAGATATTTTGAGGGAACATCCATTCGTCCTCACCACTATGAGCTGAAAAAAGAGCATGAAATCCACTTTTGATTTCATCCAATATCTGACTTTCGGCAATTCACTCAAAAATGGTGCCAAACGGTTGCACATGCTCCCCTGAGAGGTTTGGCGGTCGAAACAGAAGGCTTTATATCACAGAGCAAGAAATCAGCAATGGACAAATTAACCGGCAGAAAATTGGTGCTAAACGGTTGCAAATGCTCCCGAAAGAGGTTTGGAGGTCGAAACAGAAGGCTTTTTATCACAGGAAAAGAAATCAGCCCTCGACAACTTAACCGGCAGAAAAAGATTTTTTTGAAAAAATTCCTAAGCCCTGGGGTCACAATTTCATCAAAAATCTTACTTTCGGCAATTCACTCAAAAATGGTTCCAAACGGTTGCAAATGCTCCCCTGAGAGGTTTGGCCATCGAAACAGAAGGCTTTTCATCACGGGAAAAGAAATCAGCCCTCGATAACTTAACCGGTAGAAATTTTTTTTTAAAAAAAATAATCCCTAAGCCCCGGGGTCACAATTTCATCAAAAATCTTACTTTCGGCAATTCACTCAAAAATGGTTCCAAACGGTTGCAAATGCTCCCCTGAGATGTTTGGCTGTTGAAACAGAAGGATTTTCATCACGGGAAAAGAAATCAGCCCTCGACAACTTAACCGGCGGAAAAAGATTTTTTTGAAAAAATCCCTAAGCCCCGAGGTCACAATTTCATCAAAAATCTGACTTTCGTCAATTCACTCAAAAATGGTGCCAAACAGTTGCGAATGCTCCCCTGAGAGGTTTGGCGGTCGAAACAGAACGCTTTTAATGAAGGGAAAAGAAATCAGCCCTCGATAACTTAACCTTCAGAAAAATATTTTCTTGAAAAAATCCCTAAGCCCCGGGGTCACAATTTCATCAAAAATCTGACTTTGGGCAATTCACTCAAAAATGGTGCCAAACGGTTGCACATGCTCCCCTGAGAGGTTTGGCGGTCGAAACAGAAGGCTTTATATCACAGAGCAAGAAATCAGCAATGGACAACTTAACCGGCAGAAAATTGGTGCTAAACGGTTGCAAATGCTCCCGAAAGAGGTTTGGAGGTCGAAACAGAAGGCTTTTTATCACAGGAAAAGAAATCAGCCCTCGACAACTTAACCGGCAGAAAAAGATTTTTTTGAAAAAATTCCTAAGCCCTGGGGTCACAATTTCATCAAAAATCTTACTTTCGGCAATTCACTCAAAAGTGGTTCCAAACGGTTGCAAATGCTCCCCTGAGAGGTTTGGCCATCGAAACAGAAGGCTTTTCATCACGGGAAAAGAAATCAGCCTTCGTCAACTTAACCGGCAGAAAAAGATTTTTTTCAAAAAATCCCTAAGCCCCGGGGTCACAATTTCATCAAAAATCTGACTTTCGGCAATTCACTCAAAAATGGTGCCAAACGGTTTCCAATGCTCCCCTGAGATGTTTGGCGGTCGAAACAGAAGGCTTTTTATCAAGGAAAAAGAAATCAGCCCTCGACAACTTAACTGGCAGAAAAATATTTTTTTGAAAAAATCCCTAAGCCCCGGCGTCAGAATTTCATCAAAAATCTGACTTTCGGCAATTCACTCAAAAATGGTGCCAAACGGTGGCAAATGCTCCCCTGAGATGTTTGGCCGTCGAAACAGACGGCTTTTCATCACGGGAAAATAAATCAGCCGTCGATAACTTCACCGGCAGAAAAAGATTTTTTTCAAAAAATCCCTTAGCCCCGGAGTCACAATTTCATCAAAAATCTGACTTTGGGCAATTCACTCAAAAATGGTGCCAAACGGTTGCACATGCTCCCCTGAGAGGTTTGGTGGTCGAAACAGAAGGCTTTTTATCAAGGAAAAAGAAATCAGCCCTCGACAACTTAACTGGCAGAAAAAGATTTTTTTGAAAAAATCCCTAAGCCCCGGCGTCACAATTTCATCAAAAATCTGACTTTCGTCAATTCACTCAAAAATGGTGCCAAACGGTTGCGAATGCTCCCCTGAGAGGTTTGGCGGTCGAAACAGAACGCTTTATATCACAGAGCAAGAAATCAGCCATGGACAACTTAACCAGCAGAAAAAGATTTTTTTGAAAAAATCGCTAATGCTCCCCTGAGATTTTGTCCACTGCCTGTGGACCCTCGGACCATGTGGTGTAAGAAAAAAATTAACAAATTCCTATGCCCCACAAGTAACCCAGAGATGCATTTTAAATAAATGCACACATAAAGTAGTAGTAAAGTAGGAGTAAAGTAGGTGTAAACTATGAGTAAACTAGGAGTAAAGTAGGAATAAAGTAGGTGTAAAGTAGGTGTAAAGTAGGTGTAAACTAGGAGTAAAGTAGGTGTAAACTAGGAGTAAAGTAGGTGTAAACTAGGAGTAAAGTAGGTGTAAAGTAGGTGTGAACTAGGAGTAAAGTAGGAGTAAAGTAGGTGTAAAGTAGGTGTAAACTAGGAGTAAACTAGGTGTAAACTAGGAGTAAAGTAGGTGTAAACTAGGAGTAAAGTAGGTGTAAACTAGGAGTAAACTAGGTGTAAACTAGGAGTAGACTAGGTGTAAAGGAGGAGTAAACTAGGTGTAAAGGAGGAGTAAGGCAGGAGTAAATTAGCCAATCACATGCAGCCCATTGTGTAAATAATGTATATAAAGCAGATATTTTGAGGGAACATCCATTCGTCCTCACCACTATGAGCTGAATAAAGAGCATGAAATCCACTTTTGATTTCATCCAATATCTGACTTTCGGCAATTCACTCAAAAATGGTGCCAAACGGTTGCACATGCTCCCGTGAGAGGTTTGGCGGTCCAAACAGAAGGCTTTTTATCACAGCACAAGAAATCAGCCTTCGTCAACTTAACCGGCAGAAAAAGATTTTTTTCAAAAAATCCCTAAGCCCCGGGGTCACAATTTCATCAAAAATCTGACTTTGGGCAATTCACTCAAAAATGGTGCCAAACGGTTGCACATGCTCCCCTGAGAGGTTTGGCGGTCGAAACAGAACGCTTTATATCACAGAGCAAGAAATCAGCCATGGACAACTTAACCGGCAGAAAATTGGTGCTAAACGGTTGCAAATGCTCCCGAAAGAGGTTTGGAGGTCGAAACAGAAGGCTTTTTATCACAGGAAAAGAAATCAGCCCTCGACAACTTAACCGGCAGAAAAAGATTTTTTTGAAAAAATTCCTAAGCCCTGGGGTCACAATTTCATCAAAAATCTTACTTTCGGCAATTCACTCAAAAATGGTTCCAAACGGTTGCAAATGCTCCCCTGAGAGGTTTGGCCATCGAAACAGAAGGCTTTTCATCACGGGAAAAGAAATCAGCCCTCGATAACTTAACCGGTAGAAATTTTTTTTTAAAAAAAATAATCCCTAAGCCCCGGGGTCACAATTTCATCAAAAATCTTACTTTCGGCAATTCACTCAAAAATGGTTCCAAACGGTTGCAAATGCTCCCCTGAGATGTTTGGCTGTTGAAACAGAAGGATTTTCATCACGGGAAAAGAAATCAGCCCTCGACAACTTAACCGGCGGAAAAAGATTTTTTTGAAAAAATCCCTAAGCCCCGAGGTCACAATTTCATCAAAAATCTGACTTTCGGCAATTCACTCAAAAATGGTGCCAAACGGTTGCACATGCTCCCGTGAGAGGTTTGGCGGTCCAAACAGAAGGCTTTTTATCACAGCACAAGAAATCAGCCTTCGTCAACTTAACCGGCAGAAAAAGATTTTTTTCAAAAAATCCCTAAGCCCCGGGGTCACAATTTCATAAAAAATCTGACTTTGGGCAATTCACTCAAAAATGGTGCCAAACGGTTGCAAATGCTCCCCTGAGAGGTTTGGCGGTCGAAACAGAACGCTTTATATCACAGAGCAAGAAATCAGCCATGGACAACTTAACCAGCAAAAAAAGATTTTTTTGAAAAAATCGCTAATGCTCCCCTGAGATGTTGTCCACCGCCTGTGGACCCTCGGACCATGTGGTGTAAGAAAAAAATTAACAAATTCCTATGCCCCACAAGTAACCCAGAGATGCATTTTAAATAAAAGCACACATAAAGTAGTAGTAAAGTAGGAGTAAAGTAGGTGTAAACTATGAGTAAACTAGGTGTAAAGTAGGTATAAACTAGGAGTAAAGAAGGTGTAAACTAGGAGTGAACTAGGTGTAAACTAGGAGTAAAATAGGTGTAAACTAGGAGTAAACTATGTGTAAAGTAGGAGTAAGGCAGGAGTACATTAGCCAATCACATGCAGCCCATTGTGTAAATAATGTATATAAAGCAGCTACTTTGAGGGAACATCCATTCCTCCTCACCACTATGAGCTGAATAAAGAGCATGAAATCCACTCTCAACTCAGAGTATATTTCATTCTCAAACTTGGCAATTCACTCAAAAATGTTGCCAAACGGTTGCAAATGCTCCCATGAAAGGTTTGGCGGTTGAAACAGAAGGCTTTTTATCACAGGAAAAGAAATCAGCCCTCGACAAGTTAAACGGTAGAAATTTTTTTAAAAAAAAACACGCTAAGCCCCGGGATCACAATTTCATCAAAAATCTGACTTTTGGCAATTCACTCAAAAATGGTGCCAAACGGTTGCAAATGGTGCCCTGAGAAGTTTGGCGGTTGAAACAGAAGGCTTTTTATCACAGGACAGGAAATCAGCCCTCGACAACTTAACCGGGAGAAAAAGATTTTTTTGAAAAAATTGCTAATGCTCCCCTGAGATGTTGTCCACCGCCTGTGCACCGTCCCTCAGACCATGTGGTGTAAGAGAAAAATGAACAAATTCCTATGCCCCACAAGTAACCCAGAGATGCATTTTAAATAAATGCACACATAAAGTAGGAGTAAAGTAGGTGTAAACTAGGAGTAAAGTAGGAGTAAAGTAGGTGTAAACTAGGAGTAAAGTAGGTGTAAACTAGGAGTAAAGTAGGTGTAAACTAGGAGTAAACTAGGAGTAAAGTAGGTGTAAAGTAGGTGTAAACTAGGTGTAAACTAGGAGTAAAGTAGGTGTAAACTAGGAGTAAACTAGGTGTAAACTAGGAGTAGACTAGGTGTAAAGGAGGAGTAAACTAGGTGTAAAGGAGGAGTAAGGCAGGAGTAAATTAGCCAATCACATGCAGCTCATTGTGTAAATAATGTATATAAAGCAGATATTTTGAGGGAACATCCATTCGTCCTCACCACTATGAGCTGAAAAAAGAGCCTGAAATCCACTTTTGATTTCATCCAATATCTGACTTTCGGCAATTCACTCAAAAATGGTGCCAAACGGTTGCACATGCTCCCCTGAGAGGTTTGGCGGTCGAAACAGAAGGCTTTATATCACAGAGCAAGAAATCAGCAATGGACAACTTAACCGGCAGAAAATTGGTGCTAAACGGTTGCAAATGCTCCCGAAAGAGGTTTGGAGGTCGAAACAGAAGGCTTTTTATCACAGGAAAAGAAATCAGCCCTCGACAACTTAACCGGCAGAAAAAGATTTTTTTGAAAAAATTCCTAAGCCCTGGGGTCACAATTTCATCAAAAATCTTACTTTCGGCAATTCACTCAAAAATGGTTCCAAACGGTTGCAAATGCTCCCCTGAGAGGTTTGGCGGTTGAAACAGAAGGCTTTTTATCACAGGACAGGAAATCAGCCCTCCACAACTTAACCGGGAGAAAAAGATTTTTTTGAAAAAATTGCTAATGCTCCCCTGAGATGTTGTCCACCGCCTGTGCACCGTCCCTCAGACCATGTGGTGTAAGAGAAAAATGAACAAATTCCTATGCCCCACAAGTAACCCAGAGATGCATTTTAAATAAATGCACACATAAAGTAGGAGTAAAGTAGGTGTAAACTAGGAGTAAACTAGGAGTAAAGTAGGAGTAAAGTAGGAGTAAAGTAGGTGTAAAGTAGGTGTAAACTAGGAGTAAAGTAGGAGTAAAGTAGGAGTAAAGTAGGTGTAAACTAGGAGTAAACTAGGTGTAAACTAGGAGTAAAGTAGGTGTAAACTAGGAGTAAACTAGGTGTAAACTAGGAGTAGACTAGGTGTAAAGGAGGAGTAAACTAGGTGTAAAGGAGGAGTAAGGCAGGAGTAAATTAGCCAATCACATGCAGCCCATTGTGTAAATAATGTATATAAAGCAGATATTTTGAGGGAACATCCATTCGTCCTCACCACTATGAGCTGAATAAAGAGCATGAAATCCACTTTTGATTTCATCAAAAATCTGACTTTCAGCAATTCACTCAAAAATGGTGCCAAACGGTTGCACATGCTCCCCTGAGAGGTTTGGCGGTCGAAACAGAAGGCTTTATATCACAGAGCAAGAAATCAGCAATGGACAACTTAACCGGCAGAAAATTGGTGCTAAACGGTTGCAAATGCTCCCGAAAGAGGTTTGGAGGTCGAAACAGAAGGCTTTTTATCACAGGAAAAGAAATCAGCCCTCGACAACTTAACCGGCAGAAAAAGATTTTTTTGAAAAAATTCCTAAGCCCTGGGGTCACAATTTCATCAAAAATCTTACTTTCGGCAACTCACTCAAAAGTGGTTCCAAACGGTTGCAAATGCTCCCCTGAGAGGTTTGGCCATCGAAACAGAAGGCTTTTCATCACGGGAAAAGAAATCAGCCTTCGTCAACTTAACCGGCAGAAAAAGATTTTTTTCAAAAAATCCCTAAGCCCCGGGGTCACAATTTCATCAAAAATCTGACTTTCGGCAATTCACTCAAAAATGGTGCCAAACGGTTTCCAATGCTCCCCTGAGATGTTTGGCGGTCGAAACAGAAGGCTTTTTATCAAGGAAAAAGAAATCAGCCCTCGACAACTTAACTGGCAGAAAAATATTTTTTTGAAAAAATCCCTAAGCCCCGGCGTCAGAATTTCATCAAAAATCTGACTTTCGGCAATTCACTCAAAAATGGTGCCAAACGGTTGCAAATGCTCCCCTGAGATGTTTGGCCGTCGAAACAGACGGCTTTTCATCACGGGAAAATAAATCAGCCGTCGATAACTTCACCGGCAGAAAAAGATTTTTTTCAAAAAATCCCTTAGCCCCGGAGTCACAATTTCATCAAAAATCTGACTTTGGGCAATTCACTCAAAAATGGTGCCAAACGGTTGCACATGCTCCCCTGAGAGGTTTGGTGGTCGAAACAGAAGGCTTTTTATCAAGGAAAAAGAAATCAGCCCTCGACAACTTAACTGGCAGAAAAAGATTTTTTTGAAAAAATCCCTAAGCCCCGGCGTCACAATTTCATCAAAAATCTGACTTTCGTCAATTCACTCAAAAATGGTGCCAAACAGTTGCGAATGCTCCCCTGAGAGGTTTGGCGGTCGAAACAGAACGCTTTTAATGAAGGGAAAAGAAATCAGCCCTCGATAACTTAACCTTCAGAAAAATATTTTTTTGAAAAAATCCCTAAGCCCCGGGGTCACAATTTCATCAAAAATCTGACTTTCGGCAATTCACTCAAAAATGGTGCCAAACGGTTGCACATACTCCCCTGAGAGGTTTGGCGGTCGAAACAGAACGCTTTTAATGAAGGGAAAAGAAATCAGCCCTCGACAACTTAACCAGCAGAAAAAGATTCTTTTGAAATAATTCCTAAGCCCCGGGGTCACAATTTCATCAAAGATCTGACTTTCGGCATTTCACTCAAAAATGGTGCCAAATGTTTGCAAATGCTCCCCTGAGAGGTTTGGCGGTCAAAACAGAAGGCTTTTTATCACGGGAAAGGAAATCAGCCCTCGACAACTTAACCGGGAGAAAAAGATTTTTTTGAAAAAAAATCCCTAAGCCCCGGGGTCACAATTTCATCAAAAATCTGACTTTCGGTAATTCACTCAAAAATGGTGCCAAACGGTTGCACATGCTCCCCTGAGATGTTTGGCGGTCGAAATAGAAGGCTTTTCATCACGGGAAAAGATATCAGCCCTCGATAACTTAACCGGCAGAAAAAGATTTTTTTCAAAAAATCCCTAAGCCCCGGGGTCACAATTTCATCAAAAAATCTGACTTTCGGCAATTCACTCAAAAATGGTGCCAAAATGTTGCACATGCACCCCTGAGAAGTTTGGCGGTTGAAACAGAAGGCTTTTTATCACAGCACAAGAAATCAGCCCTCAACAACTTAACCGGCAGAAAAAGATTTTTTTTCAAAAAAATCCCTAAGCCCCGGGGTCACAATTTCATCAAAAATCTGACTTTCGGCAATTCACTCAAAAATGGTGCCAAACGGTTGCACATGCTCCCCTGAGAGGTTTGGCGGTCGAAACAGAAGGCTTTTTATCACGGGAAAAGATATCAGCCCTCGATAACTTAACCGGCAGAAAAAGATTTTTTTGAAAAAATTGCTAATGCTCCCCTGAGATGTTGTCCACCGCCTGTGCACCGTCCCTCAGACCATGTGGTGTAAGAGAAAAATGAACAAATTCCTATGCCCCACAAGTAACCCAGAGATGAATTTTAAATAAATGCACACATAAAGTATGAGTAAAGTAGGTGTAAACTAGGAGTAAACTAGGTGTAAAGTAGGTGTAAAGTAGGTGTAAAGAAGGAGTAGAGTAGGTGTAAAGGAGGAGGAAACTAGGTGTAAATTAGGAGTAAGGCAGGAGTAAATTAGCCAATCACATGCAGCCCATTGTGTAAATAATGTATATAAAGCAGATACTTTGAGGGAACATCCATTCGTCCTCACCACTATGAGCTGAATAAAGAGCATGAAATCCACTCTCGACTCAGAGTATATTTCATTCTCAAACCCTCCAACACTTCTCTGATGAAAAAAGGGATGTCCTATTCAATATTAAATAAATAATAATAATAGTTTTATTATTTATACCCCAGCCATCTGACTGGGTCGTGCCATCCACGCTCTGCAGCTTGCAGGATAAAATAATATACAATAAAACATGAAACTTTTTTTAACTATATGCCTACTATATGGAAGTTAACAACTGGACAACAGAAATGGATTGTACACACTCTAATGGTAGCTGAGAGGCTGATATTGATAAACTGGAAGAGTAAAGAGATGGTCTCCTTTATTCGGTGGATTGATAATATGGTAACACTTGCAACCTGTGAACGGACTGCTTACAAACATAGACTGCTTGGATAAATACGACAGTATTACGAATGAATTTATACAAAATGTAGTTGACTAATTTATATTAGGGCGCGGTCACAATTTGATCAAAAATCTGACTTTTGGCAATTCACTCAAAAATGGTTCCAAACGGTTGCAAATGCTCCCCTGAGAGGTTGGGGGTCGAAACAGAAGGCTTTTTATCACCGGACCAGAAATCAGACCTCGATAACTTAACCGGCAGAAAAAGATTTTTTCCAAAAAATCCCTAAGCCCCGGGGTCACAATATCATCAAAAAATCTGACTTTCGGCAATTCACTCAAAAATGGTGCCAAAATGTTGCACATGCACCCCTGAGAAGTTTGGCGGTCGAAACAGAAGGCTTTTTATCACAGCACAAGAAATCAGCCCTCAACAACTTAACCGGCAGAAAAAGATTTTTTTTCAAAAAATTGCTAATGCTCCCCTGAGATGTTGTCCACCGCCTGTGCACCGTCCCTCAGACCATGTGGTGTAAGAGAAAAATGAACAAATTCCTATGCCCCACAAGTAACCCAGAGATGAATTTTAAATAAATGCACACATAAAGTAGGAGTAAAGTAGGTGTAAACTAGTAGTAAACTAGGTGTAAAGTAGGTGTAAACTAGGAGTAAATGAGGAGTAAAGTAGGTGTAAACTAGGAGTAAAGTAGGTGTAAACTAGGAGTAAACTAGGAGTAAACTAGGTGTAAACTAGAAGTAAAGTAGGTTTGCAGTAGGTGTAAAGTAGGAGTAAAGTAGGAGTAAAGTAGGTGTAAAGTAGGAGTAAACTAGGAGTAAAGTAGGTGTAAAGTAGGTGTAAAGTAGGTGTAAACTAGGAGTAAAGTAGGTGTAAACTAGGAGTAAACTAGGTGTAAAGTAGGTGTAAACTAGGAGTGAACTAGGTGTAAACTAGGAGTAAAATAGGTGTAAACTAGGAGTAAACTACGAGTAAAGTAGGAGTAAGGCAGGAGTACATTAGCCAATCACATGCAGCCCATTGTGTAAATAATGTATATAAAGCAGATACTTTGAGGGAACATCCATTCCTCCTCACCACTATGAGCTGAATAAAGAGCATGAAATCCACTCTCAACTCAGAGTATATTTCATTCTCAAACTTGGCAATTCACTCAAAAATGGTGCCAAACGGTTGCAAATGCTCTCATGAAAGGTTTGGCGGTTGAAACAGAAGGCTTTTTATCATAGGAAAAGAAATCAGCCCTCGACAAGTTAACCGGTAGAAATTTTTTTAAAAAAAAACACGCTAAGCCCCGGGATCACAATTTCATCAAAAATCTGACTTTTGGCAATTCACTCAAAAATGGTGCCAAACGGTTGCAAATGGTCCCCTGAGAGGTTTGGCGGTTGAAACAGAAGGCTTTTTATCACAGGACAGGAAATCAGCCCTCGACAACTGAACCGGGAGAAAAAGATTTTTTTGAAAAAATTGCTAATGCTCCCCTGAGATGTTGTCCACCGCCTGTGCACCGTCCCTCAGACCATGTGGTGTAAGAGAAAAATGAACAAATTCCTATGCCCCACAAGTAACCCAGAGATGCATTTTAAATAAATGCACACATAAAGTAGGAGTAAAGTAGGTGTAAACTAGGAGTAAAGTAGGAGTAAAGTAGGAGTAAAGTAGGAGTAAAGTAGGTGTAAAGTAGGTGTAAAGTAGGTGTAAACTAGGAGTAAAGTAGTTGTAAACTAGGAGTAAAGTAGGTGTAAACTAGGAGTAAAGTAGGAGTAAAGTAGGTGTAAACTAGGAGTAAACTAGGTGTAAACTAGGAGTAAAGTAGGTGTAAACTAGGAGTAAAGTAGGTGTAAACTAGGAGTAAACTAGGTGTAAACTAGGAGTAGACTAGGTGTAAAGGAGGAGTAAACTAGGTGTAAAGGAGGAGTAAGGCAGGAGTAAATTAGCCAATCACATGCAGCCCATTGTGTAAATAATGTATATAAAGCAGATATTTTGAGGGAACATCCATTCGTCCTCACCACTATGAGCTGAATAAAGAGCATGAAATCCACTTTTGATTTCATCAAAAATCTGACTTTCGGCAATTCACTCAAAAATGGTGCCAAACGGTTGCACATGCTCCCCTGAGAGGTTTGGCGGTCGAAACAGAAGGCTTTATATCACAGAGCAAGAAATCAGCAATGGACAACTTAACCGGCAGAAAATTGGTGCTAAACGGTTGCAAATGCTCCCGAAAGAGGTTTGGAGGTCGAAACAGAAGGCTTTTTATCACAGGACAGGAAATCAGCCCTCGACAACTTAACCGGGAGAAAAAGATTTTTTTGAAAAAATTGCTAATGCTCCCCTGAGATGTTGTCCACCGCCTGTGCACCGTCCCTCAGACCATGTGGTGTAAGAGAAAAATGAACAAATTCCTATGCCCCACAAGTAACCCAGAGATGCATTTTAAATAAATGCACACATAAAGTAGGAGTAAAGTAGGTGTAAACTAGGAGTAAACTAGGAGTAAAGTAGGAGTAAAGTAGGTGTAAACTAGGAGTAAAGTAGGTGTAAACTAGGAGTAAAGTAGGTGTAAACTAGGAGTAAACTAGGAGTAAAGTAGGAGTAAAGTAGGTGTAAACTAGGAGTAAACTAGGTGTAAACTAGGAGTAAAGTAGGTGTAAACTAGGAGTAAAGTAGGTGTAAACTAGGAGTAAACTAGGTGTAAACTAGGAGTAGACTAGGTGTAAAGGAGGAGTAAACTAGGTGTAAAGGAGGAGTAAGGCAGGAGTAAATTAGCCAATCACATGCAGCCCATTGTGTAAATAATGTATATAAAGCAGATATTTTGAGGGAACATCCATTCTTCCTCACCACTATGAGCTGACTAAAGAGCATGAAATCCACTTTTGATTTCATCAAAAATCTGACTTTCAGCAATTCACTCAAAAATGGTGCCAAACGGTTGCACATGCTCCCCTGAGAGGTTTGGCGGTCGAAACAGAAGGCTTTATATCACAGAGCAAGAAATCAGCAATGGACAACTTAACCGGCAGAAAATTGGTGCTAAACGGTTGCAAATGCTCCCGAAAGAGGTTTGGAGGTCGAAACAGAAGGCTTTTTATCACAGGAAAAGAAATCAGCCCTCGACAACTTAACCGGCAGAAAAAGATTTTTTTGAAAAAATTCCTAAGCCCTGGGGTCACAATTTCATCAAAAATCTTACTTTCGGCAATTCACTCAAAAATGGTTCCAAACGGTTGCAAATGCTCCCCTGAGAGGTTTGGCCATCGAAACAGAAGGCTTTTCATCACGGGAAAAGAAATCAGCCCTCGACAACTTAACCGGCGGAAAAAGATTTTTTTGAAAAAATCGCTAAGCCCCGGTCTCACAATTTCATCAAAAATCTGACTTTAGGCAAGTCACTCAAAAATGGTGCCAAACGGTTGCAAATGCGCCCCTGAGAGGTTTGGCGGTCGAAACAGAAGGCTTTATATCACAGAGCAAGAAATCAGCCATGGACAATTTAACCGTTAGAAAAATGGTGCCAAACGGTTGCAAATGCGCCCCTCAGAGGTTTGGCGGTCGAAACAGAAGGCTTTATATCACAGAGCAATAAATCAGCCATGGACAATTTAACCGTTAGAAAAATGGTGCCAAACGGTTGCAAATGCTCCCGTGACAGGTTTGGCGGTCGAAACACAAGGCTTTTTATCACAGGAAAAGAAATCAGCCCTCGACAACTTAACCAGCAGAAAAAGATTCTTTTGAAATAATTCCTAAGCCCCGGAGTCACAATTTCATCAAAGATCTGACTTTTGGCATTTCACTCAAAAATGGTGCCAAATGTTTGCAAATGCTCCCCTGAGAGGTTTGGCGGTCAAAACAGAAGGCTTTTTATCACGGGAAAGGAAATCAGCGCTCGACAACTTAACCGGGAGAAAAAGATTTTTTTGAAAATCTGACTTTCGGCAATTCACTCAAAAATGGTGCCAAACGGTTGCACATGCTCCCCTGAGATGTTTGGCGGTCGAAATAGAAGGCTTTTCAACACGGGAAAAGATATCAGCCCTCGATAACTTAACCGGCAGAAAAAGATTTTTTTCAAAAAATCCCTAAGCCCCGGGGTCACAATTTCATCAAAAAATCTGACTTTCGGCAATTCACTCAAAAATGGTGCCAAAATGTTGCACATGCACCCCTGAGAAGTTTGGCGGTCGAAACAGAAGGCTTTTTATCACAGCACAAGAAATCAGCCCTCAACAACTTAACCGGCAGAAAAAGATTTTTTTGAAAAGATTGCTAATGCTCCCCTGAGATGTTGTCCACCGCCTGTGCACCGTCCCTCAGACCATGTGGTGTAAAAGAAAAATGAACAAATTCCTATGCCCCACAAGTAACCCAGAGATGAATTTTAAATAAATGCACACATAAAGTAGGAGTAAAGTAGGTGTAAACTAGGAGTAAACTAGGTGTAAAGTAGGTGTAAACTAGGAGTAAACGAGGAGTAAAGTAGGTGTAAACTAGGTGTAAACTAGGTGTAAAGTAGGTGTAAAGAAGGAGTAGAGTAGGTGTAAAGGAGGAGGAAACTAGGTGTAAATTAGGAGTAAGGCAGGAGTAAATTAGCCAATCACATGCAGCCCATTGTGTAAATAATGTATATAAAGCAGATACTTTGAGGGAACATCCATTCGTCCTCACCACTATGAGCTGAATAAAGAGCATGAAATCCACTCTCGACTCAGAGTATATTTCATTCTCAAACCCTCCAACACTTCTCTGATGAAAAAAGGGATGTCCTATTCAATATTAAATAAATAATAATAATAGTTTTATTATTTATACCCCACCCATCTGACTGGGTCGTGCCATCCACGCTCTGCAGCTTGCAGGATAAAATAATATACAATAAAACATGAAACTTTTTTTAACTATATGCCTACTATATGGAAGTTAACAACTGGACAACAGAAATGGATTGTACACACTCTAATGGTAGCTGAGAGGCTGATATTGATAAACTGGAAGAGTAAAGAGATGGTCTCCTTTATTCGGTGGATTGATAATATGGTAACACTTGCAACCTGTGAACGGACTGCTTACAAACATAGACTGCTTGGATAAATACGACAGTATTACGAATGAATTTATACAAAATGTAGTTGACTAATTTATATTAGGGCGCGGTCACAATTTCATCAAAAATCTGACTTTTGGCAATTCACTCAAAAATGGTGCCAAACGGTTGCAAATGCTCCCATGAAAGGTTTGGCAGTTGAAACAGAAGGCTTTTCATCACGGGAAAAGAAATCAGCCCTCGACAACTTAACCGGCGGAAAAAGATTTTTTTGAAAAAATCGCTAAGCCCTGGGGTCACAATTTCATCAAAAATCTGAATTTCGGCAATTCACTCAAAAATGGTGCCAAACGGTTGCACATGCTCCCGTGAGAGGTTTGGCGGTCCAAACAGAAGGCTTTTTATCACAGCACAAGAAATCAGCCTTCGTCAACTTAACCGGCAGAAAAAGATTTTTTTCAAAAAATCCCTAAGCCCCGGGGTCACAATTTCATCAAAAATCTGACTTTGGGCAATTCACTCAAAAATGGTGCCAAACGGTTGCACATGCTCCCCTGAGAGGTTTGGCGGTCGAAACAGAAGGCTTTTTATCAAGGAAAAAGAAATCAGCCCTCGACAACTTAACTGGCAGAAAAATATTTTTTTGAAAAAATCCCTAAGCCCCGGCGTCAGAATTTCATCAAAAATCTGATTTTCGGCAATTCACTCAAAAATGGTGCCAAACGGTTGCAAATGCTCCCCTGAGATGTTTGGCCGTCGAAACAGACGGCTTTTCATCACGGGAAAATAAATCAGCCGTCGATAACTTCACCGGCAGAAAAAGATTTTTTTCAAAAAATCCCTTAGCCCCGGAGTCACAATTTCATCAAAAATCTGACTTTGGGCAATTCACTCAAAAATGGTGCCAAACGGTTGCACATGCTCCCCTGAGAGGTTTGGTTGTCGAAACAGAAGGCTTTTTATCAAGGAAAAAGAAATCAGCCCTCGACAACTTAACTGGCAGAAAAAGATTTTTTTGAAAAAATCCCTAAGCCCCGGCGTCACAATTTCATCAAAAATCTGACTTTCGGCAATTCACTCGAAAATGGTGCCAAACGGTTGAAAAAGCGCCCCTGAGAACTTTGGCCCTCGAAACAGAAGACATTATATCACAGAGCAAGAAATCAGCCATGGACAACTTGACCGGGACAAAAATGGTGCCAAACGTTTGCAAATGCTCCCGTGAGAGGTTTGGCGTTCGAAACAGAAGGCTTTTTATCACAGGAAAAGAAATCAGCCTTCGACAACTTAACCGGCAGAGAAAGATTTTTTTTAAAAAATTCCTAAGCCCCGGGGTCACAATTTCATCAAAAATCTGACTTTAGGCAAGTCACTCAAAAATGGTGCCAAACGGTTGCAAATGCGCCCCTCAGAGGTTTGGCGGTCGAAACAGAAGGCTTTATATCACAGAGCAAGAAATCAGCCATGGACAATTTAACCGTTAGAAAAATGGTGCCAAACGGTTGCAAATGCGCCCCTGAGAGGTTTGGCGGTCGAAACAGAAGGCTTTATATCACAGAGCAAGAAATCAGCCATGGACAATTTAACCGTTAGAAAAATGGTGCCAAACGGTTGCAAATGCGCCCCTCAGAGGTTTGGCGGTCGAAACAGAAGGCTTTATATCACAGAGCAATAAATCAGCCATGGACAATTTATCCGTTAGAAAAATGGTGCCAAACGGTTGCAAATGCTCCCGTGACAGGTTTGGCGGTCGAAACACAAGGCTTTTTATCACAGGAAAAGAAATCAGCCCTCGACAACTTAACCAGCAGAAAAAGATTCTTTTGAAATAATTCCTAAGCCCCGGAGTCACAATTTCATCAAAGATCTGACTTTTGGCATTTCACTCAAAAATGGTGCCAAATGTTTGCAAATGCTCCCCTGAGAGGTTTGGCGGTCAAAACAGAAGGCTTTTTATCACGGGAAAGGAAATCAGCGCTCGACAACTTAACCGGGAGAAAAAGATTTTTTTGAAAATCTGACTTTCGGCAATTCACTCAAAAATGGTGCCAAACGGTTGCACATGCTCCCCTGAGATGTTTGGCGGTCGAAATAGAAGGCTTTTCAACACGGGAAAAGATATCAGCCCTCGATAACTTAACCGGCAGAAAAAGATTTTTTTCAAAAAATCCCTAAGCCCCGGGGTCACAATTTCATCAAAAAATCTGACTTTCGGCAATTCACTCAAAAATGGTGCCAAAATGTTGCACATGCACCCCTGAGAAGTTTGGCGGTCGAAACAGAAGGCTTTTTATCACAGCACAAGAAATCAGCCCTCAACAACTTAACCGGCAGAAAAAGATTTTTTTGAAAAAATTGCTAATGCTCCCCTGAGATGTTGTCCACCGCCTGTGCACCGTCCCTCAGACCATGTGGTGTAAAAGAAAAATGAACAAATTCCTATGCCCCACAAGTAACCCAGAGATGAATTTTAAATAAATGCACACATAAAGTAGGAGTAAAGTAGGTGTAAACTAGGAGTAAACTAGGTGTAAAGTAGGTGTAAACTAGGAGTAAACGAGGAGTAAAGTAGGTGTAAACTAGGTGTAAACTAGGTGTAAAGTAGGTGTAAAGAAGGAGTAGAGTAGGTGTAAAGGAGGAGGAAACTAGGTGTAAATTAGGAGTAAGGCAGGAGTAAATTAGCCAATCACATGCAGCCCATTGTGTAAATAATGTATATAAAGCAGATACTTTGAGGGAACATCCATTCGTCCTCACCACTATGAGCTGAATAAA
Source organism: Podarcis filfolensis (assembly GCF_964270895.1). Lineage (NCBI taxonomy): Eukaryota > Metazoa > Chordata > Lepidosauria > Squamata > Lacertidae > Podarcis > Podarcis filfolensis. Next base: position 90,970,213 of record NC_139608.1, read on the forward strand.
GAGCATGAAATCCACTCTCGACTCAGAGTATATTTCATTCTCAAACCCTCCAACACTTCTCTGATGAAAAAAGGGATGTCCTATTCAATATTAAATAAATAATAATAATAGTTTTATTATTTATACCCCACCCATCTGACTGGGTCGTGCCATCCACGCTCTGCAGCTTGCAGGATAAAATAATATACAATAAAACATGAAACTTTTTTTAACTATATGCCTACTATATGGAAGTTAACAACTGGACAACAGAAATGGATTGTACACACTCTAATGGTAGCTGAGAGGCTGATATTGATAAACTGGAAGAGTAAAGAGATGGTCTCCTTTATTCGGTGGATTGATAATATGGTAACACTTGCAACCTGTGAACGGACTGCTTACAAACATAGACTGCTTGGATAAATACGACAGTATTACGAATGAATTTATACAAAATGTAGTTGACTAATTTATATTAGGGCGCGGTCACAATTTCATCAAAAATCTGACTTTTGGCAATTCACTCAAAAATGGTGCCAAACGGTTGCAAATGCTCCCATGAAAGGTTTGGCAGTTGAAACAGAAGGCTTTTCATCACGGGAAAAGAAATCAGCCCTCGACAACTTAACCGGCGGAAAAAGATTTTTTTGAAAAAATCGCTAAGCCCTGGGGTCACAATTTCATCAAAAATCTGAATTTCGGCAATTCACTCAAAAATGGTGCCAAACGGTTGCACATGCTCCCGTGAGAGGTTTGGCGGTCCAAACAGAAGGCTTTTTATCACAGCACAAGAAATCAGCCTTCGTCAACTTAACCGGCAGAAAAAGATTTTTTTCAAAAAATCCCTAAGCCCCGGGGTCACAATTTCATCAAAAATCTGACTTTGGGCAATTCACTCAAAAATGGTGCCAAACGGTTGCACATGCTCCCCTGAGAGGTTTGGCGGTCGAAACAGAAGGCTTTTTATCAAGGAAAAAGAAATCAGCCCTCGACAACTTAACTGGCAGAAAAATATTTTTTTGAAAAAATCCCTAAGCCCCGGCGTCAGAATTTCATCAAAAATCTGATTTTCGGCAATTCACTCAAAAATGGTGCCAAACGGTTGCAAATGCTCCCCTGAGATGTTTGGCCGTCGAAACAGACGGCTTTTCATCACGGGAAAATAAATCAGCCGTCGATAACTTCACCGGCAGAAAAAGATTTTTTTCAAAAAATCCCTTAGCCCCGGAGTCACAATTTCATCAAAAATCTGACTTTGGGCAATTCACTCAAAAATGGTGCCAAACGGTTGCACATGCTCCCCTGAGAGGTTTGGTTGTCGAAACAGAAGGCTTTTTATCAAGGAAAAAGAAATCAGCCCTCGACAACTTAACTGGCAGAAAAAGATTTTTTTGAAAAAATCCCTAAGCCCCGGCGTCACAATTTCATCAAAAATCTGACTTTCGGCAATTCACTCGAAAATGGTGCCAAACGGTTGAAAAAGCGCCCCTGAGAACTTTGGCCCTCGAAACAGAAGACATTATATCACAGAGCAAGAAATCAGCCATGGACAACTTGACCGGGACAAAAATGGTGCCAAACGTTTGCAAATGCTCCCGTGAGAGGTTTGGCGTTCGAAACAGAAGGCTTTTTATCACAGGAAAAGAAATCAGCCTTCGACAACTTAACCGGCAGAGAAAGATTTTTTTAAAAAAATTCCTAAGCCCCGGGGTCACAATTTCATCAAAAATCTGACTTTAGGCAAGTCACTCAAAAATGGTGCCAAACGGTTGCAAATGCGCCCCTCAGAGGTTTGGCGGTCGAAACAGAAGGCTTTATATCACAGAGCAAGAAATCAGCCATGGACAATTTAACCGTTAGAAAAATGGTGCCAAACGGTTGCAAATGCGCCCCTCAGAGGTTTGGCGGTCGAAACAGAAGGCTTTATATCACAGAGCAATAAATCAGCCATGGACAATTTAACCGTTAGAAAAATGGTGCCAAATGGTTGCAAATGCTCCCGTGACAGGTTTGGCGGTCGAAACAGAAGGCTTTTTATCACAGGAAAAGAAATCAGCCCTCGACAACTTAACCAGCAGAAAAAGATTCTTTTGAAATAATTCCTAAGCCCCGGGGTCACAATTTCATCAAAGATCTGACTTTTGGCATTTCACTCAAAAATGGTGCCAAATGTTTGCAAATGCTCCCCTGAGAGGTTTGGCGGTCAAAACAGAAGGCTTTTTATCACGGGAAAGGAAATCAGCCCTCGACAACTTAACCGGGAGAAAAAGATTTTTTTGAAAATCTGACTTTCGGCAATTCACTCAAAAATGGTGCCAAACGGTTGCAAATGCTCCCGTGAGAGGTTTGGCGGTCGAAACAGAATGCTTTTTATCACAGGAAAAGAAATCAGCCCTCGATAACTTAACCGGCAGAAAAAGATTTTTTTCAAAAAATCCCTAAGCCCCGGGGTCACAATTTCATCAAAAAATCTGACTTTCGGCAATTCACTCAAAAATGGTGCCAAAATGTTGCACATGCACCCCTGAGAAGTTTGGCGGTCGAAACAGAAGGCTTTTTATCACAGCACAAGAAATCAGCCCTCAACAACTTAACCGGCAGAAAAAGATTTTTTTGAAAAAATTGCTAATGCTCCCCTGAGATGTTGTCCACCGCCTGTGCACCGTCCCTCAGACCATGTGGTGTAAAAGAAAAATGAACAAATTCCTATGCCCCACAAGTAACCCAGAGATGAATTTTAAATAAATGCACACATAAAGTAGGAGTAAAGTAGGTGTAAACTAGGAGTAAACTAGGTGTAAAGTAGGTGTAAACTAGGAGTAAACGAGGAGTAAAGTAGGTGTAAACTAGGTGTAAAGTAGGTGTAAAGTAGGTGTAAAGAAGGAGTAGAGTAGGTGTAAAGGAGGAGGAAACTAGGTGTAAATTAGGAGTAAGGCAGGAGTAAATTAGCCAATCACATGCAGCCCATTGTGTAAATAATGTATATAAAGCAGATACTTTGAGGGAACATCCATTCGTCCTCACCACTATGAGCTGAATAAAGAGCATGAAATCCACTCTCGACTCAGAGTATATTTCATTCTCAAACCCTCCAACACTTCTCTGATGAAAAAAGGGATGTCCTATTCAATATTAAATAAATAATAATAATAGTTTTATTATTTATACCCCACCCATCTGACTGGGTTGTGCCAGCCACGCTCTGCAGCTTGCAGGATAAAATAATATACAATAAAACATGAAACTTTTTTTAACTATATGCCTACTATATGGAAGTTAACAACTGGACAACAGAAATGGATTGTACACACTCTAATGGTAGCTGAGAGGCTGATATTGATAAACTGGAAGAGTAAAGAGATGGTCTCCTTTATTCGGTGGATTGATAATATGGTAACACTTGCAACCTGTGAACGGACTGCTTACAAACATAGACTGCTTGGATAAATACGACAGTATTACGAATGAATTTATACAAAATGTAGTTGACTAATTTATATTAGGGCGCGGTCACAATTTCATCAAAAATCTGACTTTTGGCAATTCACTCAAAAATGGTGCCAAACGGTTGCAAATGCTCCCATGAAAGGTTTGGCAGTTGAAACAGAAGGCTTTTTATCACAGGACAAGAAATCAGCCCTCGACAACTTAACCCGCAGAAAAAGATGTTTTTGAAAAAATCCCTAAGCCCCGGGGTCACAATTTCACCAAAAATCTGACTTTCGGCATTTCACTCAAAAATGGTGCCAAAGGGTTGCAAATGCTCCCCTGAGAGGTTTGTCGGGGAAAATAGAAGGCTTTTTATCGCAGGACAGGAAATCAGCCCTCGACAACTTTATCCGTAGAAAAAGATTTCATCAAAAATCTGACTTTCGGCAATTCACTCAAAAATGGTGCCAAACGGTTGCAAATGGTCCCATGAAAGGTTTGGCGGTTGAAACAGAAGGCTTTTTATCACAGGACAAGAAATCAGTCCTCGACAAGTTAACCGCTAGAAATTTTTTTTTAAAAAAATCGCTAAGCCCCGGGGTCACAATTTGATCAAAAATCTGACTTTTGGCAATTCACTCAAAAATGGTGCCAAACGGTTGCAAATGCTCCCCTGAGAGGTTGAGGGTCGAAACAGAAGGCTTTTTATCACCGGACCAGAAATCAGACCTCGATAACTTAACCGGCAGAAAAAGATTTTTTTCAAAAAATCCCTAAGCCCCGGGGTCACAATTTCATCAAAAAATCTGACTTTCGGCAATTCACTCAAAAATGGTGCCAAAATGTTGCACATGCACCCCTGAGAAGTTTGGCGTTCGAAACAGAAGGCTTTTTATCACAGCACAAGAAATCAGCCCTCAACAACTTAACCGGCAGAAAAAGATTTTTTTTCAAAAAAATCCCTAAGCCCCGGGGTCACAATTTCATCAAAAATCTGACTTTCGGCAATTCACTCAAAAATGGTGCCAAACGATTGCACATGCTCCCCTGAGATGTTTGGCGGTCGAAACAGAAGGCTTTTTATCACGGGAAAAGATATCAGCCCTCGATAACTTTACCGGCAGAAAAAGATTTTTTTGAAAAAATTGCTAATGCTCCCCTGAGATGTTGTCCACCGCCTGTGCACCGTCCCTCAGACCATGTGGTGTAAGAGAAAAATGAACAAATTCCTATGCCCCACAAGTAACCCAGAGATGAATTTTAAATAAATGCACACATAAAGTAGGAGTAAAGTAGGTGTAAACTAGGAGTAAACGAGGAGTAAAGTAGGTGTAAACTAGGAGTAAAGTAGGTGTACACTAGGAGTAAACTAGGTGTAAACTAGGAGTAAAGTAGGTGTACACTAGGAGTAAACTAGGTGTAAACTAGGTGTAAAGTAGGAGTAAAGTAGGTGTAAACTAGGAGTAAACTAGGAGTAAAGTAGGTGTAAACTAGGAGTAAACTAGAAGTAAAGTAGGTGTGCAGTAGGTGTAAACTAGGAGTAAAGTAGGAGTAAAGTAGGTGTGCAGTAGGTGTAAACTAGGAGTAAAGTAGGAGTAAAGTAGGTGTAAAGTAGGAGTAAACTAGGAGTAAAGTAGGTGTAAAGTAGGTGTAAAGGAGGTGTAAACTAGGTGTAAACTAGGAGTAAAGTAGGTGTAAACTAGGAGTAAACTAGGTGTAAACTAGGAGTAGACTAGGTGTAAAGGAGGATTAAACTAGGTGTAAAGGAGGAGTAAGGCAGAAGTAAATTAGCCAATCACATGCAGCCCATTGTGTAAATAATGTATATAAAGCAGATATTTTGAGGGAACATCCATTCGTCCTCACCACTATGACCTGAATAAAGAGCATGAAATCCACTCTCGACTCAGAGTATATTTCATTCTCAAACGCTCCAACACTTCTCTGATGAAAAAAGGGATGTCCTATTCAATATTAAACAAATAATAATAATAGTTTTATTATTTATACCCCACCCATCTGACTGCGTCGTGCCAGCCACGCTCAGCAACTTGCAGGATAAAATAATATACAATAAAACATGAAACTTTTTTTAACTATATGCCTACTATATGGAAGTTAACAACTGGACAACAGTAATGGATTGTACACACTCTAATGGTAGCTGAGAGGCTGATATTGATAAAGTGGAAGAGTCAAGAGATGATCTCCTTTAATCGGTGGATTGATAATATGGTAACACTTGCAACCTGTGAACGGACTGGTTACAAACATAGACTGCTTGGATAAATACGACAGTATTTCGAATGAATTTATACAAAATGTAGTTGACTAATTTATATTAGGGCGCGGTCACAATTTCATCAAAAATCTGACTTTCGGCAATTAACTAAAAAATGGTGCCAAACGGTTGCAAATGCTCCCCTGAGAGGTTTGGCGGTCGAAACAGAAGGCTTTTTATCACAGGACAAGAAATCAGCCCTCGACAACTTAACCAGCAGAAGAAGATTTTTTTGAAAAAATCGCTAATGCTCCCCTGAGATGTTGTCCACCGCCTGTGCTCCGACCCTCGGACCATGTGGTGTAAGAAAAAAATTAACAAATTCCTATGCCCCACAAGTAACCCAGAGATGCATTTTAAATAAATGCACACATAAAGTAGTAGTAAAGTAGGAGTAAAGTAGGTGTAAACTATGAGTAAACTAGGTGTAAAGTAGGTATAAACTAGGAGTAAAGAAGGTGTAAACTAGGAGTAAAATAGGTGTAAACTAGGAGTAAACTACGTGTAAAGTAGGAGTAAGGCAGGAGTACATTAGCCAATCACATGCAGCCCATTGTGTAAATAATGTATATAAAGCAGCTACTTTGAGGGAACATCCATTCCTCCTCACCACTATGAGCTGAATAAAGAGCATGAAATCCACTCTCAACTCAGAGTATATTTCATTCTCAAACTTGGCAATTCACTCAAAAATGGTGCCAAACGGTTGCAAATGCTCCCATGAAAGGTTTGGCGGTTGAAACAGAAGGCTTTTTATCACAGGACAGGAAATCAGCCCTCGACAACTTAACCGGGAGAAAAAGATTTTTTTGAAAAAATTGCTAATGCTCCCCTGAGATGTTGTCCACCGCCTGTGCACCGTCCCTCAGACCATGTGGTGTAAGAGAAAAATGAACAAATTCCTATGCCCCACAAGTAACCCAGAGATGCATTTTAAATAAATGCACACATAAAGTAGGAGTAAAGTAGGTGTAAACTAGGAGTAAACTAGGTGTAAACTAGGAGTAAAGTAGGTGTAAAGTAGGTGTAAACTAGGAGTAAACTAGGTGTAAACTAGGAGTAAAGTAGGTGTAAACTAGGAGTAAACTAGGTGTAAACTAGGAGTAGACTAGGTGTAAACTAGGAGTAGACTAGGTGTAAAGGAGGAGTAAACTAGGTGTAAAGGAGGAGTAAGGCAGGAGTAAATTAGCCAATCACATGCAGCCCATTGTGTAAATAATGTATATAAAGCAGATATTTTGAGGGAACATCCATTCGTCCTCACCACTATGAGCTGAATAAAGAGCATGAAATCCACTTTTGATTTCATCAAAAATCTGACTTTCGGCAATTCACTCAAAAATGGTGCCAAACGGTTGCACATGCTCCCCTGAGAGGTTTGGCGGTCGAAACAGAAGGCTTTATATCACAGAGCAAGAAATCAGCAATGGACAACTTAACCGGCAGAAAATTGGTGCTAAACGGTTGCAAATGCTCCCGAAAGAGGTTTGGAGGTCGAAACAGAAGGCTTTTTATCACAGGAAAAGAAATCAACCCTCGACAACTTAACCGGCAGAAAAAGATTTTTTTGAAAAAATTCCTAAGCCCTGGGGTCACAATTTCATCAAAAATCTTACTTTCGGCAATTCACTCAAAAATGGTTCCAAACGGTTGCAAATGCTCCCCTGAGAGGTTTGGCCATCGAAACAGAAGGCTTTTCATCACGGGAAAAGAAATCGGCCCTCGATAACTTAACCGGTAGAAATTTTTTAAAAAAAAAAAAATCCCCAAGCCCCGGGGTCACAATTTCATCAAAAATCTTACTTTCGGCAATTCACTCAAAAATGGTTCCAAACGGTTGCAAATGCTCCCCTGAGATGTTTGGCTGTTGAAACAGAAGGATTTTCATCACGGGAAAAGAAATCAGCCCTCGACAACTTAACCGGCGGAAAAAGATTTTTTTGAAAAAATCCCTAAGCCCCGGGGTCACAATTTCATCAAAAATCTGACTTTCGGCAATTCACTCAAAAATGGTGCCAAACGGTTGCAAATGCTCCCCTGAGCGGTTTGGCGGTCGAAACAGAACGCTTTATATCACAGAGCAAGAAATCAGCCATGGACAACTTAACCAGCAGAAAAAGATTTTTTTGAAAAAATCGCTAGTGCTCCCCTGAGATGTTGTCCACCGCCTGTGGACCCTCGGACCATGTAGTGTAAGAAAAAAATTAACAAATTCCTATGCCCCACAAGTAACCCAGAGATGCATTTTAAATAAATGCACACATAAAGTAGTAGTAAAGTAGGAGTAAAGTAGGTGTAAACTATGAGTAAACTAGGTGTAAAGTAGGTATAAACTAGGAGTAAAGAAGGTGTAAACTAGGAGTAAAATAGGTGTAAACTAGGAGTAAAATAGGTGTAAACTAGGAGTAAACTACGTGTAAAGTAGGAGTAAGGCAGGAGTACATTAGCCAATCACATGCAGCCCATTGTGTAAATAATGTATATAAAGCAGCTACTTTGAGGGAACATCTATTCCTCCTCACCACTATGAGCTGAATAAAGAGCATGAAATCCACTCTCAACTCAGAGTATATTTCATTCTCAAACTTGGCAATTCACTCAAAAATGGTGCCATACGGTTGCAAATGCTCCCATGAAAGGTTTGGCGGTTGAAACAGAAGGCTTTTTATCACAGGAAAAGAAATCAGCCCTCGACAAGTTAACCGGTAGAAATTTTTTTTAAAAAAAACACGCTAAGCCCCGGGATCACAATTTCATCAAAAATCTGACTTTTGGCAATTCACTCAAAAATGGTGCCAAACGGTTGCACATGGTCCCCTGAGAGGTTTGGCGGTTGAAACAGAAGGCTTTTTATCACAGGACAGGAAATCAGCCCTCAACAACTTAACCGGGAGAAAAAGATTTTTTTGAAAAAATTGCTAATGCTCCCCTGAGATGTTGTCCACCGCCTGTGCACCGTCCCTCAGACCATGTGGTGTAAGAGAAAAATGAACAAATTCCTATGCCCCACAAGTAACCCAGAGATGCATTTTAAATAAATGCACACATAAAGTAGGAGTAAAGTAGGAGTAAACTAGGAGTAAAGTAGGAGTAAAGTAGGTGTAAAGTAGGTGTAAAGTAGGTGTAAACTAGGAGTAAAGTAGGTGTAAACTAGGAGTAAAGTAGGTGTAAACTAGGAGTAAAGTAGGTGTACACTAGGAGTAAACTAGGTGTAAACTAGGAGTAAAGTAGGTGTACACTAGGAGTAAACTAGGTGTAAACTAGGTGTAAAGTAGGAGTAAAGTAGGTGTAAACTAGGAGTAAACTAGGAGTAGACTAGGAGTAGACTAGGTGTAAAGGAGGAGTAAACTAGGTGTAAAGGAGGAGTAAGGCAGGAGTAAATTAGCCAATCACATGCAGCCCATTGTGTAAATAATGTATATAAAGCAGATATTTGGAGGGAACATCCATTCGTCCTCACCACTATGAGCTGAATAAAGAGCATGAAATCCACTTTTGATTTCATCAAAAATCTGACTTTCGGCAATTCACTCAAAAATGGTGCCAAACGGTTGCACATGCTCCCCTGAGAGGTTTGGCGGTCGAAACAGAAGGCTTTATATCACAGAGCAAGAAATCAGCAATGGACAACTTAACCGGCAGAAAATTGGTGCTAAACGGTTGCAAATGCTCCCGAAAGAGGTTTGGCGGTCGAAACAGAAGGCTTTTTATCACAGCACAAGAAATCAGCCCTCAACAACTTAACCGGCAGAAAAAGATTTTTTTTCAAAAAAATCCCTAAGCCCCGGGGTCACAATTTCATCAAAAATCTGACTTTCGGCAATTCACTCAAAAATGGTGCCAAACGGTTGCACATGCTCCCCTGAGATGTTTGGCGGTCGAAACAGAAGGCTTTTTATCACGGGAAAAGATATCAGCCCTCGATAACTTAACCGGCAGAAAAAGATTTTTTTGAAAAAATTGCTATTGCTCCCCTGAGATGTTGTCCACCGCCTGTGCACCGTCCCTCAGACCATGTGGTGTAAAAGAAAAATGAACAAATTCCTATGCCCCACAAGTAACCCAGAGATGAATTTTAAATAAATGCACACATAAAGTAGGAGTAAAGTAGGTGTAAACTAGGAGTAAACTAGGTGTAAAGTAGGTGTAAACTAGGAGTAAACGAGGAGTAAAGTAGGTGTAAACTAGGAGTAAACTAGGTGTAAACTAGGTGTAAAGTAGGTGTAAAGAAGGAGTAGAGTAGGTGTAAAGGAGGAGGAAACTAGGTGTAAATTAGGAGTAAGGCAGGAGTAAATTAGCCAATCACATGCAGCCCATTGTGTAAATAATGTATATAAAGCAGATACTTTGAGGGAACATCCATTCGTCCTCACCACTATGAGCTGAATAAAGAGCATGAAATCCACTCTCGACTCAGAGTATATTTCATTCTCAAACCCTCCAACACTTCTCTGATGAAAAAAGGGATGTCCTATTCAATATTAAATAAATAATAATAATAGTTTTATTATTTATACCCCACCCATCTGACTGGGTCGTGCCAGCCACGCTCTGCAGCTTGCAGGATAAAATAATAAAACATGAAACTTTTTTTAACTATATGCCTACTATATGGAAGTTAACAACTGGACAACAGAAATGGATTGTACACACTCTAATGGTAGCTGAGAGGCTGATATTGATAAACTGGAAGAGTAAAGAGATGGTCTCCTTTATTCGGTGGATTGATAATATGGTAACACTTGCAACCTGTGAACGGACTGCTTACAAACATAGACTGCTTGGATAAATACGACAGTATTACGAATGAATTTATACAAAATGTAGTTGACTAATTTATATTAGGGCGCGGTCAAAATTTCATCAAAAATCTGACTTTTGGCAATTCACTCAAAAATGGTGCCAAACGGTTGCAAATGCTCCCATGAAAGGTTTGGCAGTTGAAACAGAAGGCTTTTTATCACAGGACAAGAAATCAGCCCTCGACAACTTAACCCGCAGAAAAAGATTTTTTTGAAAAAATCCCTAAGCCCCGGGGTCACAATTTCACCAAAAATTTGACTTTCGGCATTTCACTCAAAAATGGTGCCAAAGGGTTGCAAATGCTCCCCTGAGAGGTTTGGCGGGGAAAATAGAAGGCTTTTTATCGCAGGACAGGAAATCAGCCCTCGACAACTTTATCCGTAGAAAAAGATTTCATCAAAAATCTGACTTTCGGCATTTCACTCAAAAATGGTGCCAAAGGGTTGCAAATGCTCCCCTGAGAGGTTTGGCGGGGAAAATAGAAGGCTTTTTATCACAGGACAGGAAATCAGCCCTCGACAGCTTAACCGGGAGAAAAAGATTTTTTTGAAAAAATTGCTAATGCTCCCCTGAGATGTTGTCCACCGCCTGTGCACCGTCCCCAGACCATGTGGTGTAAGAGAAAAATGAACAAATCCCTATGCCCCACAAGTAACCCAGAGATGCATTTTAAATAAATGCACACATAAAGTAGGTGTAAAGTAGGTGTAAACTAGGTGTAAACTAGGTGTAAAGTAGGTGTAAACTAGGAGTAAAGTAGGAGTAAACTAGGTGTAAACTAGGAGTAGACAAGGTGTAAAGTAGGAGTAAACTAGGTGTAAACTAGGAGTAGACTAGGAGTAAAGTAGGTGTAAACTAGGAGTAAACTAGGTGTAAACTAGGAGTAGACTAGGTGTAAAGGAGGAGTAAACTAGGTGTAAAGGAGGAGTAAGGCAGGAGTAAATTAGCCAATCACATGCAGCCCATTGTGTAAATAATGTATATAAAGCAGATATTTTGAGGGAACATCCATTCGTCCTCACCACTATGAGCTGAATAAAGAGCATGAAATCCACTTTTGATTTCATCAAAAATCTGACTTTCGGCAATTCACTCAAAAATGGTGCCAAACGGTTGCACATGCTCCCCTGAGAGGTTTGGCGGTCGAAACAGAAGGCTTTATATCACAGATCAAGAAATCAGCAATGGACAACTTAACCGGCAGAAAATTGGTGCTAAACGGTTGCAAATGCTCCCCTGAGATGTTTGGCCGTCGAAACAGACGGCTTTTCATCACGGGAAAATAAATCAGCCGTCGATAACTTCACCGGCAGAAAAAGATTTTTTTCAAAAAATCCCTTAGCCCCGGAGTCACAATTTCATCAAAAATCTGACTTTGGGCAATTCACTCAAAAATGGTGCCAAAATGTTGCACATGCTCCCCTGAGATGTTTGGCCGTCGAAACAGACGGCTTTTCATCACGGGAAAATAAATCAGCCGTCGATAACTTCACCGGCAGAAAAAGATTTTTTTCAAAAAATCCCTTAGCCCCGGAGTCACAATTTCATCAAAAATCTGACTTTGGGCAATTCACTCAAAAATGGTGCCAAACGGTTGCACATGCTCCCCTGAGAGGTTTGGTGGTCGAAACAGAAGGCTTTTTATCAAGGAAAAAGAAATCAGCCCTCGACAACTTAACTGGCAGAAAAAGATTTTTTTGAAAAAATCCCAATTTCATCAAAAATCTGACTTTCGGCAATTCACTCGAAAATGGTGCCAAACGGTTGAAAAAGCGCCCCTGAGAACTTTGGCCCTCGAAACAGAAGACATTATATCACAGAGCAAGAAATCAGCCATGGACAACTTGACCGGGACAAAAATGGTGCCAAACGTTTGCAAATGCTCCCGTGAGAGGTTTGGCGTTCGAAACAGAAGGCTTTTTATCACAGGAAAAGAAATCAGCCCTCGACAACTTAACCGGCAGAGAAAGATTTTTTTAAAAAAATTCCTAAGCCCCGGGGTCACAATTTCATCAAAAATCTGACTTTAGGCAAGTCACTCAAAAATGGTGCCAAACGGTTGCAAATGCGCCCCTCAGAGGTTTGGCGGTCGAAACAGAAGGCTTTATATCACAGAGCAAGAAATCAGGCATGGACAATTTAACCGTTAGAAAAATGGTGCCAAACGGTTGCAAATGCTCCCGTGACAGGTTTGGCGGTCGAAACAGAAGGCTTTTTATCACAGGAAAAGAAATCAGCCCTCGACAACTTAACCAGCAGAAAAAGATTCTTTTGAAATAATTCCTAAGCCTCGGGGTCACAATTTCATCAAAGATCTGACTTTTGGCATTTCACTCAAAAATGGTGCCAAATGTTTGCAAATGCTCCCCTGAGAAGTTTGGCGGTCAAAACAGAAGGCTTTTTATCACGGGAAAGGAAATCAGCCCTCGACAGCTTAACCGGGAGAAAAAGATTTTTTTGAAAAAATCCCTAAGCCCCGGGGTCACAATTTCATAAAAAATCTGACTTTAGGCAAGTCACTCAAAAATGGTGCCAAACGGTTGCAAATGCTCCCCTGAGAGGTTTGGCGGTCGAAACAGAAGGCTTTATATCACAGAGCAAGAAATCAGCAATGGACAACTTAACCGGCAGAAAATTGGTGCTAAACGGTTGCAAATGCTCCCGAAAGAGGTTTAGAGGTCGAAACAGAAGGCTTTTTATCACAGGAAAAGAAATCAGCCCTCGAAAACTTAACCGGCAGAAAAAGATTTTTTTGAAAAAATTCCTAAGCCCTGGGGTCACAATTTCATCAAAAATCTTACTTTCGGCAATTCACTCAAAAATGGTGCCAAACGGTTGCAAATGCTCCCCTGAGATGTTTGGCTGTTGAAACAGAAGGATTTTCATCACGGGAAAAGAAATCAGCCCTCGACAACTTAACCGGCGGAAAAAGATTTTTTTGAAAAAATCCCTAAGCCCCGGGGTCACAATTTCATCAAAAATCTGACTTTCGGCAATTCACTCAAAAATGGTGCCAAACGGTTGCAAATGCTCCCCTGAGAGGTTTGGCGGTCGAAACAGAAGGCTTTTTATCAGAGAGCGAGAAATCAGCCATGGACAACATAACCGGCAGAAAAAGATGTTTTTGAAAAAATCCCTAAGCCGCGGAGTCACAATTTCATCAAAAATCAGACTTTCGGCAATTCACTCAAAAATGGTGCAAAACGGTTGCAAATGCTCCCCTGAGAGGTTTGGCCATCAAAAGAGAAGGCTTTATATCACAGAGCAAGAAATCAACTATGGACAATTTAACTGGCAGAAAAATGGTGCCAAACGGTTGCAAATGCTCCCCTGAGAGGTTTGGCGGTCGAAACAAAAGGCTTTTTATCACGGGAAAAGAAATCAGCCCAAAAGAACTTAACCGGCAGAAAAAGATTTTTTTGAAAAAATCCCTAAGCCCCGGGGTCACAATTTCATCAAAAATCTGACTTTCGGCAATTCACTCAAAAATGCTTCCAAACGGTTGAAAATGCTCCCCTGAGAGTTTTGGCCGTCGAAACAGAAGGCTTTATATCACAGAGCAAGAAATCAGCCATGGACAACTTAACCGGCAGAAAAATGGTGCCAAACGGTTGCCAATGGTCCCCTGAGATGTTTGGCGGTCGAAACAGAAGGCTTTTTATCAAGGAAAAAGGAATCAGCCCTCGACAACTTAACTGGCAGAAAAAGATTTTTTTGAAAAAATCCCTAAGCCCCGGCGTCAGAATTTCATCAAAAATCTGACTTTCGGCAATTCACTCAAAAATGGTGCCAAACGGTTGCAAATGCTCCCCTGAGATGTTTGGCCGTCGAAACAGACGGCTTCTCATCACGGGAAAATAAATCAGCCGTCGATAACTTAACCGGCAGAAAAAGATTTTTTTCAAAAAATCCCTTAGCCCCGGAGTCACAATTTCATCAAAAATCTGACTTTCGGCAATTCACTCAAAAATGGTGCAAAACGGTTGCAAATGCTCCCCTGAGAGGTTTGGCCATGAAAAGAGAAAGCTTTATATCACAGAGCAAGAAATCAACTATGGACAATTTAACTGGCAGAAAAATGGTGCCAAACGGTTGCAAATGCTCCCCTGAGAGGTTTGGCGGTCGAAACAAAAGGCTTTTTATCACGGGAAAAGAAATCAGCCCAAAAGAACTTAACCGGCAGAAAAAGATTTTTTTGAAAAAATCCCTAAGCCCCGGGGTCACAATTTCATCAAAAATCTGACTTTCGGCAATTCACTCAAAAATGCTGCCAAACGGTTGAAAATGCTCCCCTGAGAGTTTTGGCCGTCGAAACAGAAGGCTTTATATCACAGAGCAAGAAATCAGCCATGGACAACTTAACCGGCAGAAAAATGGTGCCAAACGGTTGCCAATGGTCCCCTGAGATGTTTGGCGGTCGAAACAGAAGGCTTTTTATCAAGGAAAAAGGAATCAGCCCTCGACAACTTAACTGACAGAAAAAGATTTTTTTGAAAAAATCCCTAAGCCCCGGCGTCAGAATTTCATCAAAAATCTGACTTTCGGCAATTCACTCAAAAATGGTGCCAAACGGTTGCAAATGCTCCCCTGAGATGTTTGGCCGTCGAAACAGACGGCTTTTCATCACGGGAAAATAAATCAGCCGTCGATAACTTAACCGGCAGAAAAAGATTTTTTTCAAAAAATCCCTTAGCCCCGGAGTCACAATTTCATCAAAAATCTGACTTTGGGCAATTCACTCAAAAATGGTGCCAAACGGTTGCACATGCTCCCCTGAGAGGTTTGGTGGTCGAAACAGAAGGCTTTTTATCAAGGAAAAACAAATCAGCCCTCGACAACTTAACTGGCAGAAAAAGATTTTTTTGAAAAATTCCCTAAGCCCCGGCGTCACAATTTCATCAAAAATCTGACTTTCGGCAATTCACTCGAAAATGGTGCCAAACGGTTGCAAAAGCGCCCCTGAGAACTTTGGCCCTCGAAACAGAAGACATTATATCACAGAGCAAGAAATCAGCCATGGACAACTTGACCGGGACAAAAATGGTGCCAAACGTTTGCAAATGCTCCCGTGAGAGGTTTGGCGTTCGAAAGAGAAGGCTTTTTATCACAGGAAAAGAAATCAGCCCTCGACAACTTAACCGGCAGAGAAAGATTTTTTTAAAAAAATTCCTAAGCCCCGGGGTCACAATTTCATCAAAAATCTGACTTTAGGCAAGTCACTCAAAAATGGTGCCAAACGGTTGCAAATGCGCCCCTGAGAGGTTTGGCGGTCGAAACAGAAGGCTTTATATCACAGAGCAAGAAATCAGCCATGGACAATTTAACCGTTAGAAAAATGGTGCCAAACGGTTGCAAATGCTCCCGTGACAGGTTTGGCGGTCGAAACAGAAGGCTTTTTATCACAGGAAAAGAAATCAGCCCTCGACAACTTAACCAGCAGAAAAAGATTCTTTTGAAATAATTCCTAAACCCCGGGGTCACAATTTCATCAAAGATCTGACTTTCGGCATTTCACACAAAAATGGTGCCAAATGTTTGCAAATGCTCCCCTGAGAGGTTTGGCGGTCAAAACAGAAGGCTTTTTATCACGGGAAAGGAAATCAGCCCTCGACAACTTAACCGGGAGAAAAAGATTTTTTTGAAAAAAAATCCCTAAGCCCCGGGGTCACAATTTCATCAAAAATCTGACTTTCGGCAATTCACTCAAAAATGGTGCCAAACGGTTGCACATGCTCCCCTGAGATGTTTGGCGGTCGAAATAGAAGGCTTTTCATCACGGGAAAAGATATCAGCCCTCGATAACTTAACCGGCAGAAAAAGATTTTTTTTCAAAAAAAATCCCTAAGCCCCGGGGTCACAATTTCATCAAAAATCTGACTTTCGGCAATTCACTCAAAAATGGTGCCAAACGGTTGCACATGCTCCCCTGAGATGTTTGGCGGTCGAAACAGAAGGCTTTTTATCACGGGAAAAGATATCAGCCCTCGACAACTTAACCGGGAGAAAAAGATTTTTTTGAAAAAATTGCTAATGCTCCCCTGAGATGTTGTCCACCGCCTGTGCACCGTCCCTCAGAGCATGTGGTGTAAGAGAAAAATGAACAAATTCCTATGCCCCACAAGTAACCCAGAGATGCATTTTAAATAAATGCACACATAAAGTAGGAGTAAAGTAGGTGTAAACTAGGAGTAAACTAGGAGTAAACTAGGTGTGCAGTAGGTGTAAAGTAGGAGTAAAGTAGGTGTAAACTAGGAGTAAATTAGGTGTAAACCAGGAGTAAACTAGGTGTAAACTAGGAGTAAACTAGGAGTAAACTAGGTGTAAACTAGGAGTAGACTAGGTGTAAAGTAGGAGTAGACTAGGTGTAAAGGAGGAGTAGACTAGGTGTAAAGGAGGAGTAAGGCAGGAGTAAATTAGCCAATCACATGCAGCCTATTGTGTAAATAATGTATATAAAGCAGATACTTTGAGGGAACATCCATTCATCCTCACCACTATGAGCTGAATAAAGAGCATGAAATCCACTCTCGACTCAGAGTATATTTCATTCTCAAACCCTCCAACACTTCTCTGATGAAAAAAGGGATGTCCTATTCAATATTAAATAAATAATAATAGTTTTGTTATTTATACCCCACCCATCTGACTGGGTCGTGCCAGCCACGCTCTGCAGCTTGCAGGATAAAATAATATACAATAAAACATGAAACTTTTTTTCACTATATGGCTACTATATGAAAGTTAACAACTGGACAACAGAAATGGATTGTACACACTCTAATGGTAGCTGAGAGGCTGATATTGATAAACTGGAAGAGTAAAGAGATGATCTCCTTTAATCGGTGGATTGATAATATGGTAACACTTGCAACCTGTGAACGGACTGCTTACAAACATAGACTGCTTGGATAAATACGACAGTATTTCGAATGAATTTATACAAAATGTAGTTGACTAATTTATATTAGGGCGCGGTCACAATTTCATCAAAAATCTGACTTTTGGCAATTCACTCAAAAATGGTGCCAAATGTTTGGAATTACTCCCCTGAGAGGTTTGGTGGTCGAAACAGAAGGCTTTTTATCACAGGAAAAGAAATTAGCCCTCGACAACCTAACCAGAAGAAAAAGATTTTTTTAAGAAAATCCCTAAGCCCCGGGGTCACAATTTCATAAAAAATCTGACTTTAGGCAATTCACTCAAAAATAGTGCCAAACGGTTGCAAATGGTCCCCTGAGAGGTTTGGCGGTCGAAACAGAAGGGTTTTTATCGCAGGACAGGAAATCAGCCCTCGACAACTTCATCCGTAGAAAAAGATATCATCAAAAATCTGACTTTTGGCAATTCACTCAAAAGTGGTGCCAAACGGTTGCAAATGCTCCCCTGAGAGGTTTGGCGGGGGAAACAGAAGGCTTTTTATCGCAGGACAGGAAAGCAGCCCTCGACAACTTCATCCGTAGAAAAAGATTTCATCAAAAATCTGACTTTCGGCAATTCACTCAAAAATGGTGCCAAACGGTTGAAAAAGCGCCCCTGAGAAGTTTGGTGGTCGAAACAGAAGGCTTTTTATCACAGGACTGGAAATCAGCCCTCAACAACTTAACCGGGAGAAAAAGATTTTTTTGAAAAAATCGCTAATGCTCCCCTGAGATGTTGTCCACCGCCTGTGCACCGTCCCTCGGACCATGTGGTGTAAGAAAAAAATGAACAAATTCCTATGCCCCACAAGTAACCCAGAGATGCATTTTAAATAAATGCACACATAAAGTAGGAGTAAAGTAGGAGTAAAGTAGGTGTAAACTAGGAGTAAACTAGGAGTAAAGTAGGTGTAAACTAGCAGTAAAGTAGGAGTAGACTAGGTGTAAAGCAGGTGTGAACTAGGAGTAAACTAGGTGTAAAGTAGGAGTAAGGCAGGAGTAAATTAGCCAATCACATGCAGCCCATTGTGTAAATAATGTATATAAAGCAGATACTTTGAGGGAACATCCATTCCTCCTCACCACTATGAGCTGAATAAAGAGCTTGAAATCCACTCTCTGAGAGGCTGATATTGATAAACTGGACGAGTAAAGAGATGATCTCCTTTAATCGGTGGATTGATAATATGGTAACACTTGCAACCTGTGAACGGACTGCTTACAAACATAGACTGCTTGGATAAATACGACAGTATTACTGTCAGCGCTGCCCAAGGTCCCAGCTCACACAAGACCAACGCTGCTTCTTCCTCAAGTTAAAAAGTCTTTATTGAAGTTCAGTTTCATTTCCAGACGCGCAGCGCGCAACGCTACGTCTATCCATCAGACCGTAGAAGTCCCATCTGAATCTCCTCCCCCCTGACACCAGCTTAAGATTCTAGCCTTACTCCACCTCTTCCTCTGTTCCTTCTTTCTCTGGGTCCTTCTGCTAGTCGAAGTCGGTCGAAACAGAAGGCTTTTTATCACAGGACAAGAAACCAGCCCTCAATAACTTAAGCTGTTGAATTTTTTTTTTTTTTTGAAAAAATCCCTAAGCCCCGGGGTCACAATTTCATCAAAAATCTGACTTTCGGCCATTCACTCAAAAATGGTGCCAAACGGTTGTAAATGCTCCCCTGAGAGGTTTGGCGGTCAAAACAGAAGGCTTTTTATCACGGGAAAGGAAATCAGCCCTCGACAACTTAACCGGGAGAAAAAGATTTTTTTGAAAAAAAATCCCTAAGCCCCGGGGTCACAATTTCATCAAAAATCTGACTTTCGGCAATTCACTCAAAAATGGTGCCAAACGGTTGCACATGCTCCCCTGAGATGTTTGGCGGTCGAAACAGAAGGCTTTTTATCACGGGAAAAGATATCAGCCCTCGACAACTTAACCGGGAGAAAAAATTTTTTTGAAAAAATTGCTAATGCTCCCCTGAGATGTTGTCCACCGCCTGTGCACCGTCCCTCAGACCATGTGGTGTAAGAGAAAAATGAACAAATTCCTATGCCCCACAAGTAACCCAGAGATGCATTTTAAATAAATGCACACATAAAGTAGGAGTAAAGTAGGTGTAAACTAGGAGTAAACTAGGTGTGCAGTAGGTGTAAAGTAGGAGTAAAGTAGGAGTAAAGTAGGAGTAAAGTAGGTGTAAACTAGGAGTAAATTAGGTGTAAACCAGGAGTAAACTAGGTGTAAACTAGGAGTAAACTAGGGGTAAACTAGGTGTAAACTAGGAGTAGACTAGGTGTAAAGTAGGAGTAGACTAGGTGTAAAGGAGGAGTAGACTAGGTGTAAAGGAGGAGTAAGGCAGGAGTAAATTAGCCAATCACATGCAGCCTATTGTGTAAATAATGTATATAAAGCAGATACTTTGAGGGAACATCCATTCATCCTCACCACTATGAGCTGAATAAAGAGCATGAAATCCACTCTCGACTCAGAGTATATTTCATTCTCAAACCCTCCAACACTTCTCTGATGAAAAAAGGGATGTCCTATTCAATATTAAATAAATAATAATAGTTTTGTTATTTATACCCCACCCATCTGACTGGGTCGTGCCAGCCACGCTCTGCAGCTTGCAGGATAAAATAATATACAATAAAACATGAAACTTTTTTTCACTATATGGCTACTATATGAAAGTTAACAACTGGACAACAGAAATGGATTGTACACACTCTAATGGTAGCTGAGAGGCTGATATTGATAAACTGGAAGAGTAAAGAGATGGTCTCCTTTAATCGGTGGATTGATAATATGGTAACACTTGCAACCTGTGAACGGACTGCTTACAAACATAGACTGCTTGGATAAATACGACAGTATTACGAATGAATTTATACAAAATGTAGTTGACTAATTTAAATTAGGGCGCGGTCACAATTTCATCAAAAATCTGACTTTTGGCAATTCACTCAAAAATGGTACCAAGCGGTTGCAAATGCTCCCCTGAGAGGTTTGGCAGTTGAAACAGAAGGCTTTTTATCACAGGACAGGAAATCAGCCCTCGACAACTTAACCGGGAGAAAGAGATTTTTTTGAAAAAATCCCTAAGCCCCGGGGTCACAATTTCATAAAAAATCTGACTTTTGGCAATTCACTCAAAAATGGTGCCAATCGGTTGCAGATTCTCCCCTGAGAGGTTTGGCGGTCGAAACAGAAGGCTTCTTATCACAGGAAAATAAATCAGCCCTCGACAACTTAACCGGCAGAAAAAGATTTTTTTGAAAAAATCCCTAAGCCGCAGGGTCACAATTTCATCAAAAATCTGACTTTCGGCAATTCACTCAAAAATGGTGCCAAACGGTTGCAAATGCTCCCCTGAGAGGTTTGGCGGTCGAAACAGAAGGCTTTATATCACAGAGCAAGAAATCAGCAATGGACATTTAACCGGCAGAAAAATGGTGCTAAACGGTTGCAAATGCTCCCGAGAGAGCTTTGGAGGTCGAAACAGAAGGCTTTTTATCACAGGAAAAGAAATCAGCCCTCGACAACTTAACCGGCAGAAAAAGATTTTTTTGAAAAAATTCCTAAGCCCTGGGGTCACAATTTCATCAAAAATCTGACTTTCGTCAATTCACTCAAAAATGGTGCCAAACAGTTGCGAATGCTCCCCTGAGAGGTTTGGCGGTCGAAACAGAACGCTTTTAATGAAGGGAAAAGAAATCAGCCCTCGATAACTTAACCTTCAGAAAAATATTTTTTTGAAAAAATCCCTAAGCCCCGGGGTCACAATTTCATCAAAAATCTGACTTTCGGCAATTCACTCAAAAATGGTGCCAAACGGTTGCACATACTCCCCTGAGAGGTTTGGCGGTCGAAACAGAACGCTTTTAATGAAGGGAAAAGAAATCAGCCCTCGACAACTTAACCAGCAGAAAAAGATTCTTTTGAAATAATTCCTAAGCCCCGGGGTCACAATTTCATCAAAGATCTGACTTTCGGCATTTCACTCAAAAATGGTGCCAAATGTTTGCAAATGCTCCCCTGAGAGGTTTGGCGGTCAAAACAGAAGGCTTTTTATCACGGGAAAGGAAATCAGCCCTCGACAACTTAACCGGGAGAAAAAGATTTTTTTGAAAAAAAATCCCTAAGCCCCGGGGTCACAATTTCATCAAAAATCTGACTTTCGCTAATTCACTCAAAAATGGTGCCAAACGGTTGCACATGCTCCCCTGAGATGTTTGGCGGTCGAAATAGAAGGCTTTTCATCACGGGAAAAGATATCAGCCCTCGATAACTTAACCGGCAGAAAAAGATTTTTTTCAAAAAATCCCTAAGCCCCGGGGTCACAATTTCATCAAAAAATCTGACTTTCGGCAATTCACTCAAAAATGGTGCCAAAATGTTGCACATGCACCCCTGAGAAGTTTGGCGGTTGAAACAGAAGGCTTTTTATCACAGCACAAGAAATCAGCCCTCAACAACTTAACCGGCAGAAAAAGATTTTTTTTCAAAAAAATCCCTAAGCCCCGGGGTCACAATTTCATCAAAAATCTGACTTTCGGCAATTCACTCAAAAATGGTGCCAAACGGTTGCACATGCTCCCCTGAGAGGTTTGGCGGTCGAAACAGAAGGCTTTTTATCACGGGAAAAGATATCAGCCCTCGATAACTTAACCGGCAGAAAAAGATTTTTTTGAAAAAATTGCTAATGCTCCCCTGAGATGTTGTCCACCGCCTGTGCACCGTCCCTCAGACCATGTGGTGTAAGAGAAAAATGAACAAATTCCTATGCCCCACAAGTAACCCAGAGATGAATTTTAAATAAATGCACATATAAAGTATGAGTAAAGTAGGTGTAAACTAGGAGTAAACTAGGTGTAAAGTAGGTGTAAAGTAGGTGTAAAGAAGGAGTAGAGTAGGTGTAAAGGAGGAGGAAACTAGGTGTAAATTAGGAGTAAGGCAGGAGTAAATTAGCCAATCACATGCAGCCCATTGTGTAAATAATGTATATAAAGCAGATACTTTGAGGGAACATCCATTCGTCCTCACCACTATGAGCTGAATAAAGAGCATGAAATCCACTCTCGACTCAGAGTATATTTCATTCTCAAACCCTCCAACACTTCTCTGATGAAAAAAGGGATGTCCTATTCAATATTAAATAAATAATAATAATAGTTTTGTTATTTATACCCCACCCATCTGACTGGGTCCTGCCAGCCACGCTCTGCAGCTTGCAGGATAAAATAATATACAATAAAACATGAAACTTTTTTTCACTATATGCCTACTATATGGAAGTTAACAACTGGACAACAGAAATGGATTGTACACACTCTAATGGTAGCTGAGAGGCTGATATTGATAAACTGGAAGAGTAAAGAGATGATCTCCTTTAATCGGTGGATTGATAATATGGTAACACTTGCAACCTGTGAACGGACTGCTTACAAACATAGACTGCTTGGATAAATACGACAGTATTTCGAATGAATTTATACAAAATGTAGTTGACTAATTTATATTAGGGCGCGGTCACAATTTCATCAAAAATCTGACTTTTGGCAATTCACTCAAAAATGGTGCCAAATGTTTGGAATTACTCCCCTGAGAGGTTTGGTGGTCGAAACAGAAGGCTTTTTATCACAGGAAAAGAAATTAGCCCTCGACAACCTAACCAGAAGAAAAAGATTTTTTTAAGAAAATCCCTAAGCCCCGGGGTCACAATTTCATAAAAAATCTGACTTTAGGCAATTCACTCAAAAATAGTGCCAAACGGTTGCAAATGGTCCCCTGAGAGGTTTGGCGGTCGAAACAGAAGGGTTTTTATCGCAGGACAGGAAATCAGCCCTCGACAACTTCATCCGTAGAAAAAGATATCATCAAAAATCTGACTTTTGGCAATTCACTCAAAAATGGTGCCAAACGGTTGCAAATGCTCCCCTGAGAGGTTTGGCGGGGGAAACAGGAGGCTTTTTATCGCAGGACAGGAAAGCAGCCCTCGACAACTTCATCCGTAGAAAAAGATTTCATCAAAAATCTGACTTTCGGCAATTCACTCAAAAATGGTGCCAAACGGTTGCAAATGGTCCCCTGAGAAGTTTGGTGGTCGAAACAGAAGGCTTTTTATCACAGGACTGGAAATCAGCCCTCAACAACTTAACCGGGAGAAAAAGATTTTTTTGAAAAAATCGCTAATGCTCCCCTGAGATGTTGTCCACCGCCTGTGCACCGTCCCTCGGACCATGTGGTGTAAGAAAAAAATGAACAAATTCCTATGCCCCACAAGTAACCCAGAGATGCATTTTAAATAAATGCACACATAAAGTAGGAGTAAAGTAGGAGTAAAGTAGGTGTAAACTAGGAGTAAACTAGGTGTAAACTAGGAGTAAAGTAGGTGTAAACTAGGAGTAAAGTAGGAGTAGACTAGGTGTAAAGCAGGTGTGAACTAGGAGTAAACTAGGTGTAAAGTAGGAGTAAGGCAGGAGTAAATTAGCCAATCACATGCAGCCCATTGTGTAAATAATGTATATAAAGCAGATACTTTGAGGGAACATCCATTCCTCCTCACCACTATGAGCTGAATAAAGAGCTTGAAATCCACTCTCTGAGAGGCTGATATTGATAAACTGGACGAGTAAAGAGATGATCTCCTTTAATCGGTGGATTGATAATATGGTAACACTTGCAACCTGTGAACGGACTGCTTACAAACATAGACTGCTTGGATAAATACGACAGTATTACTGTCAGCGCTGCCCAAGGTCCCAGCTCACACAAGACCAACGCTGCTTCTTCCTCAAGTTAAAAAGTCTTTATTGAAGTTCAGTTTCATTTCCAGACGCGCAGCGCGCAACGCTACGTCTATCCATCAGACCGTAGAAGTCCCATCTGAATCTCCTCCCCCCTGACACCAGCTTAAGATTCTAGCCTTACTCCACCTCTTCCTCTGTTCCTTCTTTCTCTGGGTCCTTCTGCTAGTCGGAGTCTCAGCCCTCCTAGATTCTTCTGACGCTGATTCTGCCGACTCTTCTCCCCCCCTCCTTCGGGCTTTAGGACCTGGCTCCCAATCCGGGTTTTCTGCTGTCCCGCGCTCCTCCACATTTGAACTTGGCGCGTGCGCGCAGCCTCCCACTTTCCTTCTGACCGTTACACTTGTGTCACTGCTCCCCCTTTCGGGGAGGCTAGCTGGACCTGGCCTTCCCTCCGTTTCCCCACTCCCCGATGGAGGAGAAGCTGGTCCTGACTCACGTGACTCTTCCCCCCCACTGTGCTCTGGTGGGGGAACTGGCCCTACTCCTCCGCTACTCCTTTGGGACTCCCCTCTGGTTCCTTGTTTATGGATCGTCCCCCCTGGGACTCGCCTCGCCCTTACCATAGGCGCCCCCTCCTGGGAATCTTCTGATTCGCTGGAGAAGCTCATGGAATCTCTCGGTCCACTGTCATATTCCCCTACGCTCCCCTCTGATTCCTCTCCTCCGCTCTCTATTTGCTCTCTCCCCTGCTCTTCTGCTCCTGAGCCTCTGACAGCCATCCCCCCCTCGAAGCCCCCCCTTCCCCCCTCCCCCTCTTCGGGTGTGGGTTCCAGGTGCTCCAGCGCTGGGGGTGTGAGTGCTGGCTTCCGTTCTCTCCCCCTGGTGTGCAACCGGCCAGCGGGATCAGGCCCCCCCACGATGGGTTCGTCGACGTCGACTTCCTCTGCTTCCATTTCTCTGCTGTCGTGCTCAAAACCAAGATCCTCCCACCACACGTCCATGTCCACCTCTCCACCCGGTCCCTCGGGTGAGGCTGTGTGCAAGGGCCCCCTCAGCAGTTCCCTGCTCCACCCCACTTCTGGTTGAGTGTCCCACCAATAGGAGCGGTCCGTGGCAAACCCGGAGAGCGACCCCTCCGGGGAGCTCATCCCCGGCGTCGGCTCCTCATCTGAGGAGAAACCTTGGAACGTGCTGGCTGACAGTGTGGGTGTGAAAAGCCAGTCGTCGAAATACTCCGCCGGCATGGGTCTGTGTGGGAAGATCGAATGGAACTCGTCTTTGAGGTAGTGCTCCTCCACGGCGTAGCACGGCACCCACTCGTTGGCGCTGGCCGGAGTACCCTCCCTGGCGAGGAGATATTCAACTCCCTCTTCCCCCCATCTGGAGTCCAAAATCTGCGTGACCTCGTTGAGTGGCGTCGCCCTCTGTGGTCCCTCCCTTGTTGGCGATGGGCTACGTGGGGCTGGTGCGGTCCCTGGCGCCTGAAACCTGTGGGGTGCCTTGTAAGGCGTGAGCACTGACCTGTGAAAGACTGGGTGCATTCTGGAGCCCTCCGGGAGTGTCAACCGGTAGGCCACTGGATTGATTTGTGCCGCGACCTGGTAAGGTCCCAGCTGCTTGTGTCCTAGCTTCCTCTTAGCTAGTGTTCTGGCCGGCACTGCCTGAGCTGCTAACCAGACCCAGTCCCCTACCTGTATGTCTTCCCCAACCCTCCTGTGCCTGTCTGCCTGCATCTTGTAGGCGTGTTTCGCGAGTTCCAAGTGCCTTCGGAGTTGCTCATGGACCTCCTGTAACTCTGCGGCTAAGTGCTCTGCCCCCCATGGCTCCCCCTCTGCCTCAGTCTCCAACCCCGGGAAGGTTCTGGGGTGGCGCCCATTGTTGGCGAAGAACGGTGTCACCCCTGTAGACCCGTGCTTTGTGTTGTTGTAGGCAAACTCGGCTAGCGGTAGGTAGTCCACCCAGGTCGAGGGCTGTTGATTGGCGTAGCATCGCAGGTACTGCTGCATGATGGCGTTGACCCTCTCCGCTTGTCCGTTGGTCTGCGGGTGTCGTGCCGACGCTAAGTTGATCTTGACGTTCAGGATGCCCAGCAGCTTCTGCCAGAAGTTCGAGATGAATTGGCGGCCCCGGTCGGACAGGATGGACCGCGGCAGGCCGTGAGCTTTGAATACGTGGTCTATGAACAGCTTGGCGGTCTGTTCCGCTGTGGCCACCTTCGCGCACGGAATGAAATGCGCCATCTTGGTGAAGAGGTCTACGACCATGAGTACCGCTGTTTTGCCGCGCGAACTGGGCAGATCTGTAACAAAGTCCAGGGCCACTTTCTCCCATGGTTCGAGCGGCGTCTGCAGCGGTTCCAGCAGACCCGCCGGCTTCCTGTGTACTGGCTTGGCCCTTTGGCAGGTGTCACACCTGGAAACGTAATCCGCAACTTCTCCCCGCACCTTGGGCCACCAAAAGTCCCTGGTGACTAATTCCGCCGTCTTGTCCTTGCCGAAGTGCCCAGCGCTGGGCGCGTCGTGCAGCTGCTGCAAGACTCTCGCGCGAAGGTCGTCTCCCGGTACGTAGAGAGCCCCTTTGCGGAGGAGTAGTCCGTCGCGTATCTGGAACTCGTCGTCCCTCGCTGTGCCGTTTCGCACCTCCTCCATCTTGGATTGCGCAAACGAATCCGCCTGTAGCGTGCGACGGACTGCGTCCAGGTCCACTGCGGCTGAAGCGCACGCCCACACCTCTGGTGCGAAAATGTGTTTGGCCGCTGCCGGTGCCGCTTCCTCGAGATACTGCGGCTTCCTGGATAGCGCATCCGCCATGACGTTGTTGTCTCCCGGGATGTATTCTATCCGGAAATCGAAGTCAGCAAAGAACTCCGCCCAGCGGATGTGTCTCTGGTTCAGGAACTTCGCCGTGCGCCAGTACTCCAGGTTCTTGTGGTCCGTGCGGACCTGCACTGTGTGTCTTGCTCCGACGAGGAAGTGCCGCCACGCCTTGAAGGCTGCATGAATGGCCAGCAACTCCCTGTCCCAGATGGTGTAGTTCTGCTCCGACGTGCTGAGCTTCCTGGAGTAGAATGCGCACGGTCTCCAGTCCCCTTGCGGATCTTGCTGCAACAGGACCGCCCCCACCGCTCTGTCCGAGGCGTCCGTTTCAACCCTCATCGGTTTGCTGGGGTTTACGTGTAGCAGCTGTTCTTCGGACGCGAAGAGACGCTTGAGCCTCCGAAAGGACTGCTCCGCCTGGTCCGTCCAGGTGAACTTCTTCTTCTTGGAGCTGAGGGTGTCCGTGATGGCCGCCGTCTCCTTCGCGAACCCCTTGATGAACTTGCGATAAAAGTTGGCGAAACCGACGAACTTCTGGACCTCCTTCCGGTTGCGCGGGCTCTTCCAGTCCAACACTGAGCGGACCTTGGCGCTGTCCATGGCAATTCCCTTGTCGGACAGCTTGTAGCCCAGGAAATCCACCTCTGTCGTGTCGAACTGGCACTTCTCCAGTTTGGCGTAAAGTCTGTGCTCCCGTAGTCTCTGCAGGACCTCCTTGACGTCCTCCTCGTGCGCCTCCTGCGAGTCCGAAAAGATCAGGATATCATCTAAGAAGCAGACGCACTTCTTGTAGAGGAGTCCCGCTAGCACGTGGTGCATGAAAGCTTGGAAACAATGGGAGCCATTTTGGAGACCAAACGGCATGACTCTGTATTCATAGGTTCCTAAAGGCGTAAACATGGCTGTCTTCCACTCGTCGCCCTCCCGCATGCGTATAAGGTTGTAGGCCCCTCGTAGATCCAACTTGGTGAAGATCCGTCCCTTCCTCACCGTCGCGAGCAGGTCGTCAATTTTGGGCATGGGGAATGCTGTGGGCTTTGTCCTGGAATTGATGATTCTATAATCCACTATGAGCCTCCGTTGGGGCGTGTCTCTCTTCTTCACGAAAAACACGGGACTGCCCCCCACTGCTTTGGATTCCCGGATGAATCCCCGCTTCAAATTGCGATCTATGAACTCCCTGAGTTCTTGCATTTCGTCTTCAGACATGGAGTACAGTCTCCCAGTCGGCAGCGTCGCCCCTGGCAGGAGGTCAATCTTGCAGTCGTAGGGTCTGTGGGGAGGCAGCTTGTCTGCTTCCTTCTCGCAGAAGACTTCCAAAAAGGCCTTGTACTTGTTGGGCACCGCTTGCACCATGCCTAGGTGTAGCTGCGGTGCATCCTCCTGCCCATCCTCTTCCTGGCAGGTCTGGATGCAGTGCGCTGCGCAGTAGGAAGAGCAGAAGGTCAATTGCCGCTGGTACCACGCTAATGCCGGGCTGTGCCTATCCAGCCAACTCATGCCCAACACTATGGGCGTGTCCGACAGGTGGGTGACGTTGAAACTGATGACTTCACGGTGGTTCCCAATTTGCATCACCAGAGGCGGTGTCTGCTGTACCACCTCTCCTCCCAGTATCTTCCTGCCATCTACCGTGACAACATTTAGGGGCGTCGTGGCTGGCAGGAGTGCTATGCGATGCTGCTTGACGAAGTCCAACCCTACAAAGTCTGCGTTGCTACCAGAGTCAATGGTAATAGGGACCTCCAGGGTGAGCCCATCGGGCAGCTGGAGCGATGCAGTGAGTTGCACCACTGGTTTGGGTGGGAGGGGGTCTGTGGGCTGCAAAATCTCTGGGGACTGCTTCACTGACTCGCCTGGTTGAGCCCCAGTGCCTCCGTCTCCAACCAGGCTTCGCCGTTTCCCTGCTGCTCTATTCCCTGCTGAATTGCTCCTTTTACAGTTGCTGAGGCTGCAGTGTGCTTCTGGAGCCTCTGGGGACACTCTTTGGCCATGTGCAGTGCACTGTCGCAGATGTAACACTTCCTGCTCCCTCTAGGGGCCTTCGCCTTGACTGCTCCTGGTGTTTGGGCTCTGCTTGCTGTCTGAGCCCTTGCACCTCCAATTTCCATTGGCTCCTCTCCCCTCATCAGCGGAGGCGTGGACTGAGCGCGCTCTGTCTCTCTGGGTAGGAAGGGAGTCGTTCTAACTGACGTGTTTGCTCTTCGCCCCTCCTCCCTGCTCCACGGGCGTTCTTCCAGGCGCACCCCAATTGCGAGCGCCCTTTGGACTACTTCTGTGGTATTTTGGGGTCTCTCCCCCCTGGCCAGCTCATCTTTCACGGCTCCATTCAGCCCCTCCCAGAACAGATCCCTGACGGCAGCTGAGTCCTTCTGCCAGCCCAGCACATTTACTAACCCAAAAAAGCGGGAATGATACTGGCGCACCGTCGCTTTTCCTTGTCGCAATCCATGCATTTCCCTTCTAGCGACATCCACATCCACCGTTGATTTAAAGCAAGCGTCCATGGCTTCAATAAAGGCGTTTGAATCTTTGAGGGCGGGGTCATTTTCGCGTAACAAGGTTCGCAGCCACGACTTAGCTTCCCCATGCAGATGAGTGATTATGAAACCCACTTTCTCCTCCTCATCTCTAAAGTCTTTCCGAAGCAATTTGAGCGCGAAAACTACTTCTGCTCTGAAGTTAGGGTACTGCTGCAGGTTCCCGTCAAAATGGGTCACAATACTCGCCCCCCTTTTCCCGAGGCCAACTCCCTCCGGCTTGGCTCCCAGCTGCCCCTCCTTTCCCCATCTGTCCCACCTGGCTTGCAGATCCTGGCAGAGCGCAGCTGTTTCTCCTTCCTTTTTCTTAGACGCAGCCAATTCTGCGTAGAGCGTTGAGACCGCTTCCTGCAGTTGCTTGACTTTCTCCTCTGTAGTCATCTTTGCCTATCTTCGTGAGCTTGCAGAGTTTTTTTTGGAGATGGGACTTACTGTCAGCGCTGCCCAAGGTCCCAGCTCACATAAGACCAACGCTGCTTCTTCCTCAAGTTAAAAAGTCTTTATTGAAGTTCAGTCTCATTTCCAGACGCGCAGCGCGCAACGCTACGTCTATCCATCAGACCGTAGAAGTCCCATCTGAATCTCCTCCCCCCTGACACCAGCTTAAGATTCTAGCCTTACTCCACCTCTTCCTCTGTTCCTTCTTTCTCTGGGTCCTTCTGCTAGTCGGAGTCTCAGCCCTCCTAGATTCTTCTGACGCTGATTCTGCCGACTCTTCTCCCCCCCTCCTTCGGGCTTTAGGACCTGGCTCCCAATCCGGGTTTTCTGCTGTCCCGCGCTCCTCCACATTTGAACTTGGCGCGCGCGCGCAGCCTCCCACTTTCCTTCTGACCGTTACACTTGTGTCACTGCTCCCCCTTTCGGGGAGGCTAGCTGGACCAGGCCTTCCCTCCGTTTCCCCACTCCCCGATGGAGGAGAAGCTGGTCCTGACTCACGTGACTCTTCCCCCCCACTGTGCTCTGGTGGGGGAACTGGCCCTACTCCTCCGCTACTCCTTTGGGACTCCCCTCTGGTTCCTTGTTTATGGATCGTCCCCCCTGGGACTCGCCTCGCCCTTACCATAGGCGCCCCCTCCTGGGAATCTTCTGATTCGCTGGAGAAGCTCATGGAATCTCTCGGTCCACTGTCATATTCCCCTACGCTCCCCTCTGATTCCTCTCCTCCGCTCTCTATTTGCTCTCTCCCCTGCTCTTCTGCTCCTGAGCCTCTGACAATTACGAATGAATTTATACAAAATGTAGTTGACTAATTTATATTAGGGCGCGGTCACAATTTCATCAAAAATCTGACTTTTGGCAATTCACTCAAAAATGGTGCCAAACGGTTGCAAATGCTCCCATGAAAGGTTTGGCGGTTGAAACAGAAGGCTTTTTATCACAGGACAAGAAATCAGCCCTCGACAAGTTAACCGCTAGAATTTTTTTTTTAAAAAAATCGCTAAGCCCCGGGGTCACAATTTGATCAAAAATCTGACTTTTGGCAATTCACTCAAAAATGGTGCCAAACGGTTGCAAATGCTCCCATGAAAGGTTTGGCGGTTGAAACAGAAGGCTTTTTATCACAGGAAAAGAAATCAGCCCTCGACAACTCAACCGGGATAAATTTTTTTTGTTTTTGAAAAATCACTAAGCCCCGGGGTCACAATTTCATCAAAAATCTGACTGTCAGCTCTGCCCGAGGTCCCAGCTCACAGAAGACCAACGCTGCTTCGTTCTTTAGTATAAAAGTCTTTATTGAAGTTCAGTTTCACTTCCACACGCGCAGCGTGCAACGCTACATCTCTAACCTTAGACCGCTGAAGCTCCGTCTGAATCTCCTCCCCCCTGACACCAGTTTAAGACTCTAGCCTTACTCCACCTCTTGCTCTGTTCCTTCCTCCCCTGGTCTGCCTGCTCTTCGGGGTCTCACCCTTCCTAGACTCTTCTGACGCTGAGTCCCCTGACTCTTCCCCCTCCCTCCTTCGCGCTTTAGGACCTGGCTCCCAATCTGGGTTTTCTGCTGTCCCGCGCTCCTGCACATTTGAACTTGGCGCGCGCGCGCAGCCTCCCACTTTCCTTCTGACCGTTACACTTGTGTCACTGCTCCCTCCTTCGGGGAGGCTAGCTGGACCTGACCTCCCCTCCGTTTCCCCACTTTCCGATGGGGGCGTGGTCAGCCCTGACTCATCTTCTCTCCCCGCTGGAGGAGAGGCTGGTCCTGACTCATGTGACTCTTCCCCCCCACTGCGCTCTAGTGGGGGAGCTGGTCCTGATCCTCCGCTGCTCCCTTGGGAGTCCCCGCTGGCTCCTTGCTTCTGGTGCGTCACCCCTGGGACCCCCCTTGCCCTTACCATAGGCGCCCGCTTCTGGGAATCATCTGATTCGCTGGAGAAGCTCATGGAATCTCTCGGGTCACTGTCATACTCCCCTACGCTCCCCTCGGATTCCTCTCCTCCGCTCTCTATTTGCTCTCTCCCCTGCTCTTCTGCTCCTGAGCCTCTGACAATTACGAATGAATTTATACAAAATGTAGTTGACTAATTTATATTAGGGCGCGGTCACAATTTCATCAAAAATCTGACTTTTGGCAATTCAC
Organism: Podarcis filfolensis; assembly: GCF_964270895.1. Classification (NCBI taxonomy): domain Eukaryota; kingdom Metazoa; phylum Chordata; class Lepidosauria; order Squamata; family Lacertidae; genus Podarcis; species Podarcis filfolensis. The sequence goes on from NC_139608.1 coordinate 91,002,303, forward strand.
TCAAAAATGGTGCCAAACGGTTGCAAATGCTCCCATGAAAGGTTTGGCGGTTGAAACAGAAGGCTTTTTATCACAGGAAAAGAAATCAGCCCTCGACAAGTTAACCGCTAGAAATTTTTTTTTAAAAAAAATAACTAAGCCCCGGGGTCACAATTTGATCAAAAATCTGACTTTTGGCAATTCACTCAAAAATGGTGCCAAACGGTTGGAAATGCTCCCATGAAAGGTTTGGCGGTTGAAACAGAAGGCTTTTTATCACAGGACAAGAAATCAGCCCTCGACAACTCAACCGGGATAATTTTTTTTTGTTTTTGAAAAATCACTAAGCCCCGGGGTCACAATTTCATCAAAAATCTGACTTTCAGCCATTCACTAAAAATGGTGCCAAACGGTTGCAAATGCTCCCCTGAGAGGTTTAGCGGTTGAAACAGAAGGCTTTTTATCACAGGACAAGAAATCAGCCCTCGACAACTTAACCGGCAGAAAAAGATGTTTTTGAAAAAATCCCTAAGCCCCGGGGTCACAATCTCATCAAAAATCTGACTTTCGGCAATTCATTCAAAAATGGTGCCAAACGGTTGCAAATGGTCCCCTGAGAGTTTTGGCGGTCGAATCAGAAGACTTTTTATCACAGGAAAAGAAATCAGCCCTCAACAACTTAACCGGCAGAAAAAGATTTTTTTGAAAAAATCCCTAAGCCCCGGGGTCACAATTTCATCAAAAACTGACTTTCGGCAATTCACTCAAAAATGGTGCCAAACGGATGCAAATGCTCCCCTGGTAGGTTTGGAGGTCGAAACAGAAGGCTTTTTATCACAGGAAAAGAAATGAGCCCTCAACAACTTAACCGGCAGAAACAGATTTTTTTGAAAAAATCCCTAAGCCCCGGGGTCACAATTTCATCAAAAATCTGACTTTCGGCAATTCACTAAAAAAATGGTGCCAAACGGTTGCACATGCTCCCCTGAGAGGTTTGGCGGGGAAAATAGAAGGCTTTTTATCGCAGGACAGGAAATCAGCCCTCAATAACTTAAGCTGCTGATTATTTTTTTTTGAAAAAATCCCTAAGCCCCGGGGTCACAATTTCATCAAAAATCTGACTTTCGGCATTTCACTCAAAAATGGTGCCAAAGGGTTGCAAATGCTCCCCTGAAAGGTTTGGCGGGGAAAATAGAAGGCTTTTTATCGCAGGACAGGAAATCAGCCCTCGACAACTTTGTCCGTAGAAAAAGATTTCATCAAAAATCTGACTTTCGGCAATTCACTCAAAAATGGAGCCAAACGGTTGCAAATGGTCCCCTGAGAGGTTTGGCGGTTGAAACAGAAGTCTTTTTATCACAGGACAGGAAATCAGCCCTCAACAACTTAACCGGGAGAAAAAGATTTTTTTTAAAAAATTGCTAATGCTCCCCTGAGATGTTGTCCACCGCCTGTGCACCGTCCCTCAGACCATGTGGTGTAAGAGAAAAATGAACAAATTCCTATGCCCCACAAGTAACCCAGAGATGCATTTTAAATAAATGCACACATAAAGTAGGGGTAAAGTAGGTGTAAACTAGGAGTAAAGTAGGTGTAAAGTAGGTGTAAACTAGGTGTAAACGAGGAGTAAAGTAGGTGTAAACAAGGAGTAAACTAGGAGTAAACTAGGTGTAAAGTAGGTGTAAACTAGGAGTAAACTAGGTGTAAAGTAGGAGTAAACTAGGTGTAAAGTAGGAGTAAGGCAGGAGTAAATTAGCCAATCACATGCAGCCCATTGTGTAAATAATGTATATAAAGCAGATACTTTGAGGGAACATCCATTCATCCTCACCTCTATGAGCTGAATAAAGAGCATGAAATCCACTCTCGACTCAGAGTATATTTCATTCTCAAACCCTCCAACACTTCTCTGATGAAAAAAGGGATGTCCTATTCAATATTAAATAAATAATAATAATAGTTTTATTATTTATACCCCACCCATCTGACTGGGTCGTGCCAGCCACGCTCAGCAGCTTGCAGGATAAAATAATATACAATAAAACACGAAACTTTTTTTAACTATATGCCTACTATATGGAAGTTAACAACTGGACAACAGAAATGGATTGTACACACTCTAATGGTAGCTGAGAGGCTGATATTGATAAACTGGAAGAGTAAAGAGATTATCTCCTTTAATCGGTGGATTGATAATATGGTAACACTTGCAACCTGTGAACGGACTGCTTACAAACATAGACTGCTTGGATAAATACGACAGTATTTCGAATGAATTTATACAAAATGTAGTTGACTAATTTATATTAGGGCGCGGTCACAATTTCATCAAAAATCTGACTTTTGGCAATTCACTCAAAAATGGTGCCAAACGGTTGCAAATGCTCCCATGAAAGGTTTGGCGGTTGAAACAGAAGGCTTTTTATCACAGGAAAAGAAATCAGCCCTCGACAAGTTAACCGCTAGAATTTTTTTTAAAAAAAATATCGCTGAGCCCCGGGGTCACAATTTCATCAAAAATCTGACTTTTGGCAATTCACTAAAAATGGTGCCAAACGGTTGCAAATGCTCCCCTGAGAGGTTTGGCGGGTGAAACAGAAGGCTTTTTATCACAGGACAAGAAATCAGCCCTCGACAACTTAACCGGCAGAAAAAGATGTTTTTGAAAAAATCCCTAAGCCCCGGGGTCACAATCTCATCAAAAATCTGACTTTCGGCAATTCATTCAAAAATGGTGCCAAACGGTTGCAAATGCTCCCCTGAAAGTTTTGGCGGTCGAATCAGAAGGCTTTTTATCACAGGAAAAGAAATCAGCCCTCAACAACTTAACCGGCAGAAAAAGATTTTTTTGAAAAAATCCCTAAGCCCCGGGGTCACAATTTGATCTAAAATCTGACTTTCGGCAAGTCACTCAAAAATGGTGCCAAAATGTTGCAAATGCTCCCCTGAGAGGTTTGGCGGTCGAAACAGAAGGCTTTTTATCACAGAAAAAGAAACCAGCCCTCGACAACTCAACCGGGATAATTTTTTTTTGTTTTTGAAAAATCACTAAGCCCCGGGGTCACAATTTCATCAAAAATCTGACTTTGGGCCATTCACTAAAAAATGGTGCCAAACGGTTGCAAATGGTCCCCTGAGAGGTTTGGCGGTTGAAACAGAAGGCTTTTTATCACAGGACAAGAAATCAGCCCTCGACAACTTAACCCGTGTGTTTTCCCCCCCTTTGACCTGACTCGCAGACTCAGTTTGTGGCCATGGGCGTGTTTGCTGATATGAGTTAAGTTTAGAGTAAAGTTTTCTTTATGCCGGAGATAAAAGCATGTGTGCTTTATCGCCAGGGTTTTTCTTTTGTAAATAAAGTTTTTTCCTGAGTTCCAAAGTGCTTGCTCCAGGATTCTTCATTGAAAGGTACTGACTCTCCTGCCTTCTTAAACCGCTGCACGAAATTCTCTGCTGAGATAGGATTTATGGCGCTGGAAGCGCACTGGACGTTTACTTAACATTAAACTAATTAAAGTTTAATGGACAGGTTATGGTTGTTTGTACGTCAAGAAGGAGATAAGGAGTGCAGTTCAGAGTGATTTATGAAAGGACTGGAGTGAAGACAGAAGCGGTTGCCGACAACGAAAGCCTTCAAAGCAGCTTGAGTCCTGCAACGTGCCTAGAAAACGTTTTAAACAGGCACTGTGCAGTTTGTACTCGCTGGAAGACGTCTTATTCCTCAAGGAGCCAACTCAGCACCTGGGAGACGGTCTACAGGTGTATGAACAGGATAAAAGGCAAAGAGAAAGAGGTTTGTCTTCAAAGGGGAGTTGTGCTGTGCCTAAGAGTGGGGATGCTGAGTTTGAGAACACAGTAAATGCTTTTGCAGCTAGACACTGTTTTCGCTGTGGTTCCTCTTCCCATTTAATCAGGAACTGCACACGTGAACCTGGTCAAGACAGCACCAAGGCCATTACCCCTAGTTATCAGACAAGGAGTTCCAGGGGACGTCGAAGAAGAGGAGGAGGTCGTGGCTACTCCCACAGCACACAGCACATGGCTTCAGCAATGGCGTTGATGCAAGGGCGTGGCCAAGGCAGCAATCTACGCTGGTTGATTGACAGTGGTGCATCTCACCACCTGGTGGCGCCATCTAGTGTCCGTTTGCAGAATTGCAGGCATTTGCAAACCCTTAAAGTTGTGACAATGGCAGATTCAACTAAACGTTCCTTAGAGACCGTAGGCACAGTGTTCTTGAATTGTTTGCATACAGAAATTGATGCCTATGTGCTAAAGGGAATGAAGGGGTGTATTTTGTCTGTGTCAGAACTTGATAGAGATGGGTTTAAAACTGTGTTTGAAAATGGGGTTTGCACTATTTCAAAGAATAACGTATCTCTTTTGCAGGTGGAATGCAGAAATGGGTTATATTATTTTGAGACAAGTCCAGATGAAGTTGAACAGGTTCATGCTGGTTGTGTGAACTCGCCTACCCATAATTCTTGTGTTCATTTATGGCACCGCCGTTTGGGACATATTAATTTTCAGTATGTTAAAAGGCAACCTGAATTATCAGAAGGGTGCAAAATGAACAAATGTACTAAGTATTTGGATTGTACTGCATGCAAAAGGGCGAAGGTTCATAGATGCAGCTATCCCAGTTCAGATAGGAAATCTGACAAAGTATTCCAACTTGTGCATATGGACCTATGTGGCCCAATGCCTGTTGCTAGCATGGGAGGTTCGAGGTATGCACTGTGTCTCTCGGATGACAAAACAAAAGTCACATGGCTTTTTCCTCTCAAAACAAAAGCAGATACTGCAGAAACAGTTAAAAATTGGGTTCATGCAGTAGAACTTGAATTCGGTACTAGAGTACTTGCTTTTCAGACAGACAGAGGGTCAGAATTTACCGGGTCTGTGTTGCAGAATTTCTTTAAGAAAAAGGGAATTAAGCATCGTCTGTCTACACCTTATTCCCCCCAAGAAGGAGGCGTGGCCGAACGTAAAAACAGGGTTCTGCAAGAGTTGGCAAACTCTATGTTGTTAGATTCTAAACTCCCTCAAAGTTACTGGGCGGAAGCCTGGCAGACGGCTACTCATATTCTGAACCGAGTATATAATTCGGTAATTGATACTACGCCATATTTTGCTTTATACGGGAAGAAGCCCAAAGTTAATTACTTTCGGGTGTTTGGATCTCAAGCCTATGTACTTATCCCAAAAGCGTTAAGGAAAAAGGGAAGTCCAAGGGCTAGGAAACTCATCTTTTGTGGGTACGAACCACACGCCAAATCTTGGAGGTTCGTGAACCCAGATGGGGATACTACAAGAGTGGTCATCAGTAGGAGCGCTGAATTTTGTGAGCAATCCGGATGGACTCACTTACATGCTAACCCTGACATTTTGAGAGATGATTTAGGCATTTATGCTGAGAATGAAAGTCCAGAGGGTGGTGATTCAGAAGGGGATGGTGCACATGGTTCAGATGCAGATTCTGACCAGGCACAAGGTTCTTCTCCTAAGGTAGAAAAGCCAGAATCTAGGAGTGTTCCAACATCACCAGTCAGTAGGCCTAGCAGACAGCAAAAGCGAAGCAGGTCGCCTGCAACACCAAGCCCAAGGGAGGTATCTAAACGGAGGTCTTTATCCCTAGGGGCGCATCCAGATATAAAGTCTGAGACAGATTCTGACAGCCAACGGTCAGAGGGGGCACAAGAACAATTGCGCAGATCAAAACGTGCCACAAAGGGCAAACCACCAGAGCGGTTTAAGGTGACAAGTGTATACGTAAATATGGCACAGTGTGAGCCAGATAGCTATATAGAGGTACAACAGCTTCCAAGCTCAGAAGCCGTAAAGTGGCAGGAAGCAATGGAAAAAGAGATGGCTTCAATGAAGTCTCTCGGTGTGTTTACAAGTACAGAGCTTCCGAAAGGGCAACAAGCTGTAGGTTGTCGATGGGTATATCGTTTAAAGCCCACAACTACTGAGGAGTTGCAATATAAAGCCCGACTAGTTGCAAAAGGATTTTCGCAGCGCAAAGGTGTTCACTATTCTCAAATCTATGCCCCTACTTCAAGATCGGAGTCATTAAGAATGCTTCTAGCCTCTTCAGCTAAGAAGGGAAATAAGCTGTTTCATTTTGATGTCAATGTGGCTTATTTAAATGCAGACTTACAGGAGGAAGTCTATATGACACCACCACCAGGTTTTGAAGGAGACAAGCCAAACCAGGTCTGGCGCCTACACAAATCCATTTATGGGTTGAAACAGTCCGCCCGTAATTGGAATTCCTGCTTAAACGATGCTCTAGAGAGCATGGGGTTCAGAAAGAGCGCAGCAGATGCGTGTCTTTATCTAAAAGGCTCAGGATGTGAACAAGAAGCAGTTTTGATATTTGTTGACGATTTATTATACAGTGGAAAGGACGATAAACTTGCACAACAATTTGCCACAAAGCTTGGAGAAAAGTTTCAGATAAAATCACTAGGCACTGTATCTGTTTATCTAGGAGTTAAAATTCAGCAAGATGAAAATGGGAACTATTGGCTCAGTAAAGAAGCTAAGATCCAGCAGTTGCTGGAAAGGTTTAAAATGGACAACTGTGCTGGTGTTAAAACCCCAATGGAGTTAAGTTACACAAAGGATGCTCAAGCCGAGCAACAGGCAGAGTTCAGTAATCCCGGGGTTTACCAGTCAGCGATAGGCAGTCTACTCCACATTGCACAGTGGACTCGGCCCGATATAACATATGCTGTCAACATGCTGTGTAGACAAGCTGAAAAACCATCAATGCATGCTTGGCAAGGAGTAAAAAGAGTTTTAAGGTATCTCCAAACTACCAAAAGGTTTCGCTTAAAACTATCAGCAGAGGGCAGCACACAACTTGAATGTTGGGCCGACAGCAGTTGGGCAGATGCTGGACCAGATAGAAAATCAGTGTCAGGAATGGCGATAAAATTTGGAAATGCACTAATTGGTTGGAGATCAAGAAAGCAATCACTTATAGCTTTAAGTTCAACTGAATCTGAGTTCAATGCATTATCAGATGTATGTAGAGAACTGGAATTTTATAAGCAACTGGTACAAGAATTGTTTGGAGAATGTTCCCTACCTATCAGAGTGTGGGAAGACAATCAACCTTGTATTAAACTAGCTAAGTCAGGTCAATTCAAGGCACTCACAAAACACTTGGATATCCGTTATCAAAATGTATGCCAAAGTGTAAAACAAGGTTTAATTGAACTAAAGTATTGTCCAAGCAAAGAAAATCTCGCAGACGGTTTTACAAAAGCTTTGAGTCCGCAATCTCATAAATATTTCTGTTCAGGTTTAAATTTGAATTAAGGTTGGTACAGCTCAGTGTTACGAGCGAGAGGGGGTGTTGGTACTAAAGGGTTAAGAGGTAACAAGTCGCTCTAATCACTGAGCAGCTGGAAGTCATTAAGCATCCAGGAATGTGAGTTAGTTTGTATAAATAGTCAGTTCACCCGTGTGTTTTCCCCCCCTTTGACCTGACTCGCAGACTCAGTTTGTGGCCATGGGCGTGTTTGCTGATATGAGTTAAGTTTAGAGTAAAGTTTTCTTTATGCCGGAGATAAAAGCATGTGTGCTTTATCGCCAGGGTTTTTCTTTTGTAAATAAAGTTTTTTCATGAGTTCCAAAGTGCTTGCTCCAGGATTCTTCATTGAAAGGTACTGACTCTCCTGCCTTCTTAAACCGCTGCACGAAATTCTCTGCTGAGATAGGATTTATGGCGCTGGAAGCGCACTGGACGTTTACTTAACATTAAACTAATTAAAGTTTAATGGACAGATTTCATCAAAAATCTGACTTTAGGCAATTCACTCAAAAATAGTGCCAAACGGTTGCAAATGGTCCCCTGAGAAGTTTGGTGGTCGAAACAGAAGGCTTTTTATCACAGGACTGGAAATCAGCCCTCAACAACTTAACCGGGAGAAAAAGATTTTTTTGAAAAAATCGCTAATGCTCCCCTGAGATGTTGTCCACCGCCTGTGCACCGTCCCTCGGACCATGTGGTGTAAGAAAAAAATGAACAAATTCCTATGCCCCACAAGTAACCCAGAGATGCATTTTAAATAAATGCACACATAAAGTAGGAGTAAAGTAGGAGTAAAGTAGGTGTAAACTAGGAGTAAAGTAGGTGTAAACTAGGAGTAAAGTAGGAGAAGACTAGGTGTAAAGTAGGTGTGAAGTAGGAGTAAACTAGGTGTAAAGTAGGAGTAAGGCAGGAGTAAATTAGCCAATCACATGCAGCCCATTGTGTAAATAATGTATATAAAGCAGATACTTTGAGGGAACATCCATTCCTCCTCACCACTATGAGCTGAATAAAGAGCTTGAAATCCACTCTCGACTCAGAGTATATTTCATTCTCAAACCCTCCAACACTTCTCTGGTGAAAAAAGGGATGTCCTATTCAATAATAAATAATAATAATAATAGTTTTATTATTTACACCCCACCCATCTGACTGGGTCGTGCCAGCCACGCTCAGCAGCTTGCAGGATAAAATGATATACAATAAAACATGAAACTTTTTTTAACTATATACCTACAATATGGAAGTTAACAACTGGACAACAGAAATGGATTGTACACACTCTAATGGTAGCTGAGAGGCTGATATTGATAAACTGGAAGAGTAAAGAGATGGTCTCCTTTAATCGGTGGATTGATAATATGGTAACACTTGCAACCTGTGAACGGACTGCTTACAAACATAGACTGCTTGGATAAATAAGACAGTATTACGAATGAATTTATACAAAATGTAGTTGACTAATTTAAATTAGGGCGCGGTCACAATTTCATCAAAAATCTGACTTTTGGCAATTCACTCAAAAATGGTGCCAAACGGTTGCAAATGCTCCCATGAAAGGTTTGGCGGTTGAAACAGAAGGCTTTTTATCACAGGAAAAGAAATCAGCCCTCGACAAGTTAACCGCTAGAAATTTTTTTTAAAAAAAATCGCTAAGCCCCGGGGTCACAATTTGATCAAAAATCTGACTTTTGGCAATTCACTCAAAAATGGTGCCAAACGGTTGGAAATGCTCCCATGAAAGGTTTGGCGGTTGAAACAGAAGGCTTTTTATCACAGGAAAAGAAATCAGCCCTCGACAACTCCACCGGAATAATTTTTTTTTGTTTTTGAAAAATCACTAAGCCCCGGGGTCACAATTTCATCACAAATCTGACTTTAGGCCATTCACTAAAAAAGGGGCCAAACGGTTGCAAATGCTCCCCTGAGAGGTTTGGCGGTTGAAACAGAAGGCTTTTTATCACCGGACAAGATACCAGCCCTCGACAACTTAACCGGCAGAAAAAGATTTTTTTGAAAAAATCCCTAAACCCCGGGGTCACAATTTCATCAAAAATCTGACTTTCGGCATTTCACTCAAAAATGGTGCCGAACGGTTGCAAATGCTCCCCTGATAGGTTTGGCGGTCGAAACAGAAGGCTTTTTATCACCGGACAAGATATCAGCCCTCGACAATCTAACCAGACGAAAAAGATTTTTTTGAGAAAATCGCTAAGCCCCGGGGTCACAATTTCATAAAAAATCTGACTTTCGCCCATTAACTCAAAAATGGTGCCAAACGGTTGCAAATGCTCCCCTGAGACGTTTGGCGGTCGAAACAGAAGGCTCTTTATCACAGGAAAAGAAATCAGCCCTCGACAACTTAAGCTGCATAATTTTTTTTTTGAAAAAATCCCTAAGCCTGGGGTCACAATTTCATCTAAAATCTGACTTTCGGCAATTCACTCAAAAATGGTGCCAAATGGTTGCAAATGCTCCCATGAAAGGTTTGGCGGTTGAAACAGAAGGCTTTTTATCACAGAAAAAGAAATCAGCAATCGACAACTCAACCGGGATAATTTTTTTTTGTTTTTGAAAAATCCCTAAACCCCGGGGTTACAATTTCATAAAAAATCTGACTTTGGGCAATTCACTAAAAAATGGTGCCAAACGGTTGCAAATGCTCCCCTGAGCGGTTTGGCGGTTGAAACAGAAGGCTTTTTATCACAGGACAAGAAATCAGCCCTCGACAACTTAACCCGCAGAAAAAGATTTTTTTTGAAAAAATCCCTAAGCCCCGGGGTTACAATTTCATCAAAAATCTGACTTTCGGCATTTCACTCAAAAATGGTGCCAAAGGGTTGCAAATGCTCCCCTGATAGGTTTGGCGGGGAAAATAGAAGGCTTTTTATCGTAGGACAGGAAATCAGCCCTCGACAACTTTATCCGTAGAAAAAGATTTCATCAAAAATCTGACTTTCGACAATTCATTCAAAAATGGTGCCAAACGGTTGCAAATGGTCCCCTGAGAGGTTTGGCGGTTGAAACAGAAGGCTTTTTATCACAGGACAGGAAATCAGCACTCGACAACTTCACCGGGAGAAAAAGATTTTTTTGAAAAAATTGCTAATGCTCCCCTGAGATGTTGCCCACCGCCTGTGCACCGTCCCTCAGACCATGTGGTGTAAGAGAAAAATGAACAAATTTCTATGCCCCACAAGTAACCCAGAGATGCATTTTAAATAAATGCACACATAAAGTAGGAGTCTACTAGGTGTAAATTAGGAGTAAACTAGGTGTAAAGTAGGTGTAAACTAGGAGTAAAGTAGGTGTAAACTAGGAGTAAACTAGGTGTAAACTAGGAGTAAACTAGGAGTAAAGTAGGTGTAAACTAGGAGTAAACTAGGAGTAAACTAGGTGTAAACTAGGAGTAAAGTAGGTGTAAACTAGGTGTAAGCTAGGAGTAAACTAGGTGTGAACCAGGAGTAAAGTAGGAGTAAAGTAGGTGTAAAGTAGGTGTAAACTAGGAGTAAACTAAGAGTAATGTAGGTGTAAACTAGGAGTAAACTAGGTGTGAAGTAGCTGTAAACTAGGTGTAAACTAGGAGTAAAGTAGGTGCAAAGTAGGGGTAAACTAGAAGTAAACTAGGTGTAAAGTAGTTGTAAAGTAGGAGTAAACTAGGTGTAAACTAAGAGTAAACTAGGTGTAAACTAAGAGTAAACTAGGTGTAAACTAGGAGTAAACTAGGTGTAAAGTAGGTGTAAAGTAGGAGTAGACCAGGTGTAAAGGAGGAATAAACTAGGTGTAAAGTAGGAGTAAGGCAGGAGTAAATTAGCCAATCACATGCAGCCCATTGTGTAAATAATGTATATAAAGCAGATACTTTGAGGGAACATCCATTCGTCCTCACCTCTATGAACTGAATAAAGAGCATGAAATCCACTCTCGACTCAGAGTATATTTCATTCTCAAACCCTCCAACACTTCTCTGATGAAAAAAGGGATGTCCTATTCAATATTAAATAAATATTAAATAAATAATAATAGTTTTATTATTTATAACCCACCCATCTGATTGGGAAGTTACAATATGGAAGTTAACAACTGGACAACAGAAATGGATTGTACACACTCTAATGGTAGCTGAGAGGCTGATATTGATAAACTGGAAGAGTAAAGAGATGGTCTCCTTTAATCGGTGGATTGATAATATGGTAACACTTGCAACCTGTGAACGGACTGCTTACAAACATAGACTGCTTGGATAAATACGACAGTATTACGAATGAATTTATACAAAATGTAGTTGACTAATTTAAATTAGGGCGCGGTCACAATTTCATCAAAAATCTGACTTTTGGCAATTCACTCAAAAATGGTGCCAAACGGTTGCAAATGCTCCCATGAAAGGTTTGGCGGTTGAAACAGAAGGCTTTTTATCACAGGAAAAGAAATCAGCCCTCGACAAGTTAACCGCTAGAAATTTTAAAAAAAATAAAAATCGCTAAGCCCCGGGGTCACAATTTGATCAAAAATCTGACTTTTGGCAATTCACTCAAAAATGGTGCCAAACGGTTGGAAATGCTCCCATGAAAGGTTTGGCGGTTGAAACAGAAGGCTTTTTATCACCGGACAAGATACCAGCCCTCGACAACTCAACCGGGATAATTTTTTTTTGTTTTTGAAAAATCACTAAGCCCCGGGGTCACAATTTCATCACAAATCTGACTTTCGGCATTTCACTCAAAAATGGTGCCAAACTGTTGCAAATGGTCCCCTGAGAGGTTTGGCGGTTGAAACAGAAGGCTTTTTATCACCGGACAAGATACCAGCCCTCCACAACTTAACCGGCAGAAAAAGATTTTTTTGAAAAAATCCCTAAACCCCGGGGTCACAATTTCATCAAAAATCTGACTTTCGGCATTTCACTCAAAAATGGTGCCAAACTGTTGCAAATGGTCCCCTGAGAGGTTTGGCGGTTGAAACAGAAGGCTTTTTATCACAGGACAGGAAATCAGCCCTCGACAGCTTAACCGGGAGAAAAAGATTTTTTTGAAAAAATTGCTAATGCTCCCCTGAGATGTTGTCCACCGCCTGTGCACCGTCCCTCAGACCATGTGGTGTAACAGAAAAATAAACAAATTCCTATGCCCCACAAGTAACCCAGAGATGCATTTTAAATAAATGCACACATAAAGTAGGAGTAAAATAGGTGTAAACTAGGTGTAAACTAGGAGTAAACTAGGAGTAAAGTAGGTGCAAAGTAGGTGTAAACTAGAAGTAAACTAGGAGTAAAGTAGGAGTAAAGTAGGTGTAAACCAGGAGTAAACTAGGTGTAAATAGTTGTAAAGTAGGTGTAAAGTAGGTTTGGCGGGGAAAATAGAAGGCTTTTTATCGCAGGACAGGAAATCAGCCCTCGACAGCTTAACCGGGAGAAAAAGATTTTTTTGAAAAAATTGCTAATGCTCCCCTGAGATGTTGTCCACCGCCTGTGCACCGTCCCTCAGACCATGTGGTGTAAGAGAAAAATGAACAAATTCCTATGCCCCACAAGTAACCCAGAGATGCATTTTAAATAAATGCACACATAAAGTAGGAGTAAAGTAGGTGTAAACCAGGAGTAAACTAGGTGTAAACTAGTTGTAAAGTAGGTGTAAAGTAGGTTTGGCGGGGAAAATAGAAGGCTTTTTATCGCAGGACAGGAAATCAGCCCTCGACAACTTTATCCGTAGAAAAAGATATCATCAAAAATCTGACTTTCGGCAATTCACTCAAAAATGGTGCCAAACGGTTGCAAATGGTCCCCTGAGAGGTTTGGCGGTTGAAACAGAAGGCTTTTTATCACAGGACAGGAAATCAGCCCTCGACAGCTTAACCGGGAGAAAAAGATTTTTTTGAAAAAATTGCTAATGCTCCCCTGAGATGTTGTCCACCGCCTGTGCACCGTCCCTCAGACCATGTGGTGTAACAGAAAAATAAACAAATTCCTATGCCCCACAAGTAACCCAGAGATGCATTTTAAATAAATGCACACATAAAGTAGGAGTAAAGTAGGTGTAAACTAGGTGTAAACTAGGAGTAAACTAGGAGTAAAGTAGGAGTAAAGTAGGTGTAGACCAGGAGTAAACTAGGAGTAAACTAAGTGTAAACTAGTTGTAAAGTAGGTGTAAAGTAGGAGTAAACTAGGTGTAAACTTGGAGTGAAGTAAGTGTAAACTAGGTGTAAACTTGGTGTAAACTTGGTGTAAAGTAGGAGTAGACCAGGTGTAAAGGAGGAATAAACTAGGTGTAAAGTAGGAGTAAGGCAGGAGTAAATTAGCCAATCACATGCAGCCCATTGTGTAAATAATGTATATAAAGCAGATACTTTGAGGGAACATCCATTCGTCCTCACCTCTATGAGCTGAATAAAGAGCATGAAATCCACTCTCGACTCAGAGTATATTTCATTCTCAAACCCTCCAACACTTCTCTGATGAAAAAAGGGATGTCCTATTCAATATTAAATAAATAATAATAGTTTTATTATTTATAACCCACCCATCTGACTGGGTCGTGCCAGCCACGCTCAGCAGCTTGCAGGATAAAATGATATACAATAAAACATGAAACTTTTTTAAACTATATACCTACAATATGGAAGTTAACAACTGGACAACAGAAATGGATTGTACACACTCTAATGGTAGCTGAGAGGCTGATATTGATAAACTGGAAGAGTAAAGAGATGGTCTCCTTTAATCGGTGGATTGATAATATGGTAACACTTGCAACCTGTGAACGGACTGCTTACAAACATAGACTGCTTGGATAAATACGACAGTATTACGAATGAATTTATACAAAATGTAGTTGACTAATTTAAATTAGGGCGCGGTCACAATTTCATCAAAAATCTGACTTTTGGCAATTCACTCAAAAATGGTGCCAAACGGTTGCAAATGCTCCCATGAAAGGTTTGGCGGTTGAAACAGAAGGCTTTTTATCACAGGAAAAGAAATCAGCCCTCGACAAGTTAACCGCTAGAAATTTTAAAAAAAATAAAAATCGATAAGCCCCGGGGTCACAATTTGATCAAAAATCTGACTTTTGGCAATTCACTCAAAAATGGTGCCAAACGGTTGGAAATGCTCCCATGAAAGGTTTGGCGGTTGAAACAGAAGGCTTTTTATCACCGGACAAGATACCAGCCCTCGACAACTCAACCGGGATAATTTTTTTTTGTTTTTGAAAAATCACTAAGCCCCGGGGTCACAATTTCATCACAAATCTGACTTTAGGCCATTTACTAAAAAAGGGGCCAAACGGTTGCAAATGCTCCCCTGAGAGGTTTGGCGGTTGAAACAGAAGGCTTTTTATCACCGGACAAGATACCAGCCCTCGACAACTTAACCGGCAGAAAAAGATTTTTTTGAAAAAATCCCTAAACCCCGGGGTCACAATTTCATCAAAAATCTGACTTTCGGCATTTCACTCAAAAATGGTGCCAAACTGTTGCAAATGCTCCCCTGAGAGGTTTGGCGGTTGAAACAGAAGGCTTTTTATCACAGAAAAAGAAATCAGCCCTCGACAACTTAACCCGCAGAAAAAGATGTCTTTGAAAAAATCCCTAAGCCCCAGGGTCACAATTTAATCAAAAATCTGACTTTCGGCAATTCATTCAAATATGGTGCCAAACGGTTGCAAATGCTCCCCTGAGAGGTTTGGCGGTCGAAACAGAAGGCTTTTTATCACAGGACAAGAAATCAGCCCTCGACAACTTAACCAGCAGAAAAAGATTTTTTTGAAAAAATCCCTAACCCCCGGGGTTTCCAATTTCATCAAAAATCTGACTTTCGGCATTTCACTCAAAAATGGTGCCAAAGGGTTGCAAATGCTCCCCTGAGAGGTTTAACGGTGAAAATAGAAGGCTTTTTATCGCAGGACAGGAAATCAGCCCTCGACAGCTTAACCGGGAGAAAAAGATTTTTTTGAAAAAATTGCTAATGCTCCCCTGAGATGTTGTCCACCGCCTGTGCACCGTCCCTCAGACCATGTGGTGTAAGAGAAAAATGAACAAATTCCTATGCCCCACAAGTAACCCAGAGATGCATTTTAAATAAATGCACACATAAAGTAGGAGTAAAGTAGGTGTAAACCAGGAGTAAACTAGGAGTAAACTAGGTGTAAACTAGTTGTAAAGTAGGTGTAAAGTAGGTTTGGCGGGGAAAATAGAAGGCTTTTTATCACAGGACAGGAAATCAGCCCTCGACAACTTTATCCGTAGAAAAAGATATCATCAAAAATCTGACTTTCGGCAATTCACTCAAAAATGGTGCCAAACGGTTGCAAATGGACCCCTGAGAGGTTTGGCGGTTGAAACAGAAGGCTTTTTATCACAGGACAGGAAATCAGCCCTTGACAGCTTAACCGGGAGAAAAAGATTTTTTTGAAAAAATTGCTAATGCTCCCCTGAGATGTTGTCCACCGCCTGTGCACCGTCCCTGAGACCATGTGGTGTAACAGAAAAATGAACAAATTCCTATGCCCCACAAGTAACCCAGAGATGCATTTTAAATAAATGCACACATAAAGTAGGAGTAAAGTAGGTGTAAACTAGGTGTAAACTAGGAGTAAACTAGGAGTAAAGTAGGAGTAAAGTAGGTGTAAACCAGGAGTAAACTAGGAGTAAACTAAGTGTAAACTAGTTGTAAAGTAGGTGTAAAGTAGGAGTAAACTAGGTGTAAACTTGGAGTGAAGTAAGTGTAAACTTGGTGTAAACTTGGTGTAAACTTGGTGTAAAGTAGGAGTAGACCAGGTGTAAAGGAGGAATAAACTAGGTGTAAAGTAGGAGTAAGGCAGGAGTAAATTAGCCAATCACATGCAGCCCATTGTGTAAATAATGTATATAAAGCAGATACTTTGAGGGAACATCCATTCGTCCTCACCTCTATGAGCTGAATAAAGAGCATGAAATCCACTCTCGACTCAGAGTATATTTCATTCTCAAACCCTCCAACACTTCTCTGATGAAAAAAGGGATGTCCTATTCAATATTAAATAAATAATAATAGTTTTATTATTTATAACCCACCCATCTGACTGGGTCGTGCCAGCCACGCTCAGCAGCTTGCAGGATAAAATGATATACAATAAAACATGAAACTTTTTTTAACTATATACCTACAATATGGAAGTTAACAACTGGACAACAGAAATGGATTGTACACACTCTAATGGTAGCTGAGAGGCTGATATTGATAAACTGGAAGAGTAAAGAGATGGTCTCCTTTAATCGGTGGATTGATAATATGGTAACACTTGCAACCTGTGAACGGACTGCTTACAAACATAGACTGCTTGGATAAATACGACAGTATTACGAATGAATTTATACAAAATGTAGTTGACTAATTTAAATTAGGGCGCGGTCACAATTTCATCAAAAATCTGACTTTTGGCAATTCACTCAAAAATGGTGCCAAACGGTTGCAAATGCTCCCATGAAAGGTTTGGCGGTTGAAACAGAAGGCTTTTTATCACAGGAAAAGAAATCAGCCCTCGACAAGTTAACCGCTAGAAATTTTTTTTTAAAAAAATGGCTAAGCCCCGGGGTCACAATTTGATCATAAATCTGACTTTTGGCAATTCACTCAAAAATGGTGCCAAACGGTTGGAAATGCTCCCATGAAAGGTTTGGCGGTTGAAACAGAAGGCTTTTTATCACAGGAAAAGAAATCAGCCCTCGACAACTCCACCGGGATAATTTTTTTTTGTTTTTGAAAAATCACTAAGCCCCGGGGTCACAATTTCATCACAAATCTGACTTTAGGCCATTCACTAAAAAAGGGGCCAAACGGTTGCAAATGCTCCCCTGAGAGGTTTGGCGGTTGAAACAGAAGGCTTTTTATCACCGGACAAGATACCAGCCCTCGACAACTTAACCGGCAGAAAAAGATTTTTTTGAAAAAATCCCTAAACCCCGGGGTCACAATTTCATCAAAAATCTGACTTTCGGCATTTCACTCAAAAATGGTGCCGAACGGTTGCAAATGCTCCCCTGATAGGTTTGGCGGTCGAAACAGAAGGCTTTTTATCACCGGACAAGATATCAGCCCTCGACAATCTAACCAGACGAAAAAGATTTTTTTGAGAAAATCCCTAAGCCCCGGGGTCACAATTTCATAAAAAATCTGACTTTCGCCCATTAACTCAAAAATGGTGCCAAACGGTTGCAAATGCTCCCCTGAGACGTTTGGCGGTCGAAACAGAAGGCTCTTTATCACAGGAAAAGAAATCAGCCCTCGACAACTTAAGCTGCATAATTTTTTTTTTGAAAAAATCCCTAAGCCTGGGGTCACAATTTCATCTAAAATCTGACTTTCGGCAATTCACTCAAAAATGGTGCCAAATGGTTGCAAATGCTCCCATGAAAGGTTTGGCGGTTGAAACAGAAGGCTTTTTATCACAGAAAAAGAAATCAGCAATCGACAACTCAACCGGGATAATTTTTTTTTGTTTTTGAAAAATCCCTAAGCCCCGGGGTCACAATTTCATAAAAAATCTGACTTTGGGCAATTCACTAAAAAATGGTGCCAAACGGTTGCAAATGCTCCCCTGAGCGGTTTGGCGGTTGAAACAGAAGGCTTTTTATCACAGGACAAGAAATCAGCCCTCGACAACTTAACCCGCAGAAAAAGATTTTTTTTGAAAAAATCCCTAAGCCCCGGGGTCACAATTTCATCAAAAATCTGACTTTCGGCATTTCACTCAAAAATGGTGCCAAAGGGTTGAAAATGCTCCCCTGATAGGTTTGGTGGGGAAAATAGAAGGCTTTTTATCGCAGGACAGGAAATCAGCCCTCAATAACTTAAGCTGCTGATTTTTTTTTTTTTGAAAAAATCCCTAAGCCCCGGGGTCACAATTTCATCAAAAATCTGACTTTCGGCATTTCACTCAAAAATGGTGCCAAAGGGTTGCAAATGCTCCCCTGATAGGTTTGGCGGGGAAAATAGAAGGCTTTTTATCGCAGGACAGGAAATCAGCCCTCGACAACTTTATCCGTAGAAAAAGATTTCATCAAAAATCTGACTTTCGACAATTCATTCAAAAATGGTGCCAAACGGTTGCAAATGGTCCCCTGAGAGGTTTGGCGGTTGAAACAGAAGGCTTTTTATCACAGGACAGGAAATCAGCACTCGACAACTTCACCGGGAGAAAAAGATTTTTTTGAAAAAATTGCTAATGCTCCCCTGAGATGTTGCCCACCGCCTGTGCACCGTCCCTCAGACCATGTGGGGTAAGAGAAAAATGAACAAATTTCTATGCCCCACAAGTAACCCAGAGATGCATTTTAAATAAATGCACACATAAAGTAGGAGTCTACTAGGTGTAAACTAGGAGTAAACTAGGTGTAAAGTAGGTGTAAACTAGGAGTCTACTAGGTATAAACTAGGAGTCTACTAGGTATAAACTAGGAGTAAAGTAGGTGTAAACTAGGAGTAAACTAGGAGTAAAGTAGGTGTAAACTAGGAGTAAACTAGGAGTAAACTAGGTGTAAACTAGGAGTAAACTAGGTGTAAACTAGGTGTAAGCTAGGAGTAAACTAGGTGTGAACCAGGAGTAAAGTAGGTGTAAAGTAGGTGTAAACTAGGAGTAAACTAGGAGTAATGTAGGTGTAAACTAGGAGTAAACTAGGAGTAAAGTAGGTGCAAAGTAGGGGTAAACTAGAAGTAAACTAGGTGTAAAGTAGTTGTAAAGTAGGAGTAAACTAGGTGTAAACTAAGAGTAAACTAGGTGTAAACTAAGAGTAAACTAGGTGTAAACTAGGAGTAAACTAGGAGTAAACTAGGTGTAAAGTAGGAGTAGACCAGGTGTAAAGGAGGAATAAACTAGGTGTAAAGTAGGAGTAAGGCAGGAGTAAATTAGCCAATCACATGCAGCCCATTGTGTAAATAATGTATATAAAGCAGATACTTTGAGGGAACATCCATTCGTCCTCACCTCTATGAGCTGAATAAAGAGCATGAAATCCACTCTCGACTCAGAGTATATTTCATTCTCAAACCCTCCAACACTTCTCTGATGAAAAAAGGGATGTCCTATTCAATATTAAATAAATATTAAATAAATAAAAATAGTTTTATTATTTATAACCCACCCATCTGATTGGGTCGTGCCAGCCACGCTCAGCAGCTTGCAGGATAAAATGATATACAATAAAACATGAAACTTTTTTTAACTATATACCTACAATATGGAAGTTAACAACTGGACAACAGAAATGGATTGTACACACTCTAATGGTAGCTGAGAGGCTGATATTGATAAACTGGAAGAGTAAAGAGATGGTCTCCTTTAATCGGTGGATTGATAATATGGTAACACTTGCAACCTGTGAACGGACTGCTTACAAACATAGACTGCTTGGATAAATACGACAGTATTACGAATGAATTTATACAAAATGTAGTTGACTAATTTAAATTAGGGCGCGGTCACAATTTCATCAAAAATCTGACTTTTGGCAATTCACTCAAAAATGGTGCCAAACGGTTGCAAATGCTCCCATGAAAGGTTTGGCGGTTGAAACAGAAGGCTTTTTATCACAGGAAAAGAAATCAGCCCTCGACAAGTTAACCGCTAGAAATTTTTTTTTAAAAAAATCGCTAAGCCCCGGGGTCACAATTTGATCAAAAATCTGACTTTTGGCAATTCACTCAAAAATGGTGCCAAACGGTTGGAAATGCTCCCATGAAAGGTTTGGCGGTTGAAACAGAAGGCTTTTTATCACCGGACAAGATACCAGCCCTCGACAACTCAACCGGGATAATTTTTTTTTGTTTTTGAAAAATCACTAAGCCCCGGGGTCACAATTTCATCACAAATCTGACTTTAGGCCATTTACTAAAAAAGGGGCCAAACGGTTGCAAATGCTCCCCTGAGAGGTTTGGCGGTTGAAACAGAAGGCTTTTTATCACCGGACAAGATACCAGCCCTCCACAACTTAACCGGCAGAAAAAGATTTTTTTGAAAAAATCCCTAAACCCCGGGGTCACAATTTCATCAAAAATCTGACTTTCGGCATTTCACTCAAAAATGGTGCCAAACTGTTGCAAATGCTCCCCTGATAGGTTTGGCGGTCGAAACAGAAGGCTTTTTATCACCGGACAAGATATCAGCCCTCGACAATCTAACCAGACGAAAAAGATTTTTTTGAGAAAATCCCTAAGCCCCGGGGTCACAATTTCATAAAAAATCTGACTTTCGCCCATTAACTCAAAAATGGTGCCAAACGGTTGCAAATGCTCCCCTGAGACGTTTGGCGGTCGAAACAGAAGGCTCTTTATCACAGGAAAAGAAATCAGCCCTCGACAACTTAAGCTGCATATTTTTTTTTTTTGAAAAAATCCCTAAGCCTGGGGTCACAATTTCATC
Organism: Podarcis filfolensis; assembly: GCF_964270895.1. Taxonomy (NCBI): domain Eukaryota; kingdom Metazoa; phylum Chordata; class Lepidosauria; order Squamata; family Lacertidae; genus Podarcis; species Podarcis filfolensis. The sequence goes on from NC_139608.1 coordinate 91,023,003, forward strand.
TAAAATCTGACTTTCGGCAATTCACTCAAAAATGGTGCCAAATGGTTGCAAATGCTCCCATGAAAGGTTTGGCGGTTGAAACAGAAGGCTTTTTATCACAGAAAAAGAAATCAGCAATCGACAACTCAACCGGGATAATTTTTTTTTTGTTTTTGAAAAATCCCTAAGCCCCGGGGTCACAATTTCATAAAAAATCTGACTTTGGGCAATTCACTAAAAAATGGTGCCAAACGGTTGCAAATGCTCCCCTGAGCGATTTGGCGGTTGAAACAGAAGGCTTTTTATCACAGGACAAGAAATCAGCCCTCGACAACTTAACCCGCAGAAAAAGATTTTTTTTGAAAAAATCCCTAAGCCCCGGGGTTACAATTTCATCAAAAATCTGACTTTCGGCATTTCACTCAAAAATGGTGCCAAAGGGTTGCAAATGCTCCCCTGATAGGTTTGGCGGGGAAAATAGAAGGCTTTTTATCGCAGGACAGGAAATCAGCCCTCAATAACTTAAGCTGCTGATTTATTTTTTTTTTGAAAAAATCCCTAAGCCCCGGGGTCACAATTTCATCAAAAATCTGACTTTCGGCATTTCACTCAAAAATGGTGCCAAAGGGTTGCAAATGCTCCCCTGATAGGTTTGGCGGGGAAAATAGAAGGCTTTTTATCGCAGGACAGGAAATCAGCCCTCGACAACTTTATCCGTAGAAAAAGATTTCATCAAAAATCTGACTTTCGACAATTCATTCAAAAATGGTGCCAAACGGTTGCAAATGGTCCCCTGAGAGGTTTGGCGGTTGAAACAGAAGGCTTTTTATCACAGGACAGGAAATCAGCACTCGACAACTTCACCGGGAGAAAAAGATTTTTTTGAAAAAATTGCTAATGCTCCCCTGAGATGTCCCTCAGACCATGTGGTGTAAGAGAAAAATGAACAAATTTCTATGCCCCACAAGTAACCCAGAGATGCATTTTAAATAAATGCACACATAAAGTAGGAGTCTACTAGGTGTAAACTAGGAGTAAAGTAGGTGTAAACTAGGAGTAAACTAGGAGTAAAGTAGGTGTAAACTAGGAGTAAACTAGGAGTAAACTAGGTGTAAACTAGGAGTCTACTAGGTATAAACTAGGAGTAAAGTAGGTGTAAACTAGGAGTAAACTAGGAGTAAAGTAGGTGTAAACTAGGAGTAAACTAGGAGTAAACTAGGTGTAAACTAGGAGTAAACTAGGTGTAAACTAGGTGTAAGCTAGGAGTAAACTAGGTGTGAACCAGGAGTAAAGTAGGTGTAAAGTAGGTGTAAACTAGGAGTAAACTAGGAGTAATGTAGGTGTAAACTAGGAGTAAACTAGGAGTAAAGTAGGTGCAAAGTAGGGGTAAACTAGAAGTAAACTAGGTGTAAAGTAGTTGTAAAGTAGGAGTAAACTAGGTGTAAACTAAGAGTAAACTAGGTGTAAACTAAGAGTAAACTAGGTGTAAACTAGGAGTAAACTAGGAGTAAACTAGGTGTAAAGTAGGAGTAGACCAGGTGTAAAGGAGGAATAAACTAGGTGTAAAGTAGGTGTAAGGCAGGAGTAAATTAGCCAATCACATGCAGCCCATTGTGTAAATAATGTATATAAAGCAGATACTTTGAGGGAACATCCATTCGTCCTCACCTCTATGAGCTGAATAAAGAGCATGAAATCCACTCTCGACTCAGAGTATATTTCATTCTCAAACCCTCCAACACTTCTCTGATGAAAAAAGGGATGTCCTATTCAATATTAAATAAATATTAAATAAATAAAAATAGTTTTATTATTTATAACCCACCCATCTGATTGGGTCGTGCCAGCCACGCTCAGCAGCTTGCAGGATAAAATGATATACAATAAAACATGAAACTTTTTTTAACTATATACCTACAATATGGAAGTTAACAACTGGACAACAGAAATGGATTGTACACACTCTAATGGTAGCTGAGAGGCTGATATTGATAAACTGGAAGAGTAAAGAGATGGTCTCCTTTAATCGGTGGATTGATAATATGGTAACACTTGCAACCTGTGAACGGACTGCTTACAAACATAGACTGCTTGGATAAATACGACAGTATTACGAATGAATTTATACAAAATGTAGTTGACTAATTTAAATTAGGGCGCGGTCACAATTTCATCAAAAATCTGACTTTTGGCAATTCACTCAAAAATGGTGCCAAACGGTTGCAAATGCTCCCATGAAAGGTTTGGCGGTTGAAACAGAAGGCTTTTTATCACAGGAAAAGAAATCAGCCCTCGACAAGTTAACCGCTAGAAATTTTTTTTAAAAAAAAATCGCTAAGCCCCGGGGTCACAATTTGATCAAAAATCTGACTTTTGGCAATTCACTCAAAAATGGTGCCAAACGGTTGGAAATGCTCCCATGAAAGGTTTGGCGGTTGAAACAGAAGGCTTTTTATCACCGGACAAGATACCAGCCCTCGACAACTCAACCGGGATAATTTTTTTTTGTTTTTGAAAAATCACTAAGCCCCGGGGTCACAATTTCATCACAAATCTGACTTTAGGCCATTTACTAAAAAAGGGGCCAAACGGTTGCAAATGCTCCCCTGAGAGGTTTGGCGGTTGAAACAGAAGGCTTTTTATCACCGGACAAGATACCAGCCCTCCACAACTTAACCGGCAGAAAAAGATTTTTTTGAAAAAATCCCTAAACCCCGGGGTCACAATTTCATCAAAAATCTGACTTTCGGCATTTCACTCAAAAATGGTGCCAAACTGTTGCAAATGCTCCCCTGATAGGTTTGGCGGTCGAAACAGAAGGCTTTTTATCACCGGACAAGATATCAGCCCTCGACAATCTAACCAGACGAAAAAGATTTTTTTGAGAAAATCCCTAAGCCCCGGGGTCACAATTTCATAAAAAATCTGACTTTCGCCCATTAACTCAAAAATGGTGCCAAACGGTTGCAAATGCTCCCCTGAGACGTTTGGCGGTCGAAACAGAAGGCTCTTTATCACAGGAAAAGAAATCAGCCCTCGACAACTTAAGCTGCATATTTTTTTTTTTGAAAAAATCCCTAAGCCTGGGGTCACAATTTCATCTAAAATCTGACTTTCGGCAATTCACTCAAAAATGGTGCCAAATGGTTGCAAATGCTCCCATGAAAGGTTTGGCGGTTGAAACAGAAGGCTTTTTATCACAGAAAAAGAAATCAGCAATCGACAACTCAACCGGGATAATTTTTTTTTTGTTTTTGAAAAATCCCTAAGCCCCGGGGTCACAATTTCATAAAAAATCTGACTTTGGGCAATTCACTAAAAAATGGTGCCAAACGGTTGCAAATGCTCCCCTGAGCGATTTGGCGGTTGAAACAGAAGGCTTTTTATCACAGGACAAGAAATCAGCCCTCGACAACTTAACCCGCAGAAAAAGATTTTTTTTGAAAAAATCCCTAAGCCCCGGGGTTACAATTTCATCAAAAATCTGACTTTCGGCATTTCACTCAAAAATGGTGCCAAAGGGTTGCAAATGCTCCCCTGATAGGTTTGGCGGGGAAAATAGAAGGCTTTTTATCGCAGGACAGGAAATCAGCCCTCAATAACTTAAGCTGCTGATTTATTTTTTTTTTGAAAAAATCCCTAAGCCCCGGGGTCACAATTTCATCAAAAATCTGACTTTCGGCATTTCACTCAAAAATGGTGCCAAAGGGTTGCAAATGCTCCCCTGATAGGTTTGGCGGGGAAAATAGAAGGCTTTTTATCGCAGGACAGGAAATCAGCCCTCGACAACTTTATCCGTAGAAAAAGATTTCATCAAAAATCTGACTTTCGACAATTCATTCAAAAATGGTGCCAAACGGTTGCAAATGGTCCCCTGAGAGGTTTGGCGGTTGAAACAGAAGGCTTTTTATCACAGGACAGGAAATCAGCACTCGACAACTTCACCGGGAGAAAAAGATTTTTTTGAAAAAATTGCTAATGCTCCCCTGAGATGTCCCTCAGACCATGTGGTGTAAGAGAAAAATGAACAAATTTCTATGCCCCACAAGTAACCCAGAGATGCATTTTAAATAAATGCACACATAAAGTAGGAGTCTACTAGGTGTAAACTAGGAGTAAACTAGGTGTAAAGTAGGTGTAAACTAGGAGTCTACTAGGTATAAACTAGGAGTCTACTAGGTATAAACTAGGAGTAAAGTAGGTGTAAACTAGGAGTAAACTAGGAGTAAAGTAGGTGTAAACTAGGAGTAAACTAGGAGTAAACTAGGTGTAAACTAGGAGTAAACTAGGTGTAAACTAGGTGTAAGCTAGGAGTAAACTAGGTGTGAACCAGGAGTAAAGTAGGTGTAAAGTAGGTGTAAACTAGGAGTAAACTAGGAGTAATGTAGGTGTAAACTAGGAGTAAACTAGGAGTAAAGTAGGTGCAAAGTAGGGGTAAACTAGAAGTAAACTAGGTGTAAAGTAGTTGTAAAGTAGGAGTAAACTAGGTGTAAACTAAGAGTAAACTAGGTGTAAACTAAGAGTAAACTAGGTGTAAACTAGGAGTAAACTAGGAGTAAACTAGGTGTAAAGTAGGAGTAGACCAGGTGTAAAGGAGGAATAAACTAGGTGTAAAGTAGGAGTAAGGCAGGAGTAAATTAGCCAATCACATGCAGCCCATTGTGTAAATAATGTATATAAAGCAGATACTTTGAGGGAACATCCATTCGTCCTCACCTCTATGAGCTGAATAAAGAGCATGAAATCCACTCTCGACTCAGAGTATATTTCATTCTCAAACCCTCCAACACTTCTCTGATGAAAAAAGGGATGTCCTATTCAATATTAAATAAATAATAATAGTTTTATTATTTATAACCCACCCATCTGATTGGGTCGTGCCAGCCACGCTCAGCAGCTTGCAGGATAAAATGATATACAATAAAACATGAAACTTTTTTTAACTATATACCTACAATATGGAAGTTAACAACTGGACAACAGAAATGGATTGTACACACTCTAATGGTAGCTGAGAGGCTGATATTGATAAACTGGAAGAGTAAAGAGATGGTCTCCTTTAATCGGTGGATTGATAATATGGTAACACTTGCAACCTGTGAACGGACTGCTTACAAACATAGACTGCTTGGATAAATACGACAGTATTACGAATGAATTTATACAAAATGTAGTTGACTAATTTAAATTAGGGCGCGGTCACAATTTCATCAAAAATCTGACTTTTGGCAATTCACTCAAAAATGGTGCCAAACGGTTGCAAATGCTCCCATGAAAGGTTTGGCGGTTGAAACAGAAGGCTTTTTATCAAAGGAAAAGAAATCAGCCCTCGACAAGTTAACCGCTAGAAATTTTTTTTAAAAAAAATCGCTAAGCCCCGGGGTCACAATTTGATCAAAAATCTGACTTTTGGCAATTCACTCAAAAATGGTGCCAAACGGTTGGAAATGCTCCCATGAAAGGTTTGGTGGTTGAAACAGAAGGCTTTTTATCACAGGAAAAGAAATCAGCCCTCGACAACTCCACCGGGATAATTTTTTTTTGTTTTTGAAAAATCACTAAGCCCCGGGGTCACAATTTCATCACAAATCTGACTTTAGGCCATTCACTAAAAAAGGGGCCAAACGGTTGCAAATGCTCCCCTGAGAGGTTTGGCGGTTGAAACAGAAGGCTTTTTATCACCGGACAAGATACCAGCCCTCGACAACTTAACCGGCAGAAAAAGATTTTTTTGAAAAAATCCCTAAACCCCGGGGTCACAATTTCATCAAAAATCTGACTTTCGGCATTTCACTCAAAAATGGTGCCGAACGGTTGCAAATGCTCCCCTGATAGGTTTGGCGGTCGAAACAGAAGGCTTTTTATCACCGGACAAGATATCAGCCCTCGACAATCTAACCAGACGAAAAAGATTTTTTTGAGAAAATCCCTAAGCCCCGGGGTCACAATTTCATAAAAAATCTGACTTTCGCCCATTAACTCAAAAATGGTGCCAAACGGTTGCAAATGCTCCCCTGAGACGTTTGGCGGTCGAAACAGAAGGCTCTTTATCACAGGAAAAGAAATCAGCCCTCGACAACTTAAGCTGCATAATTTTTTTTTTGAAAAAATCCCTAAGCCTGGGGTCACAATTTCATAAAAAATCTGACTTTGGGCAATTCACTAAAAAATGGTGCCAAACGGTTGCAAATGCTCCCATGAAAGGTTTGGCGGTTGAAACAGAAGGCTTTTTATCACAGAAAAAGAAATCAGCAATCGACAACTCAACCGGGATAATTTTTTTTTGAAAAAATCCCTAAGCCCCGGGGTTACAATTTCATCAAAAATCTGACTTTCGGCATTTCACTCAAAAATGGTGCCAAAGGGTTGCAAATGCTCCCCTGATAGGTTTGGCGGGGAAAATAGAAGGCTTTTTATCGCAGGACAGGAAATCAGCCCTCAATAACTTAAGCTGCTGATTTATTTTTTTTTGAAAAAATCCCTAAGCCCCGGGGTCACAATTTCATCAAAAATCTGACTTTCGGCATTTCACTCAAAAATGGTGCCAAAGGGTTGCAAATGCTCCCCTGATAGGTTTGGCGGGGAAAATAGAAGGCTTTTTATCGCAGGACAGGAAATCAGCCCTCGACAACTTTATCCGTAGAAAAAGATTTCATCAAAAATCTGACTTTCGACAATTCATTCAAAAATGGTGCCAAACGGTTGCAAATGGTCCCCTGAGAGGTTTGGCGGTTGAAACAGAAGGCTTTTTATCACAGGACAGGAAATCAGCACTCGACAACTTCACCGGGAGAAAAAGATTTTTTTGAAAAAATTGCTAATGCTCCCCTGAGATGTTGCCCACCGCCTGTGCACCGTCCCTCAGACCATGTGGTGTAAGAGAAAAATGAACAAATTTCTATGCCCCACAAGTAACCCAGAGATGCATTTTAAATAAATGCACACATAAAGTAGTCTACTAGGTGTAAACTAGGAGTAAACTAGGTGTAAAGTAGGTGTAAACTAGGAGTCTACTAGGTGTAAACTAGGAGTAAAGTAGGTGTAAACTAGGAGTAAAGTAGGTGTAAACTAGGAGTAAAGTAGGTGTAAACTAGGAGTAAACTAGGAGTAAACTAGGTGTAAACTAGGAGTAAACTAGGTGTGAACCAGGAGTAAAGTAGGTGTAAAGTAGGTGTAAACTAGGAGTAAACTAGGAGTAATGTAGGTGTAAACTAGGAGTAAACTAGGTGTGAAGTAGCTGTAAACTAGGTGTAAACTAGGAGTAAAGTAGGTGCAAAGTAGGGGTAAACTAGAAGTAAACTAGGTGTAAAGTAGTTGTAAAGTAGGAGTAAACTAGGTGTAAACTAAGAGTAAACTAGGTGTAAACTAAGAGTAAACTAGGTGTAAACTAGGAGTAAACTAGGAGTAAACTAGGTGTAAAGTAGGTGTAAAGTAGGAGTAGACCAGGTGTAAAGGAGGAATAAACTAGGTGTAAAGTAGGAGTAAGGCAGGAGTAAATTAGCCAATCACATGCAGCCCATTGTGTAAATAATGTATATAAAGCAGATACTTTGAGGGAACATCCATTCGTCCTCACCTCTATGAGCTGAATAAAGAGCATGAAATCCACTCTCGACTCAGAGTATATTTCATTCTCAAACCCTCCAACACTTCTCTGATGAAAAAAGGGATGTCCTATTCAATATTAAATAAATATTAAATAAATAATAATAGTTTTATTATTTATAACCCACCCATCTGACTGGGTCGTGCCAGCCACGCTCAGCAGCTTGCAGGATAAAATGATATACAATAAAACATGAAACTTTTTTTAACTATATACCTACAATATGGAAGTTAACAACTGGACAACAGAAATGGATTGTACACACTCTAATGGTAGCTGAGAGGCTGATATTGATAAACTGGAAGAGTAAAGAGATGGTCTCCTTTAATCGGTGGATTGATAATATGGTAACACTTGCAACCTGTGAACGGACTGCTTACAAACATAGACTGCTTGGATAAATACGACAGTATTACGAATGAATTTATACAAAATGTAGTTGACTAATTTAAATTAGGGCGCGGTCACAATTTCATCAAAAATCTGACTTTTGGCAATTCACTCAAAAATGGTGCCAAACGGTTGCAAATGCTCCCATGAAAGGTTTGGCGGTTGAAACAGAAGGCTTTTTATCACAGGAAAAGAAATCAGCCCTCGACAAGTTAACCGCTAGAAATTTTTTTTAAAAAAAATCGCTAAGCCCCGGGGTCACAATTTGATCAAAAATCTGACTTTTGGCAATTCACTCAAAAATGGTGCCAAACGGTTGGAAATGCTCCCATGAAAGGTTTGGCGGTTGAAACAGAAGGCTTTTTATCACAGAAATAGAAATCAGCCCTCGACAACTCAACCGGGATAATTTTTTTTTGTTTTTGAAAAATCACTAAGCCCCGGGGTCACAATTTCATCAAAAATCTGACTTTTGGCAATTCACTCAAAAATGGTGCCAAACGGTTGGAAATGCTCCCATGAAAGGTTTGGCGGTTGAAACAGAAGGCTTTTTATCACAGTAAAAGAAATCAGCCCTCGACAACTCAACCGGGATAATTTTTTTTTGTTTTTGAAAAATCACTAAGCCCCGGGGTCACAATTTCATCACAAATCTGACTTTCGGCAATTCACAAAAAAGGGGCCAAACGGTTGCAAATGCTCCCCTGAGAGGTTTGGCGGTTGAAACAGAAGGCTTTTTATCACCGGACAAGATATCAGCCCTCGACAACTTAACCGGCAGAAAAAGATTTTTTTGAAAAAATCCCTAAACCCCGGGGTCACAATTTCATCAAAAATCTGACTTTCGGCATTTCACTCAAAAATGGTGCCGAACGGTTGCAAATGCTCCCCTGATAGGTTTGGCGGTCGAAACAGAAGGCTTTTTATCACCGGACAAGATATCAGCCCTCGACAATCTAACCAGACGAAAAAGATTTTTTTGAGAAAATCCCTAAGCCCCGGGGTCACAATTTCATAAAAAATCTGACTTTCGCCCATTAACTCAAAAATGGTGCCAAACGGTTGCAAATGCTCCCCTGAGACGTTTGGCGGTCGAAACAGAAGGCTCTTTATCACAGGAAAAGAAATCAGCCCTCGACAACTTAAGCTGCATAATTTTTTTTTTGAAAAAATCCCTAAGCCTGGGGTCACAATTTCATCTAAAATCTGACTTTCGGCAATTCACTCAAAAATGGTGCCAAACTGTTGCAAATGCTCCCCTGAGAGGTTTGGCGGTTGAAACAGAAGGCTTTTTGTCACATGAAAAGAAATCAGCCCTCGACAAGTTAACCGCTAGAATTTTTTTTAAAAAAAATATCGCTAAGCCCCGGGGTCACAATTTCATCAAAAATCTGACTTTTGGCAATTCACTCAAAAATGGTGCCAAATGGTTGCAAATGCTCCCATGAAAGGTTTGGCGGTTGAAACAGAAGGCTTTTTATCACAGAAAAAGAAATCAGCCCTCGACAACTCAACCGGGATAATTTTTTTTTTGTTTTTGAAAAATCCCTAAGCCCCGGGGTCACAATTTCATCAAAAATCTGACTTTGGGCAATTCACTAAAAAATGGTGCCAAACGGTTGCAAATGCTCCCGAGAGGTTTGGCGGTTGAAACAGAAGGCTTTTTATCACAGGACAAGAAATCAGCCCTCGACAACTTAACCCGCAGAAAAAGATTTTTTTTGAAAAAATCCCTAAGCCCCGGGGTTACAATTTCATCAAAAATCTGACTTTCGGCATTTCACTCAAAAATGGTGCCAAAGGGTTGCAAATGCTCCCCTGATAGGTTTGGCGGGGAAAATAGAAGGCTTTTTATCGCAGGACAGGAAATCAGCCCTTAATAACTTAAGCTGCTGATTATTTTTTTTTGAAAAAATCCCTAAGCCCCGGGGTCACAATTTCATCAAAAATCTGACTTTCGGCATTTCACTCAAAAATGGTGCTAAAGGGTTGCAAATGCTCCCCTGATAGGTTTGGCGGGGAAAATAGAAGGCTTTTTATCGCAGGACAGGAAATCAGCCCTCGACAACTTTATCCGTAGAAAAAGATTTCATCAAAAATCTGACTTTCGGCAATTCACTCAAAAATGGTGCCAAACGGTTGCAAATGGTCCCCTGAGAGGTTTGGCGGTTGAAACAGAAGGCTTTTTATCACAGGACAGGAAATCAGCCCTCGACAGCTTAACCGGGAGAAAAAGATTTTTTTGAAAAAATTGCTAATGCTCCCCTGAGATGTTGTCCACCGCCTGTGCACCGTCCCTCAGACCATGTGGTGTAAGAGAAAAATGAACAAATTCCTATGCCCCACAAGTAACCCAGAGATGCATTTTAAATAAATGCACACATAAAGTAGGAGTAAAGTAGGTGTAAACTAGGTGTAAACTAGGAGTAAACTAGGAGTAAACTAGGAGTAAAGTAGGTGCAAAGTAGGTGTAAACTAGAAGTAAACTAGGAGTAAAGTAGGAGTAAAGTAGGTGTAAACCAGGCGTAAACTAGAAGTAAACTAAGTGTAAACTAGTTGTAAAGTAGGTGTAAAGTAGGAGTAAACTAGGTGTAAACTAAGAGTAAACTAGGTGTAAACTAGTAGTGAAGTAGGTGTAAACTAGGTGTAAACTAGGAGTAAACTAGGTGTAAACTAGGTGTGAACTAGGAGTAAACTAGGTGTAAACTAGGAGTAAACTAGGTGTAAACTTGGTGTAAAGTAGGAGTAGACCAGGTGTAAAGGAGTAATAAACTAGGTGTAAAGTAGGAGTAAGGCAGGAGTAAATTAGCCAATCACATGCAGCCCATTGTGTAAATAATGTATATAAAGCAGATACTTTGAGGGAACATCCATTCGTCCTCACCTCTATGAGCTGAATAAAGAGCATGAAATCCACTCTCGACTCAGAGTATATTTCATTCTCAAACCCTCCAACACTTCTCTGATGAAAAAAGGGATGTCCTATTCAATATTAAATAAATAATAATAGTTTTATTATTTATACCCCACCCATCTGACTGGGTCGTGCCAGCCACGCTCAGCAGCTTGCAGGATAAAATGATATACAATAAAACATAAAATTTTTTTTAACTATATACCTACAATATGGAAGTTAACAACTGGACAACAGAAATGGATTGTACACACTCTAATGGTAGCTGAGAGGCTGATATTGATAAACTGGAAGAGTAAAGAGATGGTCTCCTTTAATCGGTGGATTGATAATATGGTAACACTTGCAACCTGTGAACGGACTGCTTACAAACATAGACTGCTTGGATAAATACGACAGTATTACGAATGAATTTATACAAAATGTAGTTGACTAATTTATATTAGGGCGCGGTCACAATTTCATCAAAAATCTGACTTTTCGCAATTCACTCAAAAATGGTGCCAAACGGTTGCAAATGCTCCCATGAAAGGTTTGGCGGTTGAAAAAGAAGGCTTTTTATCACAGGAAAAGGAATCAGCCCTCGACAAGTTTACCGCTAGAAATATTTTTTTAAAAAAATAACTAAGCCCCGAGGTCACAATTTGATCAAAAATCTGACTTTTGGCAATTCACTCAAAAATGGTGCCAAATGGTTGGAAATGCTCCCATGAAAGGTTTGGCGGTTGAAACAGAAGGCTTTTTATCACAGGAAAAGAAATCAGCCCTCGACAACTCAACCGGGATAATTTTTTTTTGTTTTTGAAAAATCACTAAGCCCCGGGGTCACAATTTCATCACAAATCTGACTTTCGGCCATTCACTAAAAAGGGGCCAAACGGTTGCAAATGCTCCCCTGAGAGGTTTGGCGGTTGAAACAGAAGGCTTTTTATCACCGGACAAGATATCAGCCCTCGACAACTTAACCGGCAGAAAAAGATTTTTTTGAAAAGATCCCTAAACCCCGGGGTCACAATTTCATCTAAAATCTGACTTTCGGCATTTCACTCAAAAATGGTGCCGAACGGTTGCAAATGCTCCCCTGAGAGGTTTGGCGGTTGAAAGAGAAGGCTTTTTGTCACATGAAAAGAAATCAGCCCTCGACAAGTTAACCGATAGAATTTTTTTTAAAAAAAATATCGCTAAGCCCCGGGGTCACAATTTCATCAAAAATCTGACTTTTGGCAATTCACTCAAAAATGGTGCCAAATGGTTGCAAATGCTCCCATGAAAGGTTTGGCGGTTGAAACAGAAGGCTTTTTATCACAGAAAAAGAAATCAGCCCTCGACAACTCAACCGGGATAATTTTTTTTTGTTTTTGAAAAATCCCTAAGCCCCGGGGTCACAATTTCATCAAAAATCTGACTTTGGGCAATTCACTAAAAAATGGTGCCAAACGGTTGCAAATGCTCCCCTGAGAGGTTTGGCGGTTGAAACAGAAGGCTTTTTATCACAGGACAAGAAATCAGCCCTCGACAACTTAACCCGCAGAAAAAGATTTTTTTTGAAAAAATCCCTAAGCCCCGGGGTTACAATTTCATCAAAAATCTGACTTTCGGCAATTCACTCAAAAATGGTGCCAAACGGTTGCACATGCTCCCCTGATAGGTTTGGCGGTAGAAACAGAAGGCTTTTTATCACAGGACAAGAAATCAGCCCTCAATAACTTAAGCTGCTGATTTTTTTTTTTTTTTTGAAAAAATCCCTAAGCCCCGGGGTCACAATTTCATCAAAAATCTGACTTTCGGCATTTCACTCAAAAATGGTGCCAAAGGGTTGCAAATGCTCCCCTGATAGGTTTGGCGGGGAAAATAGAAGGCTTTTTATCGCAGGACAGGAAATCAGCCCTCGACAACTTTATCCGTAGAAAAAGATTTCATCAAAAATCTGACTTTCGGCAATTCACTCAAAAATGGTGCCAAACGGTTGCAAATGGTCCCCTGAGAGGTTTGGCGGTTGAAACAGAAGGCTTTTTATCACAGGACAGGAAATCAGCCCTCAACAACTTAACCGGGAGAAAAAGATTTTTTTGAAAAAATTGCTAATGCTCCCCTGAGATGTTGTCCACCGCCTGTGCACCGTCCCTCGGACCATGTGGTGTAAGAGAAAAATGAACAAATTTCTATGCCCCACAAGTAACCCAGAGATGCATTTTAAATAAATGCACACATAAAGTAGGAGTCTACTAGGTGTAAACTAGGAGTCTACTAGGTGTAAACTAGGAGTCTACTAGGTGTAAACTAGGAGTAACCTAGGAGTAAACTAGGTGTAAACTAGGAGTAAACTAGGTGTAAACTAGGTGTAAGCTAGGAGTAAACTAGGTGTAAACTAGGAGTAAAGTAGGTGTAAAGTAGGTGTAAACTAGGAGTAAACTAGGAGTAATGTAGGAGTAAACTAGGTGTGAAGTAGCTGTAAACTAGGTGTAAACTAGCTGTAAATTAGGTGTAAAGTAGGAGTAGACTAGGTGTAAAGTAGGAATAAGGCAGGAGTAAATTAGCCAATCACATGCAGCCCATTGTGTAAATAATGTATATAAAGCAGATACTTTGAGGGAACATCCATTCGTCCTCACCTCTATGAGCTGAATAAAGAGCATGAAATCCACTCTCGACTCAGAGTATATTTCATTCTCAAACCCTCCAACACTTCTCTGATGAAAAAAGGGATGTCCTATTCAATATTAAATAAATAATAATAATAGTTTTATTATTTATACCCCACCCATCTGACTGGGTCGTGCCAGCCACGCTCAGCAGCTTGCAGGATAAAATAATATACAATAAAACATGAAACTTTTTTTAACTATATGCCTACTATATGGAAGTTAACAACTGGACAACAGAAATGGATTGTACACACTCTAATGGTAGCTGAGAGGCTGATATTGATAAACTGGAAGAGTAAAGAGATGGTCTCCTTTAATCGGTGGATTGATAATATGGTAACACTTGCAACCTGTGAACGGACTGCTTACAAACATAGACTGCTTGGATAAATACGACAGTATTACGAATGAATTTATACAAAATGTAGTTGACTAATTTATATTAGGGCGCGGTCACAATTTCATCAAAAATCTGACTTTTGGCAATTCACTCAAAAATGGTGCCAAACGGTTGCAAATGCTCCCATGAAAGGTTTGGCGGTTGAAACAGAAGGCTTTTTATCACAGGAAAAGAAATCAGCCCTCGACAAGTTAACCGGTAGAATTTTTTTTTTAAAAAAAAATCGCTAAGCCCCGGGGTCACAATTTCATCAAAAATCTGACTTTTAGCAATTCACTCAAAAATGGTGCCAAACGGTTGCAAATTCTCCCATGAAAGGTTTGGCGGTTGAAACAGAAGGCTTTTTATCACAGAAAAAGAAATCAGCCCTCGACAACTCAACCGGGATAATTTTTTTTTGTTTTTGAAAAATCACTAAGCCCCGGGGTCACAATTTCATCAAAAATCTGACTTTCGGCCATTCACTAAAAAATGGTGCCAAACGGTTGCAAATGCTCCCCTTAGAGGTTTGGCGGTTGAAACAGAAGGCTTTTTATCACAGGACAAGAAATCAGCCCTCGACAACCTAACCAGAAGAAAAAGATGTTTTTGAAAAAATCCCTAAGCCCCGGGGTTACAATTTGATCAAAAATCTGACTTTTGGCAATTAACTCAAAAATGGTGCCAAACGGTTGCAAATGCTCCCCTGATAGGTTTGGCGGTCGAAACAGAAGGCTTTTTATCACAGGACAAGAAATCAGCCCTCAATAACTTAAGCTGCTGAATTATTATTTTTTTAAAAAAATCCCTAAGCCCCAGGGTCACAATTTCATCAAAAATCTGACTTTCGGCAATTAACTCAAAAATGGTGCCAAACGGTTGCAAATGCTCCCCTGATAGGTTTGGCGGGGAAAATAGAAGGCTTTTTATCGCAGGACAGGAAATCAGCCCTCAACAACATTATCCGTAGAAAAAGATATCATCAAAAATCTGACTTTCGGCAATTCACTCAAAAATGGTGTCAAACGGTTGCAAATGGTCCCCTGAGAGGTTTGGCGGTTGAAACAGAAGGCTTTTTATCACAGGACAGGAAATCAGCCCTCGACAGCTTAACCGGGAGAAAATGATTTTTTTGAAAAACTTGCTAATGCTCCCCTGAGATGTTGTCCACCGCCTGTGCACCGTCCCTCAGACCATGTGGTGTAAGAGAAAAATGGACAAATTCCTATGCACCACAAGTAACCCAGATATGCATTTTAAATAAATGCACACATAAAGTAGGAGTAAAGTAGGTGTAAACTAGGAGTAAAGTAGGTGTAAACTAGGAGTAAACTAGGTGTAAACTAGGTGTATAGTAGGTGTAAACTAGGAGTAAACTAAGAGTAAATTAGGTGTAAACTAGGAGTAAACTAGGTGTAAACTAGGAGTAAAGTAGGTGTAAACTAGGTGTAAACTAGGAGTAACCTAGGTGTAGACTAGGAGTAGACTAGGTGTAAAGGAGGAGTAAACTAGGTGTAAAGTAGGAGTAAGGCAGGAGTAAATTAGCCAATCACATGCAGCCCATTGTGTAAATAATGTATATAAAGCAGATACTTTGAGGGAACATCCATTCGTCCTCACCTCTATGAGCTGAATAAAGAGCATGAAATCCACTCTCGACTCAGAGTATATTTCATTCTCAAACCCTCCAACACTTCTCTGATGAAAAAAGGGATGTCCTATTCAATATTAAATAAATAATAATAATAGTTTTATTATTTATACCCCACCCATCTGACTGGGTCGTGCCAGCCACGCTCAGCAGCTTGCAGGATAAAATAATATACAATAAAACATGAAACTTTTTTTAACTATATGCCTACTATATGGAAGTTAACAACTGGACAACAGAAATGGATTGTACACACTCTAATGGTAGCTGAGAGGCTGATATTGATAAACTGGAAGAGTAAAGAGATGATCTCCTTTAATCGGTGGATTGATAATATGGTAACACTGGCAACCTGTGAACGGACTGCTTACAAACATAGACTGCTTGGATAAATACGACAGTATTACGAATGAATTTATACAAAATGTAGTTGACTAATTTATATTAGGGCGCGGTCACAATTTCATCAAAAATCTGACTTTTGGCAATTCACTCAAAAATGGTGCCAAACGGTTGCAAATGCTCCCATGAAAGGTTTGGCGGTTGAAACAGAAGGCTTTTTATCACAGGAAAAGAAATCAGCCCCCGACAAGTTAACCGCTAGAAATTTTTTTTAAAAAAAATCGCTAAGCCCCGGGGTCACAATTTCATCAAAAATCTGACTTTTGGCAATTCACTCAAAAATGGTGCCAAACGCTTGCAAATGCTCCCATGAAAGGTTTGGCGGTTGAAATAGAAGGCTTTTTATCACAGGAAAAGAAATCAGCCCTCGACAACTCAACCGGGATAATTTTTTTTGTTTTTGAAAAATCACTAAGCCCCGGGGTCACAATTTAATCAAAAATCTGACTTTCGGCAATTAACTCAAAAATGGAGCCAAACGGTTGCAAATGCTCCCCTGAGAGGTTTGGCGGTCGAAACAGAATGCTCTTTCTCAAAGAAAGAGAAATCAGCCCTCGACAACTTAAGCTGCATAATTTTTTTTTAAAAAAATCTCTAAGCCCCGGGGTCACAATTTCATCAGAAATCTGACTTTCAGCAATTCACTCAAAAATGGAGCCAAACGGTTGCAAATGCTCCCCTGAGAGGTTTGGCGGTCGAAACAGAAGGCTTTTTATCACAAGACAAGAAATCAGCCCTCGACAACTTAAGCGGCAGAAAAAGATTTTTTTGAAATATCCCTAAACCGCGGGATCACATTTTCATCAAAAATCTGCCTTTCGCCCATTAACTCCAAAATGGTGCCAAAGGGTTGCAAATGATCGCCTGAGACATTTGGCGGTCGAAACAAAAGGCTCTTTTTCACAGGAAAACAAATCAGCCGTTGACAACTTAACCTACAGAATTTTTTTTTTTAAAAAATCCCTAAGCCCCAGGGTCATAATTTCATCAAAAATCTGACTTTCGGCCATTCACTCAAAAATGGTGCCAAACGTTTGCAATTCCTCCCCTGAAAGATTTGGCGGTCGAAACAGAAGGCTATTTATCACAGGAAAAGAAATCAGCCCTCGGTCACAATTTCATCAAAAATCCGACTTTCGGCCATTCACTCAAAAATGGTGCCAAACGTTTGCAATTCCTCCACTGAAAGGTTTGGCGGTCGAAACAGAAGGCTTTTTATCACCGGACAAGATATCAGCCCTCGACAACTTAACCGGCAGAAAAAGACGTTTTTGAAAAAATCACTAAGCCGCGGGGTCACAATTTAATCAAAAATCTGACTTTCGGCAATTCACTCAAAAATGGTGCCAAACAGTTGAAAATTCTCCACAGAGAGGATTGGCGGTCGAAACAGAAGGCTATTTATCACAGGACAAGAAATCAGCCCTTGATAACTTAAGCTGCTGATTTTTATTTTTTTTTTGAAAAAATTCCTAAGCCCCGGGGTCACAATTTCATCAAAAATCTGACTTTCGGCATTTCACTCAAAAATGGTGCCAAACGGTTGCAAATGCTCTCCTGAGACGTTTGGCGTTCGAAACAGAAGGCTCTTTATCACAGGAAAAGAAATCAGCCCTTGACAACTTAAGCTACAGAATTTTTTTAAAAAAAAAAATCCCTAAGCCCCGGGGTCACAATTTCATCAGAAATCTGACTTTCGGCAACTCACTCAAAAATGGTGCCGAACGGTTGCAAATGCTCCCCTGAGAGGTTTGGCGCTTGAAACAGAAGGCTTTTTACCACAAGACAAGAAATCAGCCCTCGACAACTTAACCAGCAGAAAAAGATTTTTTTGAAAAAATCCCTAAGCCACGGGGTCACAATTTCATCAGAAATCTGACTTTCGGCAATTCACTCCAAAATGGAGCCAAACGTTTGCAATTCCTCCCCTGAGAGGTTTGGCGGTCGAAAAAGAAAGCTTTTTATCACAGGAAAAGAAATCAGCCCTCGACAACCTAATCAGAAGAAAAAGATTTTTTTGAGAAAATCCGTAAGCCCCGGGGTCACAATTTCATAAAAAATCTGACTTTCGCCCATTAACTCAAAAATGGTGCCAAAGGGTTGCAAATGCTTGCCTGAGAGCTTTCGGTCATTCACTCAAACATGGTGCCAAACGTTTGCAATTCCTCCACTGAAAGGTTTGGCGGTCGAAACAGAAGGCTTTTTATCACAGGACAAGAAATCAGCCCTTGATAACTTAAGCTGCTGATTTATTTATTTTTTTGAAAAAATTCCTAAGCCCCGGGGTCACAATTTCATCAAAAATCTGACTTTCGGCATTTCACTCAAAAATGGTGCTAAACGGTTGCAAATGCTCCCATGAAAGGTTTGGCGGTTGAAACAAAAGGCTCTTTATCACAGGAAAAGAAATCAGCCCTTGACAACTTAAGCTACAGAATTTTTTTTAAAAAAAAATCCCTAAGCCCCGGGGTCACAATTTCATCAGAAATCTGACTTTCGGCAATTCACTCAAAAATGGTGCCGAACGGTTGCAAATGCTCCCCTGAGAGGTTTGGCGCTTGAAACAGAAGGCTTTTTACCACAAGACAAGAAATCAGCCCTCGACAACATAACCAGCAGAAAAAGATTTTTTTGAAAAAATCCCTAAGCCACGGGGTCACAATTTCATCAGAAATCTGACTTTCGGCAATTCACTCCAAAATGGAGCCAAACGTTTGCAATTCCTCCCCTGAGAGGTTTGGCGGTCGAAAAAGAAAGCTTTTTATCACAGGAAAAGAAATCAGCCCTCGACAACCTAATCAGAAGAAAAAGATTTTTTTGAGAAAATCCGTAAGCCCCGGGGTCACAATTTCATAAAAAATCTGACTTTCGCCCATTAACTCAAAAATGGTGCCAAAGGGTTGCAAATGCTTGCCTGAGAGCTTTCGGTCATTCACTCAAACATGGTGCCAAACGTTTGCAATTCCTCCACTGAAAGGTTTGGCGGTCGAAACAGAAGGCTTTTTATCACAGGACAAGAAATCAGCCCTTGATAACTTAAGCTGCTGATTTATTTATTTTTTTGAAAAAATTCCTAAGCCCCGGGGTCACAATTTCATCAAAAATCTGACTTTCGGCATTTCACTCAAAAATGGTGCTAAACGGTTGCAAATGCTCCCATGAAAGGTTTGGCGGTTGAAACAAAAGGCTCTTTATCACAGGAAAAGAAATCAGCCCTTGACAACTTAAGCTACAGAATTTTTTTAAAAAAAAAATCCCTAAGCCCCGGGGTCACAATTTCATCAGAAATCTGACTTTCGGCAATTCACTCAAAAATGGTGCCGAACGGTTGCAAATGCTCCCCTGAGAGGTTTGGCGCTTGAAACAGAAGGCTTTTTACCACAAGACAAGAAATCAGCCCTCGACAACATAACCAGCAGAAAAAGATTTTTTTGAAAAAATCCCTAAGCCACGGGGTCACAATTTCATCAGAAATCTGACTTTCGGCAATTCACTCCAAAATGGAGCCAAACGTTTGCAATTCCTCCCCTGAGAGGTTTGGCGGTCGAAAAAGAAAGCTTTTTATCACAGGAAAAGAAATCAGCCCTCGACAACCTAATCAGAAGAAAAAGATTTTTTTGAGAAAATCCGTAAACCCCGGGGTCACAATTTCATAAAAAATCTGACTTTCGCCCATTAACTCAAAAATGGTGCCAAAGGGTTGCAAATGCTTGCCTGAGAGCTTTCGGTCATTCACTCAAAAATGGTGCCAAACGGTTGCAAATGCTCCCCTGACACGTTTGGAGGTCGAAACAGAAGGCTTTTTATCACCGGACAAGATATCAGCCCTCGACAACTTAACCGGCAGAAAAAGATGTTTTTGAAAAAATCCCTAAGTCACAATTTAATCAAAAATCTGACTTTCGGCAATTCACTCAAAAATGGTGCCAAACGGTTGAAAATGCTCCACAGAGAGGATTGGCGGTCGAAACAGAAGGCTTTTTATCACAGGACAAGAAATCAGCCCTTGATAACTTAAGCTGCTGATTATTATTTTTTTTTGAAAAAATTCCTAAGCCCCGGGGTCACAATTTCATCAAAAATCTGACTTTCGGCATTTCACTCAAAAATGGTGCCAAACGTTTGCAATCCCTCCCCTGAGAGGTTTGGCGGTCGAAACAGAAGGCTCTTTATCACAGGAAAAGAAATCAGCCCTCGACACCTTAAGCTGAATAATTTTTTTTTAAAAAAAAATCCCTATGCCGCGGGGTCACAATTTCATCAGAAATCTGACTTTCGGCAATTCACTCCAAAATGGAGCCAAACGTTTGCAATTCCTCCCCTGAGAGGTTTGGCGGTCGAAAAAGAAAGCTTTTTATCACAGGAAAAGAAATCAGCCCACGACAACCTAACCAGAAGAAAAAGATTTTTTTGAGAAAATCCGTAAGCCCCGGGGTCACAATTTCATAAAAAATCTGACTTTCGCCCATTAACTCAAAAATGGTGCCAAAGGGTTGCAAATGCTTGCCTGAGAGCTTTCGGCCATTCACTCAAAAATGGTGCCAAACGGTTGCAAATGCTCCCCTGACACGTTTGGAGGTCGAAACAGAAGGCTTTTTATCACCGGACAAGATATCAGCCCTCGACAACTTATCCGGCAGAAAAAGATGTTTTTGAAAAAATCCCTAAGTCACAATTTAATCAAAAATCTGACTTTCGGCAATTCACTCAAAAATGGTGCCAAACGGTTGAAAATGCTCCACAGAGAGGATTGGCGGTCGAAACAGATGGCTTTTTATCACAGGACAAGAAATCAGCCCTTGATAACTTAAGCTGCTGATTATTATTTTTTTTTGAAAAAATTCCTAAGCCCCGGGGTCACAATTTCATCAAAAATCTGACTTTCGGCTTTTCACTCAAAAATGGTGCCAATCGGTTTCAAATGCTCCCCTGAGTGGTCTGGCGGTCGAAACAGAAGGCTCTTTATCACAGGGAAAAAAATCAGCCCTCGACAACTTAAGCTGCATAAGTATTATCTTTTTGAAAAAATCCCTAAGCCCCGGGGTCACAATTTCATCAAAAATCTGACTTTCGGCCATTCACTCAAAAATGGTGCCAAACGTTTGCAATTCCTCCCCTGAGAGGTTTGGTGGTCGAAACAGAAGGCTTTTTATCACCGGACAAGAAATCAGCCCTCGACAACCTAACCAGAAGAAAAATATTTTTTTGAAAAAATCCCTAAGCCCCGGGGTTACAATTTCATAAAAAATCTGATTTCTCCCATTAACTCAAAAATGGTGCCAAACGGTTGCAAATGCTCCCCTGAGAGGTTTGGCAGTCGAAACAGAAGGCTTTTTATCACCGGACAGGAAATCAGCCCTCGACAACTTAAGCGGCAGAAAAAGATGTTTTTGAAATATCCCTAAACCGCGGGATCACATTTTCATCAAAAATCTGCCTTTCGCCCATTAACTCCAAAATGGTGCCAAAGGGTTGCAAATGATCGCCTGAGACATTTGGCGGTCGAAACAAAAGGCTCTTTTTCACAGGAAAACAAATCAGCCGTTGACAACTTAACCTACAGAATTTTTTTTTAAAAAAATCCCTAAGCCCCAGGGTCATAATTTCATCAAAAATCTGACTTTCGGCCATTCACTCAAAAATGGTGCCAAACGTTTGCAATTCCTCCCCTGAAAGATTTGGCGGTCGAAACAGAAGGCTATTTATCACAGGAAAAGAAATCAGCCCTCGGTCACAATTTCATCAAAAATCCGACTTTCGGCCATTCACTCAAAAATGGTGCCAAACGTTTGCAATTCCTCCACTGAAAGGTTTGGCGGTCGAAACAGAAGGCTTTTTATCACCGGACAAGATATCAGCCCTCGACAACTTAACCGGCAGAAAAAGACGTTTTTGAAAAAATCACTAAGCCGCGGGGTCACAATTTAATCAAAAATCTGACTTTCGGCAATTCACTCAAAAATGGTGCCAAACAGTTGAAAATTCTCCACAGAGAGGATTGGCGGTCGAAACAGAAGGCTATTTATCACAGGACAAGAAATCAGCCCTTGATAACTTAAGCTGCTGATTTTTATTTTTTTTTTGAAAAAATTCCTAAGCCCCGGGGTCACAATTTCATCAAAAATCTGACTTTCGGCATTTCACTCAAAAATGGTGCCAAACGGTTGCAAATGCTCTCCTGAGACGTTTGGCGTTCGAAACAGAAGGCTCTTTATCACAGGAAAAGAAATCAGCCCTTGACAACTTAAGCTACAGAATTTTTTTAAAAAAAAAAATCCCTAAGCCCCGGGGTCACAATTTCATCAGAAATCTGACTTTCGGCAACTCACTCAAAAATGGTGCCGAACGGTTGCAAATGCTCCCCTGAGAGGTTTGGCGCTTGAAACAGAAGGCTTTTTACCACAAGACAAGAAATCAGCCCTCGACAACTTAACCAGCAGAAAAAGATTTTTTTGAAAAAATCCCTAAGCCACGGGGTCACAATTTCATCAGAAATCTGACTTTCGGCAATTCACTCCAAAATGGAGCCAAACGTTTGCAATTCCTCCCCTGAGAGGTTTGGCGGTCGAAAAAGAAAGCTTTTTATCACAGGAAAAGAAATCAGCCCTCGACAACCTAATCAGAAGAAAAAGATTTTTTTGAGAAAATCCGTAAGCCCCGGGGTCACAATTTCATAAAAAATCTGACTTTCGCCCATTAACTCAAAAATGGTGCCAAAGGGTTGCAAATGCTTGCCTGAGAGCTTTCGGTCATTCACTCAAACATGGTGCCAAACGTTTGCAATTCCTCCACTGAAAGGTTTGGCGGTCGAAACAGAAGGCTTTTTATCACAGGACAAGAAATCAGCCCTTGATAACTTAAGCTGCTGATTTATTTATTTTTTTGAAAAAATTCCTAAGCCCCGGGGTCACAATTTCATCAAAAATCTGACTTTCGGCATTTCACTCAAAAATGGTGCTAAACGGTTGCAAATGCTCCCATGAAAGGTTTGGCGGTTGAAACAAAAGGCTCTTTATCACAGGAAAAGAAATCAGCCCTTGACAACTTAAGCTACAGAATTTTTTTTAAAAAAAAATCCCTAAGCCCCGGGGTCACAATTTCATCAGAAATCTGACTTTCGGCAATTCACTCAAAAATGGTGCCGAACGGTTGCAAATGCTCCCCTGAGAGGTTTGGCGCTTGAAACAGAAGGCTTTTTACCACAAGACAAGAAATCAGCCCTCGACAACATAACCAGCAGAAAAAGATTTTTTTGAAAAAATCCCTAAGCCACGGGGTCACAATTTCATCAGAAATCTGACTTTCGGCAATTCACTCCAAAATGGAGCCAAACGTTTGCAATTCCTCCCCTGAGAGGTTTGGCGGTCGAAAAAGAAAGCTTTTTATCACAGGAAAAGAAATCAGCCCTCGACAACCTAATCAGAAGAAAAAGATTTTTTTGAGAAAATCCGTAAGCCCCGGGGTCACAATTTCATAAAAAATCTGACTTTCGCCCATTAACTCAAAAATGGTGCCAAAGGGTTGCAAATGCTTGCCTGAGAGCTTTCGGTCATTCACTCAAACATGGTGCCAAACGTTTGCAATTCCTCCACTGAAAGGTTTGGCGGTCGAAACAGAAGGCTTTTTATCACAGGACAAGAAATCAGCCCTTGATAACTTAAGCTGCTGATTTATTTATTTTTTTGAAAAAATTCCTAAGCCCCGGGGTCACAATTTCATCAAAAATCTGACTTTCGGCATTTCACTCAAAAATGGTGCTAAACGGTTGCAAATGCTCCCATGAAAGGTTTGGCGGTTGAAACAAAAGGCTCTTTATCACAGGAAAAGAAATCAGCCCTTGACAACTTAAGCTACAGAATTTTTTTTAAAAAAAAATCCCTAAGCCCCGGGGTCACAATTTCATCAGAAATCTGACTTTTGGCAATTCACTCAAAAATGGTGCCGAACGGTTGCAAATGCTCCCCTGAGAGGTTTGGCGCTTGAAACAGAAGGCTTTTTACCACAAGACAAGAAATCAGCCCTCGACAACATAACCAGCAGAAAAAGATTTTTTTGAAAAAATCCCTAAGCCACGGGGTCACAATTTCATCAGAAATCTGACTTTCGGCAATTCACTCCAAAATGGAGCCAAACGTTTGCAATTCCTCCCCTGAGAGGTTTGGCGGTCGAAAAAGAAAGCTTTTTATCACAGGAAAAGAAATCAGCCCTCGACAACCTAATCAGAAGAAAAAGATTTTTTTGAGAAAATCCGTAAACCCCGGGGTCACAATTTCATAAAAAATCTGACTTTCGCCCATTAACTCAAAAATGGTGCCAAAGGGTTGCAAATGCTTGCCTGAGAGCTTTCGGTCATTCACTCAAAAATGGTGCCAAACGGTTGCAAATGCTCCCCTGACACGTTTGGAGGTCGAAACAGAAGGCTTTTTATCACCGGACAAGATATCAGCCCTCGACAACTTAACCGGCAGAAAAAGATGTTTTTGAAAAAATCCCTAAGTCACAATTTAATCAAAAATCTGACTTTCGGCAATTCACTCAAAAATGGTGCCAAACGGTTGAAAATGCTCCACAGAGAGGATTGGCGGTCGAAACAGAAGGCTTTTTATCACAGGACAAGAAATCAGCCCTTGATAACTTAAGCTGCTGATTATTATTTTTTTTTGAAAAAATTCCTAAGCCCCGGGGTCACAATTTCATCAAAAATCTGACTTTCGGCATTTCACTCAAAAATGGTGCCAAACGTTTGCAATCCCTCCCCTGAGAGGTTTGGCGGTCGAAACAGAAGGCTCTTTATCACAGGAAAAGAAATCAGCCCTCGACACCTTAAGCTGAATAATTTTTTTTAAAAAAAAAATCCCTATGCCGCGGGGTCACAATTTCATCAGAAATCTGACTTTCGGCAATTCACTCCAAAATGGAGCCAAACGTTTGCAATTCCTCCCCTGAGAGGTTTGGCGGTCGAAAAAGAAAGCTTTTTATCACAGGAAAAGAAATCAGCCCACGACAACCTAACCAGAAGAAAAAGATTTTTTTGAGAAAATCCGTAAGCCCCGGGGTCACAATTTCATAAAAAATCTGACTTTCGCCCATTAACTCAAAAATGGTGCCAAAGGGTTGCAAATGCTTGCCTGAGAGCTTTCGGCCATTCACTCAAAAATGGTGCCAAACGGTTGCAAATGCTCCCCTGACACGTTTGGAGGTCGAAACAGAAGGCTTTTTATCACCGGACAAGATATCAGCCCTCGACAACTTATCCGGCAGAAAAAGATGTTTTTGAAAAAATCCCTAAGTCACAATTTAATCAAAAATCTGACTTTCGGCAATTCACTCAAAAATGGTGCCAAACGGTTGAAAATGCTCCACAGAGAGGATTGGCGGTCGAAACAGATGGCTTTTTATCACAGGACAAGAAATCAGCCCTTGATAACTTAAGCTGCTGATTATTATTTTTTTTTGAAAAAATTCCTAAGCCCCGGGGTCACAATTTCATCAAAAATCTGACTTTCGGCTTTTCACTCAAAAATGGTGCCAATCGGTTTCAAATGCTCCCCTGAGTGGTCTGGCGGTCGAAACAGAAGGCTCTTTATCACAGGGAAAAAAATCAGCCCTCGACAACTTAAGCTGCATAAGTATTATCTTTTTGAAAAAATCCCTAAGCCCCGGGGTCACAATTTCATCAAAAATCTGACTTTCGGCCATTCACTCAAAAATGGTGCCAAACGTTTGCAATTCCTCCCCTGAGAGGTTTGGTGGTCGAAACAGAAGGCTTTTTATCACCGGACAAGAAATCAGCCCTCGACAACCTAACCAGAAGAAAAAGATTTTTTTGAAAAAATCCCTAAGCCCCGGGGTTACAATTTCATAAAAAATCTGATTTCTCCCATTAACTCAAAAATGGTGCCAAACGGTTGCAAATGCTCCCCTGAGAGGTTTGGCAGTCGAAACAGAAGGCTTTTTATCACCGGACAGGAAATCAGCCCTCGACAACTTAACCCGCAGAAAAAGATGTTTTTGAAAAAATCCCTAAGCCCCGGGGTCACAATTTCATAAAAAATCTGACTTTCGGCATTTCACTCAAAAATGGTGCCAAACGGTTGAAAATGCTCCCCTGATAGGTTTGGCGGTCGATACAGAAGGCTTTTTATCACAGGAAAAGAAATCTGCCCTCGACAACTTAAGCTGCATAATTATTATTTTTTTGAAGAAATCCCTAAGCCCATGGGGTCACAATTTCATAAAAAATCTGGCTTTCGGCATTTCACTCAAAAATGGTGCGAAACGGTTGCAAATGCTCCCCTGATAGGTTTGGCTGTCGAAACAGAAGGCTCTTTATCACAGGAAAAGAAATCAGCCCAAAACAACTTAACCGGCATAATTTTTTTTTTTTTGAAAAAATACCTAAGCCCCGGGGTCACAATTTCATCAGAAATCTGACTTTCAGCAATTCACTCAAAAATGGAGCCAAACGGTTGCAAATGCTCCCCTGAGAGTTTTGGCGGTCGAAACAGAAGGCTTTTTATCACAGGAAAAGAAATCAGCCCTCAACAACTTAACCGGCATAAAAAGATTTTTTTGAAAATATCCCTAAGCCCCGGGGTCACAATTTCATCAGAAATCTGACTTTCGGCAATTCACTCAAAAATGGTGCCAAACGGTTGCAAATTCTCCCCTGAGAGGTTTGGCGGTTGAAACAGAAGGCTTTTTATCACAGGACAAGAAATCAGCCCTCGACAACTTAACCAGCAGAAAGAGATTTTTTTGAAAAAACCCCTAACAATTTCATCAAAAATCTGACTTTCGGCCATTCACTCAAAAATGGTGCCAAACGTTTGCAATTGCTCCCCTGGGAGGTCTGGCGCTCGAAACAGAAGGCTTTTTATCACAGGAAAAGAAATCAGCCCTCGGTCACAATTTCATCAGAAATCTGACTTTCGGCAATTCACTCAAAAATGGAGCCAAACGGTTGCTAGTGCTCCCCTGAGAGGTTTGGCGGTCGAAACAGAAGGCTTTTTATCACAGGAAAAGAAATTAGCCCTCGACAACTTAAGCGGCAGAAAAAGATTTTTTTGAAAAAATCCCTAAGCTGCGGGGTCACATTTTCATAAAAAATCTGACTTTTGGTCATACACTCAAAAATGGTGCCAAAGGGTTGCAAATGCTCCTCTGAGACGTTTGGCGGTCGAAACAGAAGGCTTTTTATCACCAGACAAGATATCAGCCCTCGACACCTTAACCGGCAGAAAAAGATGTTTTTGAAAAATTCCCTAAGCCCCGGGGTCACAATTTCATCAAAAATCTGACTTTCGGCCATTCACTCAAAAATGGTGCGAAACGTTTGCAAATGCTCCCCTGAAAGGTTTGGCGGTCAAAACAGAAGGCTTTTTATCACAGGAAAAGAAATCAGCCCTCGACAACCTAACCAGAAGAAAAAGATTTTTTTGAGAAAATCCCTAAGCCCCGGGGTCACAATTTCATAAAAAATCTGACTTTCGCCCATTAACTCAAAAATGGTGCCAACCGGTTGCAAATGCTCCCCTGAGACGTTTGGCGGTCGAAACAGAAGGCTCTTTATCACAGGAAACGAAATCAGCCCTCGATAACTTAAGCTGCTGAATTATTATTTTTTGAAAAAATCCCTAAGCCCCGGGGTCACAATTTCATCAAAAATCTGACTTTCGCCCATTAACTCAAAAATGGTGCCAAAGGGTTTCAAATGCTCCCCTGAGACGTTTGGCGGTCGAAACAGAAGGCTCTTTATCACAGGAAAAGAAAACAGCCCTTGACAAATTAAGCTACAGAATTTTTTTTAAAAAAAAATCCCTAAGCCCCGGGGTCACAATTTCATGAGAAATCTGACTTTCGGCAATGTGGAGAGAGGCTCAGAACTCACAGGGTTAAGAAGTTCTGAGTGACGACTCACATTCCGAGGCGTGGTTAGAATACTGAGGGGAGTGTTTTACTGTGTTTCTCTCAGTGTGTGTTCTGCTCCGTTGAGAGAGAGCAGCTAAGATGAGTGCATTGTCACCAGGAGGAGTGTTTTTGCTAAGGCAATAGAAGACTTAAAACTAATATAAGGAGACAGCCTGCGTTCAGCCTGAGTTATTGCACACACGCGGCGACCCTGCTTCTGTTCCGCTGTATTTACGTGCTGCTGGAGTCGGAGGTCCCTGGGGGAAAAGCAGAGCCGCTCAGAGGAAGCGTGCCGGGCCCCCCGGAATGGCTCAGGCAATTCACTAAAAAATGGTGCCAAACGTTTGCAATTCCTCCCCTGAAAGCTTTGGCGGTCGAAACAGAAGGCTTTTTATCACAGGAAAAGAAATCAGCCCTCAACTACTTAACCGGAAGAAAAATATTTTTTTGAAAAAATCCCTAAGCCGGGGTCACAATTTCATCAGAAATCTGACTTTCAACAATTCACTCAAAAATGGTGCCAAACGGTTTCAAATGCTCCCGTGAGAGGCTTGGTGGTCGAAACAGAAGGCTCTTTATCACAGGAAAAGAAATCAGCCCTCAATAACTTAAGATGCTGAATATATTTTTTTTGAAAAAATCCCTAAGCCCCGGGGTCACAATTTCATCAAAAATCTGACTTTCGGCATTTCACTCAAAAATGGTGCCAAACGGTTGCAAATGCTCCAGTGAGAGGTTTGGCGGTCGAAACAGAAGGCTTTTTATCAGAGGAAAAGAAATCAGCCCTCAACAACCTAACCAGAAGAAAAAGATTTTTTTGAGAAAATCCCTAAGCCCTAAGGACTCAATTTCATAAAAAATCTGACTTCGCCCATTAACTAAAAAATGGTGCCGAATGGTTGCAAATGCTCCCCTGAGAGGTTTGGCGGTCGAAACAGAAGGCTTTTTATCACAGGAAAAGAAATCAGCCCTCGATAACTTAACCGGCAGAAATTTTTTTTTTGAAAAAATCCCTAAGCCCCGGGGTCACAATTTCATAAGAAATCTGACTTTCGCCCATTAACTCAAAAATGGAGCCAAACGATTGCAAATGCTCCCCTGAAAGGTTTGGCGGTCGAAACAGAAGGCTTTTTATCACAGGAAAAGAAATCAGCCCTTGTCACAATTTCATCAAAATTCCAACTTTCGGACATTCACTCAAAAATCGTGCAAAAGGGTTGCAGATGCTCCCCTGAGACGTTTGGCAGTCGAAACAGAAGGCTCTTTATCACAGGAAAAGAAATCAGCCCTCGACAAGTTAACCGCTAGAATTTTTTTTTTAAAGAAAATCGCTAAGCCCCGGGGTCAAAATTTCATCAAATATCTGACTTTCGGCAATTCACTCAAAAATGGTGCCAAACGGTTGCAAATGCTCCCCTGAGAGGTTTGGCAGTTGAAACAGAAGGCTTTTTATCACAGGACAAGAAATCAGGCCTCGACAACTTAAGCAGCAGAAAAAGATTTTTTTGAAAAAATCCCTAAGCTGCGGGGTCACATTTTCATCAAAAATCAGACTTTCGGTCATTCATTCAAAAATGGTGCCAAACCTTTGCAATTCCTCCCCTGAAAGGTTTGGCGGTCGAAACAGAAGGCTTTTTATCACAGGAAAAGAAATCAGCCCTCGACAACCTAACCAGAAGAAAAAGATTTTTTTAAGAAAATCTCTAAGCCCTGGGAGGTCACAATTTCATCAGAAATCTGACTTTTGGCAATTCACTCAAAAATGGAGCCAAACGGTTGCAAATGCTCCCCTGAGAGGTTTGGCGGTCGAAGCAGAAGGCTTTTTATCACAAGAAAAGAAATCAGCCCTCGACAACTTAACCGGCAGAAAAAGATGTTTTTGAAAAAATCCCTAAGCCCCGGGGTCACAATTTCATCAAAAATCTGACTTTCGGCAATTCACTCAAAAATGGTGCCAATCGGTTGCAAATGCTCCCCTGAGAGTTTTGGCTGTCGAAACAGAATGCTCTTTATCACAGGAAAAGAAATCAGCCCTCGATAACTTAAGCTGCTGAATTATTTTTTTTGAAAAAAATCCCTAAGCCCCGGGGTCACAATTTCATGAAAAATCTGACTTTTGGCAATTAACTCAAAAATGGTGCCAAACGATTGCAAATGCTCCCCTGAGAGGTTTGGCAGTTGAAACAGAAGGCTTTTTATCACAGGACAAGAAATCAGGCCTCGACAACTTAACCGGCAGAAAAAGATTTTTTTGAAAAAATCCCTAAGCCCCGGGATCACAATTTCATAAAAAATCTGACTTTCGCCCATTAACTCAAAAATGGTGCCAAACGGTTGCAAATGCTCCCCTGAGACGTTTCGCAGTCGAAACAGAAGGCTCTTTATCACAGGAAAAGAAATCAGCCCTCGAAAACTTAAGCTGCATAATTTTTTTTTTTGAAAAAATCTCTAAGCCCTGGGGTGGGGTCACAATTTCATCAGAAATCTGACTTTCGGCAATTCACTCAAAAATAGAGCCAAACGGTTGCAAATGCTCCCCTGAGAGGTTTGTCGGTCCAAACAGAAGGCTTTTTATCACAGGAAAAGAAATCAGCCCTCGACAACCTAACCAGAAGAAAAAGATTTTTTTAAGAAAATCCCTAAGCCCCGGGGTCACAATTTCATCAAAAATCTGACTTTCGCCCATTAACTCAAAAATGGTGCCAAATGGTTGCAAATGCTCCCCTGAGAGGTTTGGCGCTCGAAACAGAAGGCTTTTTATCACCGGACAAGAATTCAGCCCTCGGTCACAATTTCATCAGAAATCCGACTTTCGGCCATTCACTCAAAAATGGTGCGAAAGGGTTGCAAATGCTCTCCTGAGACGTTTGGCGGTCGAAACAGAATGCTCTTTATCACAGGAAAAGAAATCAGCCCTCGATAACTTAAGTTGCTGAATTCTGTTTCAACCGCCAAACCCCTGAGAGGTTTGGCGGTTGAAACAGAAGGCTTTTTATCACAGGACAGGAAATCAGCCCTCGACAACTTAACCGGGAGAAAAAGATTTTTTTGAAAAAATCGCTAATGCTCCCCTGAGATGTTGTCCACCGCCTGTGCACCGTCCCTCAGACCATGTGGTGTAAGAGAAAAATCAACAAATTCCTGTGCCCCACAAGTAACCCAGAAATGCATTTTAAATAAATGCACACATAAAGTAGGAGTAAAGTAGGTGTAAACTTGTAGTAAACTAGGAGGAAACTAGGTGTAAACTAGGAGTAAACTAGGTGTAAACTAGGTGTAAACTAGGTGTAAAGTAGGTGTAAATTAGGTGTAAACTAGGAGTAAACTAGGTGTAAACTAGGAGTAAATTAGGTGTAAACTAGGTGTAAACTAGGTGTAAACTAGGTGTAAACCAAGTGTAAAGTAGGAGTAGACTAGGTGTAAAGGAGGAGTAAGGCAGGAGTAAATTAGCCAATCACATGCAGCCCATTGTGTAAATAATGTATATAAAGCAGTTACAGAAAGGTAGCCGTGTTGGTCTGCCATAGTCAAAACAAAAAAAATTTTTTTCTTTCCAGTAGCACCTTAAAGACCAACTAAGTTAGTTCTTGGTATGAGCTTTCGTGTGCATGCACGAAAGGTATCTGACGAAGTGTGCATGCACACGAAAGCTCATACCAAGAACTAACTTAGTTGGTCTTTAAGGTGCTACTGGAAAGAAAAAATTTTTTTTTGTTTTGTATATAAAGCAGATACTTTGAGGGAACATCCATTCGTCCTCACCACTATGAGCTGAATAAAGAGCATGAAATCCACTCTCGACTCAGAGTATATTTCATTCTCAAACCCTCCAACACTTCTCTGATGAAAAAAGGGATGTCCTATTCAATATTAAATAAATAATAATAGTTTTATTATTTATACCCCACCCATTTGACTGGGTCGTGCCAGCCACGCTCAGCAGCTTGCAGGATAAAATAATATACAATAAAACATGAAACTTTTTTTCACTATATGCCTACTATATGGAAGTTAACAATTGGACAACAGAAATGGATTCTACACACTCTAATGGTAGCTGAGAGGCTGATATTGATAAACTGGAAGAGTAAAGAGATGGTCTCCTTTAATCGGTGGATTGATAATATGGTAACACTTGCAACCTGTGAACGGACTGCTTACAAACATAGACTGCTTGGATAAATACGACAGTATTTCGAATGAATTTATACAAAATGTAGTTGACTAATTTATATTAGGGCGCGGTCACAATTTCATCAAAAATCTGACTTTTGGCAATTCACTCAAAAATGGTGCCAAACGGTTGCAAATGCTCCCATGAAAGGTTTGGCGGTTGAAACAGAAGGCTTTTTGTCACAGGAAAAGAAATCAGCCCTCAACAAGTTAACCGCTAAAAAAATTTTTTTAACGAAAATCGCTAAGCCCCGGGGTCAAAATTTCATCAAAAATCTGACTTTTGGCAATTCACTCAAAAATGGTGCCAAACGGTTGCAAATGCTCCCCTGATAGGTGTGGCGGTCGAAACAGAAGGCTTTTTATCACAGGAAAAGAAATCAGCCCTTGACAACTAAAGCTACAGAATTTTTTTTTAAAAAAAATCTCTAAGCGCCGGAGTCACAATTTCATCAAAAATCTGACTTTTGGCATTTCACTCAAAAATGGTTCCAAACGGTTGCAAATGCTCCCCTGAGAGGTTTGGCAGTTGAAACAGAAGGCTTTTTATCACAGGACAAGAAATCAGGCCTCGACAACTTAAGCGGCAGAAAAAGATTTTTTTGAAAAAATCTCTAAGCCCTGGGGGGTCACAATTTCATCAGAAATCTGACTTTTGGCAATTCACTCAAAAATGGAGGACAACTTAAGCTGCATAATTTTTTTTAAAAAAAAATCCCTATGCCCCGGGGTCACAATTTCATAAAAAATCTGACTTTCGCCCATTAACACAAAGATGGTGCCAAACGGTTGCAAATGCTCCCCTGAGAGGTTTGGCGGTCGAAACAGAAGGCTTTTTATCACAGGAAAAGAAATCAGCCCTCGACAACTTAACTGGCAGAAAAAGATTTTTTTGAAAAAGTCCCTAAGGCCCAAGGTCACAATTTCATCAAAAATCTGACTTTCGGCCATTCACTCAGAAATGGTGCCAAACGGTTGCAAATGCTCCCCTGAGAGGTTTGGCGGTCGAAACAGAAGGCTTTTTATCACAGGACAAGAAATCAGACCTCGACAACTTAATCGGCAGAAAAATATTTTTTTGAAAAAATACCTAAGCCCCGGGGTCACAATTTCATCAAAAATCAGACGTTCTCCCATTCACTCAAAAATGGTGCCAAACGGTTGCAAATGCTCCCCTAAGAGGTTTGGCGGTTGAAAGAGAAGGCTTTTTATCACCGGACAAGAAATCAGACCTCGACAACTTAACCGGCAGAAAAAGTTTTTTTTGAAAAAATCCCTAAGCCCCGGGGTCACAATTTCATCAAAAATCTGACTTTCCGCCGTTAACTCAAAGATGGTGCCAAACGGTTGCAAATGCTCCCCTGAGAGGTTTGGCGGTCGAAACAGAAGGCTTTTTATCACCGGAGAAGAAATCAGCCCTCGACAACTTAACCGGCAGAAATATTTTTTTTGAAAAAATCCCTAAGCTCCGAGGGCACAATTTCATCAAAAATCTGACGTTCTCCCATTCACTCAAAAATGGTGACAAACGGTTGCAAATGCTCCCCTAAGACGTTTGGCGGTTGAAAGAGAAGGCTCTTTATCACCGGAGAAGAAATCAGCCCTCAACAACTTAACTGGCAGAAAAAGCTTTTTTTGAAAAATTCCCAAGCCCCGGGGTCACAATTTCTTCAAAAATCTGACTTTCCGCCATTAACTCAAAAATGGTGCCAAACGGTTGCAAATGCTCCCCTAAGAGGTTTGGCGGTTGAAAGAGAAGGCTTTTTATCACCGGACAAGAAATCAGACCTCGACAACTTAACCGGCAGAAAAAGTTTTTTTTGAAAAAATCCCTAAGCCCCGGGGTCACAATTTCATCAAAAATCTGACTTTCCGCCGTTAACTCAAAGATGGTGCCAAACGGTTGCAAATGCTCCCCTGAGAGGTTTGGCGGTCGAAACAGAAGGCTTTTTATCACCGGAGAAGAAATCAGCCCTCGACAACTTAACCGGCAGAAATATTTTTTTTGAAAAAATCCCTAAGCTCCGAGGGCACAATTTCATCAAAAATCTGACGTTCTCCCATTCACTCAAAAATGGTGACAAACGGTTGCAAATGCTCCCCTAAGACGTTTGGCGGTTGAAAGAGAAGGCTCTTTATCACCGGAGAAGAAATCAGCCCTCAACAACTTAACTGGCAGAAAAAGCTTTTTTTGAAAAATTCCCAAGCCCCGGGGTCACAATTTCTTCAAAAATCTGACTTTCCGCCATTAACTCAAAAATGGTGCCAAACGGTTGCAAATGCTCCCCTGAGAGGTTTAGCGGTCGAAACAGAAGGCTTTTTATCACCGGAGAAGAAATCAGCCATCGACAACTTAACCGGCAGAAATAATTTTTTTGAAAAAATCCCTAAGCTCCGGGGTCAAAATTTCATCAAAAATCTGACTTTCCGCCATTCACTCAAAAATGGTGCCAAGCGGTTGCAAATGCTCCCCTGAGAGGTTTGGCGGTCGAAACAGAACGCTTTTTATCACACGACAAGAAATCAACCCTCGACAACTTAACCAGCAGAAAAAGATTTTTTTGAAAATATCCCTAAGCTCCCGGGTCACAATTTCATAAAAAATCTGACGTTCTCCAATTCACTCAAAAATGGTACCGAACGGATGCAAATGCTCCCCTAAGAGGTTTGGCGGTCGAAAGAGAAGGCTTTTTATCACAAGACAAGAAATCAGCCCTTGACAACTTAAGCGATAAAAAAAGATTTTTTTGAAAATATCCCTAAGCTCCGGGGGTCACAATTTCATAAAAAATGTGACTTTCCACCATTAACTCAAAAATGGTGCCAAACGGTTGCAAATGCTCCCCTTAGAGGTGTGGCGGTAGAAACAGAAGGCTTTTTATCACAGGAAAAGAAATCAGCCCTCGACAACTTAACCAGAAGAAAAAGATTTTTTTGAGAAAATCCCTAAGCCCCGGGGTCACAATTTCATCAAATATCTGACTTTCGGCATTTCACTCAAAAATGGTGCCAAACGTTTGCAATTCCTACCCTGACAGGTTTGGCGGTCGAAACAGAAGGCTTTTTATCACCGGACAAGAAATCAGACCTCGACAACTTAACCGGCAGAATTTTTTTTTTAAAAAAAAAAAACCCTAAGCCCCGGGTTCACAATTTCATCAAAAATCCAATTTTCGGCCATTCACTCAAAAATGGTGCCAAACGGTTGCAAATGCTCCCCTTAGAGGTTTGGCGGTCGAAAGAGAAGGCTCCTTATCACCGGAGAAGCAATCAGCCCTCGGCAACTTAACCGGCAGAAATATTTTTTTTGAAAAAATCCCTAAACCCCGGGGTCACAATTTCAGCAAAAATCTGATTTTCGGCAATTCAATCAAAAATGGTGCCAAACGGTTGCAAATGCTCCCCTTAGAGGTGTGGCGGTCGAAACAGAAGGCTTTTTATCAAAGGACAAGATATCAGCCCTCGACAGCTTAACCGGCAGAAAAAGATGTTTTTGAAAAAATCCCTAAGCCCCGGGGTCACAATTTCAGCAAAAATCTGACTTTCGGCAATTCATTCAAAAATGGTGCCAAATGGTTGCAAATGCTCCCCTGAGAGGTTTGGCGGTCGAAGCAGAAGGCTTTTTATCACAAGAAAAGAAATCAGCCCTCGACAACTTAACCGGCAGAAAAAGATGTTTTTGAAAAAATCCCTAAGCCCCGGGGTCACAATTTCATCAAAAATCTGACTTTCGGCAATTCACTCAAAAATGGTGCCAAACGGTTGCAAATGCTCCCCTGATAGGTTTGGCGGTCGAAACAGAAGGCTTTTTATCACGGGGAAAGAAATCAGCCCAAGACAACTTAACCGGCAGAAAAAGTTGTTTTTGAAAAAATCCCTAAGCCCCGGGGTCACAATTTCATCAAAAATCTGACTTTCGGCAATTCACTCAAAAATGGTGCCAATCGGTTGCAAATGCTCCCCTGAGAGTTTTGGCTGTCGAAACAGAATGCTCTTTATCACAGGAAAAGAAATCAGCCCTCGATAACTTAAGCTGCTGAATTATTTTTTTTGAAAAAAATCCCTAAGCCCCGGGGTCACAATTTCATGAAAAATCTGACTTTTGGCAATTAACTCAAAAATGGTGCCAAACGATTGCAAATGCTCCCCTGAGAGGTTTGGCAGTTGAAACAGAAGGCTTTTTATCACAGGACAAGAAATCAGGCCTCGACAACTTAACCGGCAGAAAAAGATTTTTTTGAAAAAATCCCTAAGCCCCGGGATCACAATTTCATAAAAAATCTGACTTTTGCCCATTAACTCAAAAATGGTGCCAAACGGTTGCAAATGCTCCCCTGAGAGGTTTGGCGGTCGAAACAGAAGGCTTTTTATCACAGGACAAGAAATCAGGCCTCGACAACTTAAGCGGCAGAAAAAGATTTTTTTGAAAAAATCCCTAAGCTTTCGGTCATTCACTCAAAAATGGTGCCAAACCTTTGCAATTCCTCCCCTGAAAGGTTTGGCGGTCGAAACAGAAGGCTTTTTATCACAGGAAAAGAAATCAGCCCTCGACAACCTAACCAGAAGAAAAAGATTTTTTTAAGAAAATCCCTAAGCCCCGGGGTCACAATTTCATAAAAAATCTGACTTTCGCCCATTAACTCAAAAATGGTGCCAAATGGTTGCACATGCTCCCCTGAGAGGTTTGGCGCTCGAAACAGAAGGCTTTTTATCACCGGACAAGAATTCAGCCCTCGGTCACAATTTCATCAGAAATCCGACTTTCGGCCATTCACTCAAAAATGGTGCGAAAGGGTTGCAAATGCTCTCCTGAGACGTTTGGCGGTCGAAACAGAATGCTCTTTATCACAGGAAAAGAAATCAGCCCTCGATAACTTAAGTTGCTGAATTCTGTTTCAACCGCCAAACCCCTGAGAGGTTTGGCGGTTGAAACAGAAGGCTTTTTATCACAGGACAGGAAATCAGCCCTCGACAACTTAACCGGGAGAAAAAGATTTTTTTGAAAAAATCGCTAATGCTCCCCTGAGATGTTGTCCACCGCCTGTGCACCGTCCCTCAGACCATGTGGTGTAAGAGAAAAATCAACAAATTCCTGTGCCCCACAAGTAACCCAGAAATGCATTTTAAATAAATGCACACATAAAGTAGGAGTAAAGTAGGTGTAAACTTGTAGTAAACTAGGAGGAAACTAGGTGTAAACTAGGAGTAAACTAGGTGTAAACTAGGTGTAAACTAGGTGTAAAGTAGGTGTAAATTAGGTGTAAACTAGGAGTAAACTAGGTGTAAACTAGGAGAAAACTAGGTGTAAACTAGGTGTAAACCAAGTGTAAAGTAGGAGTAGACTAGGTGCAAAAGGAGGAGTAAGGCAGGAGTAAATTAGCCAATCACATGCAGCCCATTGTGTAAATAATGTATATAAAGCAGTTACAGAAAGGTAGCCGTGTTGGTCTGCCATAGTCAAAACAAAAAAATTTTTTCTTTCCAGTAGCACCTTAAAGACCAACTAAGTTAGTTCTTGGTATGAGCTTTCGTGTGCATGCACGAAAGGTATCTGACGAAGTGTGCATGCACACGAAAGCTCATACCAAGAACTAACTTAGTTGGTCTTTAAGGTGCTACTGGAAAGAAAAAAATTTTTTTTGTTTTGTATATAAAGCAGATACTTTGAGGGAACATCCATTCGTCCTCACCACTATGAGCTGAATAAAGAGCATGAAATCCACTCTCGACTCAGAGTATATTTCATTCTCAAACCCTCCAACACTTCTCTGATGAAAAAAGGGATGTCCTATTCAATATTAAATAAATAATAATAGTTTTATTATTTATACCCCACCCATTTGACTGGGTCGTGCCAGCCACGCTCAGCAGCTTGCAGGATAAAATAATATACAATAAAACATGAAACTTTTTTTCACTATATGCCTACTATATGGAAGTTAACAATTGGACAACAGAAATGGATTCTACACACTCTAATGGTAGCTGAGAGGCTGATATTGATAAACTGGAAGAGTAAAGAGATGGTCTCCTTTAATCGGTGGATTGATAATATGGTAACACTTGCAACCTGTGAACGGACTGCTTACAAACATAGACTGCTTGGATAAATACGACAGTATTTCGAATGAATTTATACAAAATGTAGTTGACTAATTTATATTAGGGCGCGGTCACAATTTCATCAAAAATCTGACTTTTGGCAATTCACTCAAAAATGGTGCCAAACGGTTGCAAATGCTCCCATGAAAGGTTTGGCGGTTGAAACAGAAGGCTTTTTGTCACAGGAAAAGAAATCAGCCCTCAACAAGTTAACCGCTAAAAAATTTTTTTTAACGAAAATCGCTAAGCCCCGGGGTCAAAATTTCATCAAAAATCTGACTTTTGGCAATTCACTCAAAAATGGTGCCAAACGGTTGCAAATGCTCCCCTGATAGGTGTGGCGGTCGAAACAGAAGGCTTTTTATCACAGGAAAAGAAATCAGCCCTTGACAACTAAAGCTACAGAATTTTTTTTTAAAAAAAATCTCTAAGCGCCGGAGTCACAATTTCATCAAAAATCTGACTTTTGGCATTTCACTCAAAAATGGTTCCAAACGGTTGCAAATGCTCCCCTGAGAGGTTTGGCAGTTGAAACAGAAGGCTTTTTATCACAGGACAAGAAATCAGGCCTCGACAACTTAAGAGGCAGAAAAAGATTTTTTTGAAAAAATCTCTAAGCCCTGGGGGGTCACAATTTCATCAGAAATCTGACTTTTGGCAATTCACTCAAAAATGGAGGACAACTTAAGCTGCATAATTTTTTTTAAAAAAAAATCCCTATGCCCCGGGGTCACAATTTCATAAAAAATCTGACTTTCGCCCATTAACACAAAGATGGTGCCAAACGGTTGCAAATGCTCCCCTGAGAGGTTTGGCGGTCGAAACAGAAGGCTTTTTATCACAGGAAAAGAAATCAGCCCTCGACAACTTAACTGGCAGAAAAAGATTTTTTTGAAAAAGTCCCTAAGCCCCAAGGTCACAATTTCATCAAAAATCTGACTTTCGGCCATTCACTCAGAAATGGTGCCAAACGGTTGCAAATGCTCCCCTGAGAGGTTTGGCGGTCGAAACAGAAGGCGTTTTATCACAGGAAAAGAAATCAGCCCTCGACAACTTAACTGGCAGAAAAAGATTTTTTTGAAAAAGTCCCTAAGCCCCAAGGTCACAATTTCATCAAAAATCTGACTTTCGGCCATTCACTCAGAAATGGTGCCAAACGGTTGCAAATGCTCCCCTGAGAGGTTTGGCGGTCGAAACAGAAGGCTTTTTATCACAGGACAAGAAATCAGACCTCGACAACTTAATCGGCAGAAAAATATTTTTTTGAAAAAATACCTAAGCCCCGGGGTCACAATTTCATCAAAAATCAGACGTTCTCCCATTCACTCAAAAATGGTGCCAAACGGTTGCAAATGCTCCCCTAAGAGGTTTGGCGGTTGAAAGAGAAGGCTTTTTATCACCGGACAAGAAATCAGACCTCGACAACTTAACCGGCAGAAAAAGTTTTTTTTGAAAAAATCCCTAAGCCCCGGGGTCACAATTTCATCAAAAATCTGACTTTCCGCCGTTAACTCAAAGATG
Source organism: Podarcis filfolensis (assembly GCF_964270895.1). NCBI lineage: Eukaryota > Metazoa > Chordata > Lepidosauria > Squamata > Lacertidae > Podarcis > Podarcis filfolensis. Next base: position 91,062,675 of record NC_139608.1, read on the forward strand.
GTGCCAAACGGTTGCAAATGCTCCCCTGAGAGGTTTGGCGGTCGAAACAGAAGGCTTTTTATCACCGGAGAAGAAATCAGCCCTCGACAACTTAACCGGCAGAAATATTTTTTTTGAAAAAATCCCTAAGCTCCGAGGGCACAATTTCATCAAAAATCTGACGTTCTCCCATTCACTCAAAAATGGTGACAAACGGTTGCAAATGCTCCCCTAAGACGTTTGGCTGTTGAAAGAGAAGGCTCTTTATCACCGGAGAAGAAATCAGCCCTCAACAACTTAACTGGCAGAAAAAGCTTTTTTTGAAAAATTCCCAAGCCCCGGGGTCACAATTTCTTCAAAAATCTGACTTTCCGCCATTAACTCAAAAATGGTGCCAAACGGTTGCAAATGCTCCCCCGAGAGGTTTAGCGGTCGAAACAGAAGGCTTTTTATCACCGGAGAAGAAATCAGCCATCGACAACTTAACCGGCAGAAATATTTTTTTTGAAAAAATCCCTAAGCTCCGGGGTCAAAATTTCATCAAAAATCTGACTTTCCGCCATTCACTCAAAAATGGTGCCAAGCGGTTGCAAATGCTCCCCTTAGGGTTGTGGCGGTAGAAACAGAAGGCTTTTTATCACAGGAAAAGAAATCAGCCCTCGACAACTTAACCAGAAGAAAAAGATTTTTTTGAGAAAATCCCTAAGCCCCGGGGTCACAATTTCATCAAAAATCTGACTTTCGGCATTTCACTCAAAAATGGTGCCAAACGTTTGCAATTCCTACCCTGACAGGTTTGGCGGTCGAAACAGAAGGCTTTTTATCACAGGAAAAGAAATCAGCCCTCGACAACTTAACCGGCAGAATTTTTTTTTTAAAAAAAACAAACCCTAAGCCCCGGGTTCACAATTTCATCAAAAATCCAATTTTCGGCCATTCACTCAAAAATGGTGCCAAACGGTTGCAAATGCTCCCCTTAGAGGTTTGGCGGTCGAAAGAGAAGGCTCCTTATCACCGGAGAAGCAATCAGCCCTCGGCAACTTAACCGGCAGAAATATTTTTTTTGAAAAAATCCCTAAGCCCCGGGGTCACAATTTCGTAAAAAATCTGACTTTCGGCCATTCACTCAAAAATGGTGCCAAACGGTTGCTAATGCTCCCCTTAGAGGTGTGGCGGTCGAAACAGAAGGCTTTTTATCAAAGGACAAGATATCAGCCCTCGACAGCTTAACCGGCAGAAAAAGATGTTTTTGAAAAAATCCCTAAGCCCCGGGGTCACAATTTCAGCAAAAATCTGACTTTCGGCAATTCATTCAAAAATGGTGCCAAATGGTTGCAAATGCTCCCCTGAGAGGTTTAGCGGTCAAAACAGAAGGCTTTTTATCACAGGACAAGAAATCAGCCCTCGAGAACTTAACCGGCAGAAAAAGATTTTTTTGAAAAAATCCCTAAGTCCCGCGGGGGGTCAGAATTTCAGCAAAAATCTGACGTTCTCGAATTCACTCAAAAATGGTGCCAAACGGTTGCAAATGCTCCCCTGAGAGGTTTGGCGGTCGAAACTGAAGGCTTTTTACCTCAGGAAAAGAAATCAGCCCTCGACAACTAAACCGGCAGCAAAAGATTTTTTTGAAGAAATCCCTAAGCCCCGGGGTCACAATTTCGTAAAAAATCTGACTTTCGGCCATTCACTCAAAAATGGTGCCAAACGGTTGCTAATGCTCCCCTTAGAGGTGTGGCGGTCGAAACAGAAGGCTTTTTATCAAAGGACAAGATATCAGCCCTCGACAGCTTAACCGGCAGAAAAAGATGTTTTTGAAAAAATCCCTAAGCCCCGGGGTCACAATTTCAGCAAAAATCTGACTTTCGGCAATTCATTCAAAAATGGTGCCAAATGGTTGCAAATGCTCCCCTGAGAGGTTTAGCGGTCAAAACAGACGGCTTTTTATCACAGGACAAGAAATCAGCCCTCGAGAACTTAACCGGCAGAAAAAGATTTTTTTGAAAAAATCCCTAAGTCCCGCGGGGGGTCAGAATTTCAGCAAAAATCTGACGTTCTCGAATTCACTCAAAAATGGTGCCAAACGGTTGCAAATGCTCCCCTGAGAGGTTTGGCGGTCGAAACTGAAGGCTTTTTACCTCAGGAAAAGAAATCAGCCCTCGACAACTAAACCGGCAGCAAAAGATTTTTTTGAAGAAATCCCTAAGCCCCGGGGTCACAATTTCAGCAAAAATCTGACTTTCGGCAATTCATTCAAAAATGGTGCCAAACGGTTGCAAATGCTCACCTTAGAGGTGTGGCGGTCAAAACAGACGGCTTTTTATCACAGGAAAAGAAATCAGCCCTCGACAACTTAACCTGCAGAAAAAGATTTTTTTGAAAAAATCCCTAAGCCCCTGGGTCACAATTTCATAAAAAATCTGACTTTCAGCCATTCACTCAAAAATGGTGCCAAACGGTTGCAAATGTTTGGCGGTCGAAACAGAAGGCTTTTTATCACCGGACCAGAAATCAGACCTCGACAACTTAACCTGCAGAAAAAGATTTTTTTGAAAAAATCCCTAAGCCCCGGGGTCACAATTTCAGCAAAAATTTGACGTTCTCGAATTCACTCAAAAATGGTGCCACACGGTTGCAAATGCTCCCCTGAGAGGTTTGGCTGTCGAAATAGAAGGCTTTTTATCACAGGACAAGAAATCAGCCCTTGACAACTTAACCGACAAAAAAAGATTTTTTTGAAAATATCCCTAAGCTCCGGAGGTCACAATTTCATAAAAAATGTGACTTTCCGCCATTAACTCAAAAATGGTGCCAAACGGTTGCAAATGCTCCCCTGAGAGGTTTGGCGGTCGAAACAGAAGGCTTTTTATCACCGGACAAGAAATCAGACCTCGACAACTTAACCGGCAGAAATTTTTTTTTAAAAAAAAACCCTAAGCCCCGGGGTCACAATTTCATCAAATTCCAATTTTCGGCCATTCACTCAAAAATGGTGCCAAACGGTTGCAAATGCTCCCCTTAGAGGTTTGGCCGTCGAAAGAGAAGGCTCCTTATCACCGGAGAAGAAATCAGCCCTCGGCAACTTAACCGGCAGAAATATTTTTTTTGAAAAAATCCCTAAACCCCGGGGTCACAATTTCAGCAAAAATCTGACTTTCGGCCATTCACTCAAAAATGGTGCCAAACGGTAGCAAATGCTCCCCTTAGAGGTTTGGCGGTCGAAAGAGAAGGCTCCTTATCACCGGAGAAGCAATCAGCCCTCGGCAACTTAACCGGCAGAAATATTTTTTTTGAAAAAATCCCTAAGCCCCGGGGTCACAATTTCGTAAAAAATCTGACTTTCGGCCATTCACTCAAAAATGGTGCCAAACGGTTGCTAATGCTCCCCTTAGAGGTGTGGCGGTCGAAACAGAAGGCTTTTTATCAAAGGACAAGATATCAGCCCTCGACAGCTTAACCGGCAGAAAAAGATGTTTTTGAAAAAATCCCTAAGCCCCGGGGTCACAATTTCAGCAAAAATCTGACTTTCGGCAATTCATTCAAAAATGGTGCCAAATGGTTGCAAATGCTCCCCTGAGAGGTTTAGCGGTCAAAACAGAAGGCTTTTTATCACAGGACAAGAAATCAGCCCTCGAGAACTTAACCGGCAGAAAAAGATTTTTTTGAAAAAATCCCTAAGTCCCGCGGGGGGTCAGAATTTCAGCAAAAATCTGACGTTCTCGAATTCACTCAAAAATGGTGCCAAACGGTTGCAAATGCTCCCCTGAGAGGTTTGGCGGTCGAAACTGAAGGCTTTTTACCTCAGGAAAAGAAATCAGCCCTCGACAACTAAACCGGCAGCAAAAGATTTTTTTGAAGAAATCCCTAAGCCCCGGGGTCACAATTTCGTAAAAAATCTGACTTTCGGCCATTCACTCAAAAATGGTGCCAAACGGTTGCTAATGCTCCCCTTAGAGGTGTGGCGGTCGAAACAGAAGGCTTTTTATCAAAGGACAAGATATCAGCCCTCGACAGCTTAACCGGCAGAAAAAGATGTTTTTGAAAAAATCCCTAAGCCCCGGGGTCACAATTTCAGCAAAAATCTGACTTTCGGCAATTCATTCAAAAATGGTGCCAAATGGTTGCAAATGCTCCCCTGAGAGGTTTAGCGGTCAAAACAGAAGGCTTTTTATCACAGGACAAGAAATCAGCCCTCGAGAACTTAACCGGCAGAAAAAGATTTTTTTGAAAAAATCCCTAAGTCCCGCGGGGGGTCAGAATTTCAGCAAAAATCTGACGTTCTCGAATTCACTCAAAAATGGTGCCAAACGGTTGCAAATGCTCCCCTGAGAGGTTTGGCGGTCGAAACTGAAGGCTTTTTACCTCAGGAAAAGAAATCAGCCCTCGACAACTTAACCTGCAGAAAAAGATTTTTTTGAAAAAATCCCTAAGCCCCTGGGTCACAATTTCATAAAAAATCTGACTTTCAGCCATTCACTCAAAAATGGTGCCAAACGGTTGCAAATGTTTGGCGGTCGAAACAGAAGGCTTTTTATCACCGGACCAGAAATCAGACCTCGACAACTTAACCTGCAGAAAAAGATTTTTTTGAAAAAATCCCTAAGCCCCGGGGTCACAATTTCAGCAAAAATTTGACGTTCTCGAATTCACTCAAAAATGGTGCCACACGGTTGCAAATGCTCCCCTGAGAGGTTTGGCTGTCGAAATAGAAGGCTTTTTATCACAGGACAAGAAATCAGCCCTTGACAACTTAACCGACAAAAAAAGATTTTTTTGAAAATATCCCTAAGCTCCGGAGGTCACAATTTCATAAAAAATGTGACTTTCCGCCATTAACTCAAAAATGGTGCCAAACGGTTGCAAATGCTCCCCTGAGAGGTTTGGCGGTCGAAACAGAAGGCTTTTTATCACCGGACAAGAAATCAGACCTCGACAACTTAACCGGCAGAAATTTTTTTTTTTAAAAAAAACCCTAAGCCCCGGGGTCACAATTTCATCAAATTCCAATTTTCGGCCATTCACTCAAAAATGGTGCCAAACGGTTGCAAATGCTCCCCTTAGAGGTTTGGCCGTCGAAAGAGAAGGCTCCTTATCACCGGAGAAGAAATCAGCCCTCGGCAACTTAACCGGCAGAAATATTTTTTTTGAAAAAATCCCTAAGCCCCGGGGTCACAATTTCAGCAAAAATCTGACTTTCGGCCATTCACTCAAAAATGGTGCCAAACGGTTGCTAATGCTCCCCTTAGAGGTGTGGCGGTCGAAACAGAAGGCTTTTTATCACGGGGAAAGAAATCAGCCCTCGACAACTTAACCGGCAGAAATATTTTTTTTGAAAAAATCCCTAAGCCCCGGGGTCACAATTTCGTAAAAAATCTGACTTTCGGCCATTCACTCAAAAATGGTGCCAAACGGTTGCTAATGCTCCCCTTAGAGGTGTGGCGGTCGAAACAGAAGGCTTTTTATCAAAGGACAAGATATCAGCCCTCGACAGCTTAACCGGCAGAAAAAGATTTTTTTGAAAAAATCCCTAAGCCCCGGGGTCACAATTTCAGCAAAAATCTGACTTTCGGCAATTCATTCAAAAATGGTGCCAAACGGTTGCAAATGCTCCCCTTAGAGGTGTGGCGGTCAAAACAGACGGCTTTTTATCACAGGACAAGAAATCAGCCCTCGACAACTTAACCTGCAGAAAAAGATTTTTTTGAAAAAATCCCTAAGCCCCTGGGTCACAATTTCATAAAAAATCTGACTTTCGGCAATTCACTCAAAAATGGTGCCGAATGGTTGCAAATGTTTGGCGGTCGAAACAGAAGGCTTTTTATCACCGGACCAGAAATCAGACCTCGACAACTTAACCGGCAGAAAAAGATTTTTTTGAAAAAATCCCTAAGCCCCCGGGTCACAATTTCAGCAAAAATCTGACGTTCTCGAATTCACTCAAAAATGGTGCCACACGGTTGCAAATGCTCCCCTGAGAGGTTTGGCGGTCGAAACAGAAGGCTTTTTATCACAGGAAAAGAAATCAGCCCTCGACAACTAAACCGGCAGAAAAAGATTTTTTTGAAGAAATCCTTTTTGAAGAAGTCACAATTTCCCTAAGCCATCTGACTTTCGGCCATTTACTCAAAAGTGGTGTCAAACGGTTGCAAATGCTCCCCTGAGAGGTTTGTGGTCCGAATCCCCGCGACGGGGTGAGCTCCTGTTGCTCATTCCCTGCTCCTGCCAACTAGCAGTTCGAAAGCACGTCAATGTGCAAGTAGATAAATAGGTACCACTCTGGCGGGAAGGTAAACAGCGTTTCCGTGTGCTGCTTTGGTTCGCCAGAAGCGGCTTAGTCATGCTGGCCACATGACCCAGACGCTGTATACCGGCTCCCTCGGCCAATAAAGCGAGATGAGCGCCGCAACCCCAGAGTCGGCCACGACTGGACCTAACGGTCAGGGGTCCCTTTACCTTTACCTTTACCTTTTATGTGAAAGGGAGGAAAAAGGAAAATCGGGACATTCCGGGGTCAAATCAAAAACCGGGACGGCTTCTGTAATTCCGGGACTGTCCCAGGAAAAGCAGGACACACGGAAGTTAGGAGCCTTTGATTACCCTCCTGGATAGTTGTCCAAAGAACAGCAACATGACTTCTATCGAGTGCTTCATGTTCCTCCTGTGTAGCTCTCATTTGCTTGCATTTTGGACTCACAGATGTCCATGGAGACGCAGGTCAATTCTGTGTCAAGGATAGCTGTCTACCAGCTCCACTGCAGGCTGAGACCCTACCTGCCCGCAGACTGTCTCACCAGAGTGGTGCATGCTCTAGTTATCTCCTGCTTGGACTACTGCAATGCTCTCTACGTAGGGCTACCTTTGAAGGTGACCCGGAAGCTACAATTAATCCAGAATGCGGCAGCTAGACGGGTGACTGGGTGTGGCTGCTGAGACCATATAACACCCGTCTTAAAAGACCTACATTGGCTCCCAGTATGTTTCCGAGCACAATTCAGAGTGTTGGTGTTGACCTTTAAAGCCCTAAATGGCCTCAGCCCGGTATACCTGAAGGAGCGTCTCCATCCCATCGTTCAGCCTGGACACGGAAGTCCAGCTCCGAGGGCCTTCTGGTGGTTCTCTCCCTGTGAGAAGTGAGCTTACAGAGAACCAGGCAGAGGGCCTTCTTGGTAGTGGCGCCCGCCCTGTGGAATGCCCTCCTGTCAGATATCAAGGAAATAAAAAACTATCTGACTTTTAGAAGACATTTGAAGGCAGCCCTGTTTAGGGAAGTTTTTAATGGTTGATGTTTTATTCTGTTTTTAGTGTTCTGTTGGGAGTCGCCCAGAGCAACCGGGGAAACCCAGCCAGGTGGCAGGGTATAAATAATAAAGTATTATTATTATTATTATTATTATTATTATTATTATTATTATTATCACAGTGATACCTCGGGTTAAGAACTTAATTTGTTCTGGAGGCCCATTCTTAACTTGAAACTGTTCTTAACCTGAGGTACCACTTTAGCTAATGGGACCTCCTGCTGCCGCCACGCCGCCAGAGCATGATTTCTCACCCTGAAGCAAAGTTCTTAACCCGAGGTACTATTTCTCGGTTAGCGGAGTCTGTAACCTGAAGCGTCTGTAACCCGAGGTACCACTGTATTGCTGTCCCATTTGCCCCAGCTGGACTGATTCCCTTGGGTGCTCCAAGCCCTGGTCTGACTCTGAGTCACTGTAAGGCAAAACCCCACCCCTGGCTGACGTGCCAAGCCTTGATGCTGGGAGTGACTTTCTGCAGAGCCATCTGGTAAACAGATCAAAGATGCCCCATGGGTGACCAAAAAAAACCACCACCCCAGACTGCAATGCCCAGGCTGCATATAAGGATGAATGCAGCCAATCTGAGTTGTTTATACTCATTTGGCTGCCATGCAAGTTGACTCGCTGCTTCACATCATTTGCATGTTCCTTCTCTCTTTCTCTCTCCTGCAGCTAAGAGCTTGCTTCTTCTTTTCTAAGGAGACAACAAGAGGGAGCCAGAGATTTGCATTCCCATCAAAACTCCAGGACTAACGTCCCTTTGGAGGTAGAGAGATTGAGCAGAGGAACTAGCACCCATTTTTTCATACTGAAAGAGAAAAGAAAGGGACGAGGAAGGTGATCGGATGTTGGTTTTGCTGGCCTGTTGCTCATTTGATTCTGCCGGTGGAGATCCCTGGTGTATGCTTGAAGCTGATATGCTCCTGGGGGGTATCAAAGGTAAGTCTTTTTGCACATACCGTATTTTTTGCTCTATAAGACTCACTTTTTCCCTCCTAAAAAGTAAGGGGAAATGTGTGTGCATCTTATGGAGCGAATGCAGGCTGCGCAGCTATCCCAGAAGCCAGAACAGCAAGAGGGATTGCTGCTTTCACTGCGCAGCGATCCCTCTTGCTGTTCTGGCTTCTGAGATTCAGAATATATTTTTTTCTTGTTTTCCTCCTCCAAAAACTAGGTGCGTCTGGTGGTCTGGTGCATCTTATAGAGCGAAAAATACGGTACTTTCCCCACTCAGCATCCACAAGAGCATGGGAAAAGGCACTTAGAAGTGGGTGGTGAAGGTAAGCCAGAAAATCAACTTGCTGCCCATGCCCCTAGAACATTCTAGAATTAGTGATATGTTATCCACTAACTATTGATTTTTTAAAAAGTATTTTTAACCCACTCTTTGGTCAGAAAAGGCTCCCGGAGTGGCTTACAACAATCGTTAATAAGCCAGACAGAAGCGACGGACGGATTTCTTGGAAATTCCCTGTGTGGCCACTCTTTCCACACCAGTCAGTTAGCACCCTGAAAGAACAATGAAACCCCTGCTAAGATTGTGATTTTTTCAAACAAACAAACAAAAAAATAAATGAATAGTTTGTATTTTCCAAGGACGCAGCAGGATCAGGCTCACAGGAGTCGCCCTCAGAGCGCATTGTGTATGTGAAGACAGACGGGGGAGAAATGTGGTTTATAGGTGAAGGAAAAGAGAGCGTTTCTGTGTTCCGTATATGACTGAGGACAGTGGCACCCTGGTCCTTTATGTGGCCCTGGGAAAGGAATATAATGTACGCCGCGGATGGCACAGAGAACCCACAAATAGAAATGTTATGGTAGGATATGCCTTGCTGCTTTCCCCCAAGGCATTTTAAGACATGGAAGCAGTGAAACTATGCCACAATTTTAACAGATTTTAACAAAATCAGATATTTCTATCCCCGTGCCTTCAGAACCTTCTGGCAATTGATCATTCTGAAACATAGACTGGCAATACTGAAACATCTTTCTCTCCTGCACCCAGTATAGATCTTTAAGGCGTATTATGTTGTTGTTGTTGTTTTGTTGTTGTGTGGCAGGTAGTGAGAGTAGAGACCCTGAATGACTAGAGAGAATTAGTATTTCTGTGTTTGCTGAAAGATAATATGTAAGATTTAGGTAAGTCTAGGGGAAGCAAGCCTTAAGAAGAACGTTCACACAGCGCAACCCATCAGTGTCTTATGCGTATGATTTGCTTTCTTTACGTTACAAGATCAGTTCTAAGGCATACACAGAGAAATTTGGATTTGAAGAAATGTGTGCAATTTTCCTTGGGGCTTTCTAAAAGGAATTTTTACAGCACTCCAAATGGATGAAATCATCTGAAAGTGCATTTTCAGCCTTCATTTTACATAATTAAACATGCACTTATTTAAATAAAAAGTGTCACAAAATAGGCATTCATAGTAAATTCTTACAGTTTAAAGAAACTCAGCTTTTAAAATATGACTTTGAAAGTCCAGAACTCCCAAAGGAACTTTTCTACAAAATCCCACTCAGCATAATAATAATAAGAAGAATTTATTATTTATACCCCGCCCATCTGGCTGGGCTTCCCCAGCCACTCTGGGCGGCTTCCAAAAAAATATTAAAATACTGTAATACATCAAACATTAAAAGCTTCCCTAAACAGGGCTGTCTTCTAAAAGTCTGGTAGTTGTTGTTCTCTTTGACATCTGGTGGGAGGGCTTTCCACAGGGAGGGTGCCACTACCGAGAAGGCCCTCTGTCTGGTTCCCTGTAACCTCACTTCTCGCAGGGAGGGGACCGCCAGAAGGCCCTCGGTGCTGGACCTGAGTGTCTGGGTAGAGTGATGGGGGTGGAGATGCTCCTTCAGGTATACAGGACTGAGGCCGTTTAGGGCTTTAAAGATCAGCACCAACACTTTGAATTGTGCTTGGAAACGTACTGGGAGCCAATGCAGATCTCTCAGGACGGGTGTTATGTGGTCCCGGCGGTCACTCCCAGTCATCAGTCTAGCTGCCACATTCTGGATTAATTGCAGTTTCCGGGTCACCTTCAAAGGTAGCCCCACATAGAGCGCATTCCAGTAGTCCAAGCGAGAGATAATCAGAGCATGCACCACTCTGGCGAGACAGTCCGCGGGCAGGTAGGGTCTCAGCCTGCAGACCAGATGGAGCTGGTAGACAGCCGCCCTGGACACAGAATTGACCTGCGCCTCCATGAACAGCTGTGAGTCCAAAATGATTCCAAGCTTTAACAAGCTGCCGTTCGCAGGATCCCCCACAACTGTTAAAAGGAGGGTATAAGAGAGCTTTGAATGCAGTGTGGATGTGCAGAGTCCGCTTGGGAAAGTTGTGACTGCTGCAAGACGTTTTTACATCCCCTAGTCTGCTCCAGTGTTGAGACTGTGTCAGTAAGAAATAAAACCGTCTCTCTCTTTTGCAGATCACCCCGACAGATTGTAGTAAGATCACAGGAAGTGCCTAACCCTCCGACCAACGACACACCTCTTTGGCTCCATAATGAACAGGACTGTGGCTTCTAACACATCGTCTCCACCCCAAAGCAACTGGAGTTTCCCCTTCCACACCATCCAGCCATGTAGAAACGGCACAGATATTACTCTGTTTCTAGTCGCTTCTTACAGCTTGGAGACCCTGGTAGGCATTTTAGGAAACTTGTGCTTCATCGGTATCCTGGCCAGACATAAAGAGAAAGCCGCCGTCACCAACATATTTATCGCCAATCTGATAGCCTCAAGCTTGACGATGTGCATATTCTGCTTGCCGTTCACTCTCACCACGGTCTTGTTGAAGCACTGGATATTTGGCGAAGCCATGTGCAGGGTGACCTCGTTCATCCAGTGCACGTCTTTGACCGTCTCCATCCTGTCGCTTGTGCTCATTGCTTTAGAAAGGCACCAGCTCATCGTAAACCCCACCGGCTGGAGGCCCTGCCTCTCCCAAGCCTACCTGGGCATTGGCATCACTTGGATCTTTGCTTCTTTCTTGTCCTTGCCTTTCGTCGCTTACAGCACCTTGGACGATGTCTTCCCAAAGCAGCTCCGCAGAACGGATTCTTTGGCGAGCAAGGCCGTTTGCATCAACTCCTGGCCGTCGGATGTTTACAGGCTCACCTACGCCACTGTTTTGCTGCTTGTGCAGTACTGCATCCCCCTTCTCCTCATCGCGGTGTGCTACCTGAACATCTACCTGCGCCTCCAGAAGAGGGAGGACATCTTTCGGAAGAAGCATGAGTGCAGTTGCCGGGCGAGCCACCTGAAGCAGATCAATATTCTGCTGGCGTTAATGGTTGCCGCCTTCGCAGTCTGCTGGCTGCCGCTTCATGTTTTCAACACCATCGATGACTGGGACTACAAAATCATCCCCCACTGTATCCATGACCTGATCTTCTCCCTGTGCCACCTGGTCGCCATGGCATCAGCCTGCATCAACCCCGTCATCTACGGCTTTCTCAACAAGAACTTCAAAAAAGAAGTGAAGGCCCTGATTCTGGGTTGCTATCACCACTCCTCGGCGCAGGAATATGAGATGATACCTGTATCGACCAGGCAGATGGAACTCTCCAAGGATTCGCTGAGGATAAGCGGTCAGCAGAATCCTATCTAACTCCTAGGCTGAACCTTCAGAGTCCTGAGGCTTGGACCTCACCTATATCTGCTAGCTCCTCCATCATCATCACCACCACCACCAAGTTGCAGTATCTGTCATTCTCTAATTTGCAGGGGACAACTGTCTGAAGTGAGGAGACTTGCAAGATAAGGCATCAGAATTCCCATACCCCAACCTATATAAATAAGAGACCTATCAGACTGGGTTTTGGGTAAAAACAGGCCACAACTTTATTGAATACAGATGAAAGAGGTTTGGCTTGGGCCAATCTAAATATTTCCGGCCTGCCTGCTGGAAGTGACGTGTGGTCAGTCCAGGCGGGGGTTCCAAACACTTACATCCAATAGGGTGACCCCCACAAGGACCACCGTCTGGGGGAGTGCTTTCGGCCCTGGCCCCACCTGGGCACATAAACATGGCCACTCCCCCTGGATCCCTTTAATGGGATACCCCAGCGTTTGGAGGGCCAGGTGGGGACTACAATCTCCCCTCTGCCCAAAACAAGGGATTGCCCCCAATGCCCAACCAGTTGTGAGGAATTGCTATGAAGCACGTCCAAGTGCAAGAAGATAAATAGGTACCACTCTGGCAGGAAGGTAAACGGCGTTTCCGTGCGCTGCTCTGGTTCACCAGAAGCGGCTTAGTCATGCTGGCCACATGACCCGGAAGCTGTATGCCGGCTCCCTCGGCCAATAAAGCGAGATGAGCGCCGCAACCCCAGAGTCGACCACGACTGGACCTAATGCTCAGGGGTCCCTTTACCTTTTTAGGCAAAACCACCAGGGAAGAGCCAATTATCCTGGTGGGCAAATTCCTACCCGGCCCTGTAAAGAATGGCGCGACCACTGCAGCCACAGCAAAGTCATTGACAATCAGCTGAAACTGAGGGTGGGTGGGATGGGGAAACATCCTGGCGCAGGAGCAAACAGGCTGTGCCCCAGATGTGGGCTGCTTAAATGGGCAAGAGGCTGATCCGAGGGAAGCCCACCGTCAGCTCCATCCACTCCGCCCCCCGGCACAGCCCATATCCCAGGCTGCCTCCCCATTTGCCAAAGCAGGGTTCAGGCTAAGATCCAATTCCCATAGGTGGCAGGGGATTATGCCCCCTCTACCTATCAGGAAGGGTGCTGCCGTTCGAAGTCCACCGTCGGGACCCCAGTGAAGCATCTTCCGTCCAGCAATGCCGCCACACTCAAGTTCTGGAAGCTCCCCACACATTTTAGAACCAAGGATCTGGCAAGTAATTGAGTTTGCGCCCTGCAACACAGAGGGCATGAATTATCCTGTTCCTCCATTTTTTAAAAAATTGTTGTTTCGCTTTATTTATTTAATAGCACACACTGGACCCTAGTGTGGCAGGTTCCACTGCTATCTTGACATCCTAAAAGAAGTGACTCTTTTATATATATATATATAATTTTTATTCATTTTTAAACATATTAATTGTCATACATACCACAAAATTTCACATCTTATACAATCTATTTGGACTTCCATCAACACCTCTGATGATCCCCCATTTCTTCTGCATTTCTTAAATTCATATTACCTTTAATTATCTTCACTAATGTCTCCCTTTTTATCCAATTATGCAATAATTGAAATTATTCACCTCACAAAACTTCTTGCAAACCTACAAATGTAATCTGGTCATCACAATTACTTTTCAAATAGTCCGTAAATTTACACCAATCTTCTGTGTATCTCCGGTCCCGCCGGTTTCGAATTCTTCCTTTTAGTTTGACTAATTGTAAAAGAAGTGACTCTTGATAGCCTGGAATGAGAACATTCAGTGACTGAATTTCAGGAGTGGGGAATCTACTCCTGCACTCTCATCCTTCAGCTGCTTTGCTATGTGGCACTGGAGGGCTGCCCGATCCAAACTTTTGTGTTTTTAAACTTAATTTTAAAATACAATTTTGCAAGGGGGATGCAGTTATTGGAGATAGTTATTGGAGATCCATCATCCATATCCATTGGCTGTGTTGTCCGAGGCCGGTGGGAGTTGGAGCCAAATATTCCCCATCCCTGTTATGAGCAGGGAATTCCACTTCTTCCAACTGTCCGCCATTTCTCCTTTTCCTTTTGCAACCGGCATTCAGCATTCCAGGGTGACTGACAATGGTACTGCCAAGTCTGAGGGTTCCCTGAGCAAGATGCCCTCTAAGGGGCCCCCACCCCACTGCCCTGCTATCTAGGTGGTGGGTCTCTTGCTACCTGCAAAGGGGTGCATGGGTGTGATTGAAAATCATCCTGTCATTTCCTGCCTCCTCATTGCCTGGTAGCAGGAAGGGAATGAATGCGCCTCTTTAATAATAATAATAATAATAATAATAATAATAATAATAATAATAATTTATTATTTGTACCCCGCCCATCTGGCTGGGTTTCCCCAGCCACTCTGGGCGGCTTCCACAAAGACCAAAAGTACACTAATATGTCATACATTAAAATCTTCCCTGAACAGGGCTGCCTTAAGATGTCTTCTGAATGTCAGGTAGTTGTTTATCTCTTTGACATCTGATCGGAGGGCGTTCCACAGGGCGGGCGCCACCACCAAGAAGGCCCTCTGCCTGGTTCCCTGTAGCTTTCCTTCTCGCAATGAGGGAACCGCCAGAAGGCCCTCGGCACTGGACCTCAGCGTCCGGGCAGAACGATGGGGGTGGAGACGCTCCTTCATTGCCAAACAAAGGAAAGAAAGGGGGATCCATGCATTCTATCTCTGCTCTCCACCCTCAGGTGGCAGCAAAATGTTTCCTTTTTAAATAATTATTATTATTTTTTTTAAAAAAACCATTTTCCTGAGTAGGTGCTTTGCTACTGCAGAGGACAGAACCCACATGAGCAAAGCACCTTGGGAAATAAAAATGGCGGATGCAACTTGTAATGGCTTTAGGGGTTGCTTGTGCGTAAATAGCCGCCGCTCTGGGCTAGGTTGGCTGGTTAAACCATTTCTCGCTGGACAGCCATCCACTCCGTGGCTGTTCAGTCGCTGGCAGAATCCGTCAGTGGGCGTTTCTTAAACCTTTTCCAACATAAAAGTTGTTTGACGCCCAGTCTCCTCCTACTCTCCCTGCGCGGAAGTCTTCTGCGCACGGAGGGCGTGGGTAGCGGAGGACCTGTGCTCTCCCCGCTGGTGTCCAGTGAAGAGTCCCGGAGCCTGCTCTCTGCTTCCCCCATTGGCCCCCCTCTATCCCTGGTGTAGCGCTGATTTTCTTCCCCAACAGGAGACTTGCCTCTCTCCATGCTTGGCCCCTCTCCAGCATCGTTGTGGGGCCTCACCTCCTCCTCTAGTTCCGATGGCAGTTCCCTGACACAACTGGAGCGTCTTCATTCCGCAGCAGCAGCAGCACACCTGCTCTGTAACAAGTGGGAGAAATAAGGCATAGCTGTTGTGCCCAGGGCCACTTAGCTGTGATTGGGACTTCTCTCACTTGTGGGGCCCAAGAACTGCACCCCATTGGCAGTGGCTTCTAAGCATGGCCAATCCTAACACTGCTCTTTTGGGTGTCTTTGTTTTTTCCTTACCTCTGGGTTGTTGCTTTTTAAAAAAAGGTATTTTCTACTTCTCCAAACCTCTAGTGTTTTGTAGCACAGGGACCCCTCTTTCTTGTTTCTCAGTGCCCCCGTTTTGCCTCTATTTCTGCCGACACGTTTGCTATTGGAGGAAGTGCTTAGCAAGCACCTAGAAGGAGAATTACATGAAGATGATGTACAGATGGTACACAACACCAGTGCAGTTAGGGAAAATGTACAAAACTAGTTCAAATATATGTTGGAAGTGTAAGGAAAAGGAGGGAACATTTTATCATATGTGGTGGGAGTGTAAGGTAATTTAAAAAGTTTGGGAAATGATATACAATGAATTGAAGAAAATGTTCCATTTAACATTTGTTTAAAAACCCGAGGCATTTTTGTTGGGGATTGTAGGGAAAGACCTGCCAAAAAAGTTGAAAAACATCTTCATGTAGGCGACAACGGCCGTGAGAGTTCTGGTAGCACAAGGATGGAAGACTGAAGAAACCCCAACTAAAGAATCATGGCAAGAAAAATTGATGGACTATGCAGAACTGGCAAAACTAACATATATGCTACGGGACAAGGATAACTGTGACTTTAAGGATGAATGGGAACCCTTTACAAAGTATCTGAAGACGCAACAAAACGAATTGGACGCCTTGGCAGGTTTTGAATAAACATTCACAAACTTTTTATTGATAATAATAAGCTAAATAGTTTGAGGATCTATACAACTTTGTAACATGCAGAAAACAGCATTCTTAGAGAAACCAAAGACTGGAACTGAGGGAAGTCGGGGGGTGGGGTGGGGGTGGGTGGGTTTTGTGGGGGGGGAGGGAGGAAAAATGGGGGGGACAAGGATGATATGTTTTTGGATAATATGTCTTGTTATAATTTTGAATAAAAAGGGGGGGAGGAAAAAAGAGCAAGCACCTACAAAGCAAAGCTGGAATTAGCAGCGGTGGACTAACAGTCAGTCGGCAATGTTCGAACGTATAGGAAATATTCACAGACGCAGAAGAAAAGGAAGCCAGCCCCTGTGAACTGCCACGCTGGATCAGCCGGCTGGCACATCTCACTCAGCCGTTATCTCCTAGCATTCAGCAGCCAGATGTTCCAGGAAAGTCGATAAAGAGTCAAAATGGAAATATTTGTCCACGGGGCTTGGCAGTCAAAGTCTGAGGATGTGGCATGCAGTTCTGTCTTCGTTAAGGCACCTAATCACGCCTGTAGGCTGTGCACACACAATCCACCCCGTCATTCATCGGTTTGCAGCAAATAGTAACCCCATCCTGAACTGCAGTGTTTGCCCTGGTTCAAGGCTTGTTGCAAAAAAAACCCCACCCCACCTACACTCTGAAGCTGGATCCTGTGATATGGGGAGAAGCATAGCTGTCAACTTACAGATTTGAAAATAAGGGACCAGCAGCCTCGAAAATAAGGGATCAGCAGCCAAAATAAGGGATCAACAATTACTTTGATAAAATACATATTTTGTTGTGTGCAAATGGCTTTACATACCTATCAGGTCCATAAATTGCCATAAAGCATCTATACAACACAAAAAAACAGCAACAATTTGTTGTTGACAAAGGACAGCTGGACATAGAAAGGGCCCCATTACCTTCAGTAGCTTATTTAAGGGACAGCAGTGGGACATGGCGCTGGGATAAGGGACTGTCCCGCCAAATAAGGGACGCTTGACAGCTATGGGGAGAAGACAAGTGATGGAAAGGACAACTGTACTGCTTCAGAAATGGCAGTAGAAGAAAATGATTATTTCGAAACACAAGAATGTGAAGAGAGAGGCCAATTGGTGGTGGTGTTTTTCCTGGTCAGTTGGCAATCCAGTAACGACTTGGCAACCCTCATTAGGCTTCCTACTTAGGAAGAGAGAGAATCGCAGCTACTGGAAAACTTCGCTAGATTTATTTGCGCAACGCGGGCTGCTATTAAAAGCTCAGAAACAGTGACAGGAGCTACTCGACTCTTTTCTTGTATCTGATATGAAAGCAGATTTGAAACCAGGATGCTGGCTTTTAGAAGTGCATGGGCCCCTGGTTTATTAGAAAAGCAAATTATATGGCTCTGTCCAGCTAATCAATGTTTGCTTGGGACAGTAGAAAGGAGTTTGCATTATGATTATTGCTATCATGAATAAATATTATTCTGTATACAGAAGCTGATTCAAAAGGAACAGGAGCAAAGGGAAAGTTATTTAACTCCTACCCCCCAGGAGTAGTATAGCATAAGAAATCGATTTTAAGATGCTGTGTTAGGGTTGGCAGTACATACATACAGGTGGCTCCACAAGACTGGGGTGAGGCAATTAACCTTTAAGACACGAAAACAAATTGTTGTTGTTGCTAGAATTTCGCCAAAAGCTTTGCTAAATATGATTCTGTTGATCTGAACGGTTTATTGGGTGTGTTTGTGTAAGCAAGACAATCGAAATACATGTTTATCTTAATGCAATTCCATATCACTATGTCATATTAAACCAATTTTTAATAAACAATATTATATGTGAATAAATGGTGGGGGGGGAATAAAAGATTTCAGCTTATCGTATAGCTCTTGGGATCCCAAAGGAAGTGATCAAAGCATTTGATTATATTCAATGATGAATTTGAACACATCCTCCTGTTGTAGGCATCCGTCTGTCTTGAACGACAATGGATTGCGACTCTGGGGGTGAAGTCAAACCACTGCGTTATCAGCACTCAAATGAGCTCCCCAGGGTGCAAGCCTGGTCAGTGTGTATGTCGGTCCTGGGCTACCCAGACAACAAGGCCCCCCTCAGCTTCACTGATGTGGTCCAAAGGAAAGCGGTGCAATACATTTGGCAGGAGTTGCCAGCCATCTTAGGGACTCTATTAAGTAGTGGGTGGACATAGCAGACGACACGGAGATTTCTCCAAGTAGTTCTTTATAAGTAAGCTAGAACTGAACTGAACAGCAAACAGCTCAGCCGGCCTGCTTTTATAGGCAGCCAGCTGTCAACATTGCAACAACAACAGCCCAGGGTTTCCCGCCTAAATTAACTGATGTGGACCTGAGTGAAAACTATATACAGTGGTACCTCTGGATGCGAATGGGATCCGTTCCGGAGCCCCGTTCGCATCCTGAAGCGAATGCAACCCGTTCTGGAGCCCCATTCGCATCCTGAAGCGAACGCAACCCGTGTCCGTGCGTCTGTGTGTGCCACGATTTGCCACTACCGCGCATGACATCATTCTGAGCGTCTGTGCATGCGCGAGCAACGAAACCTGGAAGTAACGCGCTCCGTTACTTCCAGGTCGCCACGGAGCGCAAGCCAAAAATGCTTAACCCGAAGCTACTTCAACCCAAGGTATGACTGTACACAATAAACCCTGGTGGCCAGGGTGAGAACTTCAATACATAACAGACTCCCCTCTGGAAATGGAGTTTCGGCAGAGAGCATTGCCCGCGGTAGCCGAGCCCTAGTTAAAAGGTGGACTCGCGTCTGGCATTTCAGTAACTAGGAGGGAGACATGCGGCCAGAAGTAGGACAATGGGTTAAGGTAAAGGTAAAGGGACCCCTGACCATTAGGTCCAGTCGTGACCGACTCTGGGGTTGCGGCGCTCATCTCGCTTTATTGGCCGAGGGAGCCGGCGTACAGCTTCCGGGTCATGTGGCCAGCATGACTAAGCCACTTCTGGCGAACCAGAGCAGCGCACGGAAACGCCGTTTACCTTCCCGCCGGAGCGGTACCTATTTATCTACTTGCACTTGATGTGCTTTCGAACTGCTAGGTTGGCAGGAGCAGGGACCGAGCAACGGGAGCTCACCCCGTCGCGGGGATTCGAACTGCCGACCTTCTGATCGTCAAGTCCTAGGCTCTGTGGTTTAACCCACAGCGCCACCCTCATCCCTAGGGCAATGGGTTAGCCTATCACAAAACCAACTCTAAAAAGATAAGCTCTCAGGTTTTCTTCCACCCTGGGGAGTCTTAAGAACACTGGGGAACAGGAAATAAACTGTCTGCACCTGACTGTCTGGAGAGACAACGGAGTGTGCCTCTGGGGGTGAACTGCTGCCCAGACACACTGGGCATGGGGGTCTTGGGCTGCCCAGATGACAGGCCTCTTGGTCTCGCTGATGTGATCCAAAAGAAAGCAGAGCAATACGTTTGGCACCAGCTTGTCTGCGGGAGTTGCTGGAAGGAGGCGTACGAGACGCCATCCAGCCGTCTTAGGGACTCCACTCTGGATCTGTGTAGGACCTCACATAGCCTTTTCTTCTCCTGAAGATGTTCTACGAGGCAGCGGGTACAGATTTTTCCTTGGCGTTTATTTCCATAGCCTTTCTCATTCAAACTTTCATCTGTTCCCCCCCACCCCGCCATTCTGCACAGGTCTTCTGTTTCATCATCCAGTGATGTGGAAAAATATTCTTTTCCATCTATTATAGAACACAATAGACATGCATATCTCAACCATCAGCAAACCAAATAAATCACCTCCCCTGTGTGTTTTCTTTCAAGAGTAATGAATTTGCAGAGGGGTGTCCTCTTGGTCTTTTGCAGCGAAAACAACAAGAGTCTTGGCACCTTAAAGGCAAAGTTAATGAGGTGGCTAATGGCCCATCGGGATACGGGTGGCGCTGTGGGTTAAACCACAGAGCCTAGAACTTGCTGATCAGAAGGTCGGCGGTTTGAATCTCCACGACGGGGTGAGCTCCCGTTGCTCGGTCCCTGCTCCTGCCAACCTAGCAGTTCAAAAGCACGCCAAAGTGCAAGTTGATAAATAGGTACCGCTCTGGCGGGAAGGTAAACAGCATTTCCGTGCGCTGCTCTGGTTCGCCAGAAGTGGCTTAGTCCTGCTGGCCACATGACCCAGAAGCTGTACGCCGGCTCCCTCGGCCAGTAAAGCAAAATAAGCGCCGCAACCCCAGAGTCGGTCACGACTGGACCTAACGGTCAGGGGTCCCTTTACCTTTACCTTTAATGGCCCATCACAAACTCATCTAGGGCCGCAAACCTCACCATGCCCGCTCAGTAGCAAGGCCCACTGAATTAAGTGGGGCTCACTCCCGGGTAAGTAGGCTTAGGATTGCAATTTAGCTATCTTGATTTTACACTTTGGTGTGAACTGAATCCGATTTCATTTCCCTCACTCAGGCATTAACGAAAGGGCAGTTTAGCACTCTGTTGATATTTTACTAAATAGACCACCTTTGTATCCTGGGCTGCATGAATTCCCGTGGTCATATTAAACATTTACAGGCCTTCTCCTTTGCTCCGTTTAATTCACTTATATAAGTCTCCTTTGTAATGCAACATTTTATAAATGTGAAGCTCAAAGTGGCCATGAGTTCGTGCCCATCTGTTGAAACATAACATGCAAAATAATGTAAAGGTAAAGGGACCCCTGACCATTAGGTCCAGTTGCGGACGACTCTGGGGTTGCAGCGCTCATCTCGCTTTATTGGTCGAGGGAGCTGGCGTACAGCTTCTGGGTCATGTGGCCAGCATGACTAAGCCGCTTCTGGGGAACCAGAGCAGCGCACGGAAACCCCTTTTACCTTCCTGCTGGAGTGGTACCTATTTATCTACTTGTACTTTGACGTGCTTTCAAACTGCTAGGTTGGCGGAGACACGCAAAGTAATGGGTTTTAAATATTTGTTGTGAACATGCTTCTGTGTTTGATGGCTTGAAATCCTCAGACTTTAACTGAGGAGCACAGTTGAAGTCTACACAGGTAACAGTGGAGATTTCCGCATGAAAACAGCTACAGTGGTACCTCGAGTTACGAACTTAATTCATTCGGGAGGTCCGTTCTTAACCTAAAAATGTTCTTAACCTGAAGCACCACTTTAGCG
This sequence comes from Podarcis filfolensis, assembly GCF_964270895.1. Classification (NCBI taxonomy): domain Eukaryota; kingdom Metazoa; phylum Chordata; class Lepidosauria; order Squamata; family Lacertidae; genus Podarcis; species Podarcis filfolensis. The sequence goes on from NC_139608.1 coordinate 91,083,929, forward strand.
CCGCCGCGCCGCCGCCACGCGATTTTGGTTCTCACCCTGAAGCAAAGTTCTTAACCCGAGGTACTATTTCTGGGTTAGTGGAGTCTGTAACCTAACGTGTCTGTAACGTGAAGCGTCTGTAACCCGAGGTACCAATGTATAACGAGTGATGCGTTCTACTGGTTTTTAAAATTTGTGGTAAAAAGCAAACTAAGGCTGCAGTCACAACCCCACTTACCTGAGGGCAAATCCCATTGCGTAAATGTGGTTCGGCTTTCAGCCTTAGCACCCGTCTAGCAACGAGGGACTTCTACACACGCAAAGTCAACAAGCAACACTTCAGGGCAAGTGGAGAGGCAATGACACCCCTTCCTCCATTGGAACAGCAGCAACTACCTATCAGTTCAGGGTGAGACCACTTCTGAGGCCACATGAGGTGACCGCCTCAGGTGGCAGGATCCACAGGGGCAGCAGATCCTGATGTAGATCTTTATCTCCACCACCACTTTGTTCCTGATGTAGATCCTCACTCACCCCTTCTTCCCTAAGGGAGAGAAGGGGTGCTGTAGTGTAAGGTTACCAGACGTCCCCAGTTCCTGGGGACAGTCCCCAGATTTACAAATCAGTCCCCATGGAAAATCCACTGAAGTTGAAAAGTGTCCCTGGATTCATTGAAAAAAATCTGGTAACCTGACCGTAGTGTGGTTCACCTCTGGTGCCAAAAACCCTCCATTGTAGAGAACTAGGGGTGTGAGGGAAACATTCGTGGCAGGAGTCATGCCAGAATGGGCAGGCAGGAGAAAATCTGCTTGATAAGTTTGTGTCGACAGGAGATGATATATAATGAGATGGAAAAAATGTTGAAATATACATTCATAAAGAAACCAGAAGCATTTTTACTGGGCATTGTGGGGAGTGATATAAATAGAAAGGAATGTAAGTTCTTTTTATATGCAATAACAGCAGCAAGAATATTACTGGCCCAAAAATGGAAGCAAGAACAATTACCGACGATTGAAGAATGGAAGATGAAGTTAATGGACTATGCAGAACTAGATAAACTAACAGGAAGGATTCGAAACCGGCGGGACCAGAAATTCACGGAAGACTGGAGTAAATTTACCGACTACTTGAAAAGTATTTGTGAAGATCAGACAACGTTTGTAGGTTTGCAAGAAGTTTTGTGAGGAGTATTATTGGAAGTATTGCAAAAATGGAGAAGAGGAAGGATGATTTGTTAAGTGAGGTAAAGGCAATATAAAGTTAAGAAATGCATAAGAAGTGGTTAAAACGGTGGATCATCAGAGGTGCTGATGGAAGTCTAAAAAGAGTGTATAAGTTTTGTGGTATAGTTTATAATTTATATGTTAAAATCTATATATATGTGTGTCGACAGATCCCTCCACCATCTCTAGCACTCCACAGAGCTATTTTTCTAGAAAAAGAGGTGCCAGATCTCCCCATGAACACCTCCCCTGTTTTCCTGGTAATGGCAAAGGCGCCCACCTGAGAGGTTCTGGCAAGTTCCGGCTGAAAGAAAGCCCCGGAACTCCGTGTCATGAAGTTTCCAGTGGCTGCTGGTGCCATAATGATGCCCTTAAATTCCCTGTGAGAAATGTATCTAGGAATAAGACATGACCTTAAGTACATGATCTGGCCAAGCTCATTCCAAGTGACATTCCCTTCCTCCAAATGGCTGGAATTGATGCTAACCAAACATTTTCAATTAGCACGCTGATTCGATTTCTGGCCTTGGTTGCTATGGATAGCTGTTTTGCTCGGTTTGTGGTAATTTTATATTCTTCTTCAGGCTACCTCCATTCTTCAATTCTTTGTTGTTGCTTTTTTTGTGTGCAAAGAATGGATATAGTCATCTCAAAAGCTGAAGCTGCCTATATAGCTTTGAGCAAGAGGGACTATGTTGGTGTTATGAAAGAATTCAAATAAGAGGCCAAGATAGGGCAGGAGTTATTCAAAGCTACAAATGCAGAGCGTTGAGAGGAACTCTGTAAGAATTAGACTGATATGGGGAAATGTGAAATTTGGATGCTGCAACATCTGGCAGAAAACGCAAAGTTAATAACACTATTGTGAAACTTGAGGATTTATATGCTTGGATTGCTTCTGTTAACAAGGGACGGTTTTAATTTTCTGTTTCCCTTTGTCCCTATTTTGCCTTACATAGAAATGTTGAAATATTTTCCTAAGAGTTGCGAAGGGGGAGGGAGAGATGGCTATTCCTTGGACCTTGGCTCCTGCCAGATCTCTAGAAGTTAAATCTCTGAGTGGAGGTTGGATTCATCTTGACTCTTGTACATTCGGTGTCAATATACACAGAGAGAGACAAAATAAACAGCTTCACCTCCCACTTCCTCTGGCAATAACTGCTTATCCAGACAATCGATATTGCTGAATGTGTTTGAACTGCAGCTCCACTATAATATTAATCCAAATACATTGAACTTGGTATTTTCATGGGAAATTATATTTTAAAAGCCATTTTACTCCGTGTTATCTGACTTGGAAACCCGATGACATGGCAGAAACACTGGAATGTCCAATGTTTGATTGCCATTTCCAATGTTTGATTGCCATTTCCATGGACCAATACTATACTACATGGGGAACAATTACTCTGGGTCTTAAAAGGACCCCTGACCATTAGGTCCAGTCATGACCAACTCTGGGGTTGCAGCCCTCATCTCGCTTTACTGGCCGAGGGAGCCGGCGTACAGCTTCTGGGTCATGTGGCCAGCATGATTAAGCTGCTTCTGGTGAACCAGAGCAGCACACGGAAACACCGTTTACCTTCCCGCTGGAGCAGTACCTATTTATCTACTTGCAGTTTGATGTGCTTTCGAACTGCTAGGTTGGCAGGAGCAGGAACCAAGCAACGGAAGCTTACCCCGTTGCAGGGATTCCAACTGCCAACCTTGTGATTGGCAAGTCCTAGGCTCTGTGAGTCCTAGGCCACCCGCGTCCCACTCTGGGTCTTAGCACCTAGCTAAAAGTCAGAAGCAGAAATATTGAATACTCCCCCCACCCCATCCCACCCGGCAAAAAACTTACAAAACATATAAGGTGATAAGGAATGAATATTCAGCTTCTACGAAACGATCATCTCGTGGTCTTTTCTAATGTCTACCTTTACAGACTTTTACAGCTTTCCCACAGTTCCTGCCTAGCTAATATTTGCTGTGCGGAAATTTGATTAAAGCCCATTACCGTGGAACGTTCCCCATTCATTTCCAGCGCTGCCTCTAATGAATAGAACGATTTCATTCTCCATCGGTAATAAGATACCAAATTAAAAGGTATTATCCCATGGAACGGCTTAGTTCCAGATTGCTCCTTGGATTTGGCAAGATCCGTTAGATTCTGCGAGATCTGTTACGTGTCTTTTAGAGATAGGGGAGAAATTTGGTTCAATTCACATTTTAATTCCACTGATCGGGGCGAGGGCTAGGATAGGAGCAGCAACCCATCCTATCGACCCCCACTTGCCCCTCACTACTGTGGGTTAAACCACAGAGCCTAGGACTTGCTGATCTGAAGGTTGGCAGTTCTAATCCCCGCGACGGGGTGAGCTCCTGTTGCTCAGTCCCTGCTCCTGCTAACCTAGCAGTTTGAAAGCATCTCAAAGTGCAAGTAGATAAATAGGTACCACTCCGGCGGGAAGGTAAACGGCGTTTCCATGCGCTGCTCTGGTTCGCCAGAAGTGGGTTAGTCATGCTGGCCACATGACCCGGAAGCTGTATGCCAGCTCCCTAGGCCAATAAAGCGAGATGAGCGCCGCAACCCCAGAGTCGGTCACGACTGGACCTAATGGTCAGGGGTCCCTTTACCTTTACCTTTAGAAGTGCTAGAGGAGAGAAATAGCATATTATATCACCTAATGTGCTCACAACGGCAGCTCCTCAGCCAGGCTGCTGCATGCCTGCATTTGGGATGGGTATATCTGTCCTTATTGGTTTCCATAGATACCTTTTTATTTCAGTTTTACTTAGTATATAAGTTGAAGTGTAAGTGGGCTCCCACAAAGCAAGACACAGCAACGACAGCAAGAACCTTTATTGAACTAACAGAACTGGACAACAGAGGCAAAGCAACTGCTTATATACATTTCTGAAGGCCTGGGCCACTCCCACTCCCAATGTGATTGGCTGTCTAAACTTCCAAGCTGCGAATCATGACTCAGAGTTTAAGGGCCAATGGCAGAGGCCCAAATCCTGGAATGTTCTGTGATTGGATATCATGTATCGAATCAGAACACAGGGGCTCAGAATCCTTAGTCCAGACTCAAGCTCAGGCAAACACAGACCAATAAATATATAACAAGTTTTCAGACAATCTGTTTGTGTGAACTAGATTATCCTTGGGGTCCCTTCCAATTCTACAATTCTGTGATTCGATGATTCTCACAGCGAGGGAAGCTTCAGAAGGCCCTCAGTTAGGAGATCATGCATGGGGAGGGGCTTGTTGCAGGGATCAACATGGAAAACCCCTTCTTGCAACTGCCGTACAAGGGCATTTTAATGCTTTCCACAGGCTAAAAATGGACTACTTGGGATTTAAAGAAGGGACTATTGGACACTCAAGGCAGTAGAAACACGAGATGATTGGACCCTACTGATCTTGAAGCATGGGAACCCCCAACAAAAAATTTATAATTTGGCAAAATATTTGGACTTTATGATACGTATTTGTACAATTTGGAATATTCAATGTGATGTGATTGGATTGTTAAAATGGAAAACTTAATAAAAACGATTATTTTTTAAAAATGGGCTACTTGGTTCCCTTAACAATTTTGCACAAAAGGTTTCATATCATTTGAAGTTCCTGGGATTTTTTGAGGGAAATCATGTGCTTTAAATGTGCATTAGATGTGAGTGGTGTGGACCTGCCCCTTGTTAGGTTTGCGGCCACGGATGGCTTTGTGGTGGGCCATTGGTCACTGAGTTCATTTTGTCTTTAAAGCTCTTTATTTATTCTTGCTGCAAAATACTGCTGCCCCTCTGGAACACACAGGGAAAGTACTGGATTTGTAAATATCTGTTGGTGGTTGGGATATGTATTCCTATTGTATGCTAAATAAAAAAAACAGAACACAGACTTGTGCAAAATAAACCAGTTGCAGCAGAATAGAAAATACCAAATGTTAATTCAAATGAATATTGGAATGGATTCAGGCATATTCATACATCCCTCACCACAGACAAATCTCTCTCCCAGATCACGATTTCTTGCATTTCTTTGGATGCTGGAACTACCAAAAGATCACTTTCAGCTTATCTTAATATGGAAGATGGTCTGAAGAGATAAAGACGGTCTTTCAGATATTTGAGGTTTAATATTCATGCAAGTATTGAAAGATAGACTTCCTTTTGGATATTTGACTTGACACCTGATTGTTCCCATGTTGAAAAATTTCAGTTTGCTTTCCAATATTTTCATCCTAGAGTAGTTAGAGAATGTTTTCTGTAGCTCGTTCCTACAGGGGAATTTTTGTTTCAGGTACTGTACTAGATAATGAATGAACAGGAAATCAAACTAAATCACTGCATAGTGATCTATGATAGCTTTTTGGTGCATTTGAGTAATCAAGTAATAGCTGCGATTCTTTTTTTTGATTAAAAAAACAAAACAATGCATGAACTCATCTTACGAAATCAGAAGCTGCTTAGTAATAGAGGTGGAGTATTTCAGAAGATAATAACCAGGAGAGGGTGAAATTAGTACATTTGTGGTTCCCTAAATAAATGTGAAGAGCTACATTCCTTGGCCTATTGCCCCTTGTCTTCCTAAAAGACCCGGCCAGAATAGAAACCCACAGACAGGTGTTAACCAACGCCAGCAAAGACCTCACAACGTTTTGCAGGATCAGTCTTGTTCACCACACGGATAGAGCAGCTTCGCTTGTGGAACATGGCAACACACTTCTCCCTGTCGTAGTTGATAGGTCTGAAAACTCTATAAACAATGAAGACAGATAGTCAGGCCATATGGCAGAGATGACAGGAGAACTAAGAGGACTAGAGTCAAAATCAGCTCAGTCTCCAGTGGGCCGCAGAGTTTGTGGTTTTAAACTTTAGGAATGGAATTTAGACGATGAATGCATGCGAACGCATTCAATGGCAGAAAACAATCTTTAACCTGACATATTAATTATTACAGGCATTACTTTCCGGCAATCTTACATACAAGTGCACTCCCACCAATATTTATCCAATGAAAATAGGAACATCCTGTTCCAGGCATAGGCAAACTCGGCCCTCCAGATGTTTTGAGACTACAGTTCCCATCATCCCTGACCACTAGTCCTGTTGGCTAGGGATGATGGGAGTTGTAGTCCCAAAGCATCTGGAGGGCCGAGTTTGCCTATGCCTGTCCTATTCCATACCCGTCAACATTTCTCCAATGAAAACAGAGATGTCCCTTCCAACATTTTCCTGATGAAAATAGGGACATCCAGTGCTATTTTTCTAGAAATTTTTCTAGAAATTTTTTACTGGAACTCACTATGAACACCTCCCTTGTTTTCTTATAATGGCAATGGTGCCTACCTGAGAGGTGCCGGAACTGAGCTCCGGTGAGTTCCGGTAGGGGGAAAAAGCCCTGGGGACAGCTTTTGTAAATCCAGGACTATCCCTGCAAAACAGGGACACTTGGAGGGTCTGCAAGTGCAGTGTCTGAAAACATGTGCCAAAGTTCAAACACCTGAACTGGCCTTTGAGGGCCCACATGTCAATGTCATTAGCTACCTAGGAGAGAAATCTGCTTAGCCTCATTCAGTCCTGAAAGTACAAACAGAAGGCTCTTACGCTATTCTTGAGGAACGTTAAAGAGGTGCTTTAGTCGATACTTTAACTGGAGATGCCAGTGCAAAATTCACTAGCCCCAGGACCGCAAATAAGTTTGGGGGCTGAGGTAATTCACACCATAAAGGAGAGGGGAGAATTCGAAGTGAAAGCAATGTTGTCGATTTTTAAGTATATAAATAAAACAATGTTCTTACATTCTCAATGTTCAAGAGCCCCAAATCATTACTGAATATAAATTAAATGTGCAGAAAGGTAGCGTTGACTGGTATTTTATGTGTGATGGTTGATTGGGATATGTTGGCTTGGGATGCAATAAGTAGTAGGTGGTAGTTGCAAAAGAGGAAAAGATGGTTTTGTATTTGGAGTAAAATTTACTTAGAGGTAAGTCCCGTAGAGTTCTATGGAGTACATGCTCCAGTTAAGGCTATAAATAGCATTGCAGCCCCAAGCATGTACTGGATAAACTAGGGTTGCATATGTAACCACATGTCTCATATGTTCTTGGGTACTTAGAAAGAAATGCCAGCATTAAAAAAAAACACAAAACACCCATAAACTTGTTTTTAGAACTTGAACTTACAAGCTGCAGCATATCATTTCTTTTGGTTTGCATTCACATCTTTGGCAGTTGTTAGTTTTCCACACAGCATTCACACGGTGCCACCTCCCATGTTTAAAGCATCCTGAAATGTGCAGAACAAACAAACAATGCTGGTCGGACTCTAGTAATTTATAAAAACCAGAGTCAGAAACTGGGGTTGTTGCTTGCTACAAGACGACTTGCTTCAGTAAAGCTTCAGTCCACCTTTCCATGACTTTTTTGCTATTTGCTTATGAACTGCTTTGAGCTTCTTTTTCTTACCATCAAGCCGTTATATACCGTATTTTTTGCTCTATAAGACGCACCAGACCACAAGACACACCTAGTTTTTGGAGGAGGAAAACGGGGGGGGGGGATTCTGAATCTCAGAAGCCAGAACTGCAAGAGGGATCGCTGCGCAGTGAAAGCAGCAATCCCTCTGGCTGTTCTGGCTTCTGGGATAGCTGCGCAGCCTGCATTCGCTCCATAAGACGCACACACATTTGCCCTTACTTTTTAGGAGGGAAAAAGAGAGTCTTATAGAGCAAAAAATACGGTAAATGTTAAAAAGGTAAAGGACCCCTGACAGTTAAGTCCAGTTGCAAACAACTCGGGGGTTGTGGCACTCATCTCGCTTTACTAGCCAAGGGAGCCAACGTTTGTCCGCAGACAGTTTTTCTGGGTCATGTGGCCAGCATGGCTAAACCGCTTCTGGCGAAACCAGAGCAGCGCATGGAAACGCCATTTACCTTCCCGCCAGAGCAGTACCTATTTATCTACTTGGACTTTGACGTGTTTTCGAACTGCTAGGTTGGCAGGAGCTGGGACCGAACAACGGGAGCTCACCCCCGCCGCGGGGATTCGAACCGCCAACCTTCCGATCGGCAAGCCCAAGAGGCTCAGTGGTTTAGACCACAGCGCCACCGGCGTCCCTTTTATATAAATGTTAAGAAGCAATAAATAAACAAATGTTTTCTATCATTCCATGTAAGCTGCCTTGAAGTTGTTTTTTAAAAAACAACAACAACTAAGCTGTTTATAAGCCTTGTCTAATATATAAATGAATGAATTTAGAATATCTTGGAGGCCACGGTGTGGGTCTCAACTTCAGAACATCCATTCTTGCTTCTTGTGTTATACATCACTTCTGTTTGCACAAAAACAGCCAGCCAGATCTACCTGTGCCAGCATACTCACTCTCTCTCTCTCTCTCTCTCTCTCTCTCTCTCTCTCTCTCCTTTTCCTGGCCCTTCTGCTGCTTCTGGTCCCACTATTTGCTGCCAAACTTCTGGTCCGTCCAAGCTGCCAAACTTAGAATACAGGTAAAATGGAGTTGATATTGTGCCTGCCGCTTCCCATCCTGGCAAAAGGTTTTGAAAGCCCAAATTCACTCCGAGTATGCCAAATTCTAAATTTACTGTCAATGTCCAGTTCCTTCTCCACAATTTTCTTCCTAACCCTGACGGGAACTGTAATCCAAAACACCCGGCAAAGGTTGCAGTAGAGCACGGGTGTCAAACACAAGGGCCGCGGGCCGAATCCGGCCCGCCAGACCTCGTCATGTGGCCCATGTAGCCGCCGCCGGCCGCCAGCCTTCACCTTTTATTCTCCCTTTTTTTTTTTTTTGACACAAGAAAGCCGCCTCTTCAGCGCATGCGCGGCAGCCTACAAGCCAGAGAACGTCTGCCCTCTAGCGGCGCCGGCCGTTCTACACAGGAAACCTCCACTTGTTTTTATATTGAGCGCATGCCATCCTGTGATGTGACAGATCCGAGCTCAGATCACGCATCACTGATGATAACCTCCATGCTGTTTTGCGGATTGCTACAGCACAAGACCTAACGCCAGACATCGATGGACTGACCTCAGGAAAACGATGTCAGCCATCTAGTCAGAAAAGTTAAAAAAAGTTAATGCCTTGTGTTTGCCATATGTGTAATAAACAGTGTTTGGCAATATTTGTATGTTTAAAAAAATTTTTACTGTCTGTTACCAAAAATCATTTTTCAATAAATTGTACAATAATTGTACATTTGAATATCTACTTGCCATTATTCTGACTATGTTTCTGCTTTCAGAGCTAGTTATTACTTACATTATTACAAAAAACAGTAATAATTGAATGCACTGGCAATAATTTATGATAATAAAGAGTGGACACATAGTCCTACAGATACAACCGGCCCTTTGAGGGTGACCAAACTGCTGATGCGGCCCCCGGTGAATTTGAGTTTGACACCCCTGCAGTAGAGCATAACCCTAGAATCAGAAAACACGCCTTTTCATATGGTGGAATTGGGCGATATAGATAGCAAAAGGCTCAATTCTCACTGGGTGCAAAGAGAGACTTTAAGCTCAGGGCACCTCTCCAGCAATCACCTGTATGCCTGAGTAACATCAGAGTAACTCATGGGACTGTCCTTCTTGTGCAACCGTGGATCATGCTGGAGAAAAATCGTAAGGAGCATCTTCTGCCTCCGTAAATCCTGTTTTTCTAAGCATGGCAACATTCAAACACTAAATTCTTACCCTTTTCGTCAGCTGGTTTTATTGAGCACTGGGCATTACACAAGGTCCCCAAGAGGGCAAGGACCAGGAAGAAGAACAGCAGGAACTTCTGTGGGGGAGAGAGAGACAGAATTCGAACAAGCATCTCAGTTGTTACAGTGAATTGTTGGAATGGACATGCGAAGCAGCAGACACCATAGAAGGCAAAAGAAGAAGTCTAAAAATATTGCTGGAAGATTAAACATTTTTAACAGCCTTTCCCCAGCCTTGGGTCTCCTAAACCAGCATCGCCCACCAGAGAGCCTGGCCAGTGCTGAGAAACGAAGCGGGTTACCGTAGTTCAACAACACTGAGAGTCAAAGCTTGGAGAAGGCTGCTCCTAGGAAGATAATCCTAGTTGTATGAAAGTAAAATGCTCAATGACAAACCTAGACAGCATCTTAAAAAGCAGAGACATCACCTTGCCAACAAAGGTCCATATAGTAAAAGCTATGGTTTTCCCAGTAGTGATGTATGGAAGTGAGAGCTGGACCATAAAGAAGGCTGATCGCCGAAGAATTGATGCTTTTGAATTCTGGTGCTGGAGGAGACTCTTGAGAGTCCCATGGACTGCAAGAAGATCAAACCTCTCCATTCTGAAGGAAATCAGCCTGAGTGCTCACTGGAAGAACAAATCCTGAAGCTGAGGCTCCAATATTTTGGCCACCTCATGAGAAGAGAAGACTCCCTGGAAAAGACCCTGATGTTGGGAAAGATTGAGGGCACAAGGAGAAGGGGACGACAGAGGATGGGATGGCTGGACAGTGTTCTCGAAGCTACCAGCATGAGTTTGACTAAACTGCGGGAGGCAGGGGAAGACAGGAGTGCCTGGCGTGCTCTGGTCCAGGGGGTCACGAAGAGTCGGACACGACTAAACGACTAAACAACAGCAACAACAAAAGGCTCAACCATCATTGTTTAGGACCATTTGAGGCGTTGCTCCTTCTTTTCCTTTCCTAGAACCCATGACCACTGACCCAACAGAAGGTTAGGCGCCCAGAGATGTCAGAGAATTCTGACGGGAATGGAAATTGACAATGTTCGCTTATTCATCCCAAGCGCAGGATGGATATCAATCCAGATAATATGTTGGGTATTTGCTGTTCACAAATGATACATGGCTGATGGCCCCCTCCCACAGATTTGCATTCTATTTCCTTTGCATTGGTGTGGATTGATGCAATTATAACACAGCCAAACATCGGATCCCGAACGCCTCTGTTTTGGAATGTTTCGGCTCCCAAACATCAAAAACCCGGAAATAAATGCTCCGGTTTTCGAACATTTTTTGGAAGTCGAACGTCCGACGCAGCTTCCGCTTGGTTGCAGGAATCTCCTGCAACCAATCGGAAGCCGTGTCTCAGTTGTTGAACATTTCAGAAGCCGAATGGGCTTCCGGAACGGATTACAGTGGTACCTCGGGTTACATATGCTTCGGGTTACATACGCTTCAGGTTACAGACTCTGCTAACCCAGAAATAGTACCTCGGGTTAAGAACTTTGCTTCAGGATGAGAACAGAAATTGTGCTCCGGCGGCGCAGCAGCAGTGGGAGGCTCTATTAGCTAAAGTGCTTCAGGTTAAGAACAGTTTCAGGTTAAGAAGAGACTTCCGGAACAAATTAAGTACTTAACCCGAGGTACCACTGTACGTTTGACAACCGACTGCATTATTATCTTAGTAGATGGAGAGTTTAATGACATAACTGCCCTGAGACCTGTGGGTATAGGGTAGTATACAAATTTAAATAATGATGATGATGATGATGGTGATGATAATAATAATAATAGTTTCATCAGAAGCTGAACTGCAAAAGAATAGAAATGGAGCTGTATGAAAAGACTGCAGAGCAGAAAACAAATCAATGCCTCATACATCCCTAGGAACCCTTAAGCCAATTTAAATCAATGAATTTGTGTGTGCCTAACTCTGCGAAGGATCAGAGTGATATTTGAAAGTACTGAAGTCATCATGAGTTGCTTCCATGAAAGTATATATAAGATCACATTCTTAATCTAATACCATACATTCCACAAGAGAGTGACTCACCATCACAGCGGTGTTCCACACGTCTGGAGACCTCTGAGGCTTTTTCCAAACATTGTTTGTGAATTTATACTGGGGGCATCAACAATAGTTGCCAAATTGCAGGAACCCGAACAGAATCGGACAATGGGCAAGCTTGTCTCATTTGTCCTGGCCTCTTTTTCTAGGAGGGCAGGCTTCCAACGTTATTTTTAGAACTGGAGTGTTAGGCCAATGGATCATTAATACGGATCACCTGTGTTTGCTTGTAACCTCAAGAGAATGATGAAGCAGTCACCTCACTTTGATTCAAAAATAAGCAGAGGAAGAATTAAGTTCAAGGGATCTGTCTTCTGGCAGACCATCAAAGAGATATTTGGGGGAAAGCACAAATGTCGGGGAGAGCACATTTGGGGAAAGCTATTGTTGCACTGACCTGCTATGGGTAAGCTATTCAAAGTTTAAATAACTCACCTGGAATAAACAATGAATTACCCCTCTCAGTCATTTGATGTGAAGTGCATTTGGATAGGAATGAGACATTTCAGTTCTAGACCACTGATTCCAAAACGCATGAATAAAAAGTTACTTTATTTGCTTATTTAACTTGAACTCTTTGCCTATGTGACTTTCTCGTTTGTTCTAAAAATGGCTTAAGTAGTCCATGTTCAGTTTTAGTGACCATAACAAGTGTCCCAACAGCATTCTATTCTTTGACAACACAATAAACTAGATCACTGTCCTACATGTCTGCTCCATTGAGCTCAATGGAGCTCACCGCTGGATAACTTGAGTATAGGACTACCGTCTTAAGACTCCTATTTTCCAGTATAAAATGCCATTCCCCCACGCTCAACCTTTATCTGTCTTTCTAATTACCGTATTTTCCGCTCTATAGGATGCACCCGACCATAGGACGCACCTTGTTTTAGAGGGGGAGAACAAGAAAAAAAAAATTCTCCCCCTCTCTGCTCAGCGCCCCTTCAGCGAAGCAGCAGGAGAAACGGAGCCCCTTCCATTTCTCCTCCCGCTTGGCTGAAGGGGCGCTGCGCAGCTCTCCCTCTCTGCTGAAGCCAGGAGAGTCTTGCTCTCCTGGCTTCAGCAAAAGGAACCCGAAGCCTTTGGAGCGCAGCGCGAGTTCCCGCTGTGCTCCAAAGGCTTCAGGCGGCTATCCCTGAAGCCTGGAGAGTGAGAGGGGTCGGTGCGCACTGACCGCTCTCCAGGCTTCAGCGAAAGCAACGCGAAGCCTCCAGAGTGCGGAGGGAGCGCTCCCTCTGCTCTTCAGAGGCTTCGCGTTGCTATCGCTGAAGCCAAGGAGCCTGCATTTGCTCCATAGGACGCACACACATGTCCCCTTAATTTTTGGAGGGGGAAAAGTGCGTCCTATAGAGCGAAAAATACGGTAACTAAGTTTGCTGCTTTTGTCACCATAGCATAAGCAATATAACCAGGATAAAAGCTGCTAAAATAAAATAAGTGAACAGATCAGCTACCTTGGTTGACCGAAACATGGAAGCATACGCTTATGAAGAAACCAGGACTGGCCCACACATGAGGCCAAGTGAGGCCACTGCCTCGGGTGGCAGGATCCCCAGGGGCAACAGATCCTGATGTCAATCTTACTTCCCCACTGGTTCCTGATGTAGATCATCATTCACCCCTTCTTCTCTAGTGGGGAGGAGAGGCACCATTTGGCGGTTTGCCTCAGGGGCCAAAATGTCTTGGGCCAGTCCTGAAATAAACAAACGTATTTGTAAGAATACCAAAAAGGCCTTTCAGTATAACAACAACAACAATTAACAATTTTATTATTATTTTATATGCCACCCATCTGGCTGGGTTGCCACAGCCACTCTGGGCAGCTCCCAACAGAATATTAAAAACACAATAAAATATCAAACATTAAAAACTTCTCTGAACAGGACTACCTTCAGATGTCTTCTAAAAGTCAGATAGTTGTTTATTTCCATGACATCTGGTGGGAGGGTGTTCCACAGGGCGGGCGCCACCACCGAGAAGACCCTCTGCCTGGTTCTCTGTAACCTCACTTCTCACAGTGAGGGAACCGCCAGAAGGCTCTCTCTCTTAAATACTCTCTCTACTAAATTCTTTTTGCACAAGAAGAATATATAAAGAATTCAAAATCCTCAGTTTGGGTATATTAACATTAAATCTGACCAGAGAAGGGATGCTTATCAGTGGGCAATAAGACCCCCTGTGTTATAATGTTATAATTGTTGTTGTTTAGTCGTTTAGTCGTGTCCAACTCTTCGTGACCCCATGGACCAGAGCACACCAGGCACTCCTGTCTTCCACTGCCTCCCGCAGTTTGGACAAACTCATGCTGGTAGCTTCGAGAACACTGTCCAACCATCTCGCCATCTTATAATTAAGGTTAAGGTAAAGGGACCCCTGACCATTAGGTCCAGTCGTGGCCGACTCTGGGGTTGCGGTGCTCATCTCGCTTTATTGGCCAAGGGAGCCGGCGTACAGCTTCCAGGTCATGTGGTCAGCATGACTAAGTCGCTTCTGGCAAACAAGAGCAGCACACGGAAATGCCGTTTACCTTCCCGCTGGAGCGGTACCTATTTATCTACTTGCACTTTGTGCTTTCGAACTGCTAGGTTGGCAGGAGCAGGGACTGAGCAATGGGAGCTCACCCCGTCGTGGGGATTCAAACCGCCGACCTTCTGATTGGCAAGTCCTAGGCTCTGTGGTTTAACCCACAGTGCCACCCGCGTCCCTTAATGTTATAATTATATGGATGTTAATAGCACATTGTTTGTGTTTTTAAAACTGTGAGGTTACTTAGACAACAAATAGGTTTTTTGTACTTTGTATTGTGGCATATTGCTGACCCTGATGATTCATGCGTAATTATATTATCTTTTGGGGAAACGGAAGGTCTTACGATGATAAAGTCGTGGGTTTTTTTGTTTTTAAATTGAAAATGGTGTCCTGCTTAAAAACTTTCAAGAGACATTTTATCTGTGTGACTTTCTTTGGGGTACATCTGAAAGTCAATTTTCCTACTGGTGGAGAAGTTAAATATGTGATCAAAACTGAAGGAAAATCAGTTTTAATAAGTCCCATACTCTGGGGGACCTAACTTTGCAATGTCAGGCCAGATGGACCAGTGAAATGCCACGTTGTTGTTTAGTCATGTCCGACTCTTCGTGACCCCATGGACCAGAGCACGCCAGGCACTCCTGTCTTCCACTGCCTCCCAAAGTTTGGTCAAACTCATGCTGGTAGCTTCAAGAACACTGTCCAACCATCTAGTCCTCTGTCATCCCCTTCTCCTTGTGCCCTCCATCTTTCCCAACATCAGGGTCTTTTCCAGGGAGTCTTCTCTTCTCATGAGGTGGCCAAAGTACAGGAGCCTCAGCTTCACGATCTGTCCTTCCAGTGAGCACTCAGGGCTGATTTCCTTCAGAATGGAGAGGTTTGATCTTCTTGCAGTCCATGGGACTCTCAAGAGTCTCCTCCAGCACCATAATTCAAAAGCATCCATTCTTCGGCGATCAGCCTTCTTTATGGTCCAGCTCTCACTTCCATACATCACTACTGGGAAAACCATAGCTTTTACTATACGGACCTTTGTTGGCAAGGTGATGTCTCTGCTTTTTAAGATGCTGTCTAGGTCTGTCATTGCTTTTCTCCCAAGAAGCCGGCGTCTTTTAATTTCGTGGCTGCTGTCACCATCTGCAGTGATCATGGAGCCCAAGAAAGTAAAATCTCTCACTGCCTCCATTTCTTCTCCTTATATTTGCCAAGAGGTGATGGGACCAGTGGCCCTGATCTTCGTTTTTTTGATGTTGAGCTTCAGACCATATTTTGCCTTCTCCTCTTTCACCCTCATTAAAAGGTTCTTTAATTCCTCCTCACTTTCTGCCATCAAGGTTGTGTCATCTGCACATGGGCTTCAGCAACTGAGCTCTTTGATGCAAGCGAATTTGCTGCCCTGAAATTCTGGCTCAGTGTGTTAGTTGCGATTTGACCTTCTACTTAATTAAAACAAGACAAGTGTAAACTGCAGCCTTAAAGCTTGGTACAATGGTGGGAGTGTTGCAAAATAAAAAATTGCTTTAAACAAACAGGACGGGTAAAGAAAAGGTTCCTGCTAGTTCTGAGAAAATGATGTATTTGCCCTCTATTCTTTACCCAGCAACCTTTGAGAGCGTGTTATGCGGACAATTCCACCGAACTCAGTTCTGCGGGTGGCAAAGCTTCTATATTGAAATCTATGGAACCCAAGAACCATTCCTTGTGCAAGGTTCCTTCCACTTGGTCCCAATGCAACACCAGCAGCGTATTTTCCTGGAAATCGCCCTGCATTTAGCCTCCTCCTCCACCCCAGATTTGTATGGAATTCCCCTGTCATTCTTAGTAACTAAACAACAACAACAACCACATATCTGTGAACACGTTTGCCAAGTTCATCTGAGAAGTTTGCCAACTTTCCTCAGATGAAAATAGGGACATTTCTCACTCCCCCCCCTGCCAACTGACCCTCCTTGACCCTTCCATTTTTTGTCACCCCCCCCAGAGCATTTATACCACCCTTATACCAACGACACACACGCACCCCCTTCCCAGTCCTGAGAAAACACATTAATTCTGATTTTATTTTATGTTGTGCTGTTCTTTGGTAGATTTACAAAAAGGAAAACACACGCCAATCAATAAATTTTAGAAGGAAACTAATAATAATAATAATAAAAATAAAAATTATACCCCGCCCATCTGGCTGGGCTTCCCCAGCCACTCTGGGCAGCTTCCAAAAAAATATTAAAATACTGTAATACATCAAACATTAAAAGCTTCCCTAAACAGGGCTGCCTTCAGATGTCTTCTAAAAGTCTGGTAGTTGTTTTTCTCTCTCTCTCTTTTTTTAAATAATATTTATTACTTTTCCAACAATTTAAACAAAACAAAATAAACAATACAATACAATACAAAAACACTACATAACACTAACACATTAAACTAACAAAACAAAATAAAAACAATTTAAAACACATCAAACAATTTCAATATCTTATCTTTCATTCACTTATTTCAACGACCTCCTCACACCTCCCTCACACCTCCCTTTTTGTGTTCCACTTCTGTTAATTGTTTCAGCAATTCCTTTCCATCTTCCTCTGTTTTCTATCCTATAATTATCTTAACATATTATAACCTTATTTTTTCCTTTAATACTCTAATAATCTATTTATACTTAGTTCCTTATAGCATTTCTACTAAAGCCATACAACTTCATTTCCACATTTTTCTAACATTCATTAATTTTACAGTATTTCTGTAAATAGTCTTTAAACTTTTTCCAGTCTTCTTCCACCGATTCTTCTCCCTGGTCTCGGATTCTGCCAGTCATTTCCGCCAGTTCCATATAGTCCATCAACTTCATCTGTCATTCTTCCCGGGTGGGTAGATCTTGTGTCTTCCAATACTTCGCGATAAGTATTCTTGCTGCTGTTGTTGCATACATAAATAAAGTTCTATCCTTCTTTGGCACCAATTGGCCAACCATGCCCAGGAGAAAGGCCTCTGGTTTCTTCAGGAAGGTATATTTAAATACCTTTTTCATTTCATTATAAATCATCTCCCAGAATGTCTTAATCCTTGGGCATGTCCACCAAAGGTGAAAGAATGTACCTTCAGTCTCATTACATTTCCAACATTTATTATCGGGCAAATGGTAAATTTTTGCAAGCTTGACTGGTGTCATGTACCACCTATAAATCATTTTCATTAAATTTTCTCTTAGGGCATTAAATGCTGTAAATTTCATACCTGCGGTCCATAATTTTTCCCAGTCAGCCATCATTATGTTATGTCCAACATCTTGTGCCCATTTGATCATAGCTGATTTTACCGTTTCATCCTGAGTGTTCCATTTCAACAGCAAGTTATACATTCTTGACAAATTCTTAATTTTTGAATCTAACAATTCTGTTTCCAATTTTGATTTCTCCACCTGGAAGCCAACTTTTTTGTCCAAATTGTATGCCTCCATTATTGGTAGTTGTTTTTCTCTTTGACATCTGGTGGGAGGGCGTTCCACAGGGAGGGTGCCGCTACCAAGAAGGCCCTCTGCCTGGTTCCCTGTAACTTGGCTTCTCACAGTGAGGAAACCGCCAGAAGGCCCTCAGCGCTGGATCTCAGTGTCTGAGCAGAACGATGGGGGTGGAGACGCTCCTTCAGGTATACTGGGCCGAGGCCGTTTAGGGCTTTAAAGGTCAGCACCAACACTTTGAATTGTGCTCGGAAACGTACTGGGATCCAATGTAGGTCTTTCAAGACCGGTGTTATATGGTCTCGGTGGCTGCTCCCAGTCACCAGCCTGGCTGCCGCGTTGAATGCACAAAGCATTGAAAATAAAATAAAATAAAGACTCCTTGTGCTCCACTCCCCCTTTCTTCCCATCCTGGGGGCTCTGCTCTCTGCCTGCCCCCCAGAGCTGGTGCATTGCATGGGGATGGGCTGTGGTGGTTGTAGCCCAATGGAGGAGGCAGGCAGCAGTAGCAATGGAGAAGCCATGGAGGGCATGCAAGTTATTCATTGGCTCAGCAGCCTTGTCTGCACCAACCCGTTTAATATCTCGGAAATCTGTGACTAGGGTGAATCCTAAATGCAGGAATCTTTAAACTGGTGCTGGATTCTGATCGGGCATCACTGCCTTTCCACCATGTTGCTACAGCAAGTTGAGCATTTCTTCCCCTGGTGGCAAAATCCAATTAAATCCTTGATAGTGTCCATCTATAAGCCCAGATGTCAAAGCTTAATGCCAGATGGAGTCCGAAATGATGTTAAGTAGCACAGAGAACAGTGCAATTTCCTAAATGAAACACTTAACCCCTTGAGTCACATCAGTCGGTGGAGTGAAGCAGCCTTTGATAAACAAAATGGAGAATTGCCGAAAACCGTTAATGAGAACTCCAGTATATAACCGCCTGGGAGCCCTGAGGGAGAGAGAAAGGGCAAAGGGGGTGTGTGTGACTAAAGTGGGATGGTGGGACAAGGAAGGGGAAAGGCCCCTCTCTGGAAAGAGCAATTGGTCCTTCTCCTGCCAGCCTGTTGGATGGGAGGAAGCAAGAGAAGGAGAAAGCAGAAAACAAGAGAGAAAAGGGATTGTTCTACCCTCTGGGCTCTGGGCTCACCCACCGCAGGCTCTGGACTACCCAAGGCATGTGGGTCCCAAGGAAATGGCACCCTCGATAATAATGCAAAAGGTTTCTCATCACTATTGTATGCTACTGGCTCCCAGAGTAGCTCCTGATCATAGCTGTCAACCGTCCCTTATTTGGCGGGAAACTCCCTGATCCCAGCGCCGTGTCCCGCTGCTGTCCCTTATTGATGATGTCCCTTAAATTTCCCGGGTTTCAAAGGAAGCAGCTCCTCTCCCTTCCTGCCTGCCGGCCAGGGAGGAGGAAGGCTCCAACTGTGTTGCTTGGCTGCGTTGCTCACCCAATAAGGAATCTAAGAACGACTGGGGGGTGGAGCTTGCATGCCTTGTGCCGATCAAATCGGCTGCATTGCCTGGGGACTCGCCTTTGCTCAGCGCTTCCCAGCGGAGAGGTGGCGGTGGTTTTCCTTGCTGCATCCCCTTTGCCGGGTTGCTGCGCTGTGGGAACCACCGCTTGAGGCTTCATTTGGCTGCTGGCTGGGCTTTCTGCCTTTGGCTCGGAGGGGCTCAGAAGTTGAACATACCTGTGCTGGGAAAATCCCTTATTTTGGCTGCTGATCGCTTATTTTTGAGGCTGCTGGTCCCTTATTTTCAAATCTGTAAGTTGACAGGTATGCTCCTGATGTTCCCCACTCCCAATATGCTTGCAACTATGGCTGGGTCACCTAGGCTACATTTGAACTAACATATTCAGGGCCGGCCCACCCATGAGGCAAGGGGCCTCAGGCAGCAGGATCTACACATAGGGTTGCCACTTGTCCTGTATAATACAGAGCAGGCCCCTTTTCTCCTCTGCAATGCCCTTTGAATCCCACTTCCTGCTCATTCCCAAAGTAGATCTTTATCCCCGCACCCGGTTCCCAATGTATAGGTTCATTCACCCCTTCTACCAAAGATGGGGAAGGCGCCATTTTGTCGTTCGCCTTGGCTGCCAAAATCTCTTGGTCCGGCCATGAACCTATTGATCCCTCACTTGTTAGACTGAGATCTAGGGCAGGGAGATAGTTGAGCCAGAGCCTTCATAGCTCCGTGGCTGGAGCTGAGATTTTAATTGCATTGTCGGAAGAGTCCGCTTTGGTTATTTTAGCCTGAAGAGCCTGAGTGTCTAACCTTTTTCAGAAATGGAAAAAAGAATTGAGAATCAACAAGTTAATATGCCTACGCTACCATTTCACCCCTTGTAACAACTAATTATGTCAGAAGAACGGGATGAAAGGAGCCTGAATGTCTGAACAGCTGGTCCTTTTTTCTTGCCTGCTAGAATGGGAGACAGGGAAACACATTTTTGAGGCTTACTTAATTCAAGGGTGAGGAAAGCTGTCTTGATAAAATAATCTTGGGTGCTTGATTGTGGAAACACAACACCCCCCCCCCACTCCGGTGATGTAAGGCTAGAGAGGATTCTAGTAATCTTTTACTATTTTTCAGGCTTTTAAAGGTAAGTTTTCAACTGGAACTGATGGAGAGTGTTTATGAAGTAAACCCCTTTCCAATAAGATCTATATATCAGTGTATCAAATACAGTACAGCCCAAGGAAATGTTTATTAACCTATGTCTCTGGGGGGAAATGTTACTCAAAATCGGAGCAAATTGATACTCCAGACTGCTTGGCATTTCCAAGAGTAATTCAGTGAGGGACTGGCTAGAGAACAGCATTGGAAAGGGCTACAAACCTACTGCTTTTGCCAGTCAGCCCAAGAAAGGATTTTTGCACCTGCTTTTTGCAAGTTGCCCAATTCATGATCACATCAATAGTCACTTCCAGAGGTTCCATGTTCCTTTGCCCCACCTTGTGGCCAAGACTAGGTAATTTCATGTAAACCCAACTGGTTTAAAAACAAAAACTTTTTGGCCTTCATATACTCTGCAGGATTGCTGTAGGAGTTCAGCCTAACACTTGCAAGATACACCACATAAAATGGTTTTAGTCCAGTATGCTATTAACTAGGTACCGGAAGATCACAAAACTGAGTTCTGGATTCCAAAGGGCAGAACTGCTGATTCCAACATTAATTACAATTAATTTGAGGGTGCGGATTTGAGAGTGCAGATGTTATACTGGAATCATGCTGGCGAGACCTTCTGGAATAATTCTTGACATGTTTATTACAAGATATTGTATATACTGGTACACTGATCATGAAGAGTTTTGCAACCTACTGTTATGTGAGTTTTCTTTTTTGTACCTTGTAAAAATAATATACCATTTTGTTCATTTCTATACAATTTTCACAATCAATAAAAGGTTACATTTAATTTTAAAAAATCAGAGACCTTGAATCAAAACCGCTGTTGTAAATGTCGACAATGGAGTGCAACGGATTTGTAAAAAGTTGTCAAATTAAACAGAACAAAAACTTGCTTCTTCTTGTAAATTCAACAGTGTAAATGAGTTTTGATGGATGCAATAATGGTTTTTGTAAAATATGCAGGGATTTATGATATGTCAAACGAACCATGGAAAGAGGAGAAGAAGTCATTTATAAGAATGTAAAATGAGTATTCTAAATTGTAATATATATAATATAGCTTGGGTTTTTCTTCTTTTCTTTGTCCTCCCGTTTGTTTTGAGCAGCTATGTTTTGAGCTGCTCTTATTTTAGCTGCCAGGGGGGAAAGGCGGGTTATAAATAAAGATCTTCCTCTTCATCACCTTCACTCTCAGAACCCCACATGCTTTTGTTGAGATTCCTGCACTGCCGGGGCGCATAGCTGTCAACCGTGCCTTATTTGGCGGGAAACTCCCTTATCCCAGCGCCATGTCCCGCTGCTGTCCCTTATTGATGATGTCCCTTAAATTTCCCGGGTTTCTTTTTTTTTTCCCATCACATTATTTTTCATTTACTTGTTTCTTGGACCTCCTCATACCTCTCTTTTTTGTATTCCAATTCAATTTATTAGCTCAGCAATTTGTTTCCCTCTTTATTCTACCCAAATCTTTATTCTTAAATTGTTGTGATCTTGAAATTTTACTTTTATAAACCCATTTTTTTCATATTCTTTTAACCCATTACAGCTAGAAACCTCTTAATTTTAATCCAACATTATTCTAAAGTTCATTAATTTTACAATATCTCTGTAAATAATCTTTAAATTTCTTCCAATCTTCTTCCACTGACTCTTCCCCCTGATCTCGGATCCTGCCGGTCATTTCTGCCAATTCCATATAGTCCATCACCTTCATCTGCCATTCTTCCAAAGTGGGTAGATCTTGTGTCTTCCAATATTTTGCAATAAGTATTCTTGCTGCTGTTGTGGCATACATAAAGAAAGTTCTATCCTTCTTTAACACCGATTGGTCAACTATGCCCAGAAGAAAGGCCTCTGGTTTCTTCAAGAAGGTATATTTAAATACCTTTTTCAGTTCATTATATATCGTCTCCCAGAAAGCCTTAATCCTTGGGCACGTCCACCAAAGGTGAAAGAATGTGCCTTCATTTTCTTTACATTTCCAACATTTATTATCAGGCAAATGATAAATTTTTGCAAGCTTGACCGGGTTTCATGCTCGCCCGGCTCGGGAGGGAAGCAGCGGCTCGGGGTCCTCCGCCTCAAGAGAGAGCGCGCACGAGCTGCCGCATCTCCGTCTCTCCCTTTCCCCCCGGGCACGTTGTGAGGAGACGGGTGGCAGCGGGCGGGCAGGCAGCCCCTCTCTTGCGAGACTTCCGCCGCGCTGCCAGGGGAAGCCGGAGGTGGCTGAGGAGGCAGCCTGAGGGAGGAGGAAGAGGAGGGGATGGGGAGGGATGCAGAAGGGCGGTGTTTCGGCGCGCCTCATGCCAGGCTTGCAGGCGGCATGGGCGAGAGTCTCTCTCCCTCCCCCCCCCCTCAGGCAGGGAAGGGCCGATGGAACTCCTCGCCCCAGGACGTGCTGCTTAGCATCCCCTCCAACCAGTGCAGCATCTTAATGTAGTGATTTCCCCCTCTGCATCCCTTTCATAACTCTATTTTTAACAATCATTTGTCCATCCATAGTTCAAATTTTTACTACAAGTTTTCTGTCAATCCTACCAATGTATGTAACTCTTGGCAATAGCTTTCCAACTAAATTATAAACTTTCCCCATTCTTTATTAAAGAGGTCCTCTTCCTGGTTTCTAATTCTGCCTGTAAGCTTTGCCATCTGGACGTCGTTCATCAGTTTTGTCTGCCCCTCTTCTTTGGTGGGAGTTATAGACCCTTAGGATCATCTAGTCCAACCCCCTGCAAAACAGTCAGTGGCAGCCAAAGCAGCATGGCTCCATCAGTGGCGGATTTCTGCATAAGCCAAGCAAAATCCCTTATTTTGGCTGCTGATCCCTTATGTACAAATCTGTAAGTTGACAGCTATGCCGGGGCGGGGGTGGACTAGATGACCCACGGGCCCCTTTCCCCTTTCTGAACGATTCCATGAGAAGGGGGCGGGGCTCTATGTGGAACGTACAGCCTCGCCGTGCGCGCGTGCGCGCACGCCAGCCCTTTCTCGCGCATGCGCCCTCACGGTTCCCTCCCTCCCCCCCCCCGCCCACTGCGCTTCCGAAATCTCGAAATGAGGCCGGAAGCCGCGGCGCGCGGGGCGGCTCTTCCCTTTTTTTTCCATGCCTCTAACAGCCGGCAGCCCAGTCACGCGACCCGCCCGGGAGGAGTCAGCTGACCGCTGGACCGAGGGTGGCAGTTAAACCGCCGTCGCGAGGGGCGCCTCAGCGTCTTCCCGTCAGCGACCATGTCGTCGTCGGCCGCTTCTCCTCCCGCGTCGTCCTCGTCGTCGTCCTCGTCGGGGGCGGCGGCGGCGGCGGCGGAGGCTCCCCCCGGGGCTACGGCGGCGGCGGCGGCGCTGCTGCTGTGGGAGCGAGCCTGGTCCCTGGAGGAGGTCCGAGCCGGGAGCCCCTGCTGGTCCTTGGCCGCCGACGCGGGGGTGAGAGGCCGGGGCCGCTGCCGGATAAACGCGTCGTGAGGGGGCTGCCAGGCGTTTGCCACCCTGGCGGCGGCAACAGCGCTCCTGAGCGCGTGCAGAGAGCGCAGCCCGTGACCAGGGTGCCTGCGGAGGGCGGGGGGGCGTTTCTGTCGTTCCCCTTGCCCTGCCCTGCTAGGGTCGCCACCTATCCTGTGTAATACGGGATGGCCTCCTGCTTCAATATAAAATGCTACGTCCTGTGCTGATAAATATTCGTCCAGTATTTCAGGTCTCTCTCTCTCTCTTTGCAAAACAAAAAAAAAAATTCCTTCCAGTAGCACCTTAAAGACCAACTAAGTTAGTTCTTGGTATGAGCTTTCGTGTGCATGCACACTTCTTCAGATACCTGAATCTGAAGAAGTGTGCATGCACACGAAAGCTCATACCAAGAACTAACTTAGTTGGTCTTTAAGGTGCTACTGGAAGGAAAAAAAATTTTTTGTTTTGACTATGGCAGACCAACACGGCTACCTATCTCTTTGCAAAGTTAGGGGTCCTAACTTTGGTTTTTTGTTTTTTTAAGATACAATTTATAAATTTTATAATAACAACAACAACAAAACCAAAATAACATCATATCAAAAATTTAACTCATATATCTTAATTGACTTCTCTCCAATCCCAATCCTGGTTCCGTTATTTTATACTAATTCATGCACGTCTGTAGCATCTTATATTCTTCACAGTCCAATTTTAAAATCTTACTCATGTTGTTACAAGTGACTTTTAGAAGTTTGCCTAATGTAGAAACCTATACACAAAGCTTGCAATATATGCCTTAAACATTTTTCCTTTTTTTTAAAAAAAGTCCTTTTCTTTCTTGGGTTTCAATTATGTAATATGTCCTGCATTGTTCAATAGTTTGTTTTGCCAATCTTCTTCATCTTCTTTGGCCAAAAGCATGTGTTTTTTTAAAGGGGGTGTGAAATGTCGTGTGTTTAAGCTCCAGATAGCCAAGCACAAGATTTGCGAATTTGTGTGCATGTGTGACAAATTCCAGAGGGGCCATCCTGTTAGGCTGCACTAGGTTGTAATGTAATGGATTGTTTTGAAGTCACTTCAGCGCCAGATGAAAAGAAAAACCCACCCGGCTCTGTCCTATGTTTTGCCAGAACAAAGATGGCAAACCCTACTTTCCGCTTCCTATGCTTTAAAAGCCTCGGTCACCTCTTTCTTGCCTATAGGGAGAAGGGCACAACATGCTCCAGGTAGCAGGCATGCACTGCCAGAAGAATAAGAGGAATCATAGAACTGTAGGGTAAGGGACCCCGAATCTCAACTATAAAGCATCCATGGCAGATGACCATCCAACCTCTTCTTAAAAATCTCCAATGAAGGAGAGTCCACCACCTTCTAAGCAAGTCCCATTTTGTTGTCGGAACAGAAGGAAGAAGTGGCTTGTGTCTTCCTTTCAGAAATGAGCCACCCTTCTGCTGGCGGTGGAGTTGCAAAAGTGGTGCGATGTTAGTGCCCCACCTCTCTTCCTTAAGTGTGGTGGTGCCTAAAGGCAGTTGGGATGCAAATTGTGGCACTGCCACCTGTGTGTTGCAAGTGTGTGGACATTTGCAAATCACCCAGGAGACGGACGCAGCCTTTCACCCCATTGCTTTGTGCATCATAAGAGATGATCTCTTACACCCATGGAAAGAATGTGTGTGTGTGGCAAGCTCTGCCCACATGGGCATGGCCAGGGAGTTGCAGGGGGGCAGCTGCCCCCCCCCCAATCAAGTAGAACAATAAAAATACTACACTAACTGACCATTTATGTTGCAGATAGTTTGGTTCTGCCCCCCCACAACAAAAGTCCTGCAGCCCAACATAAATCCATGCATACCTACCCCACTTCACATAGCAGCCATCTCCCCCCCCCCCCCCACCCAGAGTTCTGAACATAATACTCCTCCTTGCAAGTAATCCTGATCTGATTAGGGTCCATCCTTGCACTCAATAAATGCCAGAAGGATAGCTAGCTGCCAGATGTGTTGGTGGGAGTGGCAGGGTTGACCTATGCAGCCCTGCAAGCACGTACTTGTTTTTACAATGTGTATGGGAGTGGTGGTCATCTGAACCCTCTTAATGTCAGACATGTGGGGTGTGGTAGGGTATAAGAGGTCTTCCCAATAGC
This sequence comes from Podarcis filfolensis, assembly GCF_964270895.1. Lineage (NCBI taxonomy): Eukaryota > Metazoa > Chordata > Lepidosauria > Squamata > Lacertidae > Podarcis > Podarcis filfolensis. The sequence continues at coordinate 91,110,129 of NC_139608.1, forward strand.
CATGTTCTGCCTGTGGAATTCCTTGGGGAAAACAGCCTTGTGGGCCAAATGGGCCTGTGAGCCAAGTTTGGTCTGTGGGCTGGAGGTTCCTCACACCTTCTATAGTACATAGAGCATCATGAGGTTCAACTTTGTTTATTACAGTTCAGATTCTACTCTCGGTTCATTCTCCAAGAATATGGTTGTTACACAGTCAGTAGTATATTTTTAGCTGCTTTCTAGCTACCTGTGTTGCATTTTTTAGTTGCTGGATAGCAAGCTTAATTATTTTGTAGGAAGAACACTTTCCGGTTCTCCTTGTCTTACAACATTACTTCAGTTTCTAAGCTATGGCTTAAAAGTCTGAGCAAGTGCATATTCTGTTTTTGTAGCTGTTGCGGTTCTTGCAAGAATTCTCCCAGCAAACTATCTCCAGGACACATGAAATCAAGAAGCAAATGGACAGGCTGATCCATGAAACCAAGAGTGTAGATTGCCGGCTGCACAATGTCTTCAATGGCTTCCTCATGCTTTCAAATACACAGTTCATTGAAAATGTGAGTGTGCAGTAATTGAATACTATGATATGAACTGAGATATGCTTAAGCCAACTCTGGTGTAGTATGAGAAGGCATCATAGAAGGAAGTGCTCATAATGAACAAAATGGTTCTAATAGATTTGATTTGTGTGCCTATCCCTTGTACCTCTGAGTACAATATCATGTAAGCATGTAATTGATTACTGGGTGCTTTTGAATTCCATAATGCAAGGATAGATTCTTGCTCTCTGAGATGTGTAAGAAACGGGATGCAAACATGAAAACTGAGGAATGACTGACTTGTTGGACAGTGAATTTTCAGATTATGCTATAGCATAACTAGTTTTAAGTGAAAGGGAGCCAAAGTACGTGGGTAAGGGGAGCTGAACACACCTCCAGGCCACCAGATTTACAACCCCCAGCTCCTTTCTTCACTATCATTTTTTCCACTTGGGGATCATATGCATGAAGTGAATGAATCATTTTAGGAGAGGGGCTATGGGGGAGGGGGTATTGTTTGGCTCTTTGGCTTGAAAGCTCCACCCACCCACGTTATCTGTGATGGTGCAGGCTAAACAGATGCCATAATCTGGTTTCATTTGGCACTTGCTGTTCAGCTCTTCCACTGAAAAGTATTAATAGTACAGGTAGCATGGTGACTTGCCTTTGCTTGTGAAGGCTATTTGTATCGGATGCTGAAACTTAATAAAAAAATGTTTGAATTAAATTTTATAGAGAGTGTATGACGATGAAGTGGAAGAAGCCATATCCAAATCTGAAGTGAGCGACAGGCCAGAACAGGCAAGTGGATTACATAAGAATATGTAATAATACATAAGAATATGTAATATATTGGTAATGGTAACCTTCAATATTTATTTGCAATGCTGAAGATTACAAATTGAAAGTTCAGGGAGGGTGGGAGGAGGTATTTATCAATGGCAGACTCTCCCCACACTTGCCAAAAAATGAGTTCTGCTTTAATCATGGAGGATTCAGATGCAGAGGGCAGTGATGGCTGATAGGAAGCTTCTCCTCTGCAAGAGCAAAACTGCAATATTTGCAGGCCATTGTTATATTTTGAGAGTAGTCAGTGTGTGTCAACCACCTCCTGCCTACCAGCTCCTGGGTCCTCTCTGGAGCTGCCAAGCAAGCACATTCAATCTCTGCCTCCTTACACCTCCCAAATTACCTTTCTCTTTCCACCATTCTCTTCCTTTCTCTGAGGTGGGGAGGGTGGGAATCTGCTTGTTGAAAGGTTCAGGAGGATGAGCTATAGTTTCAGAGGGTGGTGTCCAATGGTAGTTTGTTCCCCTCTCAGCTTCCCACTTCCTTTCTCTAATGTGTAATAATGGATTTCATGTGCTTGAGGCACAGGTGAATCATTCCATTTGAAAGCCTTCAGATGAACGGTGTTCCTGAGTGCTAAAGATCCTATTTTTTATGGCTTTAGTCTTCGAGAGAGACTGTAATTCCATCTTTGGAATTTCCTGCCGTGTTGTGTTATCATTCTTGATAGTTTCACAGAGTGCAATTTAAAAGGCAGACGTGTCAAAGACAGTGAATTGTTTCAGGATTGAGCTCATCACATCCCCTCCCCAACATGATATATGATATACACACTCCATTCATGCTCCCAGTTGTGTGGATAACTTATCTGCACAATCGCAAATGGGGAAACATCAGTTTTGAGAACCCATGTGGATTGCCCATGACATGCATGAAGTTATTTGTGTGGTGAGAAAGAGGGGTACCCACTTAACCACCACATGAAAATTCTCACCCCAGCAAATGTCTAAACCTGGTCATCAACTAGTCAAGCTGCAGTTAGATATAATAATTATCACTCAAGCCAAGCAGTAGTTCTGCAGTTGGGAACTGTAAATGCTATTTGGGGTCCTTTTGTTTTTCACTTTTGATGGGAAAATGAACGCAGTTAAGTAGAGCTGCCATCAAAGGCTGTTTGTACAGTGCAGAATGTCCTCTTGCAATCTAAGCCTATTAAACTTGGCTTGAGTCTACTTAATTGGCAAACTGCTGGCTTCTAGGCACAATTCAAGCTGCCGCTTTTGAATTTAAAAGCTCCAAGTGCTCTTTTTGTCCATTACAATCTTTTGACTTATTAGAGAAGGGCTGTTTTCAAGGACTGGCCCTAGTCTTGTAAAATCTGTCTGTATTTGAGTTAAAACTTGTTCATTGTTGCTCCAGAGGGCAGGATCAATGGGCCAAAATTCCAGGGAGGCAGATTTTGACTAAACAATAGGAGAAACTTCCTAGTGTAATAGCTGTTCAACAGAGGAATAGACCCCCTTGAGAGGTAGTGAACTCTCCTTTACTGTAAGTATTTAAATAGAAACTAGATAGCCATCTGTCAGGAATACTGTAGTTGCTTCCTGTAGATCCTGCACTGAGACAAGGATCAGACTAGATCAGAGATAGCCAATGTAGTACCCTTGAGAAACTGTTGGACTCCCATCCTCCTTGACCACTGGCACTGCATTGTCTACCCCTGGAATAGATGATCTCCAAGGTACTTTGCAGTCCTGTGATTCAAGAAAGCTTTTCTTTCCACCCCATCTCTCTCTTTTAAAGTCAGTCTTGCCGTATATGCCTTAACCTTGTGTATTTAGCCCAGGGTGGGGCAGTTGTAGTTCTCCGGATGTTATTGTACTATATTTCCTGTCATCCTTGACTGTTGGCTGGGGCTGATGGGGATTAAAGGCCAAAAACATCTGGAGGGTCACAGGTTCCCCTTTTCTGATCCAGCCTCATGATTGTCAGTATTGCTGCTCATTACTGTCAATTCTGAGTACTCGTCCCTTCCATGTCTTGTAGGAAATGACTATTGGTGATCAGGTTCTGTTGACTTCTTTTATCATGGTTAGTTAGTGCTGCAGTTTTAAGTTCAGCTTATTTGTGTTTTTATGATTGGATTATTATTGCTTTCATATTTGCTTTTTATTTGTTAGCCACTTTGAGTGCCTTCTTCATAGAAGGGAAAAGGAGGGCATTTTTTTTTAAAAAAAAGTCCAGCTTTATGAAGGCATTCCATTCAGGATGTTTTAGCTCCAGATTTAGTAATGCAGCCTGTTAAGAGTGGCCAAGCCATGTTGACCTAAATCCCAACTTTCCCCCTCACATTTTTGAAAAATGAGTATAATGGGAAATTAACAATGAAATGTGGTTCTTTTGATTCTAAAGGAGAAAACCCGTGAACAGAAAGAAGCCGATCTGATTCCCAAAATCCAAGAAGCTGTGAATTATGGGCTGCAGGTGTTGGACAGTGCCTTTGAACAGCTGGACATCAAAGCAGGGAACTCAGACTCTGAAGAAGAAACTAATGAAAGGATAGAACTAATATTAGAGCCAAAGGTAATGTAACTTTGTCTCTAAAAGAGTAAATTTACAATGTTTTAATTTCAAACTTTGCAGAGCAACTACAGTGGTACCTCGGGTTAAGTACTTAATTCGTTCCGGAGGTCCGTACTTAACCTGAAACTGTTCTTAACCTGAAGCACCACTTTAGCTAATGGGGCCTCCTGCTGCTTGGTATATCAGGGAGCTGATATACAGGGGTACCTTGGGTTACAGACGCTTCAGGTTACAGACTCCGCTAACCCAGAAATAGTACCTCAGGTTAAGAACTTTGCTTCAGGATGAGAACAGAAATCACGCGGCGGCAGCGGGAGGCCCCATTAGCTAAAGTGGTACCTCAGGTTAAGAACAGTTTCAGGTTAAGAACGGACCTCCCGAACGAATTAAGTTCTTAACCCGAGGTACCACTGTACTTTACGGTTAGAAGGAAGATCCCAATTGGGAGTTAATTCAGTGAGGCACTCTCATTATTCCTTCTATCCTTATCTGCTAAGATGAGACTCACCTAGAGGTAATTTTGTACTCCCTGGTGGTATCCGAGTACCAAATTTCAAACCTGGAATTGGGAGTTACCATCAAGACAAGACACTACAAATCATTCAATGTGTTTTGGAGTTTTATCTATGAAATGTGTAATTTTGACCTGTGGCATATTCATTTCAAATCTAAAAACACTTTTTTGCCTTTTTTATAGGATCTTTATATTGACAGGCCTTTACCGTATTTAATTGGCTCTCAGCTCTTCATGGAGCAAGATGATGTTGGGCTTGGCGATCTCTCCAGTGAAGGTGTGTGATAGGATTAATAAAGTATTGGTAAATATTGATTTGTGTTTGACTTAAGGCAGGCCAAATACTTCATTACAAAAAATGTTGTAAGGGTGCCTGACAAAATCTTAACTAGCTTGGAAAACCTAAGTCTATGGCTAATTTTTGACGCTTTGAAAAATGTGTCGCTTTTTGATCTTAGTATTTTGAACAATCCACTAGATACTTTGGTTATGACTTAAGTGTGAGATGGCTACTGAATATGTTTGAGTACCCAAAACCATATCTTTTTCAGTTGTCACCTTATGGAACCTATCAGGGTATCTTCTGATGAGCTTTCTCCCTCACATGGTTTTGTTACTGTTGCTCTTATTAAATTTTCCAAAAAGAAACAAAAGCAAATGCAGTCAGAGAATACAAACTACCGTATTTTTTGCTCTATAAGACGCACCAGACCACAAGATGCACCTTGTTTTTGGAGCTTGTTTTTGGAGGAAGAAAACAAGAAAACAAATATTCTGAATCTCAGAAGCCAGAACAGCAAGAGGGATCGCTGCGCAGTGAAAGCAGGAATCCCTCTTGCTGTTCTGGCTTCTGAGATAGCTGCGCAGCCTGCATTCGCTCCATAAGACGCACACACATTTCCCCCTTACTTTTTAGGAGGGAAAAAGTGAGTCTTATAGAGCAAAAAATACGGTAAATTGTTATAAAGACAGTGCTCGGACATTCAAGAATAAAGATCTGTATATTCTCACATACGTTCTTTGTAAAAAGAAATCCTGGTTTTCCCATTTGCTCCACTGGTTCTGTTTCCTGATTAGTGGAAAACTAAAAAGGAAACCGACGCAGGTGGCGCTGTGGGTTAAACCACAGAGCCTAGGACTTGCTGATCAGAAGGTCGGCGGTTCGAATCCCTGCGACGGGGTGAGCTCCCGTTGCTCGGTCCCAGTTCCTGCCAACCTAGCAGTTCGAAAGCACGTCATAGTGCAAGTAGATAAATAGGTACCGCTCCAGCGGGAAGGTAAACGGCGTTTCCGTGCGCTCCTCTGGTTCGCCAGAAGTGGCTTAGTCATGCTGGCCACATGACCCGGAAGCTGTACGCCGGCTCCCTTGGCCAATAAAGCGAGATGAGCGCCGCAACCCCAGAGTCGGTCACGACTGGACCTAATGGTCAGGGGTCCCTTTACCTTTACTGCAGGGATGGAAATGGACTGTGTTGCAGGATCCAGAATTTCATTTCTGTAGGGATGAATTTGAAAGCGTACAAAAAAAAAAATGGTTCCCTCATGGAAATTCAGAGTGCTGATATCCACAGAAACCTTTCTGTGGGAATCCATGCAGCCACTGCTAGTTTTCTTGCAAGGAAAATACTTTTCTTGTCACTCCCATCTTGGACATAGGAACCCAAAGAGGACTGCTCTTCCACTCAATGTCTCTGGGTTTGAAAAATTGAAGTTGCAAGTGAATAGGGAAGTGATCATTATGTGAGTGAAAAGGATTGTCTGATTATGTATTTACTACATTTATATACTGATTTTCTGCTAAAGCACTCAAAACGGTTCATATTTTTAATAATGTAGGAAACATGATACAAATGGAAAAGTAAATCAGGTGTCAGCTCTTTCATATTGTTACAGAAGAGTCAGGTGGAAAGTTGAATGCATAGTTGTGTATAATTATTACCTGGGGAAAGGATCTTGGTATATAGTGAATAAGATGATATGCACATAAGTCTTCTTTGTTTCCGTTCTATGATACAGAAGGTTCAGTAGACAGTGATCGTGGAAGCATGATTGACAGCGAAGGCAAAGATGAAGAGGTAAGAAGGCATGAAGACAATTTTTTTCCCTTGGATATCCACCCCCACCCCCCAGCTTTAAAATGTAAAATTGAAACATTTTGAGGAAATTACAGGGATTTATGGATTTTCATGTTGGTGAATACCCGACTTTATCTGCGGTATAGACCATAAGATTATATGGACATAAGAAGTGAACATTCTAAAGCCTGTATAAATGCTGTTTAATTTAGTCTGAATCTGCTTTTGCCTTTCAGGACCTGGAAGAATTTGAAAATGCAAGTGAGGAAGACCACAAACCGGTAAGAAGTCCACCATGTGTACTCTTTACTAACGTAAAAATTCAGCTTTTCCAAGGGTAGGGAGTGGGCCATGGATTTTGAATGTTAGAAATCTAACCGTGGCATAAGTGTACAAATGGCCTCATGGGGTATCTTGGAAATAGTAATATTTCCAATGTTCTTTAAGATATGCACCTTCCTTGTTAGATCTGACTACTGAACTCCAATATTTTAAAAGTACAAAGTAGATAAAGGGCTGTATTTAACTAAACTGTTGCTCTAGCAGAAGCCAGCACAAGGATTTCTGCTAGCGCAATAAGGTTTCCCCCCCCTTTCCTCCCCTCCATGTGCTACATGCCATCCCTAAAACTTCTCTGAAGGGTTGGGGGAAACCCTGGAACAAATTTTTTTGGGGGGGGAAGGGGGGGAAGGTTTCATTGTTTGAGAAAATCATTGTGCTGACAGAACCTTAGCCTTTGTGCTATGTTGAATGCAACCCATAGATCATGGGTCAAACCTAATAAAATGTGTGTGTGTTTAAAAAGAGACAAATGGAAACTGATTTTTCTTAAAGGGTTCTACAAATAATTTTAGGTAGCTATTGTCTTAACTTAAGTTTTCTTTACAGAATAGAGTCCATACTAATTCGTTGCTTTTTGTTCATAGAAAACATTTTTTTTTTGTTAAACCAAAAGAAAGAGATGTAAAAGTGACTATCAAAGAATCTAAACATGTTTCCAATAGATTTAGTATATATTTAGAATTGCTCAGAGTTCACTGGTTAAATATTTCAACTTTAAATGTGATATTTAATAAATTTTCCTTTTGTATGAGATTGGGGGAATTAACTATAAAATGGATGGGAGCAAGCAAGCCCTGATGGCTTTGAGAGAAAAGAAGGAGTTTCCTTCTTCTACTTTGCCTTCCTCCCTGCTAGATTATTTAGGTTTGATTAAAAAAAAAAAGCAAATGAACCTGATAAGCTCCAGCTCTGAGCAGAGACACAAACTATTCCTCCACATGTCTAATGGAAGATCTTAAGAAAGCTGCAAGCAGCACTGAGAACAAGTGGCAGCAACTGTTATAAAAGTAGAGAAGTTGTCAATTTTAACAACCAAACATGATGCACAATCAGTGGAGGTTCTGTTTTGCAAAATCAGCCTGCCAAAATACAGCTCTGTGTATTCATATTCATACATGTGACCACTGTTGCAGCTTCCTTAGGTAAAGGGACCCCTGACCATTAGGTCCAGTCGTGACCAACTCTGGGGTTGCGGCGCTCATCTCGCTTTATTGACTGAGGGAGCCAGCGTACAGCTTCCGGGTCATGTGGCCAGCATGACTAAGCCGCTTCTGGCGAACCAGAGCAGCGCACAGAAACGCCGTTTACCTTCCCGCTGGAGCAGTACCTATTTATCTACTTGCACTTTGACGTGCTTTCGAACTGCTAGGTGGGCAGGAGCAGGGACCGAGCAACGGGAGCTCACCCCGTCGCGGGGATTTGAACCGCCGACCTTCTGATCGGCAAGTCCTAGGCTCTGGTTTAACCCACAGCGCCGCCCACATACCTGCAGCTTCCTTACCCAGCTCTAAATAATACTAGGTATGCTCAGTGTTCTCAGCTGATTTCTGGCGGGGAGAAAGGCAAATCATGAAGTTGCTTCAGGGTTGGGTTAGGTTGGCAGTGGATGCTCCTGAAAATGGTACATGGATGCTATTTTATGGCACGCTACGTTTGCACACACAGAGCACTGATTTTCCTGATAATGGGGACAAGGGTATGGTCTTACAGCTTTTGCTGCAGTTGTGAAGATCAGATTAGTCCCCAAGACTGGTGGCCATCTGGTGAGCACAGTTAATGGGGGAACCTTATGAACCCTAGGTTCATTGGCAAATGCCCAACTGTTCTGACCAGTGGCACTGGCCCTGCTTGACTCTGTATAGCATAGCAGGTTAAAGTGATTCCAGGCACTTCAACTGACAATATCTGCCTTGGGAAAGGCTTTCATGGAAATGAAACATAAGACTGTGTGAGAGAAGAATACTCTACTTGTCATACAGCTTTCGACATCAGGTTGAATGCTCCTGTTGTCAGAAAGGAAAGCTACTCCCTGACAAGCATTGACTCTAAAGCTGGCTCAATATACTTCATCAGATGCCTTCGTTATATATTTTTTGTTGCCACGTGAAACTGTTCCTGTTCTACCAGGCCTTTGGCTGATTAATATTCTGCAGACTTTTAAATGCGGTTGTGGGAGGGAGGGTTATTGTTTTGTTCTTTCTGTCTTAATTATTTATTTGTGCTTTTTTATGTTGTATTTTTCTATTGTGAACTACTCTCAGATCTTTTGATGAAGATTGATTATAAAGCCATTAAATGAAAAATAGTAAAATAAAGTACTACTTTCTGTCTCAAGTGTCCTGGAGCATGAAGTGTGGTGTGTGTTTGTTTTTTCAGAGAACGGCACTGATGAGTGACGAAGATGATTTTTTTGGTGACTCTGAAAAAGGGGAAGACGATGATGAAGAAGGTGACTTAGAAGAGAACGCAAGGCTGGTAAGTGATTGCTGCCTGACGTCATTTCTAGTTTTATTCAGAAAAACTTCGGACAAAAAAAAGACATGGGGGGGAGGGGAAATATTTAGAAAAGGACAGAAAACTCTCTGATACAATTCAGTTGGCTCAAAGCAGGGCTTTCTTTCTTGGTGCTGTAGATAGGCTAAGACTAGTTATGACATCTAAAAGTACACTAAGTAAAATCTGCTTGGTTTCTGCTTGGCATATGACCCAGTGGAATGTTTCAATATAATATATTTGTACTGAAGACTGCTTATTCGTAAAAATCATAATAGTAGTTTTGTACTACATTTTTTCTTTGTTTAAGGCTTTAACACAACCATGTGTTTTGCAGCCAAGAACAGGACCAAAAAGTCCCTACTACGTACCTAAACGATCATGAGTAACCTGCATTTGGTCGTATATATAGCTTTCAAAAAAACAGAAAATCATCTAAAATAATACTAACAGACTATTTTCATACAAAATGTTGCTCATTGGAACTGCAAGTTTTCTGTTCACATGCGTGCTATTTCTACAAATCTGCTTTCCACTGACTGTTCTCTGAGAGCGTTCTTAAGACTAATTTAACTCTTTTGGTAATCCAGGGAAGAATCTCCAGTCTAGATGGTAAAGTGATGTTAACTAGTAGGGCGCCTGACCCATTTTTTGGGAAGTGGGGGCAATTGTTCTTAGGATCTCCTATTCCTTTCATAGTCTGAAAAAATGGTCAGTTTTCTTTAAAAAAATACACCTTTTTCAACAGCAATTTTTAAAAAGTTATGAAACCAAATTGAAACGAAATATGTGTGCATGTTTTTTTCTTTCCTTCTTCCATCCATTCCCATATGACTACTTCAGAAAAAGAAAAGGCCTACATCATTTACGGATGAGCTTGCCGCTCGTATCAAAGGGGAAGAGGAAGAGCAATCATGTAAGCTGCTTCTCAAAGCTTTTTTCTTTGATAAAGTTGAATTTTGTGCATGTGTGCGGTGTGAAAAACATTTTCTGTTGGCATTTGGAAACGTGCAGAACAAGTGTGACTTGCAGCAAAACGTTGCAATGTGGAATTCTGTTGCTGGGGATTTCAGCTACTCCCATTTCATTCTCATTCATCCCTTCCCAAACTAATCAGTCAGTATTCCATGGCCACTGAACATCCTTCACCTTCACTGGGCAGTTTTGGGGTTCAACCCATAAGGTTTTTCCTAAGGATTTTTTGGTAGTTCTCTCCCAAGGCTCCTGTCCCCTCCCTCTTGTATTGGGGTGATGTTCACTTTTGGCCTGAACTCTGGAAATAAAGGGAACAAATGTGAGCCTTCAGATCTCTCTCTTCTCAGGCAGGAGACTGTGCAGAGCAAGTTGTTGACAGAACTAGAGAATGGACAAGTATCATTCATATCGGTGTGCTTCTTTGTCCTTTTCCAATGTTCAATTTCCACCCAATTCCCAGTGTTTTTCCTCTCAACAGTCAGCCCACCATGATTACTCAGAACACATGCTCATTCTTTCAGGTCCCTCCACCCCTGGCCTTTTTCTAAGATACTTCATTCTTCTGCAAACCCTGAGGTTAACCTGAATCTCTTGACACTTCCCTCTTGTGTGTACCTGCTGCCGTTTGGACCACATAAGCCTGTCATTTTACATATTTTTACTAATGTTGAAAAACCCATCAGTAGCTGCTATCAAAGAGAAATCAGGGACTAGAAAGAAGATTGAAAAATATTCCATTTGGGTAAAGTCTTTCTGTTATTAAAATAGCTTTCCCCTTTCCCTCCACCCCTAAGAGGTAGAAATGAAAAGTTATAGCACTTGATTAGATTATTTTTGTTAAAAGTGGGTATACCCTAACAGACCCAGGCATAAGAGCACAACATCATGGTTTCTTTCTGGTTTTCAGTGATATGATGCTGATTGATTCTTATGTTGGCTTTGAGAGAGAGAGAGAGATGGTATTTTACTGTTATGGAAGGCCCTTTGAGGGGAACTGTGATAAAAAGTGATTTATAAATATTTCATTTTTTCCTGGCTTTCTGTTTATTGCTTGTCAAATGTTTCTATAAATGATGCATTGGCAAAGAACAATTAATAATCAATTAACTTTCTTCTACTTCAACCATTGGTAGATACAAAAAATAAAACCACAGTGACAAATAAGGAAGAAAGTGTCTCATCAGATGGTAAGTGTTGGTTTTTTTCCATGTTGTTAAGTTTTCTTTGGACGTATGGAGGTGAAATTGATGGGGGCATCACCTAGTCATTCCTATTCTAAATGTTTTGATGTTCTTAATCTTAATGAATACTACTGTGGGTTGGAAGTTTAACGTTCCCTTTTTTTAGTGCCAAGATAGAAGAGGCATACGGAGAAGGTTGAGCAATTTCTGCATGTCTTATTGTGACCGCAGTCTTGTTGCTGTTCTTAAGTTTTAAAACATTTCCTCTGAGATGAGGATGCCCTTTATTGCGTTTTTAGACCCTTGTTGCTCCTTTTGCACATAGCAAGGAACTACAAAAGAGCTTGACACCAAAGTGAATCAAATGGGAAGAGTGGGAAACTTGAGTCTTTGTGGCCCTCAGACAGTAAATTTGTCAGAGTTGTTCTTGGCTTCTTTCTGGGATAGATGACTTAGTGCTTCATAATGTCATGGGCTGGTTGTATGCACAGGCATGGTGGGCAGAGCCAGCTGGGGAGCCACCAAGGGAAGAAGACTCAGAGCCTGGGGAGTGATGGTGGGACAACGATGAGTGGTCAGAGGGAGAAGACTAGGAAGAGGAAGTGTTGAAAGCTGAAGGAGTAACAGGGCTCAGTGAGTTGGGAGAGTCTGTGGCAGAGAGAAGGCCAAAATCAGAGGCAGAAGCTGAAGCAGGCGAGTGGGAATAGGGAGGTCAAGAGACAGAGATGGGTCGGTTTGGTGAAGAGTCATGGGTGTCTCCCCCTCCCGCTGCAACAAACCTCCCTCCCCCTGACTCCCAGAATGAGGAGAGGCGTGAAATGGGAAGAGCAAAGACAGACTGCATACAAGCACAGCCTCTGATCGCTTGGGGAAAGCCCTGGAAAGGAGAACACCTAAATGGCTATGGGTAGGCAGGGACCTTTAGTCTTGGCCACTCATTTCATGGAGTAAGGCCTACAGGGAATAAGCTGCTGTGCCAGTTAGGCCTGAAACAGGCAAGTCTGTGAAGATCCTGCTTTTGCTAATAAAGAGTTAACTCCAATTTGGAACTGTAATTTACTAACTGGCTTGCTCTGTGACACATAATGAACTTCTTTCCAGCAACTGTCAAATACATTGATACACGTATTCCCTCTTCCTAGACGATGGGGATATTTTTAAGCCCCCCAAGTTGACGGATGAAGACTTCTCACCATTTTGCTCTAAAGATGGCCTCTTCAGTGGTGGGACGGGACTCTTTGATGATGAAGAGGTTGGTATGATTCAAATTGGCAGCTGGACTGGTGACTGGGAGCGGCCGCCGAGACCATATAACACCGGTCTTGAAAGACCTACATTGACTCCCAGGACGTTTCCGAGCACAATTCAAAGTGTTGGTGCTGACCTTTAAAGCCCTAAACGGCCTCGGTCCAGTATATCTGAAGGAGCGTCTCCACCCCCATCGTTCTACCCGGAGACTGAGGTCCAGCACCGAGGGCCTTCTGGCGGTTCCCTCACTGTGAGAAGCTAAGTTACAGGGAACCAGGCAGAGGGCCTTCTCGGTGGTGGCGCCCTCCCTGTGGAACACCCTCCCACCAGATGTCAAAGAGAACAACAACTACCAGACTTTTAGAAGACATCTGAAAGCAGCCCTGTTTAGGGAAGCTTTTAATGTTTGATGTATTACAGTATTTTAATATTTTTTTGGAAGCAACCCGGAGTGGCTGGGGAAGCCCAGCCAGATGGGCGGGGTATAAATAATAAATTAGTAGTAGTAGTAGTAGTAGTAGTAGTAGTAGTAGTAGTATTAGTATTAATCCATGTACAGAATCAAACAAAGAGCTCAGAGATGGTACCCTTCTGCTCTAGATGGTGATACCTAACACAGCGTCTCAATTACTATCATCAACTGAACATTTTTCGGAAGTCATTTATATCTCTCATATTCAGCATTCTTAGATATGCTGAGCCCATTTACAATTCCCCAAATCTTATGCTGCACCATTGGCTTCAGTTGAGGCATCCTCATGGTATAGCCACTTTTCTTTTTTTATTAAAAAAAAATTATTAGGTTTTTGATCATTTTATACATAAAAAACATAACCTTTTCAAACATTCAAATACAAGGTTCTTTTGAACCTTCGGACCTCCTTCCCTCCCTCCACGGATTCCATATTTAAATTTAAGTTTTCCACATCTTTTACCATTATCAATCTATTAATTAACTATAGTTATCATAAATAATTCCACATTACAAGTGTCATTGCATCCCTGCCAAAGGTTTTAACTGTTTACAGTGGTCTTTTAAGTAAATTACAAATTTACTCCAGTCTTTAGTAAATACTTGATCTTCCTGGTGTCAGATCTTCCCCATCAGTTTCGCCATCTCCACATATTCCATCAGTTTCATCTGCCATTTTTCTTTCGTTGGTACTTCTCCTTCCTTCCATCTCTGAGCTAGTAGCATTCTCCATGCCATTGTTGAATGGTATAGCCACTTTCAATATCATTGTAAATGGCAGGAAACCACTTAAGGCTTCAGGTGATCCAGATGGTTGTTCAAGGCGATCGAGTTTAAAGGCAGTGGATCTAATCCTGTCCTTTTGCTTTCTTCAAACACAGTTAGGTGACCACAAGTATATAATGCTGCCGCTACTTTTTCATATCATTAAGTCTTTGTAGAGCGTTGAGTGGCTGTTGCATGCTGTTTGAGCATCTGGCGAATAAAGTTCAGCCCACACAGGCAGGCATTTTTTGCAGTGCTGAAAGGAAGAAGAGCAGGTGAAACTGGTACCAAGGCAACTCTCCAAAGTCAGGAATTGAGTGGCACCTTTTAGATGTGGCTTGCAGAATTCCTGCTTGGGTTGAAGATAAGGGATATTAAACCACTTTGAGGTTGTTGTTTTTTACAATCAAGTAGTATATAAATGTTATGAGATTGAAATAAATAAATAAATATAAATAAATAAATAAATAAATAAATAAAAATGGTATGTTGAAATGGGCAACAAAGTGTCGTTCCCGGATATCTCATAGGACCCTCGTACCTACGGGACCGCCTCTCCCGGTATGCCCCACGGAGGACCTCAAGGTCCATAAATAGCAACACCCTGGTGGTCCCGGGCCCTAAGGAAGTTAGATTAGCTTCAACCAGAGCCAGGGCCTTTTCAACACTGGCTCCGGCCTGGTGGAACGCTCTGTCTCATGAGACCAGGGCCCTGCGGGATCTGATTTCTTTCCGCAGGGCCTGTAAGAAAGAGTTGTTCCGCCTGGCCTTTGGCTTGGAGCCAGTTTGATTCCCTCCCCCTCTCTCTTTTTTCTTTTTCCTTTCTCCTCCTGTGATGAGGCTGCATTTCAATATTTTAATGTTTCAATATTTTAATGTTGTATTTTAATCTTGTTTTTAAGTTGTATTCATTCAACTTGTTTTTATTATTGCTTGTTAGCTGCCCTGAGCCCGGCCTTGGCTGGGGAGGGCAGGGTATAAATAAAAATTATTATTATTATTAATATTATCCCATAGTTTGATAACCTAATCCTGAAGTTGTGGATGTCCTATTATCTCACACTGGCTGATTTCTGCACCCAATGAATCTAAACTTTTCATGTTGCAATTTGCAGCCAGTAAGGAAAACTAAATTAAAATGGTTCCTTCTCTAATGCTGTTTACCCCGGTAGTCTCATTAATAGCCAGGAAGCAAAATGATGGTTTGCTACATGTCCTTGTGAAGCATATTTCCAAAATGTCACCTTTGTTGAGTCTAGCATTGTTTTATTCTATAATATTTGGTCCCCATCGTTCATGCAGTTACCCTATTTACCATTTATCTCATGCAGAAACTATTTACTATTGGTCTCTCTTTTCATCCAGAGTGATCTTTTCTCTGAATTGCCAAAAGGGGAAGATGTGATGGAAAAAGAATCACGGGTCCCAATAAATGATGGTGAGGATTTCTGAAATATGGAACAGACTGAACTACGGAGATTTCCTAAATGTAATGGAGATATATTAATTGGGAATGCTGGACATGAGCATAGTGTTGATTATATGGTGTATACATTAGAAGCCAGAAAACCTTGGCTTGAGTTCTAATGTGCAACTTTCCAAGTGCTTATGGTGGTGAAGAAAACCTTTTAAATTTGAAAGTAGCATCTGATGATGGGTCAAATCAAGAGCCAGTTTTGACATTCAGGAAGCAGAGCATCCCTTCAAGTGTACATCTTTAGGCCACAAAAACGCATTGAATTTAGGGAAAATGGCATGCTGGAGAGGAAACATGTGGAAATCATTCTCCTTGACATAGTAGCTTTTTACAGTCAAGGATTCACCCCACCTGCAAAGCAGCAACCTCAGACATCTGAACCACAGTCACTGCAGAGTTGGTTAGTGCTGCTTCTTTGTAACATCTGAAGTAGGAGTCTTAAGGAGGTTCAGGATATAGGTAGGAGCCTACATGTTAGGAACATAGGAAGCTTCCTTGGGAACCGGAAGTTTGATTTGCACGGTCTGCCCATCAAGTCTTTGGTTGAGAGCAGTTGAGACGAGAAATACTAGGATGTCTTTTGAAGGGGTTAGGGGTGGGACGGGAAATAGAGCGCAGGGGCAAGGAACAAGAATGGCCCGCTCAAACCCCTAAGAGCAACTAGTGAGTCCTGGAGCAAGGCTTTGAAAATGGGACGCTTTTAATACAAAACGAAAGCAGGCAAAACTGAGGGGGTTATGCTTGCTTCATAGAATCATAGAACTTTAAGAGTTGGAAGGAGTTTGCAGTCCAAACCCCTGCAATTCAGGAGTCTTGCCACCACCAACCTTCTGCTTAACAGCCACACTGACCCATTTCACCACAGGACGGCAGCTGTTAGAGGCCAAGAGCCACATGTAGGCTGCTCTGGTCAGCTGTGGGAGTTGTGTTTCTCCTTCACACACCTTTATTAGCAGACCAGAATGGGGTGAGTTTGCTGAATGCCATCTTCATGTACTGATATTTGGAAAGACCATGGGTGATGGTGGTGGGAATATCTATGATTAAATACTTCAGAGAGAGATTTGATCTGAACATGATCTAATCCACCTAATTATTAGAACTGTATGAGCAGGGCATTTTATGTCCCTCAAACTTGGGGACATAAAAGAGGAGTTTAACACTTTCCCCCATGTATACAGTGAAGGGAATGATCACGAACACCAGCCATGTCCCCAGTACCTACATATTCAGTATTCATGTGAAGGGGGATGTACCGTATTTTTCGCTCCATAAGATACACTTTTTTCCTCCTAAAAAGTAAGGGGAAATGTCTGTGCGTCTTGTGGAGCAAATGTGTGGTCGATTGCTGGCTCCCTTTCCGGCCCCACCCCCTTGCCCAGGCCTCCGTTGTTGAATGTTCTGCAGACGGAGACTGTTTGTTTCCCCAGTGACATGTGACTGACTGATTAGATTATCTGTCTGGAAACTGTAGAAACGGCTCCCTTTCCTTTCCTAAAGAAGCTGCAGAACTGTGAGTTGAACCCCATAAAAACAGGATTTTTCCCCTTTGCAAAGTAAGCTCAACAACTTTGAGCTGATCCTCAAAAAAGGGGCTTTTACCCTTTGCAAAAGTAGCTGCACAACTGTAAGCTGATCCCCCAAAAAACAGGGCTTTTCCCCTTTGCAAAAGAAGCTGCACAACTGTAAGCTGACCCCCCCCCAAAACGGGGCTTTCCCCCTTTCCTCCTCTAAAAACTAGGTGCATCTTATGGTCAGGTGCATCTTATGGAATGAGAAATACGGTACATGCATTCAGATATACGGTGTAGGTCTCCTTCAGGTTAACATTGAACGTGCAATTGTCTTAGAGGGTGTGACTTGTAGGTGTGGTTGCAATCCATTCTTTGGGTTCACTGAACAGGTCTGGGGACCTCATATGTCGTAGTGACCAAAGTGTTGGATGTAACACTGTTCTAGGTGAGGTCATTCTTTTTACCCTTGAAGCAGCTACTGAGCGGAGGGTTAAGGGACTTTAATGTCAGCTAGAAAAGTAAAAATAGGAGAAACTACATCTGTGAGATTTCCCCTTGTATTTTCTTCGAGTTATACCTCCCCACTCCTTGTAAACTGGTTAACTTACTAGAAAAATGCTCCTTCTAGTGTTCCGTTTTATAATTCATCAGAAGTAACTCTGAAGTGAATGTTTTGCATTTTCAATTTGACCGCATTATATGCTTTTTAGAGCCATCGTCAAAACCTACAAGGAAAGTTCCTGCTGGTGCGGTATCTCTCTTTCCAGGTATGAGTAATCTAGAGTTGACTTAAAATTGTGTTTTTTATACTTTCTACCTTCACGTCAATGTGTCTGTTGCAAACACCTGTGCATTACAGAGGATTCCAGGGCAAGTTCTGGGACACCTGTAGGTCATTTGATCTCATCTGCTCCCCTAAGGAAAGCCTAGCTGGGTGGAGCTGAAATTGGGAGGCTACAGGTTCACATTTGGCTTGTAGGCTAGAGATTCCCAGCTGTTTTATATGTGATGTTAAGTCATGACTGAGTGGGGTTGGGAATCAGTAAGCTTGCATATTCATATAGTTCTGGAAACCCATCCAATTGTAATGATTTGCCTTTCCAATTTACTTGTTAATTGCTGCTGGTGTTAAATACCAAGTGATAATGTTCCTAATGATTTTAAAAAGCAAGGTCTAGACTAAATTTTTTTGAATATACAGAATTAGCAAAAATGACCTATAAAATTTGAGACCAAAAAGTGACAAAGTTTGAAGATGAGTGGAGTAAATTTGTTGCATACATACGAATTAACTGCAGAAGTTTAAAAACTGTAGCAGGGCTAATATAAATCCTGCGATGTGAATAGAGGGTAAATAAGAATCTGCATGAGAAGATGTAAATTAGGAAAACCGGAGCAGGGAAGGAGGGAAGTCGGGGCGCGAAATTGCGCACGGTAAATAAGACAACACAAAATGTTGATTGTAAAAGTTTAAGTTTTATTTATGTTTGTGAAAATCAATAAAAAGCATTGGAAAAAATAAAATAAAAAGCAAGGTCTAGAAGTCACCATTAGCTTGTCCAATATTTGCATCGGAGATTTGGAGAGAACTTTTATAAACGGAACAACAGTTAATTAGTTTCAACAATAATAGGAACTTCAGTTAAACATGAGATGACAATATATGTCCTCTATAGGTGGAAATGACGTGTTTAGCCCTTCCTCGTTTCTAAAGGGGAAAGAGGATAAGAAACTGACAGAACCTGTCACAGATAAAGCACCTAGGCACGAAGATGTTGGGCTTTTTGATGATGTTGATGATGATGGCGGCAAGCTTGGGTCAAATAAGAAAAGTTTCATTTCAGGTAAGCTGCTGCATTTCATTCATTTGGAATCTTCCTTTAAGCATTCTGATAACTTGTTCTTCCCTTGCTTGGAACAGAAGTGCTGAAGAAGTCTTTGGTTAGAACTTTGGAATGAGAAGCGTGGCAGCAATTGGTTATTTAATCATCCAAGCAAATCCAAGCAAAATAAAGCCACCCTTTATTATTATTTGTAGAATTTAGATACTGCCCTAGACCCAGAGGTCTCTTTATATTTAAGACTGCCACTTCTTTTAGTGCCTTGTGTCTCTGACAGTGGCTCAACATGCATAAATCTAGCAGGTGAAGCTTTTGTTGGTGTGAAAGTAAAATGATGGGGAAAGCTTCAGTTGTAATATGTTTGAATTACAAGCTCCTCTTGAAAGGTCCTTGACATGTATTGAGTAATAAACCTGGGTTTGTGACTATACACTGTTTTTCTGATACGTATGATATGATATGGTGCTTTAGCCATAAGCCATTGCAAATACAATAAAATATACACAGTGTCTTTGATAGTTGACTTCTTTCTTAATGAGTTAACTTTTTCCCTGAAGTAAACATTTTGTTTTTAAACAGCCAAACCTGCAGCTGATCTCTTTGAAGGTGAGGAAGATCTGTTCAAGGAAAAGCCTGACATTACCATTGTTACAAACAAAGCAGCTAAAGAAAATAAAGACTTTACAGCAGGAGATAAGGTAATCAACATAAATAAACTTTAAATAATAATAATAATAATGACAGATTCTCAGTTCATTGATCTTCCACTACCCAGCAGCCTAGGGAGAGAAAGGGGTGGTTTCACCAACTTTTGGCTGTCATTAAGTTCACCATTGGCTTCTTCCTTGGACATTTCTGGCATGCAATTCAAAACAATAGCTGCTGACAAATCTACTCTTTCTGAAAGGATTGTGAGATCTTGCTCTGGAGAAAGCTGTGGTTTTTTAAAAAAAAAAAAACACTTTTTACTATCAAGACTTTAAAAAGACAGCAGCACTAGTAAATCTTAACACAGTTGTACCTTGGATCCCGAACGCCTTGCGAGTCGAACGTTTTGTCTCCTGAACACCGCAAACCCGGAAGTGAGTGTTCTGGTTTGAGAACGATCTTTGGAACCCGAAAGTCCGACACGGCTTCTGTGGCTTCCGAACGTTTTGGAAGTTGAACGGACTTTCAGAATGGATTCTGTTCAACTTCTGAGGTACTACTACTGTACAATAACACAAGACGTACGGAAGAAGAACAAAAAAAGTTATTGAAATGGCTTAATAGAAAACCAAGGTAAGTAGAAAACAGAGTGAGGCATAAGGCAATAAATGAAACGGAGGAACATAGTCTTGTTCAAGTGGCATCAGGTGAAAGGGGCATGATTTGCACCAGTTAAGCAAAGTTATATGTTCTAGGTAATGCCAAATAGTCATGACTTCCCTAGGATAAGTGGCTTTCTATGGTCTTTGCTTACGTGCATCATAAAAGTCCTCCAAGTTGCAGCAATTCATTGGTTTAAGCCAGAGCTTTCCAAACCTTTCAAGTTGGTGACACACTTTTTAGACATGCATCATTTCGTGACACAGTAATTCAGTTTTACTTGCAAACCGGAGGTTAAACTAACCCCTTTCCATCCCTGGGAGGAGCGTGGGGAGTGTTCGTGTGACACACCTACATACTGCAGCCGACACACGAACGTGTTGCAACACACGGTTTGGAAAGCTCTGGTTTAAGCAGAGGTTAAAGATAATGGATTAATTTTTCTGAGACAACTAAGAACAAAGCTTTCTTATACCAGCAGTTCACATTAATAACAGAAACATCTATCCTTCCCCAAACAGTCTTGAGTGTAACTGAAAGGAAAATTGCCAAAGATTTTAAAGTATTTATTCCTGGAAGACACAATTTGGGGTCTAGGATCAGTGAATTGCCAATAATGATTCCAATTTCCCTTAGAAAGTATCCACACGGCCTTTTTACTTCTCACATTCTGCATGATCTTCTTTTATACGAGCAGGACACGGGTATTGGGTTTCTCTAGGCTTGGTTTTTTTTTGGCAGCAGTATTTTGCAGAGATGAAAAAGAATAGAAAGATAAAGCTAACAAACTGACAGCAAAAAAGGGCACATTTTGAGTAGCAAAATTGGAAAAGCAATTACAGTGCTACCTCGGAAGTCAAACAGAATCTGTTCCAGAAGTCCATTCAACTTCCAAATCATTTGGAAACCAAGGCATGGCTTCCGATTGGCTGCAGGAAGCTCCTGCAGCCAATCGGAAGCCATGTCGGACGTTTGTCATGTCGGACGTTTGGGTTCCAAAGAACGTTCGCAAACCAGAACCACTCACTTCTCGGTTTGCGGCATTCAGGAGCCAAAATGTTTGAGGCAAAATGTTTGCAAGGCATTCGTCAACGACTAGTTGAGAACCAATTCTAAAGCATGATTATTTGCAAAACCTTTGCAAATCAACATAAATGTGTGTGTGTGTTTTGTTGTTGTTGTTTAAGAGTCAACCGTCTGCTGAAAACGTCCGGTCTTCAACTCAGACATTTTCCAAAGGCCACAAAAGCCTGTTTTCTGATGAGGAGGATTCTGAAGTAAGTTATTAACCTAACCATTCACTTTTGCACCAAACCCAACTGAGCTGCAAACTTGTCAGTGGATTTGGCCTGCGTGCCACAAAAGATGTTTGGTCCACCTTTATGTTGATTGTCTGCAGTTGTGCCTCCCTTGTTGTCTAATCAGCTGAGCAAAACTACAAGTAGTGGAGGAAAAGGTAAGGCTCCCAGAAGTCCACAAAGAGAGAATGCTACCCTTCATGTCTGCCCATTGATGCTGAATATTCCAGAAGAGTAAATGACCTTCTGGGGGTGGAAATTGCTGATGCCAGCTTTCTTTTCTGTCCAACAGGATTTGTTTTCTTATCCATCAAAATCAAAGAGTTCATCTTCTAGCAAAGTGACAACAAAGACATCACTATCTTTGTTTGAGGACGAGGATGAAGAAGTAGGTGTTGTCTGAAAGCACTAGGTTCTACTTCAGAGTAAAGTATGCTTTCTGATGCAGGCCTGCGTGACACAATGCCTGGGGGCTGATTGTGGTTTTCCCTTCTCCCCCTATTTGTGTCCCTGCTGGGGATTTCCAAACATCAATTGTTTGCAGCCCATTCTTACCTCTTTGTGGGGAAATTAACAGCACGAGCCCAACAACCGTGGAGTATGAGCATGAGGAAATACTGCTCTTTTCTTGGACTTGCTGGCATTGGATGGAATTGGTCCCATCTTTGCCTGCCAGCCGGTCATGCTGCATGAAATACCTGCATCTGAGACACTCTCTAGGTCGAATTAATTGCTGGGTAGGGGAAAGAGCCTTGTGTGCCGCAAACTTCAACAAGGAGGAGTGGAGGATATAAGAACTGGGAGCACGGAGGGCAGTAAGAGCAAATAAGGAGCCTAAAGGAAGAAAAGCGGGTGTGACTGAGAAATGAAGCAAACAACAAAATAGAGTTTAACACAGATGGAAGTTGCAGGATCTCAATCAGAGAGCAACTACAAAGTTTTTGGGGAACCCCAATACAACATTGGACGTATAGGTCTTCAGCTGGGGGGGTAGCGGAGTGCTCAGCTTCATTCTTTCAGAATTTGATTGTTCAGGAGCTTAAACAAGTTATTTGACATTAGAGCCACTACACAAGCCTGACATTGATGGGAAGTCACATCTAGAGGGTATCTTGGAACACAGAATGTAAGACATACTTAATTTAGTCATAGGTACAAAATCCTGAGAATTCCAATTTCCTTTCTGAAGTTTATAGTCCTCATGGTTGCTTGGAAATGAAAGAGGAGTTGGGTAACGTTTTTATCTATAAAAGGATAAAAACACTTTCTTGAAGGCGCCCACTAGCTTTCATTGGCTCCAAGTCCAATAAATTAACTTCCCTGGTTTTCTCTGGTTCCTAATACTATTGAGCCAGCAGCTATCTCAGTCTGTATGAAAAAAAATTGAACACAAACAGATTGTGATGTGCCTCCAACACATTGTACAATAAAGAGCACATTCATGGAAATCTGGAACAGTTTCACATAAGGGTTCCGAACCTGCTCAGAGCAACATTTGGGACCTAGGACTAGGCAATTAAACATTTGGGGGGGCACCCTTGACTGTCTTGATGCACACTAAAGGGGCATGGCTCCCACCTACCTCTACAGTTTTTCGTTGAATGCCACAGTGATTGCATCTTTGGGGAAAGTAACCATCTCTTCCCTTTGTATTTTCTAGGGACTCTTTGGGTCTGCGCCTAAGGCACAAATTTCAAAACCACCAGTAAAGAAAGCAACCAGTTTGCTCTTCAGCAGTGATGAGGAGGTAACATGTGCAGAGGTTGTTAAAGGGTGGCTGGTTTTATAGCTCTCAGTTAAGTGAAAGTGATATTATTTAATACAGAACTTTCACTCTCAGGTTTAGTTTTCCACTGCTATGTGTCAGAGCTGTTTGTACAAGATATTTATTTCAGCTGTACTGCTTCAGAGTCAAAGCTTTTACAAGCAGCCGTAATGGGAAGGCTTTTCCCTGAGTTATTTAAAAAAAAGGTTGTTGTCAAATCTGAGATAGTACTCTAAACCCTCTATAATAAGCATATTCAAAACTAACAGCCTCTACAAAACTCAAGGCAACATCTCTTAAAAAAACTCCAGGCAGCATCTTCTGAAAACTGGTTCTTCTGTTCAGAAGATGAGAAGTTGGGCACATAGAAGAAACATCTGGGATCTAGAGAATTTCTGTCGGAAAGGTCTGACAGAGAAAAGTTGCCCTGCAAATTTTCAAAGGTTGAGAATCTGACATAACTGGGTAGTAAAACCTCTGTACTTCTAAAAGTGTCAGGTCCAGGCTCCATTGTTGAGTAATTAGGGAACAGTTATGAAGTAGTGTGCAGCACAAACACCAAAGGGTTTTGTGAGAGAATAACTTGACAACATTGGAAATTGTGTATAAGACGTCACAATCCATGTTGTCTCGTTAAAACGGGTGGAGAACCTCCAGGCCCTGGGCTAGTATTGGTCCACAGCGCCATTTCCCCCAAATCGTGCTCACCCACCCATCAGCTTTGAGACGTGAAAGGGTCTATAGTTCATGGATAGACTACATGCGATTATTGTCAAAGGGCGCTAGTTAAATCCCTGGCATCTCTTGCTGAAAGGCTGTCTTACAGCAGAGCTGGAAAAGACCCATATCTTATAACACTTGAAGTTTAATGGTGAATTTTAGATATGATGGAGATGTAAAAGATTAGGATTATTATAAAAGATGCAGGAGGAAATGATTAATAATAGGACCCACAAAGGGAGGAGGGAAGTCCAGGAGATTCTTTGGAATCTTGTCTTTATGTTGTATGTTTGTGACTGTAAATTTTTAATTTGAAAAACCCAATAAATAAATTTATATAAAAAAGAACCATATCTTAGGTCTTGTAGAACAACTAGTCTGAATAGACTAAACTAGGCTAGGTGAACCAGTGACTTGCTTTGGTGCAAGATTGCTTCATATGTTCATACGAGAACTATGCTACAGCTTAAATTGGATTTGATTTAATGCACCCAAGAAAGGCAGTGCTGAGCATTCTGGGGGCTTGGCTTGACTGAACTTGATCATTGTGTTTCACTGTTCTGGTAGCTTCTTGGTTAATCACTGTGTTCAGAAATACTTCATACATGCTTAATAATAATAATAATAATAATAATAATAATAATAATTTATTATGGTTTCCCCTTCTACTCTGGGCAACTTCCACAAAGACCAAAAATAAACTAAGATGTCACACATTAAAAACTTCCCTGAACAGGGCTGCCTTAAGATGTCTTCTGAATGTCAGGTAGTTGTTTATTTCCTTAACATCTGATGGGAGGGCGTTCCACAGGGCGGGCGCCACTACCGAGAAGGCCCTCTGCCTGGTTCCCTGTAGCTTTGCTTCTCGCAATGAGGGAATCGCCAGAAGGCCCTCGGCGCTGGACCTCAGCGTCCGGGCAGAATGATGGGGGTGGAGACCCTCCCTCAGGTATACTGGGCCGAGGCCGTTTAGGGCTTTAAAGGTCAGCACCAACACTTTGACTTGTGCTCGGAAATGTACTGGGAGCCAATGTAGGTCTTTCAAGACCAGTGTTATGTGGTCTCGGCGGCTGCCCCCAGTCGCCAGTCTAACTGCCGCATTCTGGATTAGTTGTAGTTTCCATGTCACCTTCAAAGGTAGCCCCACGTAGAGCGCATTGCAGTAGTCCAAGCGGGAGATAACTAGAGCATGCACCACTCTGGTGAGACAGTCCACGGGCAGGTAGGGTCTCAGCCTGCGTACCAGGTGGAGCTGGTAGACAGCTGCCCTGGTTAACCCAGTGAATTTGTGGAATGGGATAAAAAGACAACCTCTGGTACAACAAAGGTATAAATAATTGCTGTATTTTTAGGACCACTGGAATATTGGCCAAGAGGTCAAACCTTCCTCTGAATCCAGCCAGAAAAAGGAACCTACAAAATCTGCCTCTGCTGCCAGCCACACAGTTAAGACAGGCCTCTTTGAGGAAGAAGGCGAAGAAGATTTGTTTGTTATCACTAAAGACAGGTAAAATGTGGGCATTAGAAATGTATCTTCTATTGCAGCAGCTGTGTCTAGTTCTTCCCTTGGCAATGGATATAGTGCTTTTTTTGAACACTTTCCCCACAGGAGTAAGCCAGGCAAGAGTGGATTAACTCCGTCTGCTGCCTAGGCAGGCAAAATTTTGAACTTGAAGCAGCTTGGACTTTTTGCTTGCTATTTGAATGTACATTTGCAGTTTTAGTTTGTTGTGTTGGTTTGTATGCCTTATTTCACTACAGTGCTTTCTATATAACTACTGTACTACTTTGTTTAGCCACTTTAGTAACATAACTTTATGTTGCTGGTGCACAATATACAATAGGGGTCCCGCAACAAACCTGGTTTGCATATGTTCTGGATTGAGGGAACACATAAGAACAGTTAATTATTAAGTGATAAATACCACTAGTATATGTTGAATTGAAACACAAAACGTACTTAATTTCTATGCATCATGTTAATATTCAAAATATTATACACCACTAATTTATTCCTGGTGACAACTTTCGTTGTTTAATTAACAAAATTATTCCACCTTGTTGCAAAACTATCATCCCTCTGTTTTTGTTGCAATAGTCAAATTAACTCATTTTAACAAACTGCCACAATTTTTCTACACATTCTTTTGCAACAAACACTTTAGCTGTGGTCAACGTATAGGAAATCTCTTCTATTTCCCCCCTAATCCTTTCCCATCATTTAAAAGGAAAAGAGTGGAGGGGGACTTTATAAACTAGGCTTTTTAAAAATAAATAAATATGACTTTAATTTTTTTCCAATACTTTGTTTTGTCACCCTTCGTGTCTGTCTGTCTGTCAGTCTATCTATCTATCTATCTATCTATCTATCATCTATCTATCTATCATCTATCTATCTTACACCCCCACCCCCACTGTATCATAAAAATATATCACAGACGTATACAGCCATATGAAAGCATAAAACCGCAGGCCAGAGGTTCCCTACTTATGACCTAGAAGCTTGTCTCCCTGTGTGGAACCAGTGGCCTAAATTTCAGGGATGGGCCATGGTTACTTATTCTACCAGTGTTGTAACCAGCAAGCAGGCACTGGACTTGGATCTTCTACCAAGAACTGCAACATTTGATAATCTGATTTGTGTCATTTCATGGTGCTTCTTTTTTCTTGTTGCAGTCAAAGAAAACCACCCAAAGCTGCGCTCTTGTTCCAAGATGATGCTGTAAATGGAGACTCATTCTTCAGCATTCAACCATCCCCTCTCCCATCAGGTGTACAAGAAGTAACGGTATATACAGCTCAAATACAGCGTTCTAAAGTGGGATTTTCTGAACACTTTGCTCACAGTCTTTTTTCCATAGGCTTCACCGCTCTGCTTTAATCCTCCCATACCGAAGTCGCGCCGGTCTCCCGAGGGTTGCGCAGAGCTTCCTGAAGCCTGGAGAGCGAGAGGGGTCGGTGCGCACTGACCCCTCTCACTCTCCAAGCTTCAGCGAAAGCCTGCATTCGCCCCATAGGACGCACACACATTTCCCCTTCATTTTTGGAGGGGGAAAAGTGCGTCCTATAGGTCGAAAAATACGGTATTTCTGCTATTCAAAGGATGGAGACATGCTGTAACTCTCTCTGCTAGTCTCTTCACCACAAATGTGGAACCTGTAACCTGCCAGATGTTTTGGACTACAACTCCCATCATCCCTGACCATTGACCAATCCGGCTGGGACTGATGGAAATGAATTCCAACAGCTGGAAGACTGAATTCCAGCAACATCTGGTTGACTACAGGTTCCCCAACTTTACACATCCAGTGAGGATTCTGGAGAGAAAGCCAGGCAGCTGCAGTCTATAGCTTATCCTTAGGCTGCTTTGTGGGAGATAGTTCCCTCCTTAGAGAAATCCGAGATAAACAGCAAAAATGAAATGAAATTTTGTCGCACATTAAATACTGACAAATTTATTATGGCAAAAGCATTTATGGACCAGAAGCAACCTCATCATATGAATTGCTGTAAAAAAATCTTAAACTTGTCAGCCATTCTCAACTGAACGTGATTCTGTAACACTCCATTTTGCATTGTTGAAATTGGCAAGTTTTCCAAGTCCATTGAGAAAGGGGTGAGTTCCTTGTCCTTCATTGTTAGCTCTTTTTTATTGTGGTTTTCTTTATTTACAGTATATATCAGTCATAAAAGGGACGCGGGTGGCGCTGTGGGTTAAACCACAGAGCCTAGGACTTGCCAGTCAGAAGGTCGGCGGCTCGAACCCCCGTGACGGGGTGAGCTCCCGTTGCTCGGTCCCTGCTCCTGCCAACCTAGCAGTTGGGAAGCACATCAAAAGTGCAAGTAGATAAATAGGTACCGCTCCAGCGGGAAGGTAAACGGCGTTTCCGTGCGCTGCTCTGGTTCGCTAGAAGCTGCTTAGTCATGCTGGCCACATGACCTGGAAGCTGTACGCCGGCTCCCTTGGCCAATAAAGCAAGATGAGCGCCGCAACCACAGAGTCAGTCACGACTGGACCTAATGGTCAGGGGCCCCTTTACCTTTACCTATGAGTCATAAACCGTGATTCATACACAGCTGATTTTTATTTATTTTTTTACAATCCCCCCTTTCAGAAGCACCATATGTCTAATTAAATACATTTAGCTTCTAAGTCATTTCAGATTTTAAACTTTCATTTATTTATCAGCAGGAGGATTTGCTGGGAACACGTCAAAAGAAACCAGTGGAAGAGAAGGCAGGACCTTTGGGTGAACCTGGTACACTTCACAGGTCTGATCTTGGAGGAGGAGATGCAGGAGAGCAGCAGAGGAAGGATGAAGTAAGGAAAACCTATTTATGTTGAACAAACCCCTGAAAAACATTCCTTTGGCAAGTATCTCTTCAATGATAGTGGAGTCTAGTGGGCACGTTGTTAGAGTTGGTCTTAGGAAACTCTGACCCTGTGAACTTGGTTTGATTTTCACTAAATAAGTCATATTCTGCCATTTTTAGCCTCTTCTGTGACCTGGACATTAGCTCTTCCTGTTTTAGCTGTATTGGACAAGTCCTGTATTAAAATAGACTCAAAGCAGCATTCAAAAATTAAACACAATATCAGAATAAAATCTAATAAAATAATATATTAAAGCATGGTATTGTTGGGGAGCAGGGCAGAGAAGTAGTATAAATAGTAAATACAGACATCAGTAAATCAGTGATTAGTAACCAAGGAACCTTTGGTACAAAAATCTTTTCTTCCAGTAGAAGATCACTATTTTAATAACGCTGTCTTAATATATTTAGCACCATTGGACAGTATACAAAGTAACGTAAGCAAAATTATAGGCTCTTGCCCCAAGGATGTTACTGTCTTGAGTTTTTTTGAAGGGAGAGGCCAGGGGGTAGTTAGGCAGAGATGTTGGGGATAAAAGTAGGAACCAGTGTAGCACTATATACTTTGGCTTAGTTGTCTTAGAGAACAACGTCTTCAAGCCTAAACTAAGCTTTGAGGGGAGAGTTGAAAGAAGAGAGAGGTGGCTTTATGGGAGGGGTGTTTTAGGAATAAGAGTTGTAAGGTAGAATAGGCAGTCTTGTTTAATGGAGAATGGTATCTTTTGGGTAGCTGAGGATGTCAAAGTTGAAGAAGGAAAGGTCATGGGCAGAGATATATCTGTATAATGGGTCAAGGCTGAGAAGGCTTTGAATGCCAGGACAAATAATTTCCATTATATATGGGAGTGGGCAAGAAAGCAATGCAGGAGTTTAAAGAGATCTTTCACATGGCATGAATATGAGACAAGTGAAGCATCTTGGAAACAGAATCTTAGAGGTGAGAGTGAAAGAGAAGGTTGTAATAGTTAGAGACTAAATTGGAGGTTTCAGTGAGGGAACAGAGGAAGAGCTGAACCTTTGCAGCGCTGTATAGAGAGAAACCACGGACAAGATCACAGGAACTGCCAAAGCAGTGAAAATAGTCCAAAAGTGATGTATCAATTGACAAAATGAAACTGCCTATAAAATTAATATGTAATGAAAGACAGCGGTCATGAAAGTAAGTGGTAGCTATTGCTGTGTAACAATTTCTCCAAAGACCTCCAGTTATAGAAATCAGCTGTCAATCCATGTAGCCATTTTTGGCAACGAAGGCAGCTGATGTTGGGGTCACTATATATTTATAAAGGTAAAGGTAAAGGGACCCCTGACCATTAGGTCCAGTCGTGGCCGACTCTGGGGTTGCGGTGCTCATCTCGCTTTTTTGGCCGAGGGAGCCAGCGTACAGCTTCCGGGTCATGTGGCCAGCATGACTAAGCTGCTTCTGGCAAACCAGAGCAGTGCACGGAAACGCCGTTTACCTTCCCGCCGGAGCGGTACCTATTTATCTACTTGCACTTTGACGTGCTTTCGAACTGCTAGGTTGGCAGGAGCAGGGACCGAGCAACGGGAGCTCACCCCGTAGCGGGGATTCGAACCACCGAC
Source organism: Podarcis filfolensis (assembly GCF_964270895.1). Taxonomy (NCBI): domain Eukaryota; kingdom Metazoa; phylum Chordata; class Lepidosauria; order Squamata; family Lacertidae; genus Podarcis; species Podarcis filfolensis. The sequence goes on from NC_139608.1 coordinate 91,139,965, forward strand.
CTTCTGATCGGCAAGTCCTAGGCTCTGTGGTTTAACCCACAGTGCCACCCGCGTCCCACTATATATATGTGTGTATATATATATATATATATATATATATATATATATATACACACACACACACACACACACATATATACATATATATATATATATAAAAGGTGTCTACAGATTTCTAAGTAATATACAGATGACTTTCAGCAACTACATATAGATGTACATTTATATGTGTACACACACAGAGAGCGGGGGGCAGAGAGAGAGAGAGAGAGAAGGAAGACTGGCTTTTGAAAGGTCAAAAATGCACGTATTTGAAGCTTCAGAGAGTTTTGAGGTTTGTTTGGGAACCATGATCATTTGTGTGTTCCAGGCAGATGTGACCTTGCACCTTAAGCGTGCAACTCAATAGCCAGTTTCTTGCTACCTTGAGCATATTTTCAGAATGGTGGTAGGGAAAACAGAAACAGAAAGTAAATTAATAAATGAGAGACGGAACCTTTTAATTTGTTGTTCCAATTACTGGATAAGGGGTGTAAAAGCAATTCAACTACTTCTAAATCTAGCTTGAGCATTTAGCACAATCTGCTCTAGATCCAGTGGATAACTTACATTTGTTTGATAACTCTTTAGCCCCTTTTGGAGAAAGATGTCAAAAAAAGGATTAAAAGTGTATTAAGCTTATTTGACGAAGAGGAGAAAAATGAAGCTGTGGATGCTGATAAAATGACACAGAGGGAAATTGAAAAGGTGAGTGATACTGGAGTCATCCTAAAAATATAGATACAACAATTAATATAAAAAATTTAAAAAAACACACCACCAAAACACCCTAAACAGTACTACAACCCAAGAGTCTGTTCAGTAGCTTTTGTAGCTGGAGTCAGTCAGGGCTTCGCCCTCCCACGCCAATTGGGAAAATGTCTACAAGTCAAGGAGCACGTCTTCCAGGGCTCACAGCCAAGATGCCAGGTAAGAGAAAGTTCCTAATGAAGCGTTTAAAAGGTAAAGGGACCCCTGACCATTAGGTCCAGTCGTGACCGACTCTGGGGTTGCTGCGCTCATCTCGCTTTTTTGGCCGAGGGAGCCAGCGTACAGCTTCCGGGTAATGGGGCCAGCATGACTAAGCCGCTTCTGGCGAACCAGAGCAGTGCACGGAAATGCCGTTTACCTTCCCGCCGTGTGGGTTAAACCACAGAGCCTAGGACTTGCTGATCAGAAGGTCGGCGGTTCAAATCCCCACGACGGGGTGAGCTCCCGTTGCTCGGTCCCTGCTCCTGCCAACCTAACAGTTCGAAAGCATGCCAGTGCAAGTAGATAAATAGGTACCGCTCCGGCGGGAAGGTAGACGGCGTTTCCGTGCGCTGCTACAGTTCGCCAGAAGCGGCTTAGTCATGCTGGCCACATGACCCGGAAGCTGTCTGCGGACAAATGCCAGCTCCCTCGGCCAATAAAGCGAGATGAGCGCCGCAACCCCAGAGTCGGCCACGACTGGACCTAATGGTCAGGGGTCCCTTTACCTTTACTTATGAAGAAAGACGTCTGCACTGTAAACACATAGCAGCAACATAGTTACTTAAGGACACATAAAATTGAATCAGTATTACTTAAGTAACATCATGAATCAGGGAGCAGGCAAGGGTGGATAAGGGACCTCTGCTGCTAGGTGGTGGTGAGGTTGTGTACACGAGTGTGTCATGTGCATTCACGCAGGTATCTGGAAAATTGAATTGTTTTAGGACTTAGAAATAAGTTGACAAGTTGACAGATGTTATAAACTCAAGTTATTAAGGAGTCCACAAAGCCTCTTGAGCCTTGCTTCTTTTTCAGCCCTCCGAGAACAGTATCCCTTCCAAGAGCACAGGCGTCTTTCAGGATGAAGAACTTCTCTTCAGCCATAAGCTGCAGAAAGACAATGATCCTGATGTTGATATTTTTGCTCGCAGCAAAAAAGAGGTCAGTCAGTCAGTCCAAAATACCTTTAAAGTGGGTCCTCGTGTTTGAAAAAATTAAAACCAAAAAGAACAATTCCTTTTGGAGCACTAGCAGAAAGAACTTTACAAAGGATGTTATTCAAACCCTGCTGACTTTGTGCAGCTTGACAAGGCGGCCATGCATATGCATGTAATAAAAAAATTAACAGCAGTTGAAATCTTAAGTCAATTCACTGTCTTTTTGTGGAAGACTCTTGCATCATAGAAGCCCTCCACCCATTTAGTGGGGAGCCTCCAAGCTGGTTTAAATGGACTTTAAGATTCTTCCTGGGCTACATTCCTTTCTTGTGCTTTTGCCTGTCTAGATTATGTGTCTGAGCAGTGATAATGGCTCTTGCTTACCCGGTTGGGGAATGGAAAGGAGTGTGTTGAGAAGGGGCAGAGTGCAGAAACTTGAGATTTCTGCATTGCAGGAATGTAGCCTCTACTGTGCAGAGATAAGACTCGCATCAGCTACCTTGCCCTCTTTTGCCTCTGGCCCTGCCCACCTCTGGAATGTGGCCCCCAGAAAGCTGCCTGGGCATGAAAGCGGCCCTTGGGCCCTAAATATTCCCTATCTGTGGTTTAAAGGGGATGTAGTCAGAAAGTGACTCTTTGTGAGAAAAGGTAAAAAAAGTCTAGAACCACAAAAAAAATCTGCCTCTACTGTTCTGTAAAGGAATTTAATATTTTGTTTCATTTTACTTATAAGAGACTGATTTATTTCCATTATTAATTTCAGGTTCCAAAGCCCAGGGTAAAACTTCCGTCTGAAGGAGGGCTGTTTGGAGCTGATGATGATGGTGATGATGATGGTCTATTCAGCCCTTCTAAAGCAAAGCCCTTGGTACTTGCCATTTTCTCCTGAGAATTTGAGGAGCAGTAATGTGCAGAGCAAAGTTGCCCGTTGCCTTGCATATTAATCACATGGAATGTTACGGCTTAAAAAAAAACCTCTGTTCTGCAGCCACATAAATTAAGCAAATTGGGCAGATGCACTGTTCATGCAAGTAGTGTTCTTGCTCAATGTTGCAGGATTTTGACTCACTTTTTGTGGAAAGAAGATTTGGGACCAAAGCTAGACTGATTTTTTTCAGCTCAGCTCTTTTTGAACAAAGAAATTCTCCTGAAAACAGGGAAGAGATGAGGCAAATGCCTCATACTTTCAGTTAATGGGAGTTGGCTGTACTGTACTTTTTAGGACGAAGCAGCCCAAGAGTCTTCTCCTTCCTCTTGTTTGTTTGTTTTTAAACCCTCACCAGCCAACAAATCTCCACAGCAGCTTTTCCGAGTTCCACATTTGTGCTAGATGTGGCACAGGAAAAGGAATATCCCAGGCTCCTTACATTGTCTGTGCTGTTCTTTTCTGCTTTTGAATGTTGCCTAATCAGAACAGGTTCCAGCACAGGAGGGGAGAATTAACCATCCCCCACGCACTGCAGACCCAATGCAAATTGCCTCTCCCCACCCACATCTTGGGACGTAGGTGGCGCTGAGGGTTAAACCACAGAGGACTTGCCGATCAGAAGGTCGGCGGTTCGAATCCCTGCGACGGGATGAGTTCCTGTTGCTCGGTCGCAGTTCCTGCCAACCTAGCAGTTCGAAAGCACGTCATAGTGCAAGTAGATAAATAGGTACCGCTCTGGCGGGAAGGTAAACGGCGTTTCCGTGTGCTGCTCTGGTTCGCCAGAAGCAGCTTAGTCATGCTGGCCACATGACCCGGAAGCTGTTCGCCGGGGTCCCTTTACCTTTTACCCCCATCTTAGTATTAATTTTGAAGATGGGAAAATATATCTAAGTGTGCAGAATTTAGGGTATTCCTCTTCTTGTTCACTTACACTTCTTTATTTTACTTTTTGGAAGGTAGCAGAGAAGAAAACAGTAATCTCCTCTTTGGAAGAGGATGGTGAAGTTCCGGAAAGTAATAAAAACGCCAAACGAGAAGAATCAAACTTAAAGGCCACTGAGGTTTGTAAGTTCCAATTTTAGAGAGCTTCGAGAGCTTCTTGTTCCTAAATGCAGTTCCTGAAGTACCCCCATTTTCTATCTAAGCAAGCACATAAGACACTCAAATATCCACATAGATATTCTCGTTGCAATCTACATAGATATTCTCATTGCTCCTTTAACTGCCTTCTAGCATCCTGCCCATAGCTGTCAACCGTCCCTTATTTGGTGGGAAAGTCCTTTATCCCAGCGCTGTGCCCCGCTGCTGTCCCTTATTGATGATGTCCATTAAATTTCCCGGGTTTCAAAGGAAGCAGCTCCTCTCCCTCCCTCCGTGCCGGCCAGGGAGGAGGGAGGCTCCAACTGTGTTGCTTGGCTGCGTTGCTCACCCAATAAGGAGTTTAAGAACAACTGGGGGGTGGAGCTTGCATGCCTTGTGTCGATCAAATCAGCCGTGTTGCCTGGGGACTCGCCTTTGCTCAGCGCTTCCCAGCGGAGAGGTGACGGTGGTTTTCCTTGCTGCATCCCCTTTGCCGGGTTGCTGCACTGTGGGAACACTGCTTGAGGCTTCGTTTGCCTGCTGGCTGGGCTTTCTGCCTTTGGCTCGGAGGGGCTCAGAAGTTGAACCTACCTGTGCTGGGAAAATCCCTTATTTTGGCTGCTGATCCCTTATTTTTGAGGCTGCTGGTCCCTTATTTTCAAATCTGTAAGTTGACAGCTATGATCCTGCCCTTTCTCCACCCTTCTTCACCTAGTCACTAAGGCAAGGGTGAGGAACAGGATTTTGCTGGAGGGCTGGCTGCTTAGTTCTTCCCTCCCAGCAGGCTATGTTGGCAGCTGAGTGGGCCTTCCGACCTCTCAAATCACATGGTGCCACAATGTTAGGTCACTTACATTTCCTTTCCAGCATGGCTTGAAGTCACGCTGTGCTGCAAAGGAAGATCCAAGCAGATCAAAGTGGGGCTTTTTAGTTCCCAGTTGGGGTTACATTTCATGCCAGATTTACAAGACAGTGAATCTGAGACCCACATGTCAAGGAACAGCCAAGAGCACATTTTCAAGATTGTTCCTTTTCAACCATGTATTTTCCTGTCTCACACCTGGTGCCTTGTGGGCTTCAGGGAAATGGCATAGTGGGCTAAATTCAGGCCTCCCCCTATTGACTCTAATGAGGTCCATAGGTTGCAGGCCTCCCTGCGCTGTTGCAGTAAGGGCTCAGGCGGGCGGAGGGGGGCGGCAACCATACTTTATGGGCTATCATACTGCTTCTGAGATTCTCCTGTAAAATACTGAGTGCATTACTTTTATTCACTTGGATTAATGTATATCTAATGTAATTTTTATACAGAAATCCACTGGCCTTGGTGCAAGTAAACATAGAGAGTCCTCATCTAGGATTGGAAAATTACAAGTAATTTATTTTACTGGCATTTTAGCTTTCAGTGTACTTTTCCTGCTAACTGTGGTTCTTCCACAATAAAATTCTTTTTTCCCCACTTCCGGCTTCAGTCCTTTCTTGTGGATGCAACATCTGCTTTCTGTAAATGCATGTTTCACAGGATGTGCTTTTTTTCCTTTTGGGAAAGACATGTCTCTGGACAGGACTAAACTTCCTAAACTGAGGGGGAAAGGGTGAGAGGGCATGTCCTTCTGTGCGCATGCACTATTCTTGTTTTTCCTGATCTTTGTCAAATGTGGAAATGCTCTTGGTGATTTTATTTTTCTTGGATTTCACATTTATATTTTCCTTATCTACTGCTCCCATTAACAATAGCCTCTCCATCCCTTTCTAAGGCAAGTTTGGATATTAACCCAGCAGTTTTGCTGCCCAGTGCGAAGCCACCTTCATTGTATCCAAAGACTCCGATTCATGAACCTCATGGCGTACAGCATGTTGAAACAGCCTCTGCTGTAGAAAGTAATAAGGAGATGGGAGTCAGCTTTGATGATCCCATGCAAGCAGACACACTGCAAAATGCCAACAAGGTATAACTTTGTAATACTTCATGCAGCAGCATCCTTGATGCTATTTGGAATGTACCGTATTTTTCGCTCTGCAGGACGCACTTTTCCCCCTCCAAAAATTAAGGGGAAATGTGTGTGCGTCCTATGGAGCGAATGCAGGCTCCTTGGCTTCAGCGATAGCAACGCAAAGTCTCCAAAGCGCAGAGGGAGCGCTCCCTCTGCGCTCCGGAGGCTTCGCGTTGCTTTCGCTGAAGCCTGGAGAGTGAGAGGGATCAGTGCGCACCGACCCCTCTCGCTCTCCAGGCTTCAGGGATAGCCGCCTGAAGCCTTCAGAGCGCAGTGCGAGTTCCCGCTGCGCTCCGCAGGCTTTGGGTTCCTTTTGCTGAAGCCAGGAGAGCAAGACTCTCCCGGCTTCAGCAGAGAGGGAGAGCTGCGTAGCACCCCTTCAGCCAAGCGGGAGGAGAAATGGAAGGGGCTCCGTTTCTCCTGCCGCTTCGCTGAAGGGGCGTTGAGCAGAGAGGGGCAGAATTTTTTTTTCTTGTTCTCCCCCTCTAAACAAGGTGCGTCCTATGGTCGGGTGCATCCTATAGAGCGAAAAATACAGTAAGTTTACTTGTTTCTCATTTTGTGTCCTGTTGTCACCTTGGCTTCATTGTTATTGCAGGGCAGAATCAAGGTGACTGGGAAACGAAGGCCACCTACCAGAAGTGCCAGGCGATTGGCCGCTCAAGGGGATAACTCGAATGACATGAACATTGCTGAGGACCCATCCCCACTTCTCTTCAAAGAAAGCTCTGTGCCACCAGCCACATTGCATCCCTCCAATGCAAAACTGCATAGGAAGGAAAACACTGAAGAATCTCAATCGCCTCTACCAACCAACAGCAGTGAGCAGCTGCACGAGGCAGCTGGTAGCCCTGGCTCAAAATCAGCAGCCCAGCCTAATGTGCATGATCTCTTTGAGTCAAACGATATTTTTGCTGACAGCATAGCATCTAAAGCGACCACGAGACCAAAGGCAAAGGTGGAAGCAGAGAGCCACTCGAGCCAGGTCCCTAAAGGTGGGGAAGGCTTGCCTGTTCCATTGGCATTGGATGGTGCAAATAGTGAAGGTCTCTTCCAGGCTGAAAAGCCCTCAAAGAAACCCGACCCCACTCCGTTCTTGGAGGATGAAGATGATCTCTTTGCCACTAGTAAAAAAACTGTGAAGAGGAAAGATCCAAAACCCATTCCTCAGTTAGTCCAGGATCCTTCCGTCCCAGATATTTTTGAGGTAATATAGAAACATAGAATTTTAGAGTTGGAAGAGACCTGCCAGTATGTGAATGTTAGAATCTTGTTCCTTCAGGCCTGGATACAGCTTCTTTTGTGCTCTGCTGCTTTTGCTTAGCACAGGGATAGGGAATGTGCATCTTCCAGATGTTGAGCTCCATTTCCCCGTCATTCCTGGCCATTGGCCTTGTTGGGGCCAATGGGAGTTGGGAGTCAGACAAGATAGGGAAGACCACAGCCTCCCTGTTCCTGGCTCAGCAACTCTGTAAGCGTGGCCAATAGTGAGGAAACAGTCCACTGCATAAATTCCTCCGAAAATTAGATAGCACAAGGGTGTGATGTCATATCGTAGAATGGGGAGGTGGTTATGTTGTGATTTGGAAATGTTGATTACCGTATTTTTTGTCCCATAGGACCCTCCGTCCCATAGGACGCACCTAGTTTTTTGGGGGGGAAATAAAGGGGAAAAAATTCCCTTTATTTCCCCCCCAAAACCAGGTCGGGGAAACCGAACCAGGCCAAGGAACAGCAGGATGGCGCCTCCTTGCTGTCCCCCGAGATTGTGGGGCTGGCCGATGTCTGCCCGGCGGGCGGGGCGTTCTGCTTCAGGGCGCCCCTCGCGCCGGGCTGCAGGCTGTTATCCGCAGCGTAGGGAGCCCTGCAGGACCTCCCGCAGGGCTGCCTAGACTGCGGATGTGTTCCCGAAGCGCCGGGCGCTCTGCTTTCAGGGCGCCCGACGCTCCGGGAAGCAGGGTGCTATCCGCAGCGTAGACAGCCCTGCGGGACCTCCCACAGGGCTGCTTAGGCTGCGGATGTGTTCCTGAAGCCTGGAGCGCACCGGCCCCTCTCGCTCTCCAAGCTTCAGCGAAAGCCTGCATTCGCCCCATAGGGCGCACCCAGATTTCCCCTTCATTTTTGGAGGGGAAAGAGTGCGTCCTATAGGGTGAAAATACGGTAACTCTGGAAGGATGTAGGAAACATAGGCATGTTTAACTTCTTCCTTGCCAGTCTCCTCCTTTTATCTGGTCTCTGTGGGTTTTCTTTCCTGGGCCAGCCTTTGAAACACGATGATACTTTCGCAACTCCTGAGTACAATTCACCCAGTTCATTTCCATTTCTTCCCTCCGCTGGATGATCTCAGTGAAGAGGCAGTTGCTTTAATCATCTATCAAGCATTTATGCAGATTTTGTTGTGATGTGTCGTGTGCTTTAAAATTCTTACACATTTGGCAGAAGTTATTAATGGGCTGCTTTATGTGTTACTGGAGTAGCAGGGAAGAGAATTTAACTTGGCTAGATTCTATGTTGTACCACTGACATCGGTGTCAGGTATCGCATACAGAGGTAACCTGAAAACTCACTTTTTAATTTTGGAATTATTTTTCAAATATAACAAAAAGAAACATTGCCAACTCACATCACACTTCTTTTTTATTTTTTTAAAAACCTTGCTGTGTAGCATATAAAGAAGTAACTTGCTCATGTTGATAGAAATGTGTTGATGCTGGAGAAAGATGGGTACATTTTGCAAATCTCACTGCAAAGGAGCTACGCATATTTTACCGTCAGCACCAGCTGAAGATATGCCTCTTTGCCCATAATTTTTTTTTTTTGGGGGGGGGGGCTCAGTTGATGAGGCCAGTTGCCAGTTAATTGCCTGCTGTACTGTGAACATTTAAGGATTTTTTATATATATATATATATAAAATGTTGATGTTTTATGTCTTTTTACTGCAGTTTTTGCGATTTTTGAATTGAATTGTTGTGTATGAGTTGTTGTGTTGTGACTTGTGATCTGCCCTAGGATTATTAACCAAGGAGGGGTGGGATAGAAATTTGATAAATACCATGATTACCTATAGCAGGGGACCCCAACCTTATTGGCTCCCAAGGCACATTTGAAAATTGAAGAAATGGCACAGGCACCACAAAACATTTAATTTCACAGACGAAAAACTGGTGATACTCATTGCCTCCAACCCCAAACCAGGCAGAATGAGAGCAGCTTTATTCTGAATTACCAGGCACCAAGTAGCGGGGGTAGGGAAATGTGGCTACACAAACTTGCCCTATACTGAAATTTCTCTTCTTTTATTCAAGGATGATATATTTGCATCAGAAGCCCTTAAGCCGCCTGTCAAAGCAAAATCGAAAGAGCTGGAAGTGAACCTGTTTGATGATGACGTTGACATCTTTGCCGATCTTGCAGTAAAACCAAAAGAAAGGAGTGCCAAAAAGAAGATGGAATCTAAATCTATATTTGATGAGGAGATAGGTAAGGAGTTAATGTAAGCAATTAGGTCTGTAATATGGTTACAAGTGCCAAGTGGTGGTTTTCATAGGGTAGAGAAAATTTATTATCTCCTCTGAATGAGCAGTTTGCATTGAAAGGATATCCCCCCATTGAAAGAAAATTCCCTCTGTAGCTATCCCAGTAATTATCAGTCCCCATCCCAGATGATGCTATAATTTGCATTTTGAAAAGCCTGCATAATGTGAAAGTGTGTTTCTTGTTAATACACGGCAGAGGGGTGCTGTGTTTTCAAATGTTCTGTTACTTCAAACAAAGTTTTGGTGTTAACTGCTTACACAATAGACTAAAATGTGAAACATCCAAGTATCTCAGTACTTGGCTCAAACGCTTTTGGCACAGTCAACAGCTCCTGTATCTGTCGTTACTGACCCACTAAATTCCATGAGCAGCAGGTTCAGTGTTGCTTCACAGGCAGTAGCTACTAACCTTGTTTTGTATCCTGTTAAATTCACACCAGTCACAAAACCTATTATTTGACTTTCACAACTCCATTTAAACCGTAATAATTTCCTTCTCATTTTCTAGAGATTTGGGGGTATCCATAGTTAGGATGGCAGAAAAAAATAAATACAGCAAATATGTACATACTTGATATTTTGTTTTTTTTTTATATAGCTAGAGACACTCTCCAAAAATAGAAAATGGAGAAGCAAATGGAGACAAAACTAAATGGGCAAATATGATGCAATTATTTCTGCTACACATTTAGTTACAGTAGGAAATTACATCTGGAATGGTCTAAAGGCTTTGTGAGTTTTGAGGAGGGATTTGACGTAAATAAGGGTGAAATTCCATAGAGACTATCTGGAAGGCAGTTTAAGAGCTAAGGGACGGAATGGGAGAAACGGCAGTTGTTTCAAAGAACAAGAATCTTATGGATACTAAAGTTCCGTCTTTTAATAGGAAAAAATAGAAAAGATTACTATCTCCCCATGTAATGTGCACTGATGAGTATCTTTCAAGATCATTAAAATGGCAAGAGACAGAATATTGTCTAGTTAATACTTGAGGCAGATCATGTAATTTTTGAGTCTGAGATAATCTCAGCAGGAGCTGGGAATTTTCCATGACCATTGCCTTTAAAACAATTCAGCAATGGGCGGAAAAGGGTGGTGGTGAAATGGAAGCCAGCAATTTCAAGTTGGCAAAACTTTAGAAGTCATTGGCAATATAAACCAGGTTCATCACACTTGCACACAGACAACATTCTCAGCCAAATGTAGCTTTTTTTTACCATTGGCAGTAATTGTATATTTCCATTTCCCATTCTCTCTCTCTCTCTCTCTCTCTCTCTCGTGTGTGTGTGTGTGTGTGTGTCTTTAGATGATATCTTCTCACCCAGTAGTCAGTCCAAGACAACCATCAAGAAGGCCCAGTCCTTTCAGGCAGCTTCAGGAACTAAATCCGAAATCAGAACATCAAGTACATTTGAAGACCCGCTCAATGTATTTGAAGGTCAATGAAAATGTAGCCGTTGACTCTTCTGTAACACTCTTATCCTGCTCAGTACTAATTCCCTTGCTTTCCGATTAAACTCCTGGTATGACGGAGCTGTTCAGGCTCGCATCTAAATATTTTTCCTTCCAGGGCATCAGAAGAAACATAGTGTTCCAAAAATAATTTCAGTACCCTGTAGCACTTCTGTTCCAGTTCAGTAGCTTATGCATTGACCTGCTAATGTATCTTTTGTACAGAGTATAGATTTTATTAATCAGAACTGTCAAAATAAATCTGATATTGATAAATACAATTTGTAAAACCAGTTTTTGTGTATGGGGTGTTAGGGGAGAGGAGTGGGACCTCTGGTGGGGGACGCATGCTCCTTCTGGGTTGCACCTTGGGTCTCCACCCTGCGCTCAGCTCTCACCTGTGGTTCCTAGAAGCTGCCACGATGTGGCTTCGAATGGCTGGCTAAACTTAATGGGGGTAGCCAGTGGGTCTCAAACCCTCTAGAGAGTCAGTCCAACAGTCAAAATGATTTCTGCACGTGCTGCAGAGAGAAAGGAGGGGCAGATGGGGCTCGTCAACCTGGAAAGGTAGCTCATCTAGGACAAAGGCTATTTTTGGGAAGAGTAAAGCCTAAGTAAGGTTCTACACCTTGCCAACAAAGGTCCGTATAGTTAAAGCTATGGTTTTCCTGGGAAAGATGAAGGGCACAAGGAGAAGGGGATGACAGAGGATGAGATGGTTGGATAGTGTTCTCGAAGCTACCAGCATGAGTTTGACCAAACTGCGGGAGGAAGACAGGAGGGCCTGGAGTGCTCTGGTCCATGGGGTCACGAAGAGTCGGACACGACTAAACGACTAAACAACAACAACATGGTTTTCCCAGTAGCGATGTATGGAAGTGAGAGCTGGACCATAAAGAAGGCTGATCGCCGAAGAATGGATGCTTTTGAATTACGGTGCTGGAGGAGACTCTTGAGAGTCCCATGGACTGCAAGAAGATCAAACCTCTCCATTCTGAAGGAAATCAGCCCTGAGTGCTCACTGGAAGGACAGATCCTGAAGCTGAGACTCCAAGACTTTGGCCACCTCATGAGAAGAGAAGACTCCCTGGAAAAGACCCTGATGTTGGGAAAGATGGAGGGCACAAGGAGAAGGGGACGACAGAGGACAAGATGGTTGGACAGTGTTCCGAAGCTACCAGCATGAGTTTGACCAAACTGCGGGAGGCAGTGGAAGACAGGAGTGCCTGGCGTGCTCTGGTCCATGGGGTCACGAAGAGTCGGACATGACTAAACGACTAAACAACAACAACAAGGTCCTACACAAATCCAGAGTGGAAGGAGGCGTCTCGTACACCTCCTTCCAGCAACTCCCGCAGCCAAGCTGGTGCCAAACGTATTGCTCTGCTTTCTTTTGGATCCCATGTCATCTGGGTAGCCCAGGACTCCCATGCACATTGTGTCTGGGTAGCACCCAAAGGCGCATTCCATTTTCTCTCCATACAGATGGGGGCTTATTTCCTGTCTCCCAATATTCTTAAACAGGCATAGGAAACCTTTGGCCCTCCAGATGTTTTGGGACTACAATTCCCAGCATCCCTGACCAGTGGGCCTGTTAGCTAGGGATCATGGGAGTTGTAGTCCCAAAACATCTGGAGGGCCGAAGGTTGCCTATGCCTGTCCTTAAGACTCCCAAGGGTGGAAGCAAACCTGAGAGCTTATCTTTTTGGCGTTGCTTTTGTGATAGGCGCTAACCCATTGCCCTGACCGCATGTCTCCCTCCTAGTTACTGGAATGCCAGACGCGAGTAGTCCACCTTTTTTAACTAGGACTCGGTTACCACGAAACTACATTTCCCGGCAGCTCTTGCGGGCCTTGCGGAAGCGCCGCGGGCGCGTTGCTAGCGGCAACGCGGGTCCCAACATCCGGGGTCCCTCCCACGCTCCGTTAACGACCAACAGCGCCCCGGCGTCGGCAGGAAGTTCCGCCCCCCGCTCTTTCCCAGCCGCGGGAGCGCCCGGCGATTGGGCGGCGGCGCTCGAGAGGGCGGAGACCTCTGAGCGGCTTGGCCCGGAGCCCGCCTGCCCGCGTCACAAAGGCCCGGTGGGCGGACGAGGGAGGAGGCGGGCTGCGCGCCGCGTTGCGAGGGGAGGGGGCGGGCGGGAGTGAGTGAGTGAGTGCGGCTAACGGCAGCGGCGGCCGCCGGTTCTCCTTCCGCGCCTTCCTCCCAGCCTTCTCGTGATGGTCGCGTGTTCGGCGGCGGCGGCGGCACCGGTGGTCCTGTGAGGCGGCGCTTGGTCCCGCCCCGTCCAGCGACCGAAGGGGGAAGAGCGGGAGAGGCGGAGGCGACCGGCGGGCAGGTGAGGAGGATGAGGCGGCCGTTGCGCTCTTTCCCCGCCTCCCTCCTTCGCGTGGATTTGTCATGTCATTTGTTATATATTTATTGTCCTGACAGGGACTCAAGGAAGTCTACTAGTTATTTAGAGTGAGAGAGAGAGTAGTTTTATAGCGAGCGATAGATAGATAGAGTTATATAACTATGTATATATAGTTATAGATAGGTTTATATAATAATAATAATAACAATTATTATTATTATTATTATTAATAATTTATTATTTATACCCCGCCCATCTGGCTGGGTTTCCCCAGCCACTCTGGGCGGCTTCCAACAGAACAGTAAAAGACAATAACCTATTAGATCTAGATATAGATCCTGTATAGATGTAAATATAGTTATAGATAGTTTTATATGGATCAAGTTACAGTTTTATATACTATGTACATATATATATATATATATATATACACACATATATACAGTGGTGCCCCGCAAGACGAACGCCTCGCAAGACGAAAAACCCGCTAGACGAAAGGGTTTTCCGTTTTTCGATGCGCTTCGCAGGACGAATTTCCCTATGGGCTTCCTTCGCAAGACGAAAGCCCATAGGGAAATCTCCAGGACAGCGGGGAAGCGCAGCGCGTCTTCCCCACTGTCCTCGGACCTCCTCCGAAGGCTGCCGGTGGGGCGGAGAGACCTTCTCCCTGCGCCAGCCTTCGGATGGCTGTCCTGAAGACTTGCGGTGGGAGGAGGGTTTTCCTTCCCACCGCCAACATTCAGAATGCTGTTCTGAATGTTGGCGGTGGGGAGGAAAAACCCTCCTCCCACCGCAAGCCCCGGGAACAGAGGAGAAGCGCTGCGCGCCTTCCCCTCTGTTCCCGGACCTGTCCTGAAGGCTTGCGGTGGGGAGAAAAGCCCTTCTCCACACCGCCAGCCTGGCAAGCGGTCTCCATAGGAACACATTAATTGATTTTCAGTGCATTCCTACGGGAAACCGTGCTTCGCAAGACGAAAAACTCGCAAGAAGAAAAAGCTTGCGGAACGAATTAATTTCGTCTTGCGAGGCACCACTGTATATAAAACACTATCTATCTCTATATATATCTATATATTGATATCTATCTATCTATATATATGATAGTTCCTATGTATAGGCTTCACCTCAGTGTTTAGTTCCCACGCCTTTCCCTTGCAAAGAGTACGAGAAGCGCATCCTCTCGTGCACACCCTTTGAATTTTAAACTTTTTTTTTGCAAGGGTTCCCGCGGCCAAGTATTACGAGCCTCATACAGCAGAGGTTGAAACACAAGTGTTCACGTTTCCTTCTTGATGCCAACGCAGCGAATGGAATTTTATGCACATTGAATCCGCAGCTAGCGCACGTTGAACTCGTGTGCATTCGGCTTTATGTGCTTGGCAAAAAAAAAAAATGTTAAAAGGTGGTGGGGTTCTGGTGAAAATGACTTGGGCAACGCCGCCTGCCATTGGGTTTTGACTATACACGATTATGGCTTTCGGCACGCTCCCTAGAATGTAATGTAAGTTGCGGACTTAGTGTATATGGTTATTTCCCCAAAGTTTACCCCCTTCCCCATTTTTATTCCTACATCCCTTTTATTCATATCATTGAGATTGTTAATAGAAAACAAACAAAAAATGATTCCCCCTCCCAAGTTTATTTATGATTTCCTTTATTCGTATTATTGAGATTGTTAATAGATAAAAACAAACCCTTAATAAATTACTCATGCTATACAGGCTTCAAGTTTCAGCTGCAGGGTGCTGTAGGCAATTGTCACTTTGGCACACTGCACTACCTTTGGCACACTGCACTAACTGGAAGTTAGTCCAGAGGCTGCCAGTCGGAACCAGAAGCCCAAAGCCGCTCCTTGAAGTGCCAGGTTCATAATGGGAGACCTCTTCCTCCTTGGCATCCAGAGTGAGCAATAGCAGTTTTCAGCCTCTTAAACTTCACAGCTCTCGACCTTAAGGCTGCTTTGCTGAAAGGCTAATGAGCATAGTCAGGTCGGCAGTGGTGAAGCTGTGGGTTTTGCTTCTTTCTGTGCAACTGCTTCACAAGTATTTCAGTTTCAAAGCCCCATTTCCCACACAGTGTTTGTTGGATTTCATAAATCTGGGCTGAATTGCGCTAGTGAAGTAAAAAGGTCATGCTTGTTTCCACTGCTCAGCCCAGGTACTCTAGCCACCTTCCCACTGAAATGTTTGATTGACTTAGGCTGCGATTCCGTGCATGTTTACTTAGCGGTAAGCCATGTTGAATGCAATTGCTCATACTTCTGAATAAACGTGCATGGAATTGGGATGTTAGAGATTGTACAGCAATCTCTTGTGTGAACTTCTAGAAGCCCTTACAATGACAGACAGACAAAACAATCGGCGCAGCCTAGAGCACACAGCTGGCTGCTTCCATTCGGGACAGCAGGAGGTATGCTTAATTTATCGTACCTGTTTGGTTACTGTTTATAATTTGGCCCAAAATCAGATGTGAAGCAAGGAAAGTGAACTTTCCAAGTGCCTAACTTGTGTGCTTGCCTTCATGGCTTGCTAAACATCTGCCCACGTTATCAAGTATGCTGCTTTATGTGTTGCAAAACGTAGAACAGTTTTGAAAATAATAAATAACCCAGTAATTAAATTTTCTACCTTTCAAATTTAAAGCTAAACCGGGTGAGGGTAGCTGATGGGTGTCAAACCCTCAGTGAGTTAGGGACTTCCCCAGTGTGCTGTAGAGGGAAGTAAGAGGCAGGTGGGGTTTGTCAACCTGGGAAGGTAGCCTATCTACGAGAAGGAAAACTCTGGTCCTAAACCTCCGCTGCCTTGAGGGATATCTTCAGGAGAAGAAAAGGCTAAGGAGGAAACCATACACAAATCCGTAGTGGAGTCCTGAAGACGATTGGATGGCGTCTTGTACGCCTCCTCCTGGCAACTCCTGCAGCCAAGCTGTTGCCAAACGCATTGCTCTGCTTTCTTTTGGACCACATCATCAAGACCAAGAGGAGTGTCTTGTCTTTGGGGCAGCCCAGGACCCCCATACACACTGTCCAGGCTTGCACACCATGGAAGGTCACTTTGGTGCTGCAAACACTGGGTTGACTTCATCCCCAGAGGCATACTGCATTGTTTTTCGGGGCAGACGGATGCATACCCGAGTTAACTCATTGAAGGGCCTTGACCAGTATGTGTGATTTTGCAGATATTCTACCTCCTTAGCTTCTTGCAAGCGAGTGGTTATGTACTGCATGTGTGAATAGAAAAGAATTCAGTTATGATACAACAGTGCTTAATATCGATTTATTAGTTTGTTTAAATATCGCTGAGAAAATTACTCCCGAGTCAAATAACGGCCCAGACAAGCAAATGTTTTGATGGGTGATAGTGTAAGCACGAAGGGACGTGGGTGGCGCTGTGGGTTAAACCCCAGAGCCTAGGACTTGCCGATCAGAAGGTCAGCAGTTCGAATCCCCGCAACGGGGTGAGCTCCCGTTGCTCAGTCCCTGCTCCTGCCCACCTAGCAGTTCGAAAGCATGACAAAGTGCAAGTAGATAAATAGGTACCGCTCCGGCGGGAAGGTAAACGGCGTTTCCGTGCGCTGCTCTGGTTCGCCAGAAACGGCTTAGTCATGCTGGCCACATGACCCGGAAGCTGTACGCCGGCTCCGTTGGCCAATAAAGCGAGATGAGCGCCGCAACCCCAGAGTTGGCCACAACTGGACCTAATGGTCAGGGGTCCCTTTACCATTTTAGTGTAAGCACAGTCCATAAACAGTCCCTTCTTTTGACCTGTCAGGTAACTATTTTGTGTCACAACTCAAGCAAGAAGTTCAGAGACAATTGTTTGTTTGTTGTTTGTTTTTTGAAAAATGTTGTTTTCCTCAAATACCATGTTTACTGACTCTGTGTCCGTCTTAGGTGCAAACTTTGAAACATGAACAGCATCACCCATGTCCCGTGTTCAGAGCTGACTTGGCTTGTCGTGGAGCTCAGAGCCGAACGCTTCCCAACTGACTTTCCCACAAGGCATTTTTAAAGTACCTAGAATGGCCAACAAGAAAGAACCTCCTTTCTACAATGATAATAACATGGGACCATGCCATTACAAATTTGCTTTCTATGAGACTATGGAGCTCTTCATTGAAACTCTAACAGGAACATGCTTTGAGCTGCTGGTATCTCCTTTTGAAACAGTAATTTCTGTGAAAACTAAAATCCAGAGATTGGAAGGTTCGTGTCCTTTTAAGTTATAAAAATCTAGAAAGGTTTTTAACTTAGCACTTGAAAAGGCGGTTATTTTATAGAAAACATGCCATTGTGATCTGTAATGCAGTGGTGATCGGTGTAAAGAGCTAACTAGCAGTGTGAAATACAGTGGTACCTCTGGATGCGAACGGGATCCGTTCCGGAGCACCGTTCGCATCCAGAAGCGAATGCAACCCGCAATTCGGTGCTTCTGCGCATGACATCATTTTGACCGTCTGCGCATGCGCGAGCGGCGAAACCCGGAAGTAGCACGCTCCATTACTTCCGGGTCGCCGCAGCGCACAACCCGAAAATACTTATCCCAAAGCTACTTCAACCCGAGGTATGACTCTACCTGGAAGATGGAGCAAGCTTGTTTTCTCCTGCCACAGAGAGGAGATTCTGACTAAACGTCAGGAAGAACTTTTGGATGGTAAGATCTGTTTGACCGTAGAACACACTCCATTGGAAGGTGGTGTACCTTCATGAAGTTTTAAGCAGAGATTGGGTGGCCATCCGTCATGGATGCTTTAGTTGAGATTCCTTCATTACAGGGGGTTGGACTAGATGTTCCTCGGGATCCCCAGCTCTGCAATTCTAGGATCTACCATGTGACAGCCCTTTAGATATTTGAAGATGGCTGTCATATCTCCTTTCAGGCTCCTCTTTTCCAGGTTCAGCCATGCCTCAAAAGGATTGGTTTCCAGGCCCTTTATTATATTGGTTGCCCTTCTCTGCACCGGTTCCAGCTTACCAATATCCTTAAATTGTGGTGTCCAGAACTGGACAGGATTGCAGGTTGGGTCTGACCAAGGCAGAATAGAGTAGTATTACTACTTCCCTTGAACCTAAGGCCCATGGGCCAGAAGCAGCCCATGAGGGTCGCTTAACTGGCCCATGAGCCACCCCCGAACCGAGCCGCCCGCTCAGTGAGTCCCCGCACGCTACGTTAAACCGATGCTGAGCTGCACAGGGACTCTTTATCAACGACTTGGATGATGGACTCAAGGGCATCCTGATCAAATTTGCAGATGACACCAAACTGGGAGGGGTGGCTAACACCCCAGAGGACAGGATCACACTTCAAAACGACCTTGACAGATTAGAGAACTGGGCCAAAACAAACAAGATGAATTTTAACAGGGAGAAATGTAAAGTATTGCACTTGGGCAAAAAAAATGAGAGGCACAAATACAAGATGGGTGACACCTGGCTTGAGAGCAGTACATGTGAAAAGGATCTAGGAGTCTTGGTTGACCACAAACTTGACATGAGCCAACAGTGTGACGCGGCAGCTAAAAAAGCCAATGCAATTCTGGGCTGCATCAATAGGAGTATAGCATCTAGATCAAGGGAAGTAATAGTGCCACTGTATTCTGCTCTGGTCAGACCTCACCTGGAGTACTATGTCCAGTTCTGGGCACCACAGTTCAAGAAGGACACTGACAAACTGGAACGTGTTCAGAGGAGGGCAACCAAAATGGTCAAAGGCCTGGAAACGATGCCTTATGAGGAACGGCTAAGGGAGCTGGGCATGTTTAGCCTGGAGAAGAGGAGGTTAAGGGGTGATATGATAGCCATGTTCAAATATATAAAAGGATGTCACATAGAGGAGGGAGAAAGGTTGTTTTCTGCTGCTCCAGAGAAGCGGACACGGAGCAATGGATCCAAACTACAAGAAAGAAGATTCCACCTAAACATTAGGAAGAACTTCCTGACAGTAAGAGCTGTTCGACAGTGGAATTTGCTGCCAAGGAGTGTGGTGGAGTCTCCTTCTTTGGAGGTCTTTAAGCAGAGGCTTGACAATCATATGTCAGGAGTGCTCTGATGGTGTTTCCTGCTTGGCAGGGGGTTGGACTCGATGGCCCTTGTGGTCTCTTCCAACTCTATGATTCTATGATTCTCTTCCGTGGCTCCGGAAATCGCTTCTGGGCATGCGCAGGCGTGATTTCCAGCGCTGCACCGGTCCAGCCCACGGAGGATCTCTGTGGGAGTGATCTGGCCCATGCCGGGTAAGCCTTCCCGACCCCTGATCTGGACACTGTGCTTCTGCTGATGCAGCCTAGAATAGCATTAGCCTTTTCTGCTGCTGCATCACACTGTTGACTCATGTTCAGCTTGTGGTCTACTAAGACCCCGTGAACCTTTCCACGTGTACAACTGGTAATCCCGGTGTCTCCCATCCTATATTTCTGCAGCTGGTTCTTCCTGCCTAAGTGTGGAACTTGGCATTTGTCCCTTTTTGAAATTCATTTTGTTAGTTTGGGCCCAGGTCTCCAATCAGTTAAGGTCATTTTGAATCCCGATTCTGTCTTCTGTGGCAGTAGCTACCCCTCCCAGTTTGGTGTCACCTGCAAATTTGATGAGCATCCATTCAACAACATCCATTGAATTGTACTGGTATTTTGTTTTTTACATAAGTTTAGAATTCTCATTGAGGTATATCATTGAGGTATTTAAAAAGACAGTGAATTAGCCAATTTAAATGATAGCTGATACGTTTTGGTAGTAACTTATTCTTAAAAATACCTACACTTTTCTGTATGAGTAATCTATCAACTGTTCATGCTATAGAAGTACAGTGGTACCTTGAGTTACATACGCTTCAGGTTACAGACTCCGCTAACCCAGAAATAGTGCTTCAGGTTAAGAACTTTGCTTCAGGATGAGAACAGAAATCGTGCTCTGGCAGCGCGGCAGCTGCAGGAGGCCCCATTAGCTAAAGTGGTGCTTCAGGTTAAGAACAGTTTCAGGTTAAGTACGGACCTCCGGAACGAATTAAGTACTTAACCTGAGGTACCACTGTATCTTCAGAGAGTTCATCATTAGTGCTTGCTTTCACAAGAACCCAAGTACTCACTGGTAGTAGTTTTAACATCTAAATGCTCAGAAGTTTCAGCTAGTGCAAAATTCAGTACCCCAGCATTGTACACAGCAAGCCAAGATTTGTTGCTCTAGTGTCCTAGGATCAGTCTCTTTAGCCACCATGAGTGCTCTCAGACAGCATTAAAAAAATTCTTATCAGTTAACTTTATATTGATCTCTTTACATTGTAATACGATACTCAATACTACATTGACACAGTCAACAAGCTCTGCCCAAAAGGAAATAAGAACAGAACCTTCCCAAATCATATGGGTTAAATTTGCCTGGTCTCTGTTGCAACAACAGTAAATAGCAATGATGGTCATACGGTTTTTGGAGAGGAGTCCAGTGATCTCAAATGGTTGCCATGGGGGCATGGCATAACACATCATGACTCTGGTGTGGGGCATGGCATAACATAACACAACACAGCTCTCCTGGAGAGAATAGAATACAGTCGTTTCCTTCTTACCTGCATAAGATCACCTTAGAGAATGGCATGTCATGTGAGATCAAACAGCTAGGAATTGGGAGATGGAGCCTTTTCGGTGGTGGCACTAACCTCTGGAATGCCATCCTGTGGGTTCCTACTTTGGACGTAGAGTGAAATTGATTTGCGGTAATTTCAAGATAGATGAAAGGCACACCTTGCACAGCGTGTCGCTTGCAAGTTTCTTGTTGCATCTGGTTCCTTGCTTTTGGAAGCAGGCTAGTTCAAACCATGAACTTTTCAAGCAAAGTAGCTACAGTAGTATCTTGGTTTACGAACTTAATCCGTTCCAGAAGTCCGTTCTTAAACAGAGATGCGCTTTCCCTATTGAGGCCTCCCACCGCCCGTGCCCTTCCACCGTTCAGATTCCGTTCTTAGACCAAGGTAAAGTTACGAAAGCAAGACACTATTTCCGGTTTTGCGGAGTTTGTAAACCAAATCGTTCTTAAACCGGACTGTTCTTAAACCGAGGTACCACTGTATTCTGTTTTTATGTTGTTACCATTTAATCTCAAGGACAGAAATGGGTATAAGTAGTTTGTGTTCACTTGATAGTAATGTACGGGTGTTCCTTTATATACAGTGGTACCTCGGGTTAAGTCCGTTCTTAACCTGAAACTGTTCTTAACCTGAAGCACCACTTTAGCTAATGGGGTCTCCTGCTGCCGCCGCGCCGCCAGAACCCGATTTCTGTTCTTATCCTGAAGCAAAGTTCTTAACCTGAAGCACTATTTCTGGGTTAGCGGAGTGTGTAACCTGAAGCGTATGTAACCTGAAGCGTATGTAACCCGAGGTACCACTGTATTTTCAAGGCATTTTCTACTACGTATTCACGTCTTTTCAGCTCTTTAGTACCTTTAACCTAAATGAATTTACATAACTAAGTATACTTACAATTAATTTCAGTGGTTTACCATGGTGATTTGGGGCACAGCTTTACAAGCTCAGTAAGCCAATTAAAATTTATCGATGTCATTTTAAGGTATCCCCGTATCTCAGCAACACTTAATCTGGAATAATGTAGAGCTGGAGGACGACTATTGCTTGAATGATTACAAGTGAGTATTTAAATGCAATTACAGATGTTTCTAAATACCATTTCTGTTGTGGGCAAAAGGCTACAAAACATTTTTGATTGGTTTACAGCATTTCAGAGGGCTGCACTTTGAAGTTGATATTGGCAATGCGAGGTGGACCTATTAATACTAGAAGAGGTAGGTGCCTATTAAATTGTCTCTGAAGTATTTTTTGCAAAGTCAGTACAATCCACCTGAAAGCTAAACTTACTATGATCCCACTGACGGGTGAGAGGGAGTAAATCACATGCTTCACTTTCCCATTATGGATCACATGCTTAACTATTGAAGTGAATGAGAGCTTCTTTCCTTTTTGTGCTTCTGTTCAGTAATAAATCAATTACACCCCAGTGACGTAAGAGTTAAAGTGCTGTGGTAATTGATTCTATATACTTCTGCCCGCTGTGGGTTAAACCACAGAGCCTAGGACTTGCCAATCGGAAGGTTGGCGGTTCGAATCCCCGCAACGGGGTGAGCTCCCGTTGCTCGGTCCCTGCTCCTGCCAACCTAGCAGTTCGAAAGCATGCCAGTGCAAGTATATAAATAGGTACTACTCCGGCGGGAAGGTAAACGGCGTTTCCGTGAGCTGCTCTGGTTCGCCAGAAGTGGCTTAGTCATGCTGGCCACATGACCCGGAAGCTGTACGCCAGCTCCCTCGGCCAATAAAGCGAGATGAGCGCCACAACCCCAGAGTCGGCCACGACTGGACCTAATGGTCAGGGGTCCCTTTACCTTTACCTTTTTAGTAACTTGGCAATAGGCCCCCACGTCTGGTAAAAGGCCCAACCTATATATCTCGCCCCAAGAGTTATTGGATCATTCTCTCTTCACCACTAAAGTATCGCTGTGTAGTTTGGGCTGAAATTTTTGCCTGCCATTTGCATCTTCCTTTAGCTGTTGCAGCGCAAGCCTTGGTGTACCTACAAGAGGATAATTGTTGGGTAGCCACAATTGTTGGGTAGGAACGAAAAAGGGAACCTCAAAAGTATATTCGTTTCTTTGACTTGTTAGATTCAAATCTAGACTTAAATTGGACAATCATATTAAAAGCTAATTGCTTTCCAAAAAAAAAAAAGGAAAAATAACAGCAACATAGTTGTAATTTTATTTTTACAAATTCTTTAAAGAAAAGTGGGAGAAACTACTCTTTGCGTCCTTCCTGCCATTGTAATGCCTGCAATAAAATAGTAGGTGCAGAGGCAGGCAGAGTGGCCAGTTATTACACTTACATGCAAGGGAAGATACCACATTTTTATTTCCAAAATCAGTGAAATGACGAAACAAACATTGTGAGACGTGTGTTCTTAGCGCTCGCTCAGATGTTTTTTTTTTAATAAATGTTTATTAGGATTTTACAACACATAAAAATCAAACAAATACATATCAACACAAAAAACAAAAAATACACACTTAGTAAAAAACAAGAAAAAGAAAAAGAATCCACTTTCAAATTTCAAGGTTCTATAGCCCTCTTTCCTGACCTCCTCACATCTCCCTTTTTTGTGTTCCTCTTTATTCCATCAAATTCAGCAAATTCTAACCCTCTTTCACATCTCATTTATAATTGTGTACTCCCACTTGTTATATCTCTAATTTCCCCTCTTTTTTAGATCCTTTTTTTTTTATACCTCTTTTAACCATATCCCAAATGCCGTGTTGCCTTTACATCCCACATCATTCTAACATTCAAACAATTTACTATATTTCTGTAGATAATCCTTGAACTTTTTCCAGTCCTCTTCCATCAACTCTTCTCCCAGGTCTCGGATTCTGCCGGTCATTTCTGCCATCTCCATATAGTCTATCACTTGCATCTGCCATTCTTCCACGGTGGGCAAATCTTGTGTCTTCCAATATTTAGCGAGAAGTATTCTTGCTGCTGTTGTTGCGTACATAAAAAATGTTCTGTCTTTCTTTGGCACCAATTGGCCGACTATGCCCAAAAGGAAGGCCTCTGGTTTCTTAGGAAAGGTAAATTTAAATACCTTCTTCAGTTCATTATAGATCATTTCCCAGTAAGCCTTAACCTTTGGGCACGTCCACCAAAGATGAAAGAATGTTCCCTCAGCTTCTTTACATTTCCAACACTTGTTATCAGGCAGGTGATAAATTTTTGCAAGCTTAACTGGGGTCATGTACCACCTGTAAATCATTTTCATAATATTCTCCTTTAAGGCATTACATGCCGTAAACTTCATACCGGTGGTCCACAACTGTTCCCAGTCAGCAAACATAATATTATGACCTACATCTTGCGCCCATTTGATCATAGCTGATTTGACCGTTTCATCCTGTATATTCCATTTTAACAGCAAGTTATACATTCTTGACAAGATCTTAATTTTCGGTTCTAGCAATTCTATTTCCAACTTTGATTTTTCCACCTGGAAACCAATTTTTTTATCCAAATTATAGGCCTCTCTTATTTGATAGTAATGAAGCCAATCTCGCACTTTATCTTTTAGTTTCTCAAAACTCTGCAACTTCAATTTGTCACCTTCTTGCTCCAGAATTTCCCAATATTTTGGCCATTTGGCCTCCATATTGAGCTTTTTCTGAGCCTTAGCTTCCATTGGCGAAAGCCACCTTGGGGTTTTATTTTCCAATAAGTCTTTGTATCTTATCCAGACATTAAACAATGCTTTCCTGACAATATGGTTTTTGAATGCCTTATGTGCTTTAACCTTGTCATACCACAAATATGCATGCCACCCAAAAACGTTATTGAAACCTTCTAAATCCAAAATGTCTGTGTTCTCAAGAAGTAGCCAGTCTTTCAACCAGCAGAAAGCTGCTGATTCATAGTACAGTTTAAGGTCTGGCAGGGCAAATCCACCTCTTTCCTTTGCGTCAGTTAATATTTTAAACTTAATTCTGGGCTTCTTGCCCTGCCAGACAAATCTAGAAATATCTCTCTGCCACTTCTTGAAACAGTCCATCTTGTCCAAAATTTGCAATGATTGAAACAAAAACAACATTTTTGGCAATACATTCATCTTTATAGCTGCAATTCGACCCAACAAGGAAAGCCTCAATTTGGACCAAATTTCTAAATCTTTTTTAACTTCTGACCAACATTTCTCATAATTGTCCTTAAATAAATTCAAGTTTTTCGCAGTCATATTGATCCCTAGGTATTTCACTTTCTTAACCACAGTTAAACCTGTTTCATTCTGAAACCTTTCTTTTTCCATTGATGTTAAATTCTTCTCTAATACTTTAGTTTTTAACTTATTTAATCTAAATCCTGCCACATGACCAAATTCTTGAATCAGTTCTAAAACTCTTTTCGTACTAGATTCTGGCTCCTGTAATGTCAAGACCAAGTCATCTGCAAAAGCTTTCAATTTGTATTGTTTGGCTCCGACCTGGCGCTCGCTCAGATGTTACTGCATTTGCTCTGTAGTTACTCTTGGTAACTTGCATCAAGAGAAACCCGTAAATATTGTATGAAGCTGAGTGGTATGAACCAAGCGCTGAAAGAGAGGTGGTTTACTTTATTATTAAGTGGGTCAAGCATTTGATCCCTCGTATTTACAGAAATGTCTATCATTGTATACAAAATTAAAAGTGAGAATGAGTGTTCAAAGGACTCAATGAACTACTGCAGGTAGTTTCAGCAGTTTGACCAACACAGAAGTCCTAATGCTGAAGGGTAAATGTCAAATGTGTTCTGCAATTCTCTCCCCTCCCCCTCCCCTTTTCAATATGCTGGGCAGACACACAGATGATTGGTTTCTATGGGCATATCACCTGATAGTGGGAAGCATGTTTTAACTATGGGGCACCCTTGGTTCCCACATTGGAAGCCCTTAGAATTATTATTTGCAAAGTATCGTTGAACCACAGAGCCTAGGACTTGTCGATCAGAAGGTTGGCGGTTCGAATCCCCGCGATGGGGTGAGCTCCCGTTGCTCGGTCCCTGCTCCTGCCAACCTAGCAGTTCGAAAGCGCCTCATAGTGCAAGTAGATAAATAGGCACCGCTCTGGCGGGAAGGTAAACGGCATTTCCGTGCGCTGCTACAGTTCGCCAGAAGCGGCTTAGTCATGCTGGCCACATGACCCGGAAAAACTGTTTGCGGACAAACGCTGGCTCCCTCGGCCTGTAAAGTGAGATGAGCACCGCAACCCCAGAGTTGTCCGCGACTGGACCTAATGGTCAGGGGTCCCTTTACCTTTGCCTTTATCATTATCACAGAAGACGTATAATAAATAATAATAATAATAATAACAACAACAACAACAACAAAACAACAATGTTTATTAATATTATAATTTAATAATTATTGTTAATAATTTAATAATATTATTATTAGCCGCTCAGGGCGGCTAACACCAGTAAAATTACAATAAAAACATAATGAGGGGGGTTTAAAATGCAATTTAAAATGCAGCCTCATTTTAAAAGTAGCCCGTGGATCAAAACCGTAATGGAAGGGACAACATAAGGGTCAGATTGAGTCAAAACCAAAGGCCAGCTCTGTCTTGCAGGCCCTGCAGAAAGATGTCAAGTCCCGCAGGGCCCTAATCTCTTGTGACAGAGCGTTCCACCACGTCGGGGCCAGTACTGAAAAGGCCCTGGCCCTAGTTGAGACCAATCTAACCACCTTGCGACATGGGACCTCCAAAGTGTTGTCATTTGTGGACCTTAAGGTCCTCCGCGGGGCATACCAGGAGAGGCTGGGTCTTAGTATCAGTACCTAAGACACAACTGTGGTTTCATAATCATTCTTTTTAGCAGTGCTCACAGCAAATCACTGTATCCAGCAAATCAAATCATCCATAGTGACTGAAACTGTAGCCCAAAGTCAAAAACAGGCATTCAGTGACACTGCCTGTGAGAGCGCAGATACCTGCATGGATGTTAAAAACCCCGATTATCATTAGAGTGACGATTCTGTCATTAGAGATGACTCAGATCGACTCTCCCAGGAAATCTCTCAGCCCTCACTCTGTAGTGCACTATCAGAGTCCTCATGCCTAGAAGTGTGTTTTTAAAACCGGCAGGGTTTGCACAAGATAAACCCATTTTAGAGTGTCTCTTGATAGGCCAGCCATCCCCCAACCTGTTACTTCGCAAATGCTTTGCACTGCAACACGCATCAGTCTGACCCTTATGTCTTCCCTCCCCTTACGGTTTTGATCTATGGGCTACTTTTAAAATGAGGCTGCATTTTAAATTGCATTTTAACCTGTATTTTAAATTGGGTTCCTTTTTTTCTTTTCCCCCTATTATGTTTCTATTGTAATTTTACTGGTGTTAGCCGCCCTGAGCCCGGCTCTGGCCAGGGAGGGTGGGGTATAAATTATTATTATTATTATTATTATTATTATTATTATTATTATTATTATTATTTGTAACCAACATGGTCAGGGATGATGGGAGTTTACTCCACCAACATCTGGGAGCACCAGTCTAGGGGACTCTGAAATATTGAGAAATACCTTTCCCCCATCCCCGGGCAAAAAAATAATAATTTCAAAAGTAGTATCAAAAGGGTCAGAGGGAGCCTGCTTGTTTCAATCCATTTTTGCTGCATCCATAATTAAATCATAGTGAAAGCATACTTTGCTAGCTACTGGTGCTATATTAATAAAATCTTGTGGTGCCATTGATGTCAAACTTGGATTTCTTGATGTGACAGGACAGCAGAATGGGGGCACAAAAGGAGAGTGCGTCTCCTTTCCCTTGTATTACAGCTTTTCCTGTATTACCATACGCACTAGGGCTGTGCGTTCACTTTAGAAAATGTGCCAGATACATTTGTCCAGATACAGTGGTGCCTCGCAAGACGAAATTAATTCGTTCCGCAAGTTTTTTCTTCTTGCGAGTTTTTCGTCTTGCGAAGCACGGTTTCCCATAGGAATGCATTGAAAATCAATTAATGCGTTCCTATGGAGACCGCTTGCCAGGCTGGCGGTGCGGAGAAGGGCTTTTCTCCCCACCGCAAGCCTTCAGGACAGGTCCGGGAACAGAGGGGAAGGCGCGCAGCGCTTCTCCTCTGTTCCCGGGGCTTGCGGTGGGAGGAGGGTTTTTCCTCCCCACCGCCAACATTCAGAACAGCATTCTGAATGTTGGCGGTGGGAAGGAAAACCCTCCTCCCACCGCAAGTCTTCAGGACAGCCATCCGAAGGCTGGCGCGGGGAGAAGGTCTCTCCGCCCCACCGGCAGCCTTCGGAGGAGCCTTCCGAAGGCTGGAGGCGGGAGGAGGTCTCTCCGCCCCACCGCCAGCCTTCGGAGAAGCCTTCCGAAGGCTGCCGGTGGGGCGGAGAGACCTCCTCCCGCCGCCAGCCTTCGGAGCAGCCTTCCGAAGGCTGCCGGTGGGGCGGAGAGACCTCCTCCCGCCGCCAGCCTTCGGAGCAGCCTTCCGAAGGCTGCCGGTTGGGGCGGAGAGACCTCCTCCCGCCGCCAGCCTTCGGAGCAGCCTTCCGAAGGCTGCCGGTGGGGCGGAGAGACCTCCTCCCGCCGCCAGCCTTCGGAGCAGCCTTCCGAAGGCTGCCGGTGGGGCGGAGAGACCTCCTCCCGCCGCCAGCCTTCGGAGCAGCCTTCCGAAGGCTGCCGGTTGGGGCGGAGAGACCTCCTCCCGCCGCCAGCCTTCGGAGCAGCCTTCCGAAGGCTGGCGGTGGGGCGGAGAGACCTCCTCCCGCCGCCAGCCTTCGGAGCAGCCTTCCGAAGGCTGGTGGCGGGCGGAGGTCTCTCCGCCCCACCGCCAGCCTTCGGAGGAGGTCCGAGGACAGTGGGGAAGACGCGCTGCGCTTCCCCGCTGTCCTGGAGATTTCCCTATGGGCTTTCGTCTTGCGAAGGAAGCCCATAGGGAAATTCGTTTTGCGAAGCGCCTCCAAAACGGAAAACCCTTTTGTCTAGCGGGTTTTTCGTCTTGCGAGGCGTTCGTCTTGCGGGGCACCACTGTACTTAAAAAAACCCACCCTCATCTGGCCTTTCTATAACTAGAAACGGCCGCAGGTGGATGGGTGCGGTATAGTTTTGCGAGCAACATATATAAAGGAGGAAACTCTCGTTGGTTCTGACGCTTTCATCTGAGAGGTCATATAAATACTGCAGTAAAGACTAGAACTATGAGAAGATTCCTTAACCTTGAGAAAACGTAATTTACTTTGGGAAAGTGCGGATGAAGCCGCTAAACTCAAAACGTTTGTACTATAGGTTCTAAAACAAATTACCCTATTTTTTGCTCTATAAGACTCACTTTTTCCCTCCTAAAAAGTAAGGGGAAATGTGTGTGCGTCTTCTGGAGCGAATGCAGGCTGCGCAGCTATCCCAGAAGCCAGAACAGCAAGAGGGATTGCTGCTTTCACTGCGCAGAGATCCCTCTTGCTGTTCTGGCTTCTGAGATTCAGAATATTTTTTTTCTTGTTTTCCTTCTCCAAAAACTAGGTGTGTCTTGTGGTCTGGTGCGTCTTATAGAGCCAAAAATACGGTAGTTTCAGAAGATAGTGGGGGGGGTGGGATTCTGCCTCCTTCTTATTCCCAACACTCTTAGACATCAATATGAAGTATCTGCATGAGGTCACCCGAGGGCTTGGAATGCAGAGTCATGACTGATTTCCCTCTGATATTGGAACTGAGCGAGGCTGTACAGATGTATCATCTGGACTCCATAATGGGCTGGATGACGACCAATAAGCTAAAACTGAATCCTGATAAGACAGAGGCACTATGAGCAGGTAGTTCCTAGGACTTTGGTGTTTTATCTTACTTTGTTTGGCGCTGCACTCCTCCTGAAAGAGTTGGTTCACAGTTTGGGGGATGCTCCTTGATTCAGCATTGTCAGTTTGGGGCCCACCTGGCCTCAGGTTCCTTTTATCAACCTTGTCATGCTTGCAACCTTTGCCGGACAGAGTGTAGCCTTGCCATGGTGATCCATGTGATAACATCCCAGTTGGATAGCTGCGGTGCCTTATATATGGGGCTGCCCTTAAAGATAACTCAGAAATTTATTCTCCAGTGAAATCCGTGCTCAAAATTGCAAGGTTTGTATGAGAAAAATCTTTTTATTTACGGATGTGTGAAATCTTCAGGAAGACTTGCATGGAAAATCCATGCACTAGGATGAAATTTGTTTGCTGTCATAACCAGCAGCAAAAAGGGCTGATTTGCATCTGTAGAAATACTTCTCGTGGCTGGAAAGGGCAAAAATAATGCTAATGCATCAGTAGGGATGGCCTTCCGTAGCTACTACAGGTTTGACAACCTTGGAAGTGGGCAAAACCTGGGACCGCCACCCAGACCTGTGGGCACTGGGTTAGTTAAAAAACGGTAAAGGTAAAGGACCCCTGACAGTTAAGTCCAGTTGCGAACAACGCTGGGGTTGCGGCGCTCATCTCATTTTACAGGCTGAGGGAGCCGGCGTTTGTCCGCAAACAGTTTTTCCGGGTCATGTGGCCAGCATGACTAAGCTGGTGAAACCAGAGCAGCGCACGGAAACGTCATTTACCTTCCCGCCGGAGTGGTACCTATTTATCTACGATCTACTTGCACTGGTGTGCTTTTGAACTGCTAGGTTGGCAGGAGCAGGGACCGAGCGACAGGAGCTCACCCCGTTGTGGGGATTTGAACCGCCGACCTTCCAATCGGCAAGCCCTAGGCTCAGTGGTTTAGACCACAGCGCCACCTGCGTCCCCATTGGGTTGGTAACCCACTATATATCTATATATATTATTACTATTATTATTTTGGTTTGCTTTGGTTCTTTACATGGCAGAACAGTTCAGAGTGGTTGCTGGAGCTGGAAGGGTCTGCCCCTTGCCTTCTGTTTGGTTTGGAAGGATTCTTTTTTTGGGGGGAAGATGGCAGAGAAGGCTTCCCCACCCCCCTGCCTCATTGCTTGCTTGTTGCCTGCCAGTCTTAAGCTAGCAGTTGCATTACCCCAGAGAGAGAGAGAGAGAGAGAGAGAGAGAGAGAGAAGGAAGGAGGCGTGTGTGTGCACGCAGGAATGTGTGATCTGGGAGAGGGAGAGCTATCTGTGAGGTTTGCGCATGGAAGAGAGGGGTCTGTGCATGACTATGTGGTCTATGTGTGTGCGATCTCGGGGCAGGGAGAGATGGGGGGGTGTCTGTATTTGTGTGGTGTGTGTGTGTGTGTGAGAGAGAGAGAGAGAGAGAGAGAGAGAGAGAGAGAGAGCGCGCGCTATATTGTGTGATCTCCACAATCAAGACCAGCAGGACATAGCCAGCTTCCCATGGTAAGCACAAGGTAGTCTTGAGCAACAATGACAATACTCCTGATTTTGTGTCATATCATGCCCCTCATGGCGGCGTTGTGTTATGCCATGTCCCCCTGTGGCAGCCATGTCATGACCGGCAGCCACAGCAGAAAGTCTGAAATGTGGCCACTAGCCCCAAAAGATGGGCAAACTCTGGCCCACACAATGACCTGCGTCAGCTCTAGAGATCTGTCTGCAAGTGCAGCCCAGTCTTTTTGTCGACAATTTTGCTGGTAAGGGTAAAGGGGCTCTCTCTTTTTCTGAGCTGCCGTAAAGTTTGCTGAAGCATTACAAGGTCTAGCCAGTTATTGATTTTATTTATTAAATTTCTATTTGAAAATGGTTCTTACTTGACAGTAACTTGATCATAGGTTAATTATTTATTTGAGGAAGTTAGGTGGACAATCACTTAATTTGGCCTATTACAGACACTTTAGGATAGCTTCAGGAGAGAAATCTTTTCACAGTATATTGCCTAGGTGATAAGTGTGCGTCCTTGCTTTCAGACAATAAAATATTTCTGGTTGTTTTTCCTCTTAGTTCCTGTGGGAGACCCAATTAGGGAAATAACAGAATACATGGATCTCAGTCGTGACGATATTTGGGAGAAGGTTCAATCCAGCAAACAGGTTACCTTCTTAGTATACCGCGAAGGAGATCAATTGAATTTTTTCCGTATTATAGACAAGGGAGATGGAACTTTAACACCATTGTCTGAATCGTTAAGGTATACTGGCTTTTATTTCTTTTCGGAAAAGTTAAAAAATGTCTAACATAGAAACTTTTCTTACAGATTTGGTAGGAATAATCTGCAGGGCCCCCATTCTGAAGAAGCGCTTCAACCTTTTGCTACAGCTGAATAGGCAGATTGGAGTCGGACAGGTCCATAGGTTTGAGGGGGAAGGAAAAGGCACAGAATTCTAAAATTATGAAACAATGGATCCTGAAAATGTGGCGTTGAAAGACCTTGGGGGCGTGCAACCAGAGTACAGTGATTGAAAATGTTTTGGATTTTTGAATCAGGTTCACAAGCTTGGAACACCTCTGGATTCGGGTGGCAGCTGTAGCCAGAAGTGCCTTTCGCCCAACTTACTTGCTTGCTTATATATTTGCTCTTCAGCTGAAAAGATTTCCTGAGCAGCTGACAAAAACTAGTCCCTGTCCTTACAACACAAAATACAAGAGACTTAAGGAAAAGAGGCTGGGGGGGCAGGAGGAGGAGGGAGAAAGCAATCTCAGGCACCAGTTCTAAAAATTATAATAACCAGGTGGGATGGAAGCAGTTCAGGTAGCCTGATGGAGTGATGATAGAGGAAGGGTCAAAGGCTGTTTCAGAAGAGGCAATGGAATAGCCCTGGTTTTCTTCTCTCCCTCTGCATTGCAGCCTGATGGGCCACCAGTGACACATGTTCCTGATGAGGTCAAATTTGCTGGGGTAACACACATCCATATTGCATTAACTGCAATGCACTCTGCTTGGGGCTACCATTGAAGACTCTTCAGAAACTTTACTTGGTCCAGGATCCAAGTGCATTAATGTTGGCCAGTGCTTGTGCATGAGATCATGTTATATTGATCTCAAAACAGCTGCCCTGGTTACCAGTATGCACAATTCAGAGTGTCGGGGCTTATCTTCAAAGCCATAAATGTATCCAGGGTACCACCTCTTCGCATATTATCCTGCTTAATTTTGAAAGCTTTTGACAACTCCCCCCCCCCCATTGCTTTGAATGTTTGGCATCTATATTTACAACTTAAATACCTAATGTTAATGTAAATTCGCACTCTCTCCTTGCCAGTGGTGGTTCTGTTTATAATTTGTATGCGGATGATGAAGAAGATACTGAGGCATCTCCTTCTGGTGAACAGATTATTGAGAATTCTATTACGATGAATAAAATGAAGCTTCTTAGAGCAAAGATGGAGAACATGAATCTGAGTAAAAAGGTGAAGGCACAGATTCTTCTACCCCATACAGAACTGTATGCATATTCATTTCTTTTGAAGAGTTAGCTGACTGCCTTAAACTTTCTAGACTACAAGTATTCATCACAGAACTGTTAGAGGGAATTAATGCTTTGTTGGCCTTAAAGCAAGGAAATGTATAGAAATAAGAGTACTTTTATTGGACCAAAACTTTAGTAAGGGAGAGACAAAAACATCCTGATCTGCCTGTAGCAACTTTTTATTTCAATAGCAGACATTGTTCCAACAAAAGATAATACTTTACTATATAATATGCCCAAAATATATGTGTGTGCCACTTATTACAAAGATGCATTTTTAGTATAAAGTACAGTCGCACCTCGGAAGTTGAACAGAATCTGTTCCGGAAGTCCCTTCGACTTCCAAAACGTTTGACTTCCAAAGCGCGGCTTCTGTTTGTTGCAGGAAACTCCTGCAGCCAATCGGAAGCCCCGTCAGATGTTCAGCTTTCAAAAGAACGTTAAAAAACCAGAACATTCACTTCCGGTTTTCAGTCATTCGGGAGCCAGAACGTTCAACTCCCAAGGCATTCGAGAGCCGAGGTATGACTATATACAGTGGTACCTAGGGTCACATACACTTCAGGTTACATATGCTTCAGGTTACACACTCCGCTAACCCAGAAATAGTGCTTCAGGATGAGAACAGAAATCGTGCTCCGGCGGCGCAACAGGAGGCCTCATTAGCTAAAGTGGTGCTTCAGGTTAAGAACAGTTTCAGGTTAAGTACGGACCTCCAGAACGAATTAAGTTCTTAACCTGAGGTACCACTGTATAGTAAACAACTTCTAAATGAGAATCTGTGTTTATATTTAAAAAATGCAAAGCAGTGTTATTTAGTGTATCTGATTTCCCCCCAATATTCTCATTA
The DNA here is from genome assembly GCF_964270895.1 of Podarcis filfolensis. Taxonomy (NCBI): domain Eukaryota; kingdom Metazoa; phylum Chordata; class Lepidosauria; order Squamata; family Lacertidae; genus Podarcis; species Podarcis filfolensis. The sequence continues at coordinate 91,173,989 of NC_139608.1, forward strand.
TTTATTAGAAAAGAATTAGTTATTAACATTGCCATCTATGCAGACTTATAATTTTGAACTTTTATTAATCTGGACACTGAGCAACATTTAAATTCACTTAATTTCTTAATTGGCCATGCTTGGAAAGGTATGCAGTTAAAGAAAGTGGGAAGAGGCTATTTTTTAATTTGAAAAGTCATCTCAGAATTTTTGTGGATATTGCAATGCAGAAAAAGTAATCATAACCACGTCTCCTTTTTCCTTTTTCGCAGCCTAAAAAAACGATTAAAGTGAACCCCCACCCTCCATTGGCTCCTCGCCCATCTAGTGGCTCAGTCACAGCTGCTCACCAGAGATTTTTGCGAGCGCTCCGCTGTATGGGACAACCGTGCCTACCTCCTAGGAATTCAAATACCTCAGACTTTTCTCAAAACGCACTTTCGTTTTTAACATCTGCTGGCAGAAGGATGCCATCCACTAGTAATGACTTCGTGAAGGAAAATGACAGGTGGGAGACCCCTCCACAGTCACTTAGCAGCCTTAGGCTGCCCCCTAAAATTCCACGTGTGGAAAAAGAAGATTCAAAGCTTCCTACAAACAGCGTGGTTCTTCCGGTCCCTGCTCCACTTAGGCACCCTGGGAGAAATATAGATAACAGTTCAGCAACAAATGAAGCTGGTCCTTTCTTATATCCAAATCTCACCAATGTAAAGCTGTATGCTGCAGAAGAAAAGGTTATTCCAAACTCTGACACTTTTGCCTTGTTAGCTGAACCATGCAGTGATTTATATGGAATAGGAAAAGTCAACACGGAGCTCCATTTATCTGAGGGGGATGAGGACTCTGCTTCTGCAGATCTTCCAAACAAGACCATTACAAAACTCCTGACCCCTGCAGCAGCAGCAGCAGATACTAGTATTCTTAATTCTTGCGAACTAAGTCCCCAGAAGAACACACAATTGTCGCCTCTTCACTGCTCCGCACAGATGACGCGTTACAGTCCTCGGAAACCTCAAGCTCAGTCCAAGTTTTTCGAGGTTGGTAACTTGAGGCCCGCTGCCTCGCCAAATGTTCTGCGATCCTTGGAGTTGCACAATTTAGCCGACTCCTCATATCCAAGGACTTCTAAATTCCACGGCATAGGTTTAGACTCGCCTGGCAAAAGACCCGACCTCCTTTCTAAAATGGAGGCACGGGAAGTCACAGAAGTAGCGGTCAAGGCATCCAAAGACCCTGTTGTCTCTGTAAATAATGTGGGGTTTCTAAGTTCGCTGGCCCGGAGCGCAAACAGAGATGCCTTGCAGAATTCCTGTGGGACAAGCAGGTTTCGGACTTCTGGTATTGCGCGGACTACAAACCTCCAACATTTTCAAGGAGAAAGCTACAACGTGGCCGCTCCCCACAATGAAATGCCCGGATACTTCCTAGTAAGTACACAAGCTTTCTGAATAGATGAGATTCCTCTTTGTGTTCCTTAGAAGGCTTGATTAGTGTTTGTTTCTGTTAAGAGTCACAAAGCTGATTGCAGCTGGAATTGAGAACTAGATGGGGGTGTTCAGTACTGTTTGTATCAGTATTTCCTAGGCATGTTGGGCTTGTTCATGGTGCCTTTGACCACATCTTCAAGCAGTAAGCCCAACCCAATAGCCTTGCACTGTCAGTGGAAAACTCCCTTTCAGGTAGGTACCAGCCATACTTTTCAGAAGCCTAGGACTTCATAATTTTGGCATTTAATTTCTATCTTGGTGATAGATTCCATTCATTAATTTTCTTGTGACTTCCAGTTTGATCATCCAAAAAGCTTTTGCTTAATCTTCCTGTCTGTCTATCCAGTTTTACACTTTGCTACATTAGCTAAGCCATATGCGGTTCTTCGTTGTTGTTGTTGTTTAGTCGTTTTGTCGTGTCCGACTCTTTGTGACCCCATGGATCAGAGCACGCCAGGCACCCCTGTCTTCCACTGCCTCCCGCAGTTTGGTCAAACTCATGCTGGTAGCTTCGAGAACACTATCCAACCATCTTGTCCTCTGTTGCCCCTTCTCCTTGTGCCCTCCATCTTTCCAACATCAGGGTCTTTTCCAGGAGTCTTCTCTTCTCATGAGGTGGTCAAAGTATTGGAGCCTCAGCTTCAGGATCTGTCCTTCCAGTGAGCACTCAGGGCTGATTTCCTTAAGAATGGATAGGTTTGATCTTCTTGCAGTCCATGGGATTCTCAAGAGTCTCCTCCAGCACCATAATTCAAAAGCATCAATTCTTCGGCGATCAGCCTTCTTTATGGTCCAGCTCTCACTTCCATACATCACTACTGGGAAAACCATAGCTTTAACTATACGGACCTTTGTTGGCAAGGTGATGTCTCTGCTTTTTAAGATGCTGTCTAGGTCTGTCATTGCTTTTCTCCCAAGGAGCAGGCGTCTTTTAATTTCGTGGCTGCTGTCACCATCTGCAGTGATCATGGAGCCCAGGAAGTAAAATCTCTCACTGCCTCCATTTCTTCCCCTTCTATTTGCCAGGAGGTGATGGGACCAGTGGCCATCATCTTCGTTTTTTTGATGTTGAGCTTCAAACCATATTTTGCACTCTCCTCTAAGGCATGTTAATAGTTCACTGCTGTCTACATCCAAATTATGAGTAATATAGAAGGGAACTGTTAGTTTGATTCGCTGTGGCCCACTAGAAACCTCCAAGTCTCGCCTATCAACATGTTCAGTGAAACCAGGAGCATGAATTAATCTGCATTTGCTTATGCAAATTGCACATGGGAAGTTTACTGAAAGGCGATATAAAACACCCATCTTCAGTACATCAGCCTCATTCAGATAAGACACTCCAATAAGCAAATTGTGCAAGGGAGAGTGTGGAACTGTAACCACTGACTCTTGAGTTGCCAACCAAGCGTTGGGATATATCTGCAAAAAGTAAGACACTGAAATGCCCCTAGGCTCTCCCTGTGATCAGAAATCTCCCCTTCCCGAAATGCTTATTGTATTGGGAGCGTTGATGGATGAATATGACTCTTGAGTTCTTGGGCTCTTGTTTTGATTCAAGCTGCTCAGCTTTTGATGCCAACCATATCAAGGGCAACACAAAAACACCAAAAATGTACATAAAAGTCTCATTCGCTTTAGGTTCTTACTGAGATACTGTGTTTTCGCGTTTCTTCCCTGGTTTGGGCTGATGATGGGAAAATTGCCTGGCTGTGTTTGGGGGGCAGGGAAAGGACGGGAAAATGCGTGCTGTACTTTGTAGCTATGTTAGGCCGTTGCAGCAAAAACTTCAAAAAGTCTTGTAACGCCTTAAGAACTAAGAAAACTTTTCTGGTTCAAGTTTCATGGATTCACTTCATCGTTAGTGGTTGTAAGCAGATCAGGGGGGTGTGAAATGCAGAGAAGTACAAACAGTGAAATAATTATGTTATTATAGTGATATAGTTATGTTATTAACAGTGGTCATTAACCAAAAGTTGTCAGTGCAGAAAACGCACTGATAAAAATTATTCCAGCAGTTGTTTACCTCTAGGTGAATATAATGATTTCTTGAACATGAAACCGATATTTTGCAGCCCTGCTCCCTTTCCGCACCTTACCTACATAAGTTCACCTTGTTTTAACAAGCAGCACAATTTGCCTGGTGCAGGATAAGGCTCCCATAGCAGCACTAGCAGAAGAGAGGAGATTGTTCTGGCATACACAAGAGAGTTCTGTGTATCTTGGTGCCCAAATAAGGCAGGGGATAATGGGAGATAACAGGTGTCTGTGGGCAAAAGGGTGAAAATGCTTCTCACTGGTATTTTCCTCCCCAGTCACTTCTTCGTTCCCTAAGTTCTTTGTGGGGGAAAAGAGGAATGATTTCTTTCTCTTCCATGCTAGGGTTTTGTAGAAAGCAGCAGCAGCAGCAGCAGATGTATGGAATGCTGTCTACGACATGTGTAACAGTTTAACACCCTTAATTCTTCTAAATCTTGCAAACATATACTGTAATGCATTTTTCCACACTAGTTAATTGATGTCTGGTTTTAATCGTTTTTATTTGGTTTTTACCATATGGTTTAATGTAACTTCTGGTGTAAACTGCTTTGATGTGTTTTATGAAATAGCGGTATGTAAATATTTAGATAAATAAAATCCTTCCTGAACTAAAATAGTCAGGGCGACATCACCCTCATCTTTCTCTTTAAAGTTTGACATTAAACCCTGAACAAGTTGCTGTCATTAAAAAATTGTGGAGGGGTTTGCATTCTTTCCACCCCCACTTCATTAATTGGAACATGGGAGCTGCTAACATGTCCTTTAGTGTTCATGGAGATTTAAAATGCCAACAGGCATTTGAAGGGCGTATTGATTTATTTTATTTCATTTATATATTGCATCATATTTCAACAAAAGTCTCTTGAGTCGTTTACATATCCCAACAAAAAGGGAACCATTATAAGAAATACTGTACAATACTAAACATTTTCTACATATAAAACCCAACAGTAATAATAATTACACAATATTGGAAATAAATTTAAGTTTTGCACTATTTCTTTTAAGTAGTTAGCACCTAGGCTTGGATCCTAGGTTCCAATGAAAAGAGCTTTGCTTATAGCATTTTTTGTTGGTTCTGCCCATGCCTTATAAATATGGTATAAACAAAATCCAAAAATATGTGGAGAATGTGTGGTTCCGTATTCATCTTTTGACTATAATGTTAGGTTTTAGTCTAGATTTAGTGTGATTCACTATATGGCAAGGCAGTAGCAAATAATGATTGGCCACAAGGGCTAGTCATAATTTGTGAAACCCTGCTACAAATCCATTGCCTTTTTTGTTTTTGCAAACCAAAAGGCTTCTGGCTGCTGAGGACAAGAAAATCTGCTCTGATATACACACAGTTTCTCTTGTGCTCTCAAATGACTGAAGTCACTGGGACCACCTAGGAGCAGGGAGTCCTACAACAGCTTTTGTTACTGAAAACAATGAGATATTATTCCGCATTTCAGCACTTTAATGAAAACATTACACCACCACAAAAAACAACTTACGTGTTTCATCTTTTTCTTGTTGCATTGAACATCATTCTGAGTTTCTGTTAAAACTTCAAAAAATCTGGAGTAAGCCCTGCTTGACTTCCTTATACAGAAATATATGTATAAATATATTTTCATACATAGCAATTCTGTTCAAAATAGGTTCTCATTAAACAGTGTTCGGCATATGGGTTTTCCCAGTGAAATGTTCGGTGTGTCTGGTAACAACAATTTATTGTATGAAATTTCACATCAGCAAAAAAATGTAAGTTGAAGAGGTATATACAAATACCACGGTAAAAAAAACCCTCTCTCTTTTTAGTCTCCTGGACTTGGATTGAATGGAAGTATTGTGGCTGCAGGAAAAAGAATAGGTGAGTAATAAATCCGTAGTGCTGTTATCGGCTAGAAAGTGCTTGTCTCATTTGAAACTGAACTAGGGTCTAAGAGGGAGTATCCAACCTCTCTTTTCTATAGACAGCAGTTCTGGAACCAAAACTCTTCAGAGGTAATCATTCTAAAGAAAAAAAAGTAGTTATTCTGGGCAGCATAGATCTCACATAACTAAAACCACTTAGTTTTCTATATAGCGTGTATTGCGCTAACAAAAAAATATGCAGTATTTAATTATTATTAAAACACATTAATCAAACAACATGTATCAGGCTAACATGTTTACTGCTGCCAAAGTTTGCATTATATAATTTTGGGGGGCATAGAAAAGTCACTTGAAACAAGAAACTGTTTTTCACTTGTGAAGCAAGGTTTTCCCTGTGTGCTGTTTTTCTCTTACACCATTTCTCTGAGAGCACATATAAACTGAGAACATTTTGCTTTTTGAAAGCAGGTGATGCAACTCATCTCCCACCTGTGAATGGTTCAGTTCAGCCTAAAAAGAAAATGACAAAGCACTGTTTCTTCTGTGGGAAGAAAACTGGATTAGCCACTAGCTATGAATGTAGGTAGGTTGAGTTTGCACCTTGAATGTGTTTGTCTTCAAACGAAAGCTTGTTGCCATGTTTGTCACTTATTAATGATTACTATTTCTTCCTTGATAAAATGTGGAATTTCTTGACGTAAATCTCCAAGGGATGAAGGGCTGTCCATTGTAAAATATCTCCGAATATTTTGCATCTCATTTAAAAGGGGTTACACCTTGAGCTTCCTTTTAAAGGTGGTAGAGATTTGTGTGAATGGGAGGGCGGGCACACTTAGGCCCCGTGGAATCACAGAAATTTACCAGAATTGTATTGCTGCTGGATGTTGAAAGTTGTCATGTCCAGGAGTTAGTCCTGGTCCTGCGGTGAGAAACCATAATGTATGCCCTACTATTATAATAATTGGATTCTAATTTCAGTGGGTTTACGCTGAATAAAGCCACCCTCTTCTTCCAGAAATAATAATAATAATAATAATAATAATAATAATAATAATAATAATAATAAATTTTATTTATATCCCGCCCTCCCCAGCTGAAGCCGGGCTCAGGGCGGCTAACAACAATCAAATAATCCAACATTCTAAAAACATTTCATTCTAAAAATTAATTAAAATCAAATTGATGGCAACCGTTAAGCAAAATTCTGTGCAGATTGCCAGAGGAGGGAGTCAGGCTGCGCCCTGACCAAAGGCCTGGTGGAACAGCTCTGTCTTGCAGGCCCTGCGGAAAGATGTCAGGTCCCGCAGGGCCCTAGTCTCTTGTGACAGAGCGTTCCACCAGATTGGAGCCGCAGCCGAGAAAGCCCTGGCTCTAGTTGAGGCCAGCCTAACCTCTCTGAGGCCTGGGACCTTCAAGATGTTTTTATTTGCAGACCGTAAGTTCCTCTGTGGGACATACCAGGAGAGGCGGTCCCAATCGTAGAGTTGGAAGGAACTTCAGGGGTCATCTAGTACAACCCCCTGCAATGCAGGAATCTCAGCTAAGTCATACACGACAAAGGGAATTGCAAAATGTCTGCCAAATTGTGTTCAGGCACTAGTTCTTTATGCCTACTCTAATCCAGTGGAATTGGCTGGCCAAGACAATTGGTGAAATGAGCTATTTCCTTCCTTACAAGCTGTTTGATATACACCTAGAAGTGGTGGTTGTGGGGATTTTTGTGGCGTTTTATAATAGGACCCCGGCAGGGACACTATCGCCCTGTTTGAAGTGCATACCTGGAATCCATTCACCGTTTGAACCAAGCAGTGACAGATCAGACAAGTTCAAATGGCTTTGCAATGTTGTTAAGCTGCAGCTACAGCAGACACACAAGACAAAGCCACAAATACAAAGCTGTTGGTTCTTAGACATCAGGATCTCTGAATTTGAAAGCCTGAGTGACTCTCATTGACTCTGGCCTTCCCCCCTCCTCTGCTCTTTCTTGCCTTGATTACTTGGTCCCACTCTAGGTAGTTTTTCCTCTGTCTCTGACCGTCACCTTTTTATCCCCTTTTTCCATCTCTCTCCAACTTCAGGTATTCCTTTTCGATTGACTCCCTACCTCTCACCCTGCTGCTCCAGACAAGCTAAGCAAATACGATCTCCTCATTAGGTTCCTCATTTGCGAACATAATACATTTGTCAGACTGTCACCTCCTGCGATCTTCTCAAGGCCTTCATAAGCCTCACTCCCACTGACTCTGCCCGCTGTTCATCAGTATCAAAGTTCAGTACCTCTATTTGACTGGTCTGAACCCGGGTTATTAATACGGCGTATGAGTGCTGCTGGGACGCGGGTTGCGCTGTGGGTTAAACCACAGAGCCTAGGACACAGAAGGTCGGCGGTTCGAATCCCCATGACGGGGTGAGATCCCGTTGCTCGGTCCCTGCTCCTGCCAACCTAGCAGTTCGAAAGCACGTCAAAGTGCAAGTAGATAAATAGGTACCACTCCGGCAGGAAGGTAAACGGCGTTTCCATGCGCTGCTCTGGTTCACCAGAAGTGGCTTCGTCATGCTGGCCACATGACCCGGAAGCTTTACGCCGGCTCCCTTGGCCAATAAAGCGAGATGAGCGCCGCAACCCCAGAGTCGGTCACGACTGGACCTAATGGTCAGGGGTCCCTTTACCAGTGCTGCTGCCTCAGATTAAGTTACTGTGCCCTTCCATCCTCAGAAGGGCTTTTGATAACAGCAGCAGAGGGTGGATTTTACTAATGGATTTGGGGGGTGGGCGGGAGGCAGTCTTCAGCAGTTTTCCCTGTAGATCCCAATGCCTCTCAGAAATTTGCTCCAGAAGGTCAGGACTCAAGTGACCCTGGAGGACGACATGAGGTGTGACAGAGCAGACTGAAAAAGAAATCAACCTTCCCCTTTCTATTTGTGGTTAGCATGGGCCTCCACAAGCAAGGATAGAACCCCCAGCGTGATCCCATCCAGCTTATGGCATCTCTCTTCTCCACTCCTCTGTCGTGCTCTTCCTCCCAACGCCCCCTTTCCATCCAAAGCCAATGTTCCTCCTTTAGTGCTATACTTTTAACCCTTTTAGGTTGGAATCTGATTCACAATTTCCTGGGAGTGAGCCTCATTCAGCCCAGTGGGACTTGGCTTTTCTCCAATTATATTTTATTGAGTTTCAACATTTTTAACATGCATAGTCATAACACAAGTTCACCTTTTCTCATATTTTTGTTGACTCCCCACCCCTTTCCCCATGCAGTTATTTTTACTCCTGCTGCAGCCTATCTTCCGTCTGTCAAAACATAACCAAATTATTACAATCAAATTACTTCTGTTTCTTATAGCTGAAATCCTGCTCACAAGTTCACCATACTATAATATTTAAGGAGTCTGAAAAAGCATCCATTCTTCCACAAAACACCATTAGATTTTCTTAATTTTGCTGTTGATTTTGCCAGTTCTGCATAGTCCCAATATCTTCCTTATCCAACACAATGGGACTTTTTTTCCAGTGAACATACAGTGGATTGTGCTGTACAAAGAATGCAGATCTTGCATCAGGAGTTAGTGATTTTGTCTCTCTGGTTTTACTAGCCTTCCTGTGTTGCTCAACTCGTTTAGATGAGACCTTCAACCATCAAAAATGGCATTATTTTATTTCTGGGACAGCATCTGGAATATGAGATTTGTGGAAGATCTCTAACACTTGCCTTTCTCTTTTCAGATGTGGAAACAACTTCTGTGCAACTCACCGCTATGCAGAGACTCACACGTGTACTTATGACTATAAGAACGCAGGACGGAGGTACTTGCAGGAGGCCAATCCTGTGGTCAGTGCACCAAAGCTTCCCAAAATCTGAGCATGATTTTATGGCATGCATCTGTCTGCCAGAGGAGCCTTATTACACAGAGAGAAGTAGCGGTGGTTTAGACTGCTTCTTTTGCCACGCTCCAAATCTAAAGATTGCCAACTAACAAAATCCTATGAGGCTGCATAATGCTGAAGAATAATGTGAACACTACTGTAGCTGACACCATTTATTCTTGAGTGAATCAAAAAATTTAAAAAGTAGTTTTTGAAAATGTACCTTCTGATTTAACTATTATTATATGTCTTGTGTTAAGTGTTTTATATTTTCAAAATGCTCTTTCACTAGACAAGTCTTTTAAAAGATGCACTTTACTAAGTTTTAATATAAATTTTATAATGAGACTTGAGGAGGTTCTGTAATGAGGGTGTCATGTAATCTCTTCTATGTTCTACCTTGGTTTTTGTCCATTCTGGGGTGTAAGTTATTTTCCTATAAAGTTTCCCAGCACATCAAGCCTTACCCTTTCAGAGTTTAGAAAGTGCTCTATCGGCTGCGCTAGGCTCCATTCAGATGGTCAGCCATACATACATTGTGTGATCCAGTCTCAAATAACATCATGTTAATCCTGCTACTTCTTAGGAGGCAGTTCTTCTGTCTTTTCTTTTCACATTTTTACAAAAGAGAAAGTTTACCTTGCCGTTAAATAGAAGAGACAGCTTATTTTACCTTTTTGTAATTCCCTTTTTTCAAAAGACTGGGTTTGTTAAAAATGTTGAGTGCTATTACTAGGGGTCGGGGGGAATCTATTAAAATTAAATTTTCATGCAGTTATAAACAGAGCAACTGACTTCTACTGTTTTACAGGCTGATGGCAAGTAGGAGCAATGATTAAGAAGCTATGCCATTGTTTATCCCATTAAAACATATGAAAGCTGGCAGACTGCAGAGAGTGCTGAACTGCAAGGCAATTTCAAAGTATCCCAGCTAGGTTGCAGGTTCCGTCAGAATCTTCACATGCCATCTTCCTGACTCTTACGCCTTTTTCTGGCATTCCTCATTGAACATTTCTGGCTTTCTCAGAAATGTTGAATCCACATAGGAGTGGCACCAGCAGCCTTGATCTCCTTTCTACTTTCATTCACCATAATATGGAGGGGATTTTAGCGACTGTTAACACTGTCTTTTCTTCCTCCCCCCCCCCCTTCCTTTAGCAGAAACATAACTGTACTTTTGCCGAATTACCTGTCAGTTGCTGGAAGTTTTTACTTACCTCTGCTTATCTGCGGTTGCATTTATTTCTGGAAATATACGTGCAGCTGGCAACGTGTAGGAGTGCTAAGAGCATGAGGACTCTGTTCCTTTTTTGCCACTTTCAGGAGGCCTGAAACGTGGCTGCAATTTGGTGCAACAGGTCTACTCGGTACATTAAAGAACGTGAAATGATAGAGCACGCATTCATGACAGCACTTCTCCACCTTTCCCGAGTCAGCTCTTCTGCAGGCTGAGCTCAAGTTTTGTCCTGATAATTGAACACACATCCACACTTCCTTAGAAAATGGGCTGCTGGTGGTGGTGCATTGGGGGGCTTAAAAGGCCGCAGGCATAGCTCTCGCCTTTTGCAGCTAAGATGTTGCACTGTATTTCACCCAAGGCATTTGCAAGCTCAGTTTGAATTTATTTATTATACTTTGATTCCACCGCTTTTTTAAGGGGCTCAGGCTAATGTACAAAGTTCTCACCACCACCACCACCACCCGCCCTTTTCCACATCAATCCTGTGAGGCGAGTTTTGCTGAGAAAGTGCTTGGCCCAGGCTCCATAGCTAAATGGGATTTGAACCCTGGTCCTCCCCTCTTCCAGTACATCAAGAAACTCGGTGCGATATACCACATCTGTGAAGATGCGGAAGAAATGGAAATGGCCAATGATTAAAAAAAAGAGTAAGATACTTCACCTACCTTGCCCATAGTTTTCCTTGAATTTTGCACACACCTTGGACCACAAAGACAATGGGAAACTGGGAGACAATAATCCTGCTAATATACTTTTGTCTTCCTCAGACTACCAGCCATTTGAAAAGACCAAACTTGAAACATTATTTCAGAGGCTTGGAAAGTAGCCTTATGGGGCTAGTTAGCATCATCCGAAAACCACACATACAGGAGGATTGGTGAGGAAACGCGAAGCCTCTTTCAAGCATGGCAAACGTGGGCAGGAGCTGGGGGGATGTGAAAAGTCTCCGTTATTGCTTGTGTTTCAGTGCAAACAATTTAAAGGCTTAGAAAACACATCTGTATCTTTTAAAATGGACAGGCAGCTTCAGATAAGACATCTGCTCAAACTTGGGTGGCTCCCAACAGATTAAAAACAGAGTAAAACATCAGATATTTAAAACTTCCCTAAACAGGGCATATAGTTAATGCTATATCTATCGTTACTCGTTCCTGAAAGCTGAGGAAGGTTGGTGCAATCTTCATATTTGATGGGCATCCACTCAATTCCATCATTCAAGTCATTTGCAAAGATGATGAACAATATTGGGCTCGGGACAGAAGCCTGTGGCACTCCGCTTGTCACCTTTTTTGAGGATGACAAGGAACCATTGGTGAGCACACTCTGGGTTTGGTCAGTCAACCAGCTACAAACCCACCTCCCAGCAGCTTCGTGTAAGCTGTGTATGTGTAATGCATTTCTTTGAATGCATTAACAGAGCTTATATGATCAAGACGTCACAATGTAGGTTACCGTCTTATTTTCTGCATTACAGAATCACCATTTATCAGGGATCAAGGAGTTAACTGGCAAAGGCAGGACTGAATGACTGGTTGGCACAGTAGACCCCGGTTACTTTTTGATGCATTGCACTGAAGCCTGGCAGAACAGCGAAGGGGGTGAATAAAAACAAGTAACTCCCACCAGCTCAAAACACCTGTTTTACGCCAAAGTCTGGTGTGTGTGTGTACTCAAAAATAAATCCCATCATATTCAGGAGGGCTTCTTCCCAAGAATTATGTGTTACTGAGAGTTGGTAACTTTCCTTTTAGTGTCGGCAAACCTAGAGATTGTCAAGCAGTGGAGGAGCGCAGGAGAATTCTTGCCAAATCTGTGGTCTGGCCACTGCCTTAGCAGAGCATTGTCAATTGCATGTGATGCGGAGGACATACTGAGCCAGACACGTTTTCACAATGCGGGTTATCTTTAATGGAACAAACCTCCCCACTGTGGACATGGAAATTTCCACCACTCTTGCCGGTCTGACACTGATGCTCCAATGGAGGTAATGACAGAAAGGGGCTGTGCTGGCTGGGGCAGGAATAGGAGGCGGGGGTTGGGGAGGGAAGGCACTAGCCTTAGTGCATTAATTCTCTCTCCCATTGACATCAATGGGAGGGAAATCTTGTAATGGTAGGAAATAGCTGAAAAAGAATACTGAGAGACTGTGAACCAAAACTAGCTCTTGGTGCTTACAGTATAAAATACCTAGTAAACGTCTCATAAACAGAAATAAACGTAGAAATAGCTTTGTCTGACTTAAGAGCGCAATATACAAGCCTTGGTTCCAGTTCTCAAAGTCTCACTGGTCATCCTTTTCTGAGTCAATTCTCTTGCCATAAAACCATGTTGAAGCATTTTGAACTGCCGCTGTTGACTTTCTTCCAACTTCTTCCAGTGATCCTCACGCTGAGATTTCTGTGGAAGCAACACACAGAATATTCTGGTATTGGTACAAAGGTGTTCAATAAGAGAAAAGCATTTTATGGTCTCGTCCGCCGCAAATGTAGATCAAAGGCAGTCCTATTGGACTGTTAGCACTGGCAGTGGCAGCTGGTGGGGTGGGGCAGAGAAGCAGAGCCACACTCCCGTCGCCAGCATCAGTACAGCTTTCCTGGATACTGCTTGTGGGGAAGGGGCCACTGGTTTTCCCTGGGAGCTCATGGTCGCATACATGATTCTCCTCCTCCACATTTAATGGCTGCAGCAACCCTGTGAGGTAGAGGCAGTGGCTGGCCCAAGGTCACCCAGTGAGCTTCATGGTCAGATAGGGATTTGCACCCTGGTCTCCCAGGTTCTAGTCCGACATGCTAACTGCTATACCACACTGGCTATATGTTGGGAATAACAAGCCTAGTAGAATGGAGAGAACCAGTGGGGTATTTATTTCTACACACAGATTCTATTGGAAAGACAGGCAAAGGTAGAGATGTCACATTTCAAAAAGTAAAAAGCAGGACACCCCAAAGGTTGAGGGTTTTTTCAGGAAGACCCCAAAATTGTTCAGCTTTTTTCTAGACTAACCCCAAAGTTCTTGAGCTTTTTTTTTACGGAAACGCCAAAAAAACCCGCCGCCTTCCACAGATTCCGCCCCCCCCCCCCCCAGGAATCATTTCCGCCTTTGAAATCCCAGTAATGTCCAGGAGATCCCAGATGTATGCCAGGTGGTGGGTGTTGCTTAGAGGACACTGAGGCTAACAAGCTAGAAACCCCCAGAGGCATACTACTCCACAGAATTGTAAACTGCAATACCAGGCACCAAAAGGAAATTGGCACAGGTGACATACTATCATCGTATCACTTTCTGACCAAAAATTTGAGATGGAGCATGAAAGTAAGGAGGCATCCCAAGAAGTAAGTGTTGTAGTAACGTGTGACCACAATTACACCCTCACATAGATTGGGTAAATGCATGTTCTGGTCACAACAAAGAGGTAACATTTCTAAATATACCGTATTTTCCGCTCTATAAGACGCACCAGACCATAAGACGCACCTAGTTTTTGGAGGAGGAAAACAAGAAAAAAAAATATTCTGAATCTCAGAAGCCAGAACAACAAGAGGGATCACTGTGCAGCAAAAGCAGTGATACCTCTTGCTGTTCTGGCTTCTGGTATAGCTGCGCAGCCTGGATTTGCTCCATAAGACACACACACACATTTCCCCTAACATTTTAGGAGGGAAAGAGTCTTCTAGAGCAAAAAATACAGTAAATCACAGTGCCTTACAAGAGTTGCTTATGGAGCTGATGAGAGAGAGGGGAGATGAAGACCCTGAACTTAATCTTAAGGGGCACCCAAAACCTGGCGCAAGAACTAAGAGCTGTGGAACCAACTGGCAAGAGTGACCACAGAGCTATCAAATTCAACGTAACTGACAATTGCGGAAATCAAAAATCACACACGGTCATATCTGACTTCAAAAGTGGAAGCTTCTTACAAACGAGGAGACTGGGAATAAGCAAGTTGAAAGGGGAAAGTCAAATCTCCAGAACGTTTGGTGGTTATTCAAAACTACAGTAACAGAAGCTTCTGCAGATCAGGAAAGGTACTGGCAAGTCCAAGAGGTTGCTAGCAGAGTTGATGAACAGAGTCACGAAAGCTATCAGAGGCAGGAATGATTCTTTGAGGGGGGAAAGTATTGCCTAAATGATGAGAACCAAAAGCCAGGCAAAATAAATGCAGGCAGACAATAAGGGAAGCAAAAACAATTCAATGAACACATTATTAAAAACATTAAGACCATCGCCAAAACAATTCTTTAAACATTGGAAGCAGGAAAGTGGCTGGGGGATAGTTGGATCATTGGATAGCAAGGGAGTTAGAGGTGCGCTAAGGGGGAAAGGGAGACTGCAGAGAAACTGAATTATTTGCTTCTGTCTTCACTGCAGTATTAGAGCAGACTGCTCAGGAAAAGGGTCTGAAAAACTCAGGCAAATAGTGGTGGCAAGACATGAAGTTCTAAGCTGCACTGACAAAATCTAACAAATATCCATACCCAGATGGTAACCACTTGAGCTTTCTTAAAGAACTCAAAATAAGAAATTGCTAACCTTACAGGCCATGGGACGCGGGTGGAGCTGTGGGTTAAACCACAGAGCCTAGGACTTGCCGATCAGAAGGTCGGCGATTCGAATCCCTGTGATGGAGTGAGCTCCCGTTGCTCGGTCCCTGCTCCTGCCAGCCTAGCAGTTCAAAAGCACGTCAAAGTGCAAGTAGATAAATAGGTACCGCTCCAGCAGGAAGGTAAACAGCGTTTCCGTGCGCTGCTCTGGTTCGCCAGAAGCGGCTTAGTCCTGCTGTACGCCGGCTCCCTCGGCCAATAAAGCGAGATGAGCGCCGCAACCCTAGAGTCGGCCACGACTGGACCTAATGGTCAGGGGTCCCTTTACCTTTACCCTTACAAGCCAGTTAGTTTAACATCTGTTCTGGAAATTATTATTAAAGATAAAATTACCAAGCATACAGAAGAATTTCTGAAGAATCATCAGCATAGCTTCCACCAAGTTATGTCCTATTCTAACTAACCTTGAAGAGTTCTCCAGTAAGCCTGTAAGTGAACAGAAAGAGGCGTTTCCGCCGTCTTTCAAATAGCTCCTAACAAATCTTCAAAAGGTTGCTCACCAAACTCTTGAGTAAGCTTAGCGGTCATGGGGCAGGTCATCTTACGGATCAGTAAAGGCAGGAAGCAGAGACAATTCTCACAACGGATGTGGGACCCGTCAATGATGACCTGCACTGGGAACGGTACTTTCTAGCTTGTTCACAAACTATCTGAAGTTAGGGATCAGCAGTAAGGGGAGCAAGTTTGCTGCAGGCACCAAATTGTTCGAGGTGGTAAAAAGTAAAGTGGCAAATAAGAGTTTAGCATAAGCAAATATAAAGTGATATATTGCGGGGGGGGGGGAATATTAACTTTAAATATATAGTGGTACTTTGGTTCTCAAACTTAATCCGTTCCGGAAGTCCATTCCAAAACCAAAGCGTTACAAAACCAAGGTGCACTTTCCCATAGAAAGTAATGCAAAACAGATTAATCCGTTCCAGACTTCTAAAAACGACCCCTAAACCAGCAATTTAACATGAATTTTACTATCTAACGAGACCATTGTTCCATAAAATGAAAGCAATAAACAATGTACTGCAGTCACACAATCAATCCGTAGCTGAACTGGGTTCCACACAGTCACGCAAAAAAGAGAGCCACAAAAACGCAAAATAAATAGCAAAAACAGACGGGTCTCAGCGTAACACTTAAAACGGAAGTGTGGAACTCAAAATGGACCACGTTCGACTTCCGAAAAAAGTCCGCAAACCGGAACACTTACTTCTGGGTTTGCAGTGTTGGGGTTCCAAGTTGTTTGAGAACCAAGGTGTTTGAGAACCAAGGTACCACTGCACATTAATGGGGTGTGAATTGGTAGTGACTGACCAGACAAGATATTAGGAGCCCGGTGAACAGCTTAATGAGCATGATCCAGTGTATGGCAGCTGTGATAAATGCAAATTTCATGGTAGGTATCATTAGGAAAGTGATTGACAGTGAAACTGTGAAGATTGCAATGTCTTTATAAAAACCTATGGTGTCGCCACACTTGGAATATTGTGTCCAGTTCCGGCTGCAAAGAGCTTATTTCTATGCTATGTTTGGACAGTGATTTACACGAGAACAAGAAATAACTTACTTTCTTTGGCCTCC
This sequence comes from Podarcis filfolensis, assembly GCF_964270895.1. Taxonomy (NCBI): domain Eukaryota; kingdom Metazoa; phylum Chordata; class Lepidosauria; order Squamata; family Lacertidae; genus Podarcis; species Podarcis filfolensis. Next base: position 91,190,640 of record NC_139608.1, read on the forward strand.
AAGATGTGACTGACCCTTCGTCGTACTTTAGGGATGCAGTCTGCATTTTCTCAGCTTGCATTTTACGCTCCATAGATTTTTCCATAATCTTTTGTTTCAGCTCCAAAACTTGTTGATCTTTCAAAATGCGTTCGCGAAGCGGAGGCTTGGTTTTCTTTTCCTCCAGCCTGCAAAGCAAATAAGAAAAAACTAAGAACAAATGTTGTTATTTTTCCATTCATCACAGTATCAGATCACCCATTTTTTCTAGCAGGGGAGAAATAAGTGATTTGAACAATGGGAATCCAAAGATTTTACACACATTGTGATTTTTCTATACCACTAATCAACCTACAGCTATTAACCAAATAAAATTAGCTCTGTCAAACCTTAATGCGAACTGGGTTTATTTTAATCAAACTCATAGTTCAATCATAAAATAACAATTAAGAAACAAGCTCTGAAACTCTTAACACAATTTTAAAATATTGGACACAATGGGCAGAGAGCAAAAAGGATTAATTTCTAAGTTGCACTCTGTGTTGATTAATGCAACTTAGGAAGATGATATTGGCACACAAATTCTCCCCAAAAGTTAGAATAAAATTTGGGAATCACAACCCTTAAAATCTGTTTCTAGTTTCCTTCGGGGAAACTCCTTGAAATTACTACACAGATGGTATCGCATTACTTTGCAAATGCCCAAAATGTTTTCTTCTCTATCACCTCATTCTTGGGGGAGCTGCAATAAATTTGGTGCTTATCGTTTCTGGTGACAATGCACATTGGTACAAGATTTCTGGAATTTAATTTTGGCAGAAATGATAAATATTACGAAATAAACGATTGTCCAAAATTACAGATACAGAATATTTTTCATGATACAAAGGTATATAAAATTGAGAAGTGAGAATTGGCCTCATGTATGATCCTGGCAGCTCACATATTAATTGCAACTCAATGGAAAACAGCCCAAAATCTTACATTGGACACAGTACCATTCACGATGGTATACAGCTATGATGGAGAAAATTATGCATCATTTTAAGACAACCATCATCAAAAGCATGGCAAATTTGGAACTATACTTGACAATAAAACCGCACTAATATTATTTCTTTATATGAAGACAACTTTTATTTTTGCTTTTTGCTTTAATGGCTTGGACATTGCTACTTAACTCATATGTCACACTCTCCAAAATCCCACTGACCAAATTCAAAGATGCTTGTTTTTTGGTCCTGAGCTCTTGCAGGAGCCAGGTGATTTGTGAAAGACTGCAAGACGGAAAAACCCAAGCGTCTTTTGGTCTGGCATTCGTGTGAGTCAGCTGATTCCTGCAAGGCATTCCGGGATCCAATCTGAATCCAGAATGGCTTCTGTAATTCCAGGATGCCCTGCTCAATTCGGGACTGCTGAGGGGTATGATATGAAAGGAACCCGAAGCCTTTGGAGCGCAGCGCGAGTTCCCGCTGCACTCCAAAGGCTTCAGGTGGCTATCAGTGACGCGCCTATCATGCGAAGCCGGAGGAGGAACAGAAGGGACTCCTTCTGTTCCTCCTCCGGCTTTGCGGCGACGTGCCTGACCTGGAAGCTGGAGGAGGAACAGAAGGGTCTCCTTCCTGTCCTGGCTTCTGCCTTAGCCGTGCGCAGCCTCTTTGGGCAGGGGGAGCCTTCATCCTGCTGCCCTGAAGAGGTTTGGCGCGGTTACCCCAGAAGCCAGAACAGCCACACAGTATCCCAGAAGCCAGATTCCTCTTGCTGTTCTGGCTTCTGGGATTCAGAACATTTTTTTCTTGTTTTCCTCCTCCCAAAACTAGGTGCGCCCTATGGTCCGGTGAGCCCTATGGAGCGAAAAATACGGTAACTACTTATTCTACGTGCCTAGTCAATGGTTTTGTTTTCATCTTTTAATTGACATCTGTTATAATTGTTCTCTCTGATTTATATACATTATAGAATGAAATTTTAAAAATTACCCAAAACATCCATTTCAGTCCCCTCTGTAAGGACACACCCTGGCTTTGTTTTGAAGGCATTTAGTGGTTCTTGTTCTGAAAGGGTGAATGACAGAATAATCTACTCTTGAGACTTGTTTTTGACATTTCCCCCACATGCAAGGTCCTTTACCTCTGAAATGGTGATTCTGGTCATCGAGTGAGAGCACAAAGAATTCAGATTTACTATTAAATGTCAAAATTTACTCATGTTAGCTGCTGGACCCCTCAACTTGTGAATATTACTAAAAAGCAGTATTAATTAAACTTCTGAAATCCGTCACAGAATACAGCTATTTCCTATGTATTAACTTGAAGAGCAATTATTTGTTTTGTTTCTGTAAGTACATAATCCACAATTATGTATTATAAATGCTTCAGTGCTTCAAACTAACTTCAGCGCAGCTGCTCTTCCAAATTGGTCTCTGAACATGGAGATCTGCTCAAGTTTGTCCAAAAGCAGCTGTTCCTTGGCATATTTCTCTTGGATTATCTGATCCCTCTTCTCCTCTTCGGCCTTCTTCTGAGCTTGTTTCAGTAAGGCTAAGCGTTCCTGCAGTTCTACGATGGACATCTCACCAAGAACACCATGGTTAGGAGTCTATAGAGAAGAGAAACCGGCAAATTCTATCTTTTTTTTATTATACAAGCGTCCCCCCCAATTATGCATGATCAACTCGCGTGTGACCATGTATGTGTGCAGCGCCAGAAAATCAATCAATGAATCAAGCAACTGATTTCAATTCAAACCTAGAAATGGCAGGAGAGAGCTGGAAAGTCCTCGTGGCTTGTGAGAAACCCCTTCCCGGAGCCCAAAAAGGCTTTAAAAAAGAATGTATGGGTTTCAAGATGGCACGTGGAAGCTAATGCAGTATGATTGGGCGTGCTGTTCCCTGCCGTTTCTGGTGCTCTGGAGGCAAAGGTTAAGAGTATGGATTGGTTTGGTTATGTAGGGTTGTGAACAGCTCTGAATTTTTTGTTGCAAAAGAAAAGACATTTCCCTAGTTCCCTGCTCTGACAAGGATCCCCCTTACACACATTTTGCTTATGCACACAGCGGCCCGGAATGTAATCCCCCTGTAAGTGGGGAGTCGCCTGCACATTAATCGACACACAACTCTGACTTCATTAGAAAATTATTTGAGGTTTGAGTTGGAATGGAGAGCTATGACTGGGTATAGAAATGGCTAGTTATTGCATTGACCAGAAGTTGCTTTAAGGCAGTCAAGCCCTGGCAACCTACAGCTGGAGATTTCCAAGAACATCTCTCTCATCCTAATCTATCTCACAAAGGAGCTGTAAAGTCAGGTGCTGGACTGAGATCTTTGGAGGAAAAACAAGATGGGAAAGTAACAAATAAATGCACACAAGCACTTTTGTAATCTGTCTTAATGAGCTCACCTGGGTTAAGTCCACAAATTTTTGCTTCATTAAAGGCAGATACTCTATCGCTCTTATTTGTTGAATCAGTTCATATCTTTTTTTGAATCTCTCTTCTTCTTCTTTCAAACTCTGAAGTAGGATTTCCTGGCTTTCTTCAGCAACTTCCTGAGCTGTTAAATGGTAGGAAAGATGTGCAATCTCCATAGCAGTGCATAAGGTTAAGGAGAGGGGATTAGTAATGTAAGTTGGGATGCTGTCCAATTCTGTCAAGACCGGAATTTGAATTGGATTTGGGGTTCTCAGTAAGCAGAACACTTTCAGGCAATCATACCAAAATCTCTGGTGTTTAGGAGTCTGTGCTTATTGGTTCTATCAGTGTAGACTTACAGGAATATATTCCCCTCTACCCTTGCTTGTCCAGAGACCTCTAGCTTCTGAAGTTTTCTAATGACACAATTACCGAAATTTGGAAAAAGTGAGACCTTTAAGTGTTATGGGAATCTCTGGACCCAACAAGGCTCCAAAACCCATTTTGAGGCCCCTACCTCCAATTTTCAAGCAAAATATAGCTGTACAATTCATGGGATTCTGGCTTTCAGAAATCCCTCGGTAGCTCACCAGCTTGGGGACTCAATTATTCATTGTCTCAAAGCTAGTGCTGTATTATATCCTGTAAACTCTGAAAGTGACATAGGAGGTGCATGCTTTGCACAGGGAATGGCCCATTGACTCGCTTACCATGAATGAGCCTTCTGAGCTCCCACAGCAAAGCTCCCACATGATGAGTTATTTGTCCCAATTCATCTGAGCAGTGGCCATGTGATTTTGCAGATTAATTTAGCATCCTTCTTCCACTTTCCCTCCAGTTGTGGTCTAAACCACTGAGCCTCTTGGGCTTGCCGATCGGAAGGTTGGCAGTGGGTGAGCTCCCGTTGCTCGGTCCCTGCTCCTGCCAACCTAGCAGTTCGAAAGCACACCAGTGCAAGTAGATAAATACGTACTGCTGCGGCGGGAAGGTAAACGGCGTTTCCGTGCGCTCTGGTTTCCGTCACGGTGTTCTTTTGTGCCAGAAGCGGTTTAGTCCTGCTGGCCACATGACCCGGAAAGCTGTCTGTGGACAAACGCCAGCTCCCTCAGCTTGAAAGTGAGATGAGTGCTGCAACCCCATACAGTGGTACCTCGGGTTAAGTACTTAATTCGTTCCGGAGGTCTGTACTTAACCTGAAACTGTTCTTAACCTGAAGCACCACTTTAGCTAATGGGGCCTCCTTCTGCTGCCGCGCCGCCGGAGCACGATTTCTGTTCTCAACCTGAAGCAAAGTTCTTAACCTGAAGCACTATTTCTGGGTTAGCGGAGTATGTAACCTGTGGAGTATGTAACCTGAAGCGTATGTAACCTGAAGCGTATGTAACCTGAGGTACCACTGTAGTTGCCTTTGACTGGACTTAACCATCCAGGGGTCCTTTACCTTTACCCAGTTTTTTGTATGTGACAAAGCTCTGACTAAGTCGGATTCAGAAGAAGGATGACAGAGAAAGAAAGAAAAATCCACAGAACAGACCAACTCCTAGTGGCTTCTTCCCCTTCAACTCGTGAGACTCAGAAGAAGAAGAAGAGTTTGGATTTGATATCCCGCTTTGTCACTAACCTAAGGAGTCTCAAAGCGGCTAACGTTCTCCTTTTTCCCTTCCTCCCCCACAACAAACACTCTGTGAGGTGAGTGGGGCTGAGAGACTTCAGAGAAGTGTGACTAGCCCAAGGTCACCCAGCAGCTGCATGTGGAGGAGCGGAGACGCGAACCCGGTTCCCCAGATTACGAGACTACCGCTCTTAACCACTACACCACACTGGCTCTCAGGCATATGTCTTCACCCTGGTGTGGCTCCCCTTTATCACATATGCAGCACAACAAAGCAATGTCATAACCCCGTGAACAGCATACAAACCGATATGCCTAATCTGACCCAACACCCCATCCCGCATACAAACAAACCCCACAGCAACCACCTGAACTCAACCAACCAAGCTCTGCATCCTCTAATCTCTCGCACTGCCAACAAAAATATATAAACAAAGGACCTTCTCGACTGACACCGACACAAAACCACTGCACAAACATGATGCAATAGAACAAAATAGCACCACACACCCATCTCTCTCCTATCTTTTCCCCCAACTGTGTAATGTCTATGACAACGGTGTCTCCTACCGCTTGTAAACTGTGAAAACGACTCTATGAATTGAAAGTGGATGTGCTTTTTTATTACACAAGAAAATGTTCAATAAAACTATTTTTTTAAGGGGAGGACATAGATGATGCCTTCCTGGAACAGATGGCCAAGCATGCAAAAGGAAGGGAGATAGTAGTAATGGGGGACTTCAATTACCCGGATATTTGTTGGATGTCAAACTCAGCCAAGAGCATAAGGTCAAACAGATTCCTCACTGGCCTTGCAGACAACTTCATTGTCCAGAAAGTGGGAGAAGCAACAAGAGGAACAGCCATTTTAGATCTGGTCCTAACCAATGTTGATGACCTGGTTAGTGGGGTAGAAGTGGAAGGATCATTAGGCGCGAGTGATCATGCTCTTCTGAAGTTTACTATACAGCGGAAAGGAGCAGCCAAGCATACTAGGACACAATTTCTCGACTTTAAGAAAGCCGACTTCATAAAACTTAGGGAAGTGCTGGGTGAGATCCCATGGACAGTAATACTAAAAGGAAAGGGAGTTCATGATGGCTGGGAGTTTGTTAAGAGGGAGATAGTAAAAGCACAACTTCAGGCAATACCAATGAGACGGAAACATGGAAGGTGCCTAAAGAAGCCAGGGTGGCTATCTAAAGAACTTTTAACTGAGTTAAGATTAAAAAAGGATGTGTACAAAAAATGGAAAAGGGGGGAAACCACCAAAGAGGAATTCAAACAAATAGCCAGCACGTGTAGACACAAAGTCAGAAAAGCTAAAGCACAGAATGAACTCAGGCTTGCTAGAGAGGTTAAAAGCAACAAAAAAGGCTTTTATGGGTATGTTCGTAGCAAAAGGAAGAACAAAGAAACAGTGGGGTCACTCAGAGGAGAAGATGGTGAAATGCAAACAGGGGACACAGAAAGGGCTGAACTCCTCAATGCCTTCTTTGCCTCAGTCTTCTCCGATAAAGAAAACAATGCCCGACCTGAAGAATTTGGAGCAAATGATTCAGCAGAGGAAACACAGCCCAGAATAACTAAGGAGATAGTACAAGAATACTTGGCTAGTCTAGATGTATTCAAGTCTCCAGGGCCAGATGAACTGCATCCAAGAGTATTAAAAGAACTGGCAGATGTGATTTCAGAACCACTGGCAGTCATCTTTGAGAATTCCTGGAGAACAGGCGAAGTCCCAGCAGACTGGAGGAGGGCAAATGTTGTCCCTATTTTCAAAAAGGGGGAAAGAGAGGACCCAAATAATTACCGCCCAGTCAGTCTGACATCAATACCAGGGAAGATTCTGGAGCAGATCATTAAGCAAACAGTCTGTGAGCACCTAGAAAGGAATGCTGTGATCACCAATAGTCAGCATGGATTTCTGAAAAATAAGTCATGTCAGACGAACCTGATCTCGTTTTTTGACAGAATTACAAGCCTGGTAGATGAAGGGAACGCAGTGGATGTAGCCTACCTTGATTTCAGCAAGGCATTTGACAAGGTGCCCCATGATATTCTTGTAAAGAAGCTGGTAAAATGCGGTCTTGACTATGCTACCACTCAGTGGATTTGTAACGGGCTGACTGACCGAACCCAAAGGGTGCTCATCAATGGTTCCTCTTCATCCTGGAGAAGAGTGACTAGTGGGGTGCCACAGGGTTCTGTCTTGGGCCCGGTCTTATTCAACATCTTTATCAACGACTTGGATGATGGACTCAAGGGCATCCTGATCAAATTTGCAGATGACACCAAACTGGGAGGGGTGGCTAACACCCCAGAGGACAGGATCACACTTCAAAACGACCTTGACAGATTAGAGAACTGGGCCAAAACAAACAAGATGAATTTTAACAGGGAGAAATGTAAAGTATTGCACCTGGGCAAAAAAAATGAGAGGCACAAATACAAGATGGGTGACACCTGGCTTGAGAGCAGTACATGTGAAAAGGATCTAGGAGTCTTGGTTGACCACAAACTTGACATGAGCCAACAGTGTGACGCGGCAGCTAAAAAAGCCAATGCAATTCTGGGCTGCATCAATAGGAGTATAGCATCTAGATCAAGGGAAGTAATAGTGCCACTGTATTCTGCTCTGGTCAGACCTCACCTGGAGTACTGTGTCCAGTTCTGGGCACCACAGTTCAAGAAGGACACTGACAAACTGGAACGTGTCCAGAGGAGGGCAACCAAAATGGTCAAAGGCCTGGAAACGATGCCTTATGAGGAACGGCTAAGGGAGCTGGGCATGTTTAGCCTGGAGAAGAGGAGGTTAAGGGGTGATATGATAGCCATGTTCAAATATATAAAAGGATGTCACATAGAGGAGGGAGAAAGGTTGTTTTCTGCTGCTCCAGAGAAGCGGACACGGAGCAATGGATCCAAACTACAAGAAAGAAGATTCCACCTAAACATTAGGAAGAACTTCCTGACAGTAAGAGCTGTTCGACAGTGGAATTTGCTGCCAAGGAGTGTGGTGGAGTCTCCTTCTTTGGAGGTCTTTAAGCAGAGGCTTGACAACCATATGTCAGGAGTGCTCTGATGGTGTTTCCTGCCTGGCAGGGGGTTGGACTCGATGGCCCTTGTGGTCTCTTCCAACTCTATGATTCTATGATTCTATGAAAAACTCTTGAGACCGAGGCATGAAGAGTGCAACTAGAAGTGGGAGAAGGGATGGCTCACTCTGCCAGCCCAGAAGTCCTATTCAATCACTTCCGGGTTGGCGCCATCGCCGAATGGCGGACTCCCTCCGAGCTCCGGAGGGAGCCGGCTCGGCAGGGGCTGGGTTTTACCGCACCGGCGATGCGGAGACCCTTAGAAACCACGGCCACGGGGGCCGTGGACTTGGAGACTCGGCTAGCACCGCTAGCGCCCTCCCGACTCGTGAAGGAGCCTTTTTAAAGGCTACGGATCGGGTGCCGGGGAGAAGCGTGGTGCTTTGAGTCCTCTGCCATCCCTGCCGAGCGAAGCCGCATGCCATCCGGCAGAGAGCGCTGACTTCTTCCATTGAGAATTTGGACTTTTAACAACAACCCGTGAGTAAATTGGAAATCGGGTTTAAAAGAAGAAAAATTTTTTGGATTTGAGACGAGCGGGGGGGGATCTAAAAAGGAAGTCAGTCCCCCTCCCTATTGTAGACATTTTAAAACAAGGATTGGGAAGCCAAGGCCCAAAAAGAACGGTATCTTTGCTAAAATCAAGAATTCCATGATGGGGAAGTACAAGAATTGTGCTGGAGGAAGAATTGAAGGAGAAGGAAAATGCACCCCCCTCCCTGGGAACCGGGGCGATTGAGGAGTGAGCCTGGTGAAAAGAGCCGGTGATTTTGACAGCTGTCAAAGTAGCTGTCAAAGTCGGAATTTTAAAGAGGATTTTATTACAAGGACCTTGCTGGTCAAATTTGTTACAACTTGATATAATTTGTTAAGACTTGAATACAAAATGGCGAAAATACGGAGAACAATCGGATTTTTGGAAACAAAGCTACAACAACCCCCCTAGAGGAGCTTCGGGACATTACAAAGATGGGCGTAAGCCGGGAAAAATACAACACTTCGGAATTTCACAGAACTGGTTATCTCCTGGGAAAGCTGCAAAACTGAAACTGAATCTCGTCTACAGGGTGTTTAGACTAAAAGGAGACAACAGAATACTTTACTGAAGAAGGAAGGGACTGAACGCAAGTTTTTGTTCCTGAATAACAACAACCCATGTAGAGTTACTAAACTTCTGAATAAGAAAGTTTTAGCAGCGGAACAAGAGGAAGCTGGACTATAACCTTGAAAGAACAATGGGGGGAATTTTATAATTTGACATTTTTAAAGATTTAGGAATTAATTTTTAAAAAGTAATCCTAAAAATGGGAAATAACTCTGCAAGGAGTTGGGGGAAAAATGGGATTGATGGACTTAAGACTTACAGGCTGGAAACATAGATTGGAGGATAAGGGAAATTAAACCGGGGAAGGGGAGGGAGAATTAGAATCCAAAGGCTTGCAACTATATTCTGAATTGGTTTTCTTTTTTCTAATATATTTCTTATTTTTCTATACTTTTATTCTGTGTGCTTTTACTTTAATGGGAAAAAAGGGGGACATTGTGGAAAGAAAAGGGGGTGGGCTATGGGGAGAGATCTTTTGCTTTTTTTTATCAAGGGTGTTGCATAAGGTTTGTATAAATTTAAATTTGAACAATGGGGTATATAAATTGTGCTTTAAATCAGAAACAGAACTTGTGGAAACAACAATATGAAAGGGGAATACGGTAGGGGTGGGGGAAGGGGGGAGTCCCAGAAAGTGGATGTTTGAAAATAAGGTTCTGAATGTATCTTCATAATTTCTTTTCTTCTCTTTCTGTATTTTGGAAACTTCAATAAATATTATTTAAAAGACAGAAGTCCTATTCAATGTAAGTGCATCAGTACTTCATTCCTAGGCTGGCAGAGGCATCCACATGACGGGACTTATTGGAGATACAGAAATGCTGTGTGCAGGGCTCTTCTTCACTGAGGAGGCAGAACGTTGCACATTATTTGTCTGCCAACGGAAGGATCTGCTGAGCCACAGAGATCCAACTTTTTATTTATTTATTACCAGCAAATTAGAGATAGACCCTAGCAAATATGTGACCTTTCTACATTTTGTAAAACACTTGGAGATTGATTGATTGATTGATTGATTGATTATTTATTCATTCATATATACATAAAGGTAAAGGTAAAGGTACCCCTGACCATTAGGTCCAGTCGTGACCGACTCTGGGGTTGCGCGCTCATCTCGCTCTATAGGCCGAGGGAGCCGGCGTTTGTCCGCAGACAACTTCCGGGTCATGTGGCCAGCATGACTAAGCCGCTTCTGGCGAACCAGAGCAGCGCACAGAAATGCCATTTACCTTCCCGTCGGAGCGGTACCTATTTATCTACTTGCCCTTTTATGTGCTTTTTAACTGCTAGGTGGGCCCAAGCAACGGGAGCTCACCCCGTCGCAGGGATTCGAACCGCCAACCTTCTGATCAGCAAGCCCTAGGCTCTGTGGTTTAGACCACAGCACCACCCACTGTCCCTGTTCATACATACATACATACAATCAAGCATTATACAGTGGACCCTCTGAATACGGATTTAATTTGTTCTGGGAGTCCGTGTGCACCCTGAAATATCTGTAACGAGAGGCGCCGCTTCTGTGCATGTGCGAGCGGCGAAACCCGGAAAAATACTTTCGGGTTTGCCGCTTTCACAACCCAAAGATTACGTATTCAGAGAGGTACATAACCCGAGGGTCCACTGCATAAATTTTATGGGATAAACTAATAATAGATGTGTTGAAGGTGCTCCCCCCCCCCAGATGCCACTAAAACTGTGGGTTGTTTTGCCTGGAGAAAGAGGTGAAAGGCTTGTCTGGGAGGTATGACTGATTTCTGGCGACTCTGGATCCTAGAAGGGTGAAGCCCTTTAGCCAAGGAAAATGGATTGGGAAAATCATATCTAGATGCCTCAGAAGGGTAAACAACTGGGAGTTCAGCCCAAAGGCGCACTGCACAGGGTTGTTGTTGATGTTTTAACTTTTTCTTCCCATTCCCTTTGCTACAGTGATATGGAGAGGGGCGTCTTTGGGAAGGAGGAGGAAGAAGATAGACTAGATCTCTTTCTGTGCTTATATCCATTTTACGCTGCAGCTTGCTGGATATGTCAGTCAGCAAAGCCTCTTTAAAGCTAGAAATCGACTTTTTAGAGAAGGGAAGGGAAGCCTACTGTGCTGTAATGTACTGTACTGAAGGAGGTTTCGTGATTGGCAGAAGGAAAACCACTAACTTTCTGCATCCCGTGTGGGCCTCTGGTGGTCAGAGATGATACTGTACTTCTTAAGCCCTCGAGAAGCGACCTGCAAGTGGCACAAAACAGACTCCCTCTGACTCTCCACCTGCAACATGGGAACCACTTCCATGTTTGATTTATAATGCACGTTATTAATCCTAAAATTTACAGAGCAATATACATGCTGTTACCTTAGCATTACTGCAAAACGAAAGCTTTTTTTTTTTTTTTTTTAAAGTCTCACTCACAATTTCCATGGGACACCTGGGCATGTTTGCTCTTCCAGATTTCATTCCAGTGAGGAGTGATATTACAGAAAGGCTAACTCGCGACTCATTTCCTAGCGCTAAGCTGTTTGGTTTGGAAGGTCACCATTGCTGAGGCTCCTTGCTCTCAAATAATAATAATAATAATAATAATAATTTATTATTTGTACCCCGCCCATCTGGCTGGGTTTCCCCAGCCACTCTGGGCGGCTTCCATAGAAACCAAAAATACACAAAAATATCACAGATTAAAAACTTCCCTGAACAGGGCTGCCTTAAGATGTCTTCTGAATGTCAGGTAGTTATTTATCGCTTTGACATCTGATGGGAGGGCGTTCCACAGGGCAGGCGCCACTACCGAGAAGGCCCTCTGCCTGGTTCCCTGTAGCTTTGCTTCTCGCAATGAGGGAACTGCCAGAAGGCCCTCGGCGCTGGACCTCAGCATCCGGGCAGAATGATGGGGGTGGAGACGCTCCTTCAGGTATACTGGGCCGAGGCCGTTTAGGGCTTTAAAGGTCAACACCAGCACTTTGAATTGTGCTCGGAAACGTACTGGGAGCCAATGTAGGTCTTTCAGGTGGTTCCAAATGGCAGCAGACAGGTAACATCTTCGCTTGCCCATTCCAGGTAATCTTTTTACTGATCAAAATCCCAAACTTTGGTAATGTTAGTTGCAGATGCTGCATTTTTACCCCAACAGAGAGAAAGAAAGAAAGAGAGAGAGAGAGCTCTGCACAACATTCTTCCTTTGCAGCTCAGCAGAACAGGAGCTAAGGAGCAGCATGCTATTGTGCAGCTGGGCAAATGGACTGAGCAAAGACCCTGAAACTGAGGAGGGAATATGTGAAGCAGAGAATAGGGAAATGGTAGCAGAGGCACCTGAGGCCTTAGGAACTTGGCAACTGTACAGAGACCTGTGAATGGATCCCCCTCTCTGCCCACCAAGAACCTTTCCCCCTACCCCAGCCCTGTTTCAGGTAGCAGGGAGCAGAGTGAGGGTGATATGGCATCCCTGCTCCCTCCAACTCCCACCTCCTGGCTCCTGCAGCCGCCAGACTCCTACCATTTCTTCCTGGGTCCCCAGCTGCTGCCAATGATGGCAAACAGACTACACACTGCAGCTGTGCTAACAATCCTACTGTTAAAGATTGGAAAGCTCTCAAGCATGTTATCTCAAAGGTACTATGCACTACATACAGACTCAGATTCACTGGTCAGGAGTCTGGAGGTCTTGAAATCTTTGCAGATGCAAGTTTTGGCAGTGACACCAAAGATGGCACAAGTACATCCAGGAAGAGCTACGTGTACAACCAGTGTCTGTTTGACTGGCTGTGCAAGAGGCAAACCACAGTTAACCTAAGTTCTTGTGAAGCTGAGCTCAATGCACTGTCATTTTCACTTATGGATTGTGAATGGTTGATGCAACTGTTTAAGGATGTCAGGGTTACTGTGCAATGTCCTCTACAGGTGTATCAAGACAACAGATCCTGTTTGGCTTTGCTAGCTTCAGAGAGCTGCAAGCATGCCTGTTCCTTAAGGTGGAATGGAAATGTCAACAACGTCTGCATTTTAGTCTCCAGCATACTTCCATTCCAGGAGAAATCTAGAAAGCTACAGAAGGAGCATAGAAAGCAAAATAAGAAGGGAGGAAAAAAAAGGCTGCTCCTGCTCAAAAGAGAGCTCTCTCACTAAAGGCAAGAAGCAGGCATCTAATTGAAAGAGACTCTACGGCAGCAGAGAAATTCATCAAATGTGTGTCTCATCAGAAGAACACATCCTTGCCCAAACACTTCAAATAGCGTCCCTTTGGTCTGGTCAGTCTTGGCTGGAGTCCAGCATGGCAACAACAGCTGCCTGGCCCTGTGGTTGAAGAGCTATGCTCTAGAGAAAATGAACGCTGCACCAAATGTGGAGGCAGGGGTAAACGCAGAACAGCATGAGTAGTGGACTCAAATAATAATAATAGTAATAGTAATAGTAATAGTAATAGTAATAGTAATAGTAATAGTAATAGTAATAGTAATTTATTATTTGTACCCCGCCCATCTGGCTGGGTTTCCCCAGCCACTCTGGGCAGCTTCCACAGAGACCAAAAATACACTAAAATGTCACACATTAAAAACTTCCCTGAACAGGGCTGCCTTAAGATGTCTTCTGAATGTCAGGTAGTTGTTTATCGCTTTGACATCTGGTGGGAGGGCGTTCCACAGGGCGGGCGCCACTATCGAGAAGGCCCTCTGCCTGGTTCCCTGTAGCTTTGCTTCTCGCAATGAGGGAACCGCCAGAAGGCCCTCAGAGCTGGACCTCAGTGTCCGGGCAGAACGATGGGGGTGGAGATGCTCCTTCAGGTATACTGGGCCGAGGCCGTTTAGGGCTTTAAAGATCAACACCAGCACTTTGAATTGTGCTCGGAAACGTACTGGGAGCCAATGTAGGTCTTTCAAGACCGGTGTTATGTGGTCTCGGCGGCTCAAAACCCTGATGCCTTCTGCTTTCAGATACATGGAACCTGGTCCAAGCTGTGGCTGGGAGCGGATGAGGATGTCTCCTTTGCTCTCCCCACAACTGTGCATCTTGCAGCCAAGAGATGAATCATTTGGGAGTGTCCACGGCAGGGTGAACTTACTCTTCCAATGCTGGGCCATGCATGCTAAGATCCAAGAGAAGCCCCTGGGGGTATTCAGGGTGGGCAGCTGAGGAGCAGTGGCCTCGCTGAAGATGGTTTTAGGCATGGCTTCACTAGAAGCAGATATTGTAGCGCCTTGGTTGGCAGCCACCCATTTAGGCTCAGTGTGCTTGTCCTTGCTTGCAGGCGCCATGGAAAAGACAGCGAAGAGGAGGAGTGGAGAGAAAGGTAAAGACTTTGTATGTGTGAGAGACACACTCATCAAGGGGGAAAGAGTCAGAAATAGCTGTGGGAAGCAAGGGATCCAAGAAAATGGAGGGGAAACAAACAGAACACCTCTTTCCATATGAACCTACCTGGACACTGAGATCATCTTCTGAGGCCCTTTTTCATGTGCCTCCCCCTCGAGAGGTCCAGAAGGTGGCAACACGAGGACGGGGCCTTCTCTGCAGTGGCTCCCCGCCTGTGGAATGCTCTCCCCAGGGAAGTTCGCCTGGCGCCTTCATTATACACCTTTAGGCGCCAGGCAAAAACGTTCCTTTTTAACCAGGCATTTGGCTGACCTAATCAACATCCTATACCCTTTAAAATGTGACTGGTTTTTTTGGGGGGGGAAGTGTTATAGGATTATTGTTTTTATTCTGATTTTATATATTGTGACCTTTTTTGTGAACTGCCCTGAGACCTCCAGGTATAGGGTGGTATATAAATTCAATCAATCAATATTAGAAGTATGAGGGAAGGTGGGAATGGCTGCCTGATGGGGGGCAAGGACAAAGCACTGGAAGGAAACTATAGAAAGGATGCTATACTAATCTGCAAAGTCACAAGGTCTTGGCGAATCAGGACAAGCAAGCCATCATGTTTCCCATGCCAGCCTACACACAGTAGGCATATTTTAGGTGAATCCTTCAACAAAAGCAAATTTGTCACTTGGCTCTCAAATTCTGTGCACACATATTTATCGGTGGAATTTCTCAGGATTTCGTATATCTCTCAACAGGAGCTTTTCAATAGCTATTTATAATACAGCACTTGAATCTCTCTCTATATATAGCAATGCTTTGCTGAGCAAATCAGAAGAAAATGTACCTTTTAAAAAGACACACAGACCTGGCACTACTCGTACCTATTTGGTGCTTCTGTTTTTGGAGCTTCATTCGTGCTTGCTTCACATTTTTGCGTCCTTCCACCACTTGCTGCACCATTTTTTCCCTTTCCTTCCTTTCTTGAATGCGCCTTTCTGCAATTTGCTGGCTCATTTCCGCTTCCTAAACTCCAAGCAAAATTGAAGCCAGATAAATTAATTACAATGAAAGCTTCTTGCTTTATTGTTAAAAAAAAAACTTCAAGCATGCATTTCTAAAATAAATAAATAAGCAAGCAAACTTCCTTGACCATAAAATGCTAATCATTCTTTACTCTTTCAAATCTGAATGAAAGCCCTAAGCCTGAGCAACAGATAAAGAAACAACCCTGATTTTAACCATTTTCCTACACTTGGCTGAAGATTACCTGGGTTAGACTGTTGCAGCAAAATCCGCAAAGATTACTGTTGTACCTTAAAGGCTAACAACTTTATTATGAAATTCTTGGATCTCCTTTGTCCATTACTTTAATTCTGATACCGGTATTGTTTCTGAGGCTGTAGACTGCATCATGTTCTACAAGGTAGCCGCTGAGTGGCAAATGATGCTTGATATTGATATTGATTATTGATATGCGCTTTATTGATTGGGCATGGTGGCAGATGCACTCCTCGTAAAACTAATCTTGTGTGATGCCACCCACTGTCTCACAAACAGTACTGACATCAGCATTAAAAAGGCAGATAAAGGAAGTTGGTCCAACATGGTGTAGAAATTTTCCACAAATCTTAATTGAACAATTTATATATCCATATTTCTCTCTTCTCCCCTCTTTGGCTTCCCCCATATTTCCGTATTGATTTATTAAACAAATTCTGTACCCTGCTGGTTTTACCTCTTATATAGTTGTGAAAGTTTAGTCAAAACCTGCCAATGGGTCCAAATTTTTATACTGTCTTTTTATATAGTTTATCGATGGTTCCCACTCCTTTTTGAAATCAATGTTGTCTCTCGATGTGGACTTTGCCTCTTCTGCACACCCTCTCCCTCATTTTGCCACTGAGCATACCCATACACAGGAGTCATGGCAAGATAAAATACGAACAGTATACTAATAGAGTACCTCTTCCCTCTTCTGCTCAGCTTTTCTATGGTTTTCCAGAATGCGATTCTGACGTGCAAGAATGGCCTCCTCGTGGCTTAGCTGTCCTTGCAGCCTCTTACATTCTGCTTCTGCCAGCTTTTGGTTCAGATCTCTCTCATACATTTCTTTCTGCCAATCGAGAAACTCAGAAGGATCCCGAGCCCCTCGTAAAAGCTGTTCAATCCTGTAAGAAAAAGAAAACAGGCTGCTCTGAGAAACTGAACAGAGTAGAGCTGTCAAGGTGAACATGGCATTACATAGCAACATAGTGAGTTTAAATGAGGCAAAAAAAAATATTTTTAAAATCAGGGTGCCTGAACTGGTCTGTGGCTACCTTGGGAAGATTTTGGGACTATGGTAAAGAACTCACTGAAAACATTACCTCAGAGTTCACGAGTAGTGAAAATAAAAATCCCATTCATAAATTTATAGTGCCGTATTTTTCGCTCCATAAGACGCACCTGACCATAAGACGCACATAGTTTTTAGAGGAGGAAAACAAGAAAAAATATTCTAAACGAAACAGTGGATGTATGATTTCTTGGGTGCAGGCTGTAGTCATGGACATGCTATGTGATCTGATGGTGATTTTGGGGTGACCCAATGGAAAAATCCTGAGGATCAATGGGCTTTTACCTCCCCTCTCCCTGGCAGCCTCCGCTAGCGTCCCTTATCTCTCTCCCGATCCCACCGATCAGCTACTTCCTTTCAACACTCCCTTCCCTCTTGTTTACCTTAGTGTCTTTTCCTTAGCTGGAGCAGTTTTTTGCTCCTCCTTTTCTTCTAATTTCTCTCCTCATTGATTTAGTCTTCCTGTTTCCGCCCTTTGCAAGTTTGCTGTCTTTACCTCCCCCCTCCCAGGCAGCCTCCTTTATTGCTAGCATTCCTTATCTCCCTCCCCGATCGCTTGCTGATTAGTGGCTTTGTTCCCACACCCACTTCCCTCTTAAAAAGAAAGAAAGAAAGAAAGCATGATCTGCTTTTTGCCCCTGGGCAATTCGGCTCCAGGGACCACGCATTCGCTCCATAGGACGCACAGACATTTCCCCTCACTTTTTAGGAAGAAAAAGGTGCGTCTTATGGAGCGAAAAATACGGTAATTGCTCTGTTGTCCAATAATGAAGTCTTTGCTTCAGTTAGTTTTGGTTTCATTCATCTAATGAAGCATTCGGTTTTCAGCAGTGGTCAGCTCCTAAGTAGGGCAGGAGCAATTGCCTTCACATGTTCTTTGTCTCCAGTAGCCAGTCCACAGGTATCCCACTTCTGTACAGTGGTGCCCCGCAAGACGAACGCCTCGCAAGACGAAAAACCCGCTAGACGAAAGGGTTTTCCGTTTTGGAGGCGCTTCGCAAAACGAATTTCCCTATGGGCTTCCTTCGCAAGACGAAAGCCCATAGGGAAATCTCCAGGACAGCGGGGAAGCGCAGCGCGTCTTCCCCACTGTCCTCGGACCTCCTCCGAAGGCTGGCGGTGGGGCGGAGAGACCTCCTCCCGCCGCCAGCCTTCGGAAGGCTGCTCCGAAGGCTGGCGGTGGGGCGGAGAGACCTCCTCTCACCGCCAGCCTTCGGGTGCCTGTCCTGAAGACTTGCGGTGGGAGGAGGGTTTTCCTTCCCACCGCCAACATTCAGAATGCTGTTCTGAATGTTGGCGGTGGGGAGGAAAAACCCTCCTCCCACTGCAAGCCCCGGGAACAGAGGAGAAGCGCTGCGCGCCTTCCCCTCTGTTCCTGTACCTGTCCTGAAGGCTTGCAGTGGGGAGAAAAGCCCTTCTCCGCACCGCCAGCCTGGCAAGCGGTCTCCATAGGAATGCATTAATTGATTTTCAATGCATTCCTATGGGAAACCGTGCTTCGCAAGACGAAAAACTCGCAAGAAGAAAAAACTTGCGGAACGAATTAATTTCGTCTTGCGAGGCACCACTGTACATGTATCTATTCTGCAAATATTTGATAGAGCTTTCCCCCATAAATGTCCCTAACTAATCCCTTTTTTTAAAGCTGTCTAGGTTCCTGGTCACCACCAGTCTTGCGCTAGTGAATTCCAGGTATTACTTGAAATCATTCCTTTTGCCTGTCCTCAACCTACACTCACCAGCCCTACTGAAGAGGCTCCTCATGAGGCCGGAGGAACATCGCCCGGCTAATGTTTTATTGATTTATTGATTTAATATGCTGTAAAACGCTTTGAGATTTTTATTAAAAATATAAAGCGGTATATAATAATAATAATAATAATAATAATAATAATAATTATTATTATTATTATTATTATTATTATTATTATTATTATTTATACCCCGGCCATCTGGCTGAGTTTCCCCAGCCACTCTGGGCGGCTCCCAATCAAGTATTAAAAACAATACAGCGTAAGAAATTAAAAAATAATAAACATACTGTCAGTCAATGTCATTTGTCTGGAACTCGTAATACTGTACTATGAAAGAGAGAACTTTCTATTATCTCTATAATTTTATACAGATAATTATATAAACTTCTATCATGTCATGGCTGCGTATACCTATTTAATTTTGTTTTGGGAAATATTTGATTGTATTTCAGCAGTGTGATCTTGGGGTACAGTGATTTGAAATATTGATTTGTTTTGTACTGTATTACCAGTAAAGCACTATTTAAGAGGCCTGCATTGCAGTCCTTCACCACCCCAAATTTGGGCTGGACTGTAGAGAACTGTATGGCATATTTTTAGTATGCCTTCTCCTCAAGCAGGGCTCTGGCCTTGTCATCACCTGAACAAGTAACAATCTTCTGATGAGCTGGCTTCTGGAATCTTTCATGAAGGTTTGGAAAAGAAGCGAATAATTATATTAAGAACAACTGATTAATTCACTTTAATGCAATGCTGAGATTCCAGAATTACAGGGGCGTGGACTACATGACCCTTGAGGTACCGTCCAACTCTACAATTCTATGATTCTGTGACATCTTTCAGTTAATGCATATGCACAAACAGAAGCAGACAAGGAGTAAAAAGCACCTATTAAGCTCCTGCTCCACTTTTCGTTGGTAAAGGACACCTTCTCTTAAGATCGCTGTTGTGTTTAGTTTCACAGGTACGTTGTCAATCTGCCAGGAAATTTAGCACATAAATAGAGAATTACGAAAAGAATTACAAAAGCAATAACAAATCTTCGAATGATTTAAATATAATAAAGGCAGTTTAAAAAGTAAAGGTAAAGGGACCCCTGACCATTAGGTCCAGTCGTGACCGACTCTGGGGTTGTGGCGCTCATCTCGCTTTACTGGCAGGGGAGCCGGCATACAGCTTCAGGGTCATGCGGCCAGCATGACTAAGCCGCTTCTGGCAAACCAGAGCAGCGCACGGAAACGCCGTTTACCTTCCCGCCAGAGCGGTACCTATTTATCTACTTGCACTTTGACGTGCTTTTGAACTGTTAGGTTGGCAGGAGCAGGGACCGAACAACAGAAGCTCACCCCGTTGTGGGGATTCGAACCGCCAACCTTCTGATCGGCAAGTCCTAGGCTCTGCGGTTTAACCCACAGCGCCACCCGCGTCCCAAAAGGCGGTTTAGAAAAGCTTTAATAAATGGTGCTGAAAGTTTGAATCCACAGCTGATATTCTTACTGCTTAAAAAGGTAAAGGGACCCCTGACCATTAGGTCCAGTCGTGGCCGACTCTGGGGTTGCAGCGCTCATCTCGCTTTATTGGCAGAGGAAGCCGGTGTACAGCTTCCGGGTCATGTGGCCAGCATGACTAAGCCACTTCTTTTTTTTTTAAATACATATTTATTAAGGTTTTACAAAACAAAGAATTCATCATTTCAAAATATATCATTTCCATACATAAAGCTCAAGAAAAACAAAAATATATGACAGAAAAAAAGAAAAGAAGAGAAATAGAAAAACAGAAAAAAGAAAAACACTCTTTCTTAAATTTATAAAGTTCCATGCCCCTCTGTCTTGACCTCCTCACATCCCCCTTTTTTGTGTTCCACTTTACTCCAATCAGATTCAGCAAATTCAAAACCTTGTTTCAACCATACTTAATGTTATATTCTAATTATTATGTCCCCATTTTCCATTTTTTTAATCCGTACCTCATCTTATAAAATATGACATAATATTGTTCTGTTCATAACCCCTTATCCTTTTTTTTCTTAGATTCTTCTTTTCACACACCTTTGACCAAAGTCACACAAACCCTGTTGCTTTTACTTCCCACATCCTATTGACACTCAAAGATTTTACAGTGTTTTTGTAGATAGTCCTTAAACTTTTTCCAGTCCTGTTCCATCATTTCTTCTCCCTGGTCACGGATTCTGCCAGTCATTTCAGCCATCTCCATGTAGTCTATCACTTGCGTCTGCCATTCCTCCACGGTGGGTAGATCCTGTGTCTTCCAATATTTAGCTAAAAGTATTCTTGCTGCTGTTGTTGCATACATAAAGAATGTTCTATCTTTCTTTGGCACCCATTGGCCAACTATGCCCAAGAGAAAGGCCTCTGGTTTCTTAGGGAAGGTACTTTTAAATACTTTCTTAAGTTCATTATATATCATTTCCCAGTAAGCCTTAACTCTTGGGCAAGTCCACCAGAGGTGAAAGAATGTTCCCTCAGCTTCTTTGCATTTCCAACATTTATTGTCAGGCAGGTGATAAATTTTAGCAAGCTTGACTGGGGTCATGTACCACCTGTAAATCATTTTCATAATGTTCTCCTTTAAGGCAATACATGCCGTAAATTTCATACCGGTGGTCCACAACTGCTCCCAATCAGCAAACATAATATTATGACCTAGATCCTGCGCCCATTTGATCATTGCTGATTTGACCGTTTCATCCTGCGTGTTCCATTTCAACAGCAAGTTATACATCTTTGACAAAATCTTAGTTTTTGGTTCTAACAGTTCTGTTTCCAATTTCGATTTATCCACCTGGAAGCCAATTTTTCTATCCAAATTATAGGCCTCTCTTATTTGATAGTAATGAAGCCAATCTCGCACTTTGTCTTTTAATTTTTCAAAACTCTGCAGTTTCAATCTGTCACCTTCTTGTTCCAAAATTTCCCAATATTTTGGCCATTTAGCCTCCATATTGAGCTTTTTCTGAGCCTTAGCTTCCATAGGTGACAACCACCTTGGGGTTTTACTTTCCAGCAAGTCTTTATATCTTATCCAGACATTAAACAAAGATTTTCTGACAATATGGTTTTTGAATGCCTTATGAGCTTTAACCTTGTCGTACCAAAGATATGCATGCCACCCAAAAACATTATTAAAACCTTCCAAATCCAAAATGTCTGTATTTTCAAGAAGCAGCCAGTCTTTCAGCCAGCAAAATGCTGCTGATTCATAATACAATTTAAGATCTGGCAGGGCAAATCCACCTCTTTCTTTTGCATCTGTTAAAATTTTAAACTTAATTCTAGGTTTCTTGCCCTGCCAGACAAATCTAGAGATATCTCTCTGCCACTTCTTGAAACAATCCATCTTGTCCAAAATTTGCAAGGATTGAAATAAAAATAGCATTTTAGGCAATACATTCATTTTTATAGCTGCAATTCGACCCAACAAGGAAAGCTTCAAGTTAGACCAGATTTCTAAATCTTTTTTAACTTCTGCCCAACATTTCTCATAGTTCTCTTTAAATAAATTCAAATTTTTCGCCGTCATATTAATCCCTAGGTATTTCACTTTCTTAACCACCATTAAACCTGTTTCATTCTGAAACCTATCCTTTTCCATTGGAGTTAAATTCTTCTCTAATACTTTAGTTTTTACCCTGTTTAATCTAAATCCCGCCACATGACCAAATTCTTTAATCAGTTCCAAAGCTCTTTTCATACTGGATTCCGGCTCCTGTAAAGTTAGAACCAAATCATCTGCAAAGGCTTTCAATTTATATTGTTTGGCTCCGACCTGAATACCTTTTACAAATCGGTCCCCTCTTATCATGTTTAACAGCACCTCCAGGACCAAGATAAATAATAATGGAGAGATAGGGCAGCCCTGACGTGTTCCTTTTTCTATCCTAAAATCTTCAGTCACCACATTGTTTACAATCAATTTCGCTTTTTGTTCTGAATATATTGCTCCTATACCATTTTCGAACCCCTGACCCACTCCCATCCCTTTCAAATTTTTCTTCATAAAACTCCAAGAGATGTTATCAAAGGCTTTCTCCGCATCAATAAAAACTAAAACAGCTTTCGTGTTGATATTCCTTTGCAACAGCTCCAGAATGTCAATTATATTCCTTGTGTTATCAGACAAGTGTCTGCCTGGGAGAAAGCCTGCCTGGTCCTTATGTATTACTTCCATTAATACTTTTTTAAGTCTGTTAGCTAAAATGTCTGCAAAGATTTTGTAATCCACATTCAAAAGGGAGATGGGACGGTAGTTCTTTAGTTGTGTCTTTTCAGCTTCTGTCTTGGGTATCAATGTGATGTATGCTTCTTTCCACGATTCAGGCGCCTTTTTCCCTTCCAAAATCTCATTGCACACCTCCTTTAATGGTTGAATTAAGAGATCTTTCAAAGTTCTGTAGTATTTGGAGGTTAGTCCGTCCGGTCCTGGAGATTTGCCCAGTTGCATATTCTGAATGGCACCTTCAATTTCTTGTTCTGTGATTTGCTGGTTCAATACTAATTTATTTTCTAAAGATATTTTTTGTAATCCATTGGTTCTTAGAAATTGGTCTATCTCAGTTTCTTTCTGCGGCCCTTGCGTGTAGAGTTGTTTAAAATATCTCTGAAAGCACCTTCTAATCTCCTCCGGTTCTGTATGTTTTTTCCATTGATCTCAAGATTTGTGATCGTATTTAACTTCTGTCTTTTTTTCAGTTGCCACGCCAATAATTTCCCACATTTATTAGCTGACTCAAAAGTCTTTTGTCTCATTTGTTTAATTTTCCACTCTATTTCTTCATTAATCAATTTCATGTATTGCACCTGATATAACTTGATCTCTCTTAAAATCTCTTTTGAGTTTGGTTTAACTCTTAGCTTCTTCTCCCCTTGTTTTATTTTTTCCAAAATTTTCGTTTTCTTCTCATTTTGAGATCTCTTTTTTATTGCATTCTGTTGAATCAAGAACCCTCTCATGACCGCTTTGCTTGCGTCCCAAACTGTTCTTTTTTCAACCGTAGTTCTCATATTGATTTCAAAATAGTCTTTCAGAGTCTTTTGGGCCTTCCTTACGATATCTTGGTTTCTTAGTAAGGTGTCATTCATCCTCCATCTGAAGGAACCGATAGGTGTTAGTTTCATTTCCATCTTTACCGCGTTATGGTCGGAGCAGGTTTTTGGGCAGATTTCCACCTTTTTTATTTTAGGTGCCAGGCCTCTAGTTGTCCAAATTTGGTCGATCCTTGTCCATGTCATTTTGGCTTCAGAAAAGAATGTTCCCTCTCTACCTAGGGGATTTTTGGTCCTCCAAATATCAATTAAGTCCATATTGTCAGTCAGTTCAAAAAAGGTTTTTGGTAGTCTGCCCTCTTTCGTTATGGTCTGTCTTTGTGCTTTATCCATGTTCGTAGACACCACTCCATTCATGTCTCCCATCATAATAATATTATTATAGTCAATAAAGTCCATCAACGTCTCATGCAATTTCTTGTAAAACTCTGATTTCCCCTCATTTGGTGCATAAACTCCTAAGATCAGAAATTTCTCTCCTTGTGTTTGGATTTCTATTGCCAATATTCTTCCTTGTTCATCTTTAAAAAGAAGCTTTGGTGATAGGCTTTCTTTTGCATAAATTGCCACACCTCTCTTTTTAACCTTGTCTGATGAGATAAATTCTTGGCCTAATTTTTTATTAATTAACACCTTTCTGTGCAGCCTAATCACATGTGTTTCCTGCAAGCAAATTATGTCCAATTGTTCCTTTTTTAATAAATGAAAAACCTTCTTCCTCTTTTCCGGGGAGTTTAGACCGTTGGTATTCCAACTTAGTAGTTGCAGAGACATGTTGAGATGGTGTTATTTTCCTCCTGTTGCTCCCAGAAGTGGCGTGTCTTTAGGATCTTTCAATTCCCCAGGTGCAGGTATTTGACTTGATGATCCCGATCCTGGATCGCTTGGCTCTTCAATCCCTTTCTGAAGGTCTTCTCCGTAGTCGTTCAAAAATTTGTCTTTATCTTCCACCGATTTGATTTTAACTTTTTTCCCTCTGAAGGTAAAGGAAATCCCTTGGGGGAATTCCCATCTGAAGATAACCCTGTTGCTTCTCAGAAGTTGCACCAGATCACCGTAATTCACTCTGAGCTCCAACAAATGCTTAGGAATATCCTTATAAATTTCCAACCTTG
Organism: Podarcis filfolensis; assembly: GCF_964270895.1. Classification (NCBI taxonomy): domain Eukaryota; kingdom Metazoa; phylum Chordata; class Lepidosauria; order Squamata; family Lacertidae; genus Podarcis; species Podarcis filfolensis. Next base: position 91,215,403 of record NC_139608.1, read on the forward strand.
ATTCTTGGATCTCTAATGGTGTCTTGAAATGCGCACTCAGGATTTTGTCTCTTTCCTCCCTCGTTCTGAGGGAGATTAGACAGTCTCTCGACTTAATCTTCCTCCCTCCCTTTCCCAATCTGAATGCGCTCACAATTTTAAAGTCCTTTTCTTCTTCCAAGGGCCAAAATTGTGTAAATTCCTTCGTGAGGTACTCAGTTAGATTTTCATTATCAATTTCCGGTACAGATCTGATCCTTAAATTGTTTTCCTTATTTTTCAGTTCGATCATAGACAGCAGTGCCTGGTGTTCTCCTATCTGTTTGCGCATAGGTTTGATTTCTCCCTGAACTTCTTCAACTTTCTGCTTTGCCTCTTCAGCAATTTTACGGTTTGCAGTAGTGTCTTCCACCAGCTTTCCAATAGTTTGTGCATTTAAGTTTACTTGTTGAGTCAGGTTATTAATGCTTGCGGTGTTTTGGTCTATCTTATCTGACTGATCAGAAACTTGTTTACTTAAACCTTCCAACTTTTCAAATATTTTATTTAACACTGAAGTAAAGTCCCCACCTGAGGCCATTCCTTCCGGCCTAGGTTGTTCTATATCTTCCACTTGTGCCACAGGAATTGTGGGGACAGAGGATCTGCGCAGCTGAGAAGTTAAAGTAGTTTGCAATGTTTTGGCTTTGGCTGATCTTGTCCTTCCGCTCATAACCCTTCTTATCTATGCGTCAAGGTCGGTCTCACAGTCTGTCTTTCTCATGGAAATCCCCAAATCAACAGATGGAAAATTCCCCCAGTAGGTTGCCAAACCAAATTATTCCACTAGAGGGATACTGTAGTCAGGAAAGCTCAAAAATGACGCAGTTCATAAAAGTTAAGAGTTCCCTCTAGACGTTAAACAATATCCAATTTGTAAAAGACCTTCAGACTCCTCTTAAATTCCTTAGATTTCGACAGAGTTACTCTTTAGCAAAGATGAGTTGTCTCAGCCAAGTGCGAGATATAAAGTAACAGTTCCAAAGTAGCCTTCAAATTCCAAACCCTGGCAGCTCAGTAGCCAGGGATTCAATGTTCTACAGTCCCAAAGTTCAAAGGAATCGGCTGGAAAAAGCTGATTTTTCACCCCTCCACCCCTCAATAAAATTGAGAGGGGATCTTCAAAGCTTGATGTGGGAGTTTGCAACTTATTTATCCCAAAGTCTGAGGCTTGGGTTTTTAAAGAGTCTTTGCTTTGTTCTTGAAACAAAACCCGGGAGACGGACTTCCTGGTTGCGTCTCCCGCTTGTGTGCCAAATTCTTAAATTTATCTTCATAAATCAAATAAAGTCCTCCACTTACGGGTTGAAGTTTGTAGCCAAATAGTCCCAGGAAAAGGGTCAGCGCTCACCGGCAGCAGCTTAGCGGCATCACTCCGCAAAAAGAGCGATCGACTCACAACGCCGCGCCACCCCCGACACGGTCCGGAGCTCCTTACGGGGTCCCTTCACGTCGCGGAGGAGCGCTACAGGCGCCCGCCGAGTCCCACGACCACAGGCTATCCCCACCTGTGGGTTTCTAGCAGGGGTCTCCGCTTTGCCGTAGCGGACGACCCGTTTCTGCGGAGCTTCCCCTTCACGAGTGGAAGGGGACCGCCATTACCGTTCGCGCCGCCCCCGGAAGATCCATGACTAAGCCACTTCTGGCGAACCAGAGCAGCGCACGGAAATACCGTTTACCTTCCCGCTGGAGCGGTACCTATTTATCTACTTGCACTTTGAGGTGCTTTCGAACTGCTAGGTTGGCAGGAGCAGGGACCGAACAATGGAAGCTCACCCCATCGAGGGGATTTGAACCACTGACCTTCTGATCGGCAAGTCCTAGGCTCTGTGATTTAACCCACAGCGCCACCCGCGTCCCTTACTTTACTTTACCTTACCTTACCTTACCTTACCTTACCTTACTTTACTTTACCAGCCAGTAAAATTCTAAAGAACTTTTTAAGGACTTCAGATGGTTAATGTAATACCTTAATTTGTATTCTGAACACTTCAGCATACCCCATGTATAACACTGAGCTAAGGGTATGATGGACAAGGAAAATATCATTAAAACCGGGATTCTTACCTAACTAAGATATTTAATTATTAAAGAGAGGTGTGCCTTTAATTGCAGAACTATTAACTTTTATACCAAATCTGAAATTTTACCTCTTATTTCCTGCTGGTTGGAACATCAGGATAACATAATCAAACAAGTTGCTCACCTCCCCTTGGATCTTCTGAGCTTGAAAGGTCTCCGGAACAGTCTGAATTATACCCTAAAAATATAATATAATATAAATATAATAATTATTTCATTTAGTGGTATATTGCCTCTGAATACGAAAAGTCAGTATTTATTTATTTTACGTAAGTTCTATCGCACACATTCTCCATAAATTTATGTCCCGACGGTAACTAACAGAGTAGTAAGAAAAATAACACTGATGCTACTAATACTATACTATACTATACTATACTATACTATACTATACTAATATACTAAGTTCAAAAGAACTAAAGCACTGGCAGCCAACTCAAATGTTTAATAGACAGCAAAATCACACTGTGGTAAATTTAAAATGGTAACATCAGCAGTTCTTGAAAGCCTGGGGGGAAAAATGCTTTAGCCTGGTGCCTAAATGATAGCTTGAAAATGTGGCAGCAGATAGATCAGGAAGGGCAAGAAAGAAACCCTAGCTGGAGAAGCAAAGTGCCCCATCTTCCTCCCCCCAGAAAGCCTTCAATTTGCTTACTTAGGGTTATGACAGGATGGGGAATGTGTGGTAGGTTACATTATTTATGTAATGTTTGCAACAACCCAATAAGGTGGTCCGGAGTTATATCCTTCCCCCCACTATTACAGGCCAAAGTGGGATTGAGGCTGGGGTAGAAATGTCTTGCCTAGGCCACTTAGTGAGCTTGTGGCCCCAATGAGATGTGTAGTATGCCCCACAGAGGACCTTAAGGTCCATAACCAGCAACACCCTAGTGGTCCCGGGCCCTAAGGAAGTTAGATTAGCCTCAACCAGAGCCAGGGCCTTTTCAACTCTGGCCCCGGCCTGGTGGAACGCTCTGTCTCATGAGACCAGGGCCCTGCAGGATCTGATTTCTTTCCACAGGGCCTGTAAGACAGAGTTGCTCCACCTGGCCTTTGGCTTGGAGCCAATTTGATTCCCTCCCCCTCTTTCTTTTTTCTTTTTCCTTTCTCCTCCTGTGATGAGGCTGCATTTTAATATTTTAATGTTTCAATATTTTAATGTTGTATTTTAATCTTGTTTTTAAGTTGTAATCATTCAGCTTGTTTTTATTATTGCTTGTTAGCCGCCCTGAGCCTGGCCTTGGCTGGTGAGGGCGGGGTATGAATAAAAATTAGTAGTAGTAGTAGCAGTAGTAGTAGAAGTATTAGGAACTAACTGGCTCATAGCTGCAATCCAAGACAGGATTACACTGTATTCTATACTAGTTGTGTTGTTTTAATAGTCAATACAAAAACTGCAGTTCAATATTATGATCTCAACAAGGAAATCTCAATAAAATGATTGATCCTAACATCCCAATACTAGAGGCAGGCTTATTATTCATTCCCACACTACTGAATATGTATATTCATGCTGATTTTACTTACAGCACCACAGTGACATCCAGGTTTGGGGGCTGCACAGGAGAACTGGTTAACATTTGCTTCCAGCAGCAGTTCCTAAAGGGGACACAATAATTTCAGTAACATGATACCCTTCCCCACTTTGTGCAGTGGGGGCGCAGCGGGTGGAGAAAGAGAAGATGAAGTGAAAGTGGATGTTCGGCTGTGTGAAAACATCAATGAAGATATTAATGGTAAGCTAGGGGTGAAAAGGTTTAACAGTTTGTGGGGAGAGTAGATCAAATGCATCCAGGGTAGAGGACTGGGATGAATTGAAGATGCAAAGTACAGTGGTGCCTCGCAAGACGAAATAATCCGTTCCGCGAGTCTCTTCGTCTTGCGGTTTTTTCGTCTTGCGAAGCACGGCTATTAGCGGCTTAGCGGCTATTAGCGGCTTAGCAGCTTAGCGGCTATTAACGGCTTAGCGGCTATTAGCGGCTTAAAGAAAACAAGGAAACAAAGGAACAAAGGAAACAAACTCGCAAGAACTCACAAGACGTTTCGTCTTGCGAAGCAAGCCCATAGGGAAAATCGTCTAGCGAAGCGACGCAAAAACCGAAAAACCCTTTCGTCTTGCGCATTTTTCGTTTTGCGAGGCATTCGTTTTGCGGGGCACCACTGTAGAGTGTCTAAAGGTCCCCGGAGACATCATTTTTACTGCAAATCCATGGTTATTTGTGCGTGCAAGCAACTTTTGGAAAGCCTCTCCTTCCGGAGGGGAGGAGTTGTGACCGGGAGCCGATTCCCGCATCACGCAGGGGGCATTCCACCCCCTGCCCTGCTATCGTCGCTGGCGCACCGCGCCCCCGGATGGGCACCCAATAGGGTGACAGTGCGGGGGCGTGGTTTAGCCGCTCAAATGCAGCCGCGCCAGTTCTCCCCGCCATTGCGCTCCGATTTTCCTCGAGTCACCCACCCACCACTCCCTTTAGGGCGTAGCTTCTCGCTTGACCTTGCTATGGACCCACGGTTGGTCACCCTGGTTGCCTAGGGGGCCTTGTAGGAGTTTTTTCCAATTGGCAAATTGGCACCGGCCTCTTGGTTTTTTTCGCCTATCTCATAGCAATCGTCACAACTTTCTTGGTATTTGGCGGTTAGGCATTGGAATGTGTTGATGGTGAATGAAAGGGCAAGGTGTGGCCATCGCCTACCCCTTCACTTATGGGTATTCCGTTAAAGGAATCTGGCAGTCGTGGATCCTGTCTGATGCCCTGTGGGGCGGGGGGCAATGGCACGACCCCCAGTGACATCAGGGGAGAGCTTATAGTTGTGTTTGCATCAGCAGGCTCCCCCTACTGGTGGTTAACCCTCTTCAGACTCACCCCTCTCCGAGTGGGTGGAGTCATATTTGTGGTTTTCCAATGCCTAAGCCAATACCTCTCACATGCTGTAATCAATAAAGTTGTGGCCTTTTCTAGCGCATTAACCTTATATATATATATTATTATTATTATTAATTATTATTATTATTATTATTATATTGTGTCCACGTGTCTTTATTATTCCCAAGCGGGGGTCGGGTCCTCGAATCACAAGTGGTTTTCCAACTGCCCCACTCTTTTCTGCTCTTCACCGCTGAATTGGAGCAAATGTCAATCCACAAAAAACCTACTTGACGTTCAGTTTCCCCTGAAGGAAAGTGGTGGGGCAAGCAGCAGTGCGGACAAGCCCTAAACAGATTACAAAGAGATAATACTGAACTTGCCTCTGCTTTGCGACGATTCTTCAGTTTAATTCCTTCTAGCTGCTGCTTCAGTTTTTGGGGTTTATAAGTACTTTTAGGAACCTAGGCACACAGAAGCAATAATTTAGAGTTAGAAAGTACTAGGTAACAAAGAGGTCTGAAAGGATTTGAATAACATATATTTCAATAGTTTGCTTTAGAACTAAAGAAAACCCCTGCTGATTTAGACCAAAGGCATATCTAGTCCAGCATCCTGTTTTTGACAATGCCTAACCAATTTCTTCTGGGAAGCCCACAAGCAAAGTGTGAGCACAGTAAGCACCACTTTCCCATTGCTTGCCAGCAACTAGTATTCAGTGGCAGGGTGGATTTGATTTAAATCAAATTTATTTAAATCACGGTTTAAATCACTAGTCAGTAAGACTTGATTTAAATCATTTTTTTACAGAAAGACTCATTCTTGCTGGTATCATCTTAATACTTACAACCAGATGAAGGTTTCATTTTTGGAATAATAATTTTTCAGAGTAGTTTTTACAGTTATATTAAAAATTACTGATTTGGTTATACTATGAGAAATACATAGACAGATAATTAGGAAATTATTGTGAGGTTTCATAAGTTAACTGTTTATATCTGGACAACTTTTCTGCTGTGCTTTATTGGAAGGAGAAAAATAATCATTTCCTTAATAACAATTTATTGAATTAAAACAATAACATTATAGCATATGTATCCATATTTGTTAACGGATGTGGTTAAACAATTTTTTAAAACTACTTTGAGTTTTAGCACACATGAAAAACTTAAAATGAATCCTTATTTCCTGATGAATAGCCTTTGGACTGTAATGTAACTTAAATGGATAACTATCTTTAGAAGGATTTTTCCCTCAAAAGCATTTTATTTTAAAAATCCAATTTAATTTTTTTTAAAAATCCGATTTAAATTTTAAAAAACAATTATATATGTGTGTGTGTGTGTGTGTGTGTAATCATTTATTTTTATCCACCCTGTTCAGTGGCATATTGCTTTCAAATCTACAGTTTCCATATAGTCATCGTGACAAGTAGACATTGAGAGCTCCATGATCATTCATGGCTTTGCTTAATATTCTTTTAAAGCTGTGGCCACCAGCACATCTGGTGTACTTTCTTTTCTGGATCTACTTCCAGTCCCAATTATAGTATTATGAGAAAGTATAGGTGCCGGGTATCGCCCAACTTCGGGGGTACCTGGCGTGTACACATATGGCCCAGGGAGGCCCAATAGGGTCTGCCACAGGGAAACCCACTGGGGTCCACCGCAGCTGCAGGTATCTCTGGCAAGGCCCAATGGCCCTACAGAAAAACAAGATTTTTATAGGATTCATCTTCAATAACTAATACGTAGCGCTTTCTTCAACTGAGGTTTGCCTTTTAGAGTCTGTTAATTTATTTAGGGTTCAGATATTATCAGAAATCAGACAAACTTTCTTTGGTAAAAAAGCAGCACTCACAGGCTTCGTTTTTTCTACTTGTGGAATTAGCTCAGGAACCATAATAGCTCGTGGATTAGGGACTGTCAAGTTAAACGCCTTTGGTTCAGTTGTCTTTGACGCTGTAGCAGTGCATTTAATTGATTTGTCATCAAGCTGATCGATCAGTTGTTTCACTTTGGGCTGCCATCTTCAAACAAAAAGAATATATAACCTTATTTTCATTTTTTATCTTATATTATTTTCTAACAATGGAAGGGAGGAATCACAGTTCAGCGGGAAGTACATTTTTTGTATGTAGAAGTTTCTAGGTTAAATTCCTGGAACCTCCAGTTAAAAGAATCAGGTCATGTGAAACACCTCTCCCTTGAGAGTTGAAGCCATCTGAGTTAGGTGGAGAAACAGTCTGACATGGTTAAAATCAAGTCCATTTATGCCTGTTAACTTTGGTAAATATAAACTCTATACAGTTTTCCCCAATGCCTTTTAAATTTTTATTTACCCTGTCTTTTAGGTTGAGGATAATATAAACATTAATATAGAATGTCTTCCAGTTTCATGAAATCCATGACCATATCATATGTGGCCTGAATGACCCCATTTGTAGTAAATTTTTGGGAAGTACAGTTTCAAGTATTCGATGTTGAGATCCACATTTCCTCAGCATACAATTTCCAATGGAATGCACCAATTGGACTCTGGGAAGTGCCTGTGATGCTATACTACCCAACAGCAAGATAATGAGGTCTCCCTGCTACCCGTCAGAGAATCCAGCAGGCCGTATAAAGGGCAGCCTTATTTTGTAACGTCTATTGGAGGATGTCTTCTCCCAACACCAAAAAACACCAATCTGAAGCTGCTAATCTTTAAAAAAATGTACAATCAAGAATACACACCACTCAGTCACCTCTTACTTATTTTAAGGTAGGAAAGTACAAGAGACAACCCACCACTCCCCTACCCTCAAATACATAAAACGAATATGAATTTAAGAGTTTTAGATGGCTTAAAGAAGGAAGGGGTTGCCCTCCATAATATGGATTACAGAGAAAAGTGAATCCCTTTTACTTTCCCCATTACAACCCCTGGACCTATATGTCTGCCATTTGGGAGGTTTAATCCACTCGGGAGGGATGGGATTCCTGTGCCTTAAAAAAAAATCTAATTCTGCCCAAAGGGGAGCAAGTTATAACTAGATTCCCTAGAAGAGTGAACCCAGAGGCACAGAGCTTTATTTTATACAGAGTAGCTTGGAATCTGGGACCCGGGTGGCACTGTGGGTTAAACTACAGAGCCTAGGACTTGCCGATCAGAAGGTCGGCGGTTCGAATCCCCGCAACGGGGTGAGCTCCCGTTGCTCGGTCCCTGCTCCTGCCCACCTAGCAGTTCGAAAGCACATCAAAGTGCAAGTAGATAAATAGGTACCGCTCTGGCAGGAAGGTAAACGGCGTTTCCGTGAGCTGCTCTGGTTCGCCAGAAGCGGCTTAGTCATGCTGGCCACATGACCCGGAAGCTGTATGCCGGCTCCCTCGGCCAATAAAGCGAGATGAGAGCCGCAACCCCAGAGTCGGCCACGACAGGACCTAATGGTCAGGGGTCCCTTTACCTAGCTTGGAATCTAAATTACAAATCAAAATGGACAGAGCGAGTCAAAAACATATTGGATTGTTATTATTGTTTAAAACACAGATACAAGATAAATTTTGGTCCCTGTGCACTACCCCTAGTAAGTAGTATCATGAAGAGGAGGCCAAGCAGAGGATACATAACCCACCAGGATTTCTCTGTCTGAACCCCTGGAGAGCTGCTGACTGTAAGTCTAAACAACACTTAGCTAGAGGATCCAATGGTCTGACTTGGTATAAGGCAGCTTCCCCTGTTCCTAAGAACCTTAATAACAAGAGGTTTACAGAGAAATGGTCATGCAGCACCGAACTGATGCGGAAACCACAGTGCCCAACAGCTGACTCAGACACTTCCTGTATGGCAAAGCAGGAGGGCCAATGCACTACAGCTACTTAGGCTGCTTTCCTATGCACACTTACCTGGGAGTAAGCTCTATGGAACACAGCTTACTAAATAAATAAATATGCATAGGTTTGCACTGTTCACAACTTCAATGTTCAAAGTTTCTGCTTCTGCTTGTTTTGGGTCACTAATAAAGTCCCATATTTACGTTTTATTCTGAGTAACTTTTGTTTTCCTTGCTTATTATTAGTTGTTATTATTGTTATTGTTATCATGCATTACATTTGTTAGTTGCTATACACAAAGGTTTAAAAGCAAGTTAAAGAGATAGAATACAAATCAGATAAAATCCATTAAAAGCCAGAAAATGTAAAAACAAAATACAATATGAATTCCTAAAAATGCTCAACAACACAGAGGTAGCCAAGGCAGCTTCCATGGCAAAACCAGGGCTGAATTCTGATTGAAATGGAGCTAAAAAAAATCAGTTACATCCAAGAAAGCCTGGAGCTAGTTAGTGACCACCCACTCAAAAATCCTGCCCAGGAAATGGACAATATTAATTTAAATTTCTGGATTTATAAGGAATGTCCTTACCACTGCTGCCTTTACTTTATTTACTTAGAGCATTTGTACCTGCTCTTCAGCCAAAAAGGCTCCCCGGAGGTGCCTGATGGAGCTGGGCCTCCAGGAAAGCGGAATCAATGAACCCTGCTTCCTAGCTCTCTTAGACACAAACGGACCATTTTCTATAGACTCCCTGACCCAAACCTCCTTGCTAACTTTTATCAGCCATAAGGGGCAAGGAGCCACGGTTTCCCATACTGGTCCTTGAGTCACAACAACCAAAATTTTGGCAACCAAACAGGACTAGACTGCACTCTAGAGACTTCTTGAGATTCACTTATGATGATAACCTAATCAAAGTCATGATGGGTCCAAGCAATTTTATCTTCAAAATGTTTTTCAAACAAGTCAAAGCAGGCCACTGTCTGTTCCACCTGCCGTAATGTAAAATGCCTCATTGCTACCTAGAAATAAACTCCACTGGGTGACATAGTGAAAATGCAATGGAAACAGCTATGTTCTTCTTCGCTGTCTTCGCTAACATTGAGTGGGCTCGTTCGTCTTGAGTTTTCATCCACTTGCATTCAAGCCACTGCCCAGCTTGTTTCATTGCCCTAAACTTTGGAATAAAACAAGCAGGCAAGTCAGAAAGGGTGCCTAGGGATGAATACGTCAGTGGCCTAGATCAGGTGTATATTCCACGGGTCATACTGGGATTTGACAAGACTGTCAGTCACATCAGATGGAAAATCCTACAGAGCTGTCTGGAAACCAACAGCCTCCATTAACCTCTGAGGGTAGATAATTGTATCAGGGCCTCCACTTCTGAGGAGGGGGGAAATGGCTAAAGCCATAATAATAATAATAATAATAATAATAATAATATTTATACTCTGCCCATCTGGCTGGGTTTCCCCAGCCACTCTGGGCAGCTTCCAACAAAGATTAAAAATACATTAAAACATCAGTCATTAAAAACTTCCCTAAATCTCAGCAGGATGTGATCTCACCTGTTGCATTCTCAGATCATCCTCTTTCTACCTGGCTGAGAAAATCAGATCAGGGCTGAGGACCATAGCTGTCAACTTACAGATTTGAAAATAAGGGACCAGCAGCCTCGAAAATAAGGGATCAGCAGCCAAAATAAGGGATTTTCTGGTCACAGGTATGTTCAGCTTCTGAGCCCCTCCGAGCCAAAGGCAGAAAGCCCAGCCAGCAGCCAAACGAAGCCTCAAGCGGTGGTTCCCACAGCGCAGCAACCCGGCAAAGGGGATGCAGCAAGGAAAACCACTGTCACCTCTCCACTGGGAAGCTCTGAGCAAAGGCGAGTCCCCAGGCAATGCGGCCGATTTGATCGGCACAAGGCATGCAAGCTCCACCGCCCAGTCGTTCTTAGACTCCTTATTGGGTGAGCAACGCAGCCAAGCAACACAGTTGGAGCCTCCCTCCTCCCTGGCCGGCACGGAGGGAGGGAGAGGAGCTGCTTCCTTTGAAACCCGGGAAATTTAAGGGACATCATCAATAAGGGACAGCAGCGGGACACGGCGCTGGGATAAGGGAGTTTCCCGCCAAATAAGGGACGGTTGACAACTATGCTGAGGACTGCCACATGATATTGGGACAGACCCATGGTTGTTATGGTGGCTGTCAGGGAACTGACATCGGAGCCAGAAGTGGAGGCAAGGCTCCGAAGCGATGCCGGAGAAGGGCCCAGCAGGGAGAGAGGGGACTCATCGTCTGGGGAAGGAAATCAGCGTAACACCAGGGATAAAGGGGGGCGGATGGGGGAATCGGAGAGGGGGCTCCAGGACTCTTCGCCGGAGACCAGCGGGGAGAGCACAGGTCCTCCGCTACCCACACCCACCCTGCGCAGAAGACTTCCGCACAGGGAAAGTAGGCGTAGACTTGGCATCAAAGAACTTCTTTGCTGGAAGGAGTTCAAGAAACGCCCACTGACGGATTCTGCTAGCGACTGAAACAGCCACGAAGTGAAGGGCTGTCCAGCCAGGAAAAGGTTTAACCAGGCAACCTCGCCAGGAGTGGCGGCAACTTACGCACGAGCAACCCCATATAACCATTGCAGTGGCCATGAAATTCTGAGACACCTCAGATTTAGTGGACTAGGCATGTATGTTGAGGTTCTCCAGAACCAACAGTTTGGGAGTCCTCAAGACCACATCTGAGACCACCTCTGTCGGCTCAGGCAGGAAGACAACTGGGCACCAAGGCAGGTGGTAAACCGACAGAATCCCTAATCTGTTCTGACTTCCCAGTAGAGACACACTAGATCCCAACTTAAGCAGACTGGAAGACTGGAAGAGAGATGGAATTTCTACAGACTACAGCCCCACCCTACCCCTCAAATCTGCCCTGATGATGCATCAATTACCCAGGTAAGACCAATTCCACCCTGTTTGCTTACCCAAGTCTTGGTAATACAAACAGTTCAGCCTCCTCACAAATAAGTATATAAATTATAAACTAACCACGGTGAACTGGATTTTTTGGGATGCAAGTGATGCTTAAGATAATCTAATTATCATTAATTTATTAACAGACACAAACTGCAATCCTATGCCGCTTTCTGGGAGTAATCACCATCAAACATAATGAGACTCACTTCTGATTTAACACAAATGGGATTGTACTGATTATTGCTTACCTTAGCAATGGTTCGATCCAGTTTTCTTTTACATAGGCAGAATCATATATCTGGTTCCATTCATCTTTTATCCATGTGTGCAAATTTACAACATCGAAAAAAAATCTAAGGAACTAAAAAGAATTTGCTTTAGTTAAGGAATTAAAATCAGAGAAAACCCAGTAGCCACCTTAAACATTGGGTCAGATATTGTACTTTGTTTGTCCTAATAACTGCATCCAGTGCTTTTTTCAGGGGGGGACGCAGGTGTATGCATACCCCTAAACATTTTGTGAATCTAAGCTTGGCCTCATTGAGGGGCAGTATCTCAATATGAGTAGGAAAATGAGAGTAGCCCTAAACATTTTTTTAGAAAAAAAGCACTGACTGCATCCAGTCCGCATCCGTTCCTATGTCTATTTGAATTCTGTTGAGATTACTGAATATCCTGCAACCACAGGGTTAGATTGAGAATTATCGGGGGTGGGGGTTATTGGGTTGTTGTTTTTATTTTGATTGTATACTTTGTGGTTTTCTATTCTGATTTTATCCTGTGAACCACCCTGAGACCTGAGGGTATTGGGCAATATATTAAATAAATAAATAAATATCTAGAAGAAGTTGAGAGGTAATTTTAGCTGATTTCTACTTCTTCCTGCAGTCCCCTGTGTAATAGAAATCTGTTTCACTAGGCTGGGAGAAAGTACAGAGCAATAGGGAGGAGGCAGGGGAAGACTGCAGGGGGGACTGAAAATAACAGTCTTCACTGGATCTCAGTGCCTTCTGTGAATGGAAGAAGCCCTTCCTTTTGTGGACAGACAACTTTGGTTCCAACCCATCTGGTAAAGAATCATAGAATTGTAGAGTTGGAAGGGATCGCAAGCGTCATCTAGTGATTCTAGTCAAACCCTCTGCAATGCAGCAATCTGAACAGTCTCCCATCCAATTTGAAACCATAAAGGATCCTGCTTAGCTTTGCAAATGGGACAGCAGTTTTATTGCTGCACCACTAGGAGGGGTAGCTTGCCATTTGCTGAGGCAAGTAATTACGTATATGGTGGACAACCTTTGTCTGGTTGATTGACAATGAAACTTTTTCATTATTGATATCCAGATATGTAATTTAATATATTATTGGAGGGAACCAGTTAACCCATAATAGATAACAAAAATGTTGGATTTTTAAAAGATAATAATTGCTTAACTACATCAGTTTTATTTACCTTACATATTTTAACAGGATCTGCTGCCTTGACCATTCTTGAGAACTGCTGAAGTCCAAGTTCATCCAATTGAAAAGTGGCCAAATAACAAACAACTATCAGAAACAAAATAGATTTGCATTATATGGATGAATATGGATAATGATACAAAATTGATAACTTTACTGGACTAGTGCAAAGTTAGTATATAGAAGGGTTCTCAAATTTTTGATCCCCAGGAGTCACATGAAAATTACTGAGGCCCACTAGTTACAAAATGATGGTGCAGAAGCAGAGCATGTCACATCACATAATTGTAGCAGGTGGAATTAAATTCTGGCATAGTCAGCTGCCAATGACAGACATTATTTTCTATTGATATCTTAGGTAAAGGGACCCCTGACCATTAGGTCCAGTTGCAGACAACTCTGGGGTTGTGGCGCTCATCTCGCTTTATTGGCTGAGGGAGCCGGCGTACAGCTTCCAGGTCATGTGGCCAGCATGACTAAGCCGCTTCTGGCGAACCAGAGCAGCACATGCAAACGCCGTTTATCTTCCCTCCACAGCGGTACCTATTTATCTCCTTGCACTTTGACGTGCTTTCGAACTGCTAGGTTGGCAGGAGCAGGGACTGAGCAACGGGAGTTCACCCCGTTGTGGGGATTTGAACCGCTGACTTTCCAATTGGCAAGTCCTAGGCTCTGTGGTTTAGCCCACAGCGCCACTAGCATCCCTACTGATATCTTACCCCTCTAGAAATTCCCAACTTCTTTGCCACAGTGATTTTCTTGTGGCAAGGAGTTCTCTGGTTCAGCTTTTCTCAAGCTCATTACAGTGTGTCTAGCGGTTTCATGACTCAGCCTCACCATTTTAGGCAGAATATGCTCATTCAAAGGCTCTGAGTCCGTGGTGGCGAACCTATGGCACGCGTGTGTTTGTGTGTGTGTGTGTGTGTGTGTGTGTATAGTCTGTTGACTGCAAATAAATGATAATGACAACCCCGTGTAAATTTCCTATGTCATTATATTGTAATCATGTAATACCCAACACTAAATCATTATATTCTGATTAGATAATACCTACCAACGTAAAGATTATGCTCAGACAACAGGCAATGTTTTCCATCTCTGGTATAAAATGCATTGACCACCACATCCAACAGAGGTTTATATTCTATACAGCCAGATAAAGTTGCCATCAAAAAGGTTTCATCTGTTACACTGAAAGCCTGTAGAGATTAAATTGATTACAATTTGGGGAGCAAAGTCCAACGCATGGAACAAAACACCACAATTCTCTGCCCAATGATAACATTGACTGGCCATTAAGGAAGGAACTATACAAAGATTGCCACTGGCTTGAGTCACTACTGTATAGAGCTAACAATCCAAGGTCTCTGACAAGATGAAGCCCACAAATAATTTGCTGGAAAAGGAAGCTCCTTGTTATGCACTGTGCTCGTGAGTTTCTCCAGCATAGCTACTCTGGGTGAGGTCAGCCATTGGTTCAAGATTACTTTGAAAGAGAGGTTAGTCCCGTTCTTGCAGTGGACAAACATGTTGTGTGTAGAGGAGTGTTTCCTGTATTATACCTTGTGCTCTATGTTGCAGCTCTTTTTAAACCATTTCCTGTAACAGTGGAACATCTGGTGGACCAATTCCTTTCGGGGGGCCACTAGGTGGCGCATCGGAAGATGGCTGACAATAACATCTCTCCGACCCACACGAGGTAATTTGGAGGCTATGATGGGGGTAATTGGCCTCCTTAACCCCCCCAGGATTGTGGGGGGGACGGCCCTTGCCTGCTGTGCCCTATGCCACCCCCGAATTTGTGGGGGTGGGGGCACTAGGCACAAAGCCCTCCTGTGGGATTCCGGCACTCCTGGACGCCGTCCCTGATTCGCGCCGCTAGTTGCAAGCATCTTCAAAAGAAACAATTTGGACGAGATAAATTGCACATGCTTCAAGGAAAAAGGGGAGTAAAGACTGCTGACAGAAGAGATCTCTGATAACAAGACAAGAATAAAATATGAGAAGATACGTCAAGATACGGTACTACAAATGACTGAGGGGGGAGGGGGGGAAAACCTGCCTTTCTTTTTTAAATGTGATTTAACAAGAATCCCCTCCCCTAATGAGTCAGAAACTAAGGACTTAAGCTGTGGATTTAAGGCTGTGTGGAGATAAACTTTCGAACCAAAGCAATGTTTCAAGATGAAGCTGGAAAGCTAAGAGTTTTGGAATGACGCAGTTAAAAATGCCGTCGCCATTTTGGGAGGCATTGTTGGAGCTCTTGGGTCTGGGAGGAGAAAGAGAGAAATAGAGTTGTTTACATATCGTAGATCAACTTCTCGGTGGGACTTAAGAGCGACAAATGCCAAATTTATGATGGAAAGAGCGATGCTATCTACGAAGGAGATATATGGAAACCATCTGGACTTAGTGGAGGAACGGGAAATCCACACAGGATTATTATTTTGCTTATCAGCTTAAGGAGACTAACAGAAGAGATCGTAAAGGAAAAATAGAAATTATATGAACAAGATATGATGTGGAAACACCAAGATAAGACTGGATAGAATTATGAATTTTGTCTGGATTGATTGGGACTGATTTGGACATTAACGCAGTAATAAGAAGATGATCTGAATCCCCCTTTGGATCTTGAAGCATGGGTTCCCCCAACAAAATTTAAAAATTTGGCTTTGTAATTTGGAATTTATGTGATGTGATTTAATTTGATGTGATTGGCCAGTTAATAAAAATTATTTAAAAAAAACAATTCCTTTCGTCCCATAACAAAATCTACAGTGAAGTCTGTCATGATGTGCTGCTCTCTGAAGTCAGTTGCTGTGTACTTTATTTCATGTTTGTCAAAGTGAGATCTCTGCAAAGTGCTGTTGCCCTTCATCTCATAGTGCTAAGGCATGGGTAGGCAAACTAAGGCCTGGGGGCCAGATCCAGCCCAATCGCCTTCTTAATCCAGCCTGCGGATGGTTCAGGAATCAGCTTGTTTTTACATGAGTAGAATGTGTCCTTTTATTTAAAATGCATCTCTGGGTTATTTGTGGGGCCTGCCTGGTGTTTTTACATGAGTAGAATGTGTGCTTTTATTTAAAATGCATCTCTGGGTTATTTGTGGGGCATAGGAATTTGTTCATTTTTCCCCTCAAAATATAGTCCGGCCCCCCACAAAGTCTGAGGGACAGTGGACCGGCCCCCTGCTGAAAAAGTTTGCTGACCCCTGTGCCAATGCAAGAAACCACAGCTGGTGCATTTTACTGTTACACATGCACAACAACACATACATGTTCCCAAATAATACATATATTTTGATATTTAATCAAGAAGTACAGTTCCTCACAGCAAAATCTGAACTTCCTAATAGGAATTATCAAGACAACAAGTCAGGGTTTAGAGAAGGGTAGCGGATCTCAGGCCTGTGGGCCAGGTCAAGCTTTTTATCGCCCCCTGACCTGTTGCAGCAACATCTGCAGTGGTGGAAAATAACAATGCAAACATTCTGTGCTTGTGGCACAGAAACCTCTGACAATGGATGGGTGAGCTAATGTGTTGCCATTGAACTCTCAAATGTTCCAGCTGCTAAAGGAACAAAGGTTTGTTTGACAACCAGCTTTGCAGTCCAGTCTCTTTCTGTGGAGGGAAGGTTGTCAGTCAGTCTGGGATTAAGATCTCGCATGTTCTAGGGAGGAAGCACTTCTGAAGCATATTAAGGACCTGGAAGAGGATGAAGGGAGGCTAATGGGCAGAAAAGGGGGAACAGGGAAGAATAGGAGGCGGAGATTTATGGGGAAAGAGCAGGTGAAAAAATGGAATTGGGATAAGAAACAGAAGCATTATTCCTTTCACCCACTTGATGACAGTTGTGGACAGAGATGATGTGGGGAGAGGGGACAAAATAGGATTGATTAATGCTCTGTCAAGGTGAATGGATGAGATTTCTGTGTAAACGTATTAGGCACAGGAAAGGAATTTGGCAAATTCAGCTTCCAAAGCAGACTCACTTGATCCACACTTCCAAGATTAATGAGATTTGACGTGGGTCCACTTTGGAATCCACACTTCTCCTGGATTCCATGGCAAGATCAACAAAGGGCTGAGGACTCTATTTTTAAGAATCTCCTCCCCCACTGCTCCTGCCTCCCCGCTTATCTTCCCATCATATAAAGTAGCAGAGATGAAGATAAGGATGGTTGGCATACATCCCAAACCAAGTGGAGCTTCTAAGATAAAACCCACAGTCCAGCAACTGACACCTAGGCATCCATTAATGCATCACACTCAGGCTTGTTTATGTCAATATTCTTGTGCTATTCCTAAAATTAATTTCCTTCTTCTAAAGTACAGGCATACGATCTTCTTACTAGTTTAAATGGAAATCCAACCTATAACTAATGCATTTATCTAGAGGCTTAAAAATAACAAACTTTAAGTGCTTGCACTTAATATTTCAGAGGACTAGTCTAACAATATACCAAGCTAGATATTTCAGATTATTCCCCACCACAACCACTATGGGATTTTGATCTAGTTTGCTTGCTCCTACTTCTCCCCCCATCCACTTAAAGCATTTTGATATCTGGTGACATTAAGATTAATCTTGTTTAGTTCTAAGAAAGGAAGAAAGCCAACTTAAAATGTGAAAACTGTGCAGGATGAAGTAGGATTCTGCATACCTGGAATGCTTTAGCAGCTGTTTCATCCAAGAAATGCCCAACACTCTCATTTTCAGGATTGAAACGATTAAGCTGTTGGACTACAATTTCAATGTGCTTCAGCTGGCTGGCCATCTTCACATGCAAGATTCCTGTAAATCATTAAATGTATGGTATATATTGTCATCAGTTACAGTTTAATCTAAGTATAAATACTATTTTTCATGAATACACTAGTGCTGCTACTAGTATATGCTGAGATTTATGCTGAGGAGGTAGTATTTGAAAAGATGAGGGGGGAAACTTTCAGAGTTGAATTCTAAATGCCAGGTTTCTTTACACTTACTATTAAAATACATTTTGTGACATTTCAATTTCTTCCTTTTCAAAAATTTGCATTTGATTCTTTAATGCCATTTCGCTTATTTCGAAGTACGTACTCTTGAGTTCACAACACAATTGTTAAAAAAATAAAAATTCAAAAGCCCTAAACTATGGACTCTCTGTTGTATCTAGCCCCTGCTCCCAGATTTCAGGGGATGGGGTATAATAGTTTCCTTGCCTGGGTGTCCTTGTGCATAGAACCACTGTG
This sequence comes from Podarcis filfolensis, assembly GCF_964270895.1. Classification (NCBI taxonomy): domain Eukaryota; kingdom Metazoa; phylum Chordata; class Lepidosauria; order Squamata; family Lacertidae; genus Podarcis; species Podarcis filfolensis. The sequence continues at coordinate 91,233,851 of NC_139608.1, forward strand.
GGTCTGGATGCCACTGAAAAGGTTAACTGGGGCGTGGGAGCTCAGAATATGGCAGAAGTTCCAACTTAATATTTACACACTAAATATTAAGTTGAGGCTCCACATTCATGATGCCAGGTCATACTAGATAGCTCAATGAAGATGCTGACCCAGTGTCAGGTGGCTATAAAAAAAATAAGGCAAATTCCACACTAGAAAGAAATGGGATGGGGACGGCCAATATCATAATGCCAATTATCCAAATCTGTGGGGTGACCTATTTGGAGTACTGCGTACAGTTCTGGTCTCCTCATCTCAAGGAGGAGCTGGAGAAACTTCAAAAAAAAGGCCACCAAAATGATCAAGGGGCTGGAGTGACTCCCTTGTAAGGAACAGTTGCAGATGTGCTTCCCAACAGGGGGGCAATTTAATTTTTAAGGGGGGCAATTTGATTTTTAAGGGGGGGCTTGTTTAGACCAAGTTTATGGCCTTTTAGGCTTCCTCCACGTGAATAGGAGTTCACTTTTTGAATAATAAGAATTATATGTCGGGGGGGTGGGGAGTCATCAGGATTTTAGAGATGCTTAGGTGAGGCATGGCCAAAAAAATGTTCGGATCGGAACCACTTGGTTTCGACTAAGAAAAGCGATGAAGAGGCAACAGGACAGAAGTCCTCGGAGCCCACACCTAAGGGTCAACGTTTTCCTTTTTTTTAAGGGAAATTTCCTTATTCCGAATAGGATTCCTCGCAAGAAAAGGGAAAAGTTGACAGCTATGGGTCGAGGTCCCTTTGCCTCCCCCCACCCCATAAAATATTTGGGGAAGCTGTCCCCCCCCAAAAAAGGTTGATGGCCATTGATATATATATATATATATATATATATATATATATATATATATATATATAAAATATATTTTGAATTATATATATATATATATATATATATATATATATATATATATATATATATATATATATTTAAAATTCAAATTGGCGCCCTGATAGAAGTTCATGTGGAGAAATGCTGCTCTCCCGCCTGGGCTGCTTCCCCACGACGGGCTCCTGCGAGGCTGGGCTGGCTGGGCCAACGGCCTGATCCAGCAGGTGAATCTGGCACTCACCTGAGCGACGACCCGAGAGATGGAGACGCCGCTTCTCTCACCTTCCGCAGAGAGAGAGAGACGCTTTCCCCGTCCCGAGCGAGAGAAAATGGCCGCCCTCGCGGACGCCGCCTCGGTTGCCTGGCAACCAATGGAAGCCGGTGGCGGCGGCGGCCTACGAAGCCCGACGCCGCCCGGCCGCGGGATTTAGAAAGCTGGCTTCTTCCCGCTTCCCAACCCCTCTTGCCATGCTCCCGCGCCCTCTTGCTCCGGGAGCTGCCGCGGAATAGAGGGTCCCGGGTCCCAGTTCACCCACCGGCTCTGCTCTTCCCGCTTCGCGTGTATAATGTAACGTGAGGATGGGGTGTGAGAGCGTGAGGGAAGAAGACCCGAGTTCGAAGGAGACGCCGCGTGCTTTTCTTCCCGAAGGGAAAGCGGGTCAGAGGCAGGAGGGAGAAAAGGAGGGAGTTCAGTTCTGAACATGGAAACCCAATTCCCACGGTTCAGATGTGCTCAGGTCTTTTTGCACTTCACTCTGCCTGGCAGAGCTTGAGGTTGTGGGGCTGCTGTTGTGGTTTAAAGTGGATCACACAAGTCTGAAGCCTGTCCATCCTTGATTCATCTCTCCCATTTCCCCCAAGTGCATTGACACTTAATTCTGCTGCAGGTGTAGATCCAGCCTTTACACCCCTGTAGCCAAAATTCTGCTGGCCTCCTTAAGCTATTTCATTTTTCAAAAAAAAAATGTTTATTAAGTTTCTTACAAATATACCACACACTACAACAAAAAATAAAGACAAAATCACAAATATAAACAAAAAAGAGTATAAGAAAATAAAAATACATATCGACAAACACCCAGACCGTACAAATTAATTAGCTGCTCAAACTTCTAACGTCATTAACATAGTTTGGACTTCCTCTGAGCCCTCCCATCTGAATTTCCTTGTATTTAAATGTAGTGGTTTTCTAATATCATTATTAAAACACAATGTTCCAATTAAGTTCTAATTTCTTAACTTTTCTTGAAGTTCTGATTCTCAATTATTTTACAACTCTTACTTTCATCCTAGGCCTATTTAGTAGTTTCTAATTTTTAATGGTACAATATTTGTTCAAATAGTCTTTAAATTTCTTCCACTCTTCTTGGTGTTCTTCTTCTTTCTGGTCACGGATTCTTCCAGTAAGGTCAGCCAGCTCCATATATTCCATCATTACCATCTCCTTAAGCTATTTCAGGCCTTTGCCTTAATTTTCAGCTTTTTGTTCTCTAAAAAAATAATAATCTCTCTAGCTCTTTTATTTATGGAAATGTAAAAGCATGCAGGCAACATTTATATCCAGCTGGTCTCTACAAATAAACTTTTCCGATGCCTTGAAATGTCCTGTTGAGTGAATGTCAAAAGCACTGGAATAACTTAAGAGCGATGCAATAGACGCTTCCAAATTACATTTGATGGTTCAAAATATTCAATACCAATTAGATACCTTATTTATTAAACAAATCGGGATATTTGTGTTTATTTGGTGCATTGCCCTGTACCTTCTGCACTAAATCACCAAAATTGCTGGTTCCTGGCTTGTGTTGCTGCAAATATAGATAGAGAAAGGAGAATTCCTGGATTCCAAGATCCCTTTTTTATTTTTAAATGATACTTTATTCAAGTTTCAAAAAAAGATTACAAAGATAATAAGAAAATAAAGAAAGAAAGCAAATAATACAAAATACAGAGTAGAAAAAAGAAAGAAAAAAGAAAAAAACAGTAAAAAAAATAAGTCCATCTTTCAATATCTTGCCTTTCATTCACTTGTTTCCCTGACCTCCTCACACCTCCCTTTTTTGTATTCCATTTCAAATGGTTAATTCAGCAAATCCTTTCCCTCTTTGTTTTTATCTTATTTCTTTATCTTATCACATTATAACCTTATATTTTCATCTATTAACAAATCATTTTTACATACTCCTTTTTAACATTGTTGCTAAAACCGCTTCATTTCATTCTGACATCATTTTAACATTCATTAATTTTGCAATGTTTCTGTAAATAGTCCTTAAATTTCTTCCCATCTTCTTCCACCGACTCTTCTCCCTGGTCTCGGATTCTGCCAGTCATTTCCGCCAATTCCATATAGTCTATCACCTTCATCTGCCATTCTTCCAGGGTGGGTAGATCTTGTGTCTTTCAATACTTTGCGATGAGTATTCTTGCTGCTGTTGTAGCATACATAAAGAAAGTTCTATCCTTCTTTAACACCAATTGGCCGACCATGCCCAGGAGAAAGGCCTCTGGTTTCTTCAGGAGGGTATATTTAAATACCTTTTTCATTTCATTATAAATCATCTCCCAGAAAGCCTTAATCCTTGGGCACGTCCACCAAAGGTGAAAGAATGTACCTTCAGTCTCTTTACATTTCCAACATTTATTATCGGGCAAATGATAGATTTTTGCAAGCTTGACTGGTGTCATGTACCACCTGTATATCATTTTCATAATATTCTCTCTTAAGGCATTACATGCCGTGAATTTCATACCTGTGGTCCACAACTGTTCCCAGTCAGCAAACATAATGTTATGTCCAACATCTTGTGCCCATTTAACCATAGCAGATTTAACCGTTTCATCCTGAGTGTTCCATTTCAACAGCAAGTTATACATTCTTGAAAGTATCTTAGTTTTGGGATCTAACAGTTCTGTTTCCAATTTTGATTTTTCCACCTGGAAGCCATTTTTTTTATCCAAATTGTAAGCCTCCCTTATTTGATAATAATGAAGCCAATCTCGCACTTTATCTTTTAGTTTCTCAAAACTCTGCAATTTCAATTTATCTCCTTCTTGTTCCAGAATTTCCCAATATTTCGGCCATTTGGCCTCCATATTGAGCTTTTTCTGGGCCTTTGCTTCCATCGGTGACAACCACCTTGGGGTTTTATTTTCAAGTAGGTCCTTATATCTTATCCAGACATTAAACAATGCTTTCCTGACAATATGGTTTTTAAATGCTTTATGTGCTTTAACCTTGTCATACCACAAATATGCATGCCACCCAAAAACGTTATTAAAACCTTCTAAATCCAAAGTGTCTATGTTCTCAAGAAGCAGCCATTCTTTCAACCAGCAGAATGCTGCTGATTCATAATAGAGTTTAAGGTCTGGCAGGGCGAATCCACCTCTTTCCCTGGATTCCAAGATCCCAGTACTCTTTGGTGGCACAACCCCAGCAGAGATTCAAAGTCACAAAATACGCAGCAAAGTAAAATGTAGAAATATAGGTTGTTAAGACGTTTAAAATATGCCCTTCCAAGCCAGTCCAAAAATGTCCCTCTTTCTTAGGGAAAAGATGTTTGGCTAGTTGAAAATTGGCTTGCTTACAAACTTTTCAAAAGTCGGGGTTCATGTGCTTTGCTGTGCATGAGCCAGAAAGGCTGCAGAGACAGTAAAAAAAATCAGTTTAGTTCCAAAGTGGTGTGAATCCCTAGATTATTGGTATGTTGTTGTTTAGTCGTTTAGTTGTGTCCGACTCTTCGTGACCCCCTGGACCAGAGCACACCAGGCACTCCTGTCTTCCACTGCCTCCCGCAGTTTGGTCAGACTCATGCTGGTAGCTTTGAGAACACTGTCCCACCATCTCATCCTCTGTCGTCCCCTTCTCCTTGGCAGTGGCGTAGCGTGGGGGGTGCAGGGGGGGCCGGCCGCATCGGGCGCAACATCTGGGGGTTAGGGTTAGGGGGCGCAAATCCACGGGTTAGGGGGCGCAAATCCACGGGTTAGGGGGCACAAATTACTTGCCTTGCCCTGGGTGCTGACAACCCATGCTACGCCACTGCTCCTTGGGCCTTTCATCTTTCCCAACATCAGGGTCTTTTCCAGGGAGTCTTCTCTTCTCATGAGGTGGCCAAAGTATTGGAGCCTCAGCTTCACAATCTGTCCTTCCAGTGAGCACTCAGGGCTGATTTCCTTAAGAATGGATACGTTTGATCTTCTTGCAGTCCATGGGACTCTCAAGAGTCTCCTCCAGCACCATAATTCAAAAGCATCAATTCTTCGGCGATCAGCCTTCTTTATGGTCCAGCTCTCACTTCCATACATCACTACTGGGAAAACCATAGCTTTGACTATACGGACCTTTGTTGGCAAGGTGATGTCTCTGCTTTTTAAGATGCTGCCTAGGTTTGTCATTGCTTTTCTCCCAAGAAGCAGGCGTCTTTTAATTTCGTGGCTGCTGTCACCATCTGCAGTGATCATGGAGCCCAAGAAAGTAAAATCTCTCACTGCCTCCATTTCTTCCCCTTCTATTTGCCAGGAGGTGATGGGCCCACTGGCCGTATAGGAACTCAAGATTTGCTTACAGATAGGTAGCCGTGTTGGTCTGCCATAGTCAAAACAAACAAAAAAAATTCCTTCCAGTAGCACCTTAAAGACCAACTAAGTTAGTTCTTGGTATGAGCTTTCTTGTGCAAGCTCATACCAAGAACTAACTTAGTTGGTCTTTAAGGTGCTACTGGAAGGAAAAAAAAATTTTTGTTTCAAGATTTGCTGTTCTTCACAGTCATTTTCTGGAAGACCATGGGCTTGAAGGTGAGGAGAGGGCTTCATGTTAACTTATATTTACAGTACAGTGGTACCTCGGGTTAAGTACTTAATTCGTTCCAGAGGTCCGTACTAACCTGAAACTGTTCTTAACCTGAAGCACCACTTTAGCTAATGGGGCCTCCCGCTGCCAATGCACCGCCAGAGCCCGATTCCTGTTCTTATCCTGAAGCAAAGTTCTTAACCTGAAGCACTATTTCTGGGTTAGCAGAGTCTGTAACCTGAAGCGTATGCAACCTGAGGTACCACTAAAATGCGGGGTTTTTTTGTATGTCACTATATATTTTTATTGTGTTCCTATATCAGTATGAAATAGTTTATTCTACGCTTTTAACCCCTTCCATGCACCAATTAGACCAGAGCACGCTGGTTATCCCCGAGGCTAATTTTTCCCCCATCAGGGCGGCCACGGCCTCGACGGTTCCTTCACTGCGCAAGCGCGCCCAGCTGTGCTCCCGGCGCTGCCCTTTCCCATCCCAAACTGAGGCGCCGCCTCCCGCGAAGGCGTTCAACTTCAAAGCTCATTTGCATGGGCTCCCCGTGCCCAATCACTGGCCGCCGCCTGTTTTGCATGGAGCCCGGCCGGCCACTCACAGAGCCGGGGGGCCGGGCTACCACGTGCTGTTGCTAAGCTTCGGCTTCTGAAGTTGTTGCTATAGTCGCCGGCCTATCAGGGGGCGAGGCTCTTGGTCTGTCAACATTCTCTGCGCCGGAGGGAGGGAGGGCGGGCAGCTGGTTGGGTTGCGTGCGTGTTTTTCCCCTCTTCCTTCCTTCCCCCTCCCACCCACCTCGCCTCTGATTGGCTCCGCGGTGTCTCAGGACCCTGCGGGTGACGCTATCGACTGGCCCAGCCAGCCGTCCGTCAGCTGGGAAAGTAATATGCTCAATGTGTGGGGGTTTGTAGACTTGGGCTCAGAGAGCAACACTTTGGAGGAGCCTCCCTGCGCGCGCTTGTGAGCTCCCGGGTGCGGAAAAACAACAACACCAAAACCATTGCTAATTGCTACTTTTGCTGTTATTTTTTTTTCCTTCCTACCTTGCTGCTTAAATTGCAAAAAAAGCAAAAGGCTGTGAAAATGGAGTGGAATTCCCTGCTGATGCTGCTGGAAGCTGCGGAATACTTGGAAAGGCGAGAGAGAGGTACATACAGCAAGATTCCCTGCAAAAAAGTTGAGGGGCTCCCACCCCAGGGCTGCGATGCACCCCGGATTTATTTATTTTTTTAAAATAAAAAGTCACCTTGAGTGGGGGTGGGGTGGGGAGATGGGTTTGTTTTGTTGCAAAAAGGACTTTAAAAAAAAAGCAAAAGCCACGAAAAGAAGGGAAATCTCCCCACCGTTGGTCTGGTGGCGCTGCAGGTCCGCCTTTGCTCCCTTCTCTCCCTTTGCAACTGCTTCCTCCCTTTGCAATAAGTTGCTTGCAACGTTTGCACAGGCAGCAGCAGCAGCAATACGCGGCAGTTGTCACGAGCTCAGCTTTTGTGTGTGTCTTTTTGCCTCTTCCCCCCAACCAGAAGCGGAGCACGGCTACGCCTCGGTGCTGCCCTTCGACAGCGGCTACGCCAGGAGGAAAAGCAAGGCCGGGAAGCCCCAGAGCAGCCGGTGAGTGCGGGGGGCTGCGATCCCCTACCCCCCACCCAGGAGCCCTCTGGTTAAATGCAGCTCTTCCCTCGGCCCTATTTATTGCTGGGCTGCAGATGTTTCTGCACTACAACTCCCATCATCCCTGGCCGCTGCTCCTGCTAGCTGAGGATGATGGGAGCTGTAGTCCGCCCACCACCTGATAGGACCCAGAGGCCGTGTTGATGCACTAGCACAAGGTATTTTGCAGCAACTTCAGCACCAGCACAGAAGCAGGAGGTCGCCATTTCCTTCTGCCGACCCCTCTTTTCTGGGCTGGGTTTATGCTTCGGTCTCTCCTTGAGAAGCTGCCACGCGTACAGCGGGGGTTCCTTTCTCCCAAGCAACCTCTACTGGATGCTACCAACACCAAACCCCGCAGGCCCCTTTTGCTCTTTGGCTCCAGGGATTTCGACTTCGGCGAGGGCAGGATCATTGCTAACACCCCAAAACTGCCAACTTCAGTTTTCAAAAGCAGGTGCCTTGTGGGGGGGTGGAATGAAAAGCATGAAAGTCAAACCTGCTGAACTTGTTTTAAATTGCAAGAATAAGCAGCGCAGCGATCTTTGATTATCTTTCTCAAATACAAAAAGGTGTTTCGGCGCACAGATCGTTCTGAACAATCTTGGGAACTGCTTGGTGTTAAAAGTATCAGTTACAGGCGCATCAAAACTGCACTTTGTGCATCTTTTCCTTTGCAAATTTTGTCACCTGTTCCTTCAGGTCGAGTGCTGATAATACAGGTTGAATTAGTTGCCACCCCGACTGGTCTGTTTCGCAAGATTGTCAATCGCATGTAAGCTTGAGCTTTGAAAAGCTGCATTAAAAATAAAAAGTAAAATGTTATCAGGCACTTATAACAAAAACTAATCTGTATAAAGCTGTATCCCTCTGTATCCCTCTGAGGTCTGCATCCTAATGATCATGCCAGCCCTGTTCCTACCACATACCACACTTGTAAGCCTCTGTGTCTGTTTGTTTTTGCTTTTTTTTGCATGCTTAACCTGGAAGTGATTTCCACTGGATTCAGTGGGACTTGCAGGTGAGATTCTGCATGGTCTCTATAAAAAGTACAACTTAATGGATGCACTAAGAGAGTAGCAAGGTGGCAGAACGCTGTAAGACTGGCATAAAGGGAGTTATTTAATATTTCCTTGCATCTCCTTATATTTGTCCAGGTTTATAAAGGTAAAGGGACCCCTGACCATTAGGTCCGGTCGTGGCCGTCTCTGGGGTTGCGGCGCTCATCTCGCTTTATTGGCCGAGGGAGCCGGCGTACAGCTTCCGGGTCATGTGGCCAGCATGACTAAGCCGCTTCTGGCGAACCAGAGCAGCGCACGGAAACGCCGTTTACCTTCCCGCCGGAGCGGTACCTATTTATCTACTTGCACTTTGACGTGCTTTCAAACTGCTAGTTTGGCAGGAGCAGGGACCGAGCAACAGGAACTCGCCCCGTTGCGGGGATTCGAACCGCCAACCTTCTGATCGGCAAGTCCTAGGCTCTGTGGTTTAACCCACAGCGCCACCCGCGTCCCTATCCAGGTTTATAATGACACATTGTTAAAAGTGCACCCCCCGGCTCTGGATGCTTTACCCTCAGGTTTCCTGCTCTGCTTAACTGGATGTGTGCCTGGATAGTGTGGGATGGTGCCTTTATTCTTTGCTTGTTCTATATACAGTAAGTGTTTGAAAAGGGAGTTTCATCTGGCCGTTTATACTGGTTGTTGAAGAGAGCACCAGGGAGGCCTTGGAAGCAGGAGCTTGTGAAGCACAAACTACACACACACACACACACACCCTTCAAACCCACCCCCCTTGCAGGGACTCCTGTCCTGATGATCAGAATGAGCTGCTAAGAATTGTTTTGCAGACTCAGCAGATTTGTCTGGCTTGCCCCAAACAAAGTCCAGGACACCCTGTGTTTTAAAGAACGTGCCTGCTTCTTCCTTGACTTCCTGAAATACCCATTCATTGTTCTTGTTGCCCTCCTTTGCTTATCCTTCTCTTTGTTCATGCAAAATATCATCTTGGAGAGAGAGAAAAAACTACCTACAAAGGAATCTGAAATAATCGCAAGCGCTCGCAATATCAGGCAAGCTTCTCAGTCGCTTGCTATCCCTGAGTGCAGCCAACAAAACGTCGCAGTATAAATGAAATCAGGAATGAGTCTAGTGACTTTTCGATGCATTTTTATTACTATAGCCAATTAGATACTTAAGGCACCACAATATTTAATATACAATTAAATGCAGGGCTCCTTCCAGCGCATATGAGCCCTGTTGCATTAGATCACAGGCCTCTCTGGTCCAGATCCTGTTTCTCACATTAACTACCCAGATGACTCTAAGAAGCCTACAAAAAGAACATGAAAGCCCTTGTTGTTGTTTAGTCATCTTAGTCGTGTTCAACTCTCTGTGACCCCATGGACCAGATCATGCCTTGGAAACTCTCACTTTCTTCTCAAAGCTTCTCCTTTTTTATATCCATGGCGTTTTCTTGGCAAAATACTGGAGTGGATTGCCAGTTCCTTTAAATGTGGATCACATTTAGTCTAAACTCTCGGCTATGACCTGTCTGTCTTGGGTGGCCCTGCACGGCATAGCTCATAGCTTCCCTGAGTTATTCAAGCCCCTTCGTCATGACAAGGCAGTGATCTGTCCCCTACTATTGTCCCTCCCAGAATCAAAATTAAGTACCCAGTTTTCTTTTTCTTTTTTATAAGATATTTTATTAGGAGTTTCCATTTTTTACAAACAATAAAAAGAAAAAGTTAAAAATAAAAATAGTAAAAAAAAACCACATAACGTTCAAAACTTATTTTTAAGTAACATCTTTCACTGACCTCCTCATACCTCCCCTTCTTGTATTCCAGTTCGAATTGTTTATCCAGCAAATCCTTATCTCCCAACATTACAATTAAACCCCTTATTTTCTAACCATCCTTTTATAATATTATATATTAAGCTCTTGGTTATTTACCAAGAAAAAAGGGACCATTTTTTCATAATCTTATTACCATTACAGCTAGAAACCAATTAATTTCAATCCTGCATCATTCAACATTCATTAATATTGCAATATTTTTGTAAATAGTCCTTGAACTACTTCCATTCTTCTTCTGCCGACTCTTCTCCCTGGTCACGGATTCTGCCAGTCATTTCTGCCAGTCCCATAAAGTCAATCAACTTGGTTTGCCATTCTTCCAGAGTGGGTTAAGTACCCAGTTTTCTTAACCTTGTCACAAACCATCTCTGGGTTCAGGGGTGCCAACTATGGGGGACTCTGGATGCCTGAGCCCCCACAAAATTTTTGTTGTGGATGCTCAGGTACCCACACCTTAGGGTTACCCGCGCAACTTCTAAAGTCTCGCACTGGGCACCCGTAACCTGGGACCCAAGTCGGCTCCCCTGTCTGGGTTCAAAGACACAGCAGCAGATGGAAGTTTTAGCCATCGGAAAGGAACGTTGTTTTTTACTTTGTAGTTGGATCAACTCAAAAAATCTGATGTTGAATTTTGTTTCTGGAAGTCCACCTTGTAGATGCTGGAAGACTTTAAAGGAAGAACCCTGGGAGCGAACTCTCCTCAGCCGCAGCCAGCATGGCAAATGGTCAGGGTTGTCAACAGTTGTAGTCCAACAACATTTCAGTCACCCTGATAGACAACCTTCCTCCAGTTGTTTCACTTTCAAGAAATAGTATGCACAGCCTCAAGAAATTCAAAGTCTCTTCTGTGCATTGTGGGGTCACCGTTTCAGATTAGGGAGGTGGGTGGAATTCTCGGCAGGCAGGGTTTTCAATATATTCAGTGTTAAATACCCCGTTTTAAAAGCATCTGTTGCATTTTTGTGCTTCATAAAAGCGGTAACGGTGTAATAATGTCAAACGCATAGTTTAGATGTTCCGTATAGATCCGTAAAACGTTGCCCCAATGTACCTTCATAAAAAGAAAAAACTGCTACGAGAGGGACTGAACAAAATGGGTGCACTTCTCCCTGCTTCAAATTAATCTTTCCAGCCCTTAATTAATCTGCATTGCTTGCAGGGGTGGGGAAAGAAATTTCCCCTAAAATTTCCTTTCCCCAACAGGTGCTCGACACTGGTGCATGCAAGAAATTGTGGCTTGGCGGCCAATATTATTCATTTAGCAATACTGAAGAAGAATAAGCCCTACCTTTCGTTTCCTAACACGAAACACCTCGAGGCAGCTAACATCACAAGGAAATGCAAGGTTGAGAACCTCGTCCTTCATTTGCAAATGCCAAGTTTGCTTCTTTCGTACACCATTTTGTAGAAGTAGAAGACTAGGGTAGGAATAACCTCACCTTGTGAAATTTCTCCTGGGAACTCGCTGAGTACAAGGGTCTCCTCATGGTCTGCAACCTAATAAACCTGAAGAGGCAGAGCAACCATGGATAGAAGCATAGACAGAAGCTATACAGTGGTACCTCAGTTTACATACGCTTCAGGCTACAGACTCCGCTAACCCAGAAATAGTGCTTCAGGTTAAGAACTTTGCTTCAGGATGAGAATAGAAATCGTGCTCTGGCAGCGCAGCAGCAGCAGGAGGCCCCATTAGCTAAAGTGGTGCTTCAGGTTAAGAACACTTTCAGGTTAAGTACGGACCTCCGGAACGAATTAAGTACTTAACCCGAGGTACCACTGTATATGACAAACAAATCTGAATTAAACCCCTAGTGATGTATGGAAGTGAGAGCTGGAAGGCTGATCGCCAAAGAATTGATGCTTTTGAATTATGGTGCTGGAGGAGACTCTTGAGAGTCCCATGGACTGCAAGAAGATCAAACCGATCCATTCTTAAGGAAATCAGCCCTGAGTGCTCACTGGAAGGACAGATTGTGAAGCTGAGGCTCCAAGACTTTGGCCACCTCATGAGAAGAGAAGACTCCCTGGAAAAGACCCAGATATTGGGAAAGATGGAGGGCACAAGGAGAAGGGGACGACAGAGGACGAGATGGTTGGACAGTGTTCTCGAAGCTACCAGCCTGAATTTGACCAAACTGCGGGAGGCAGTGGAAGACAGAAGTGCCTGGCGTGCTCTGGTCCATGGGGTCACAAAGAGTCGGACACGACTAAATGACTAAACAACAACAACAGGATGAGGGTTGCGGGTTAAGCAGCAAATCATGGGCTGGGTATTCCAGTCCTGACGCATCAAAGAAATTGAAATGTCATTGGAGAGGCAAGGCCTCATTGACAGTAGGTTGAGCATCTTAAGCACTATTGTTTTACACGATTTGCTTTTCTGCCTTTCTAACTTGGGCGAACACAGTGCACACATCCGATGAAGCTGACTTCAATTCAAAAAAGCTTGCGCCATGTTAAATTTGGCACCACCAGACTGTTGTTTTTGCTGCAGCAACCTAACAGGGCTACCCCTCTGGAAAGCATACAACAAGCTTTGCTTGTTTTATTTCTGCCAGCCATGGAGCTTTTAAAGACGCAGGAGCGCTGTCAAGAAAAAGGAGGCATTTCTCAGAGTAGGAATAGGGGACTTCAGATCCAGCGGCCAAGTGTGGCCCTCCAGGCCGCTCTGTGTGGCCCTCTGAACTCACCCTTCTGAAACCCACTCCTCCCCAGCCGTGCTCTGCATCCTCTTTGAGTGTTCTCCCCTGGCTGGGTTTCATCCTTGGACCTCTTCTCTGCCTGGGTAGTTCACAGAAACGGGTATGCGGTCGTGTGTAGAAACAAGCTTACTCTGCAAAGATAACCTTCTGCATTCATTGCCCTGCCCATTTTTGGTGCTGTGGGTTAAACCACAGAGCCTAGGACTTGCTGATCAGAAGGTCGGTGGTTCGAATCCCCACAATGGGGTGAGCTCCCGTTGCTCGGTCCCTGCTCCTGCCAACCTAGCAGTTCGAAAGCACGTCAAATTGCAAGTAGATAAATAGGTACCGCTCCAGCGGGAAGGTTTCCGTGCGCTGCTCTGGTTCGCCAGAAGCAGCTTAGTCATGCTGGCCACATGACCCGGAAGCTGTACACCGGCTCCCTCGGCCAATAAAGCAAGATGAGCGCTGCAACCCCAGAGTCGGCCACCACTGGACCTAATGGTCAGGGGTCCCTTTACCTTTACCTTTAATGGCATGGAAGGTTGCTGAGAAGGTTTCAACCCTCAGGTTGAAAAGGTTTCCCCTACCTTAGAGTAAGCTAACCACAGGAAAACAAGCAAGGGAGAAAGAGGCAGATACTATTATTATTATTATTATTTTATTTATTTATTTATTATGGAAAGCACTCAGCTGAACGCATTTTGGTGGGACTCATGCTCCGTCTCATAATACATTGATGTTCCAGACTATATAGCTCAGGCATTTCTGCATTTTCCTTCAAAATTTACATTGTTGACTCTCCTCCCTTGATAGGTAGCAGCCTTATAAAGTTGCACCAATAGAATAAGGCACTGGCTTGCTAACGGAGACCTTGAGGCTAAAGCCGTGTTTTTATATTGGAAATTGCTCTGTGATCTTCGGGCGAAGGGTGGTATCAACTTTTATGCCGTGATTTTTAAAATTAAAAAACAAATCCTTATTGTGACTTGAGAGGTCTTTTATTTTATTTTATTTTTATTTAGGTCTGCAATGATCTAAGTGTGCAATAACATGTGGAATCAGTAACAGTCTTCAGACCGCTGAGATTTTCAGATAGTGGCCGCCTTAGTAACTAGCCGATACTAAGAATATGCCACTAGATTTTGTGACTGTCACAAGCTGCGGTCGTAAAGAACCTCCTGGCATCTGTTTACTGAGTTGATGTGGAGGGGGAAGAAAGGATTAACGAAAGCATGGTGGACAGGTTAGACTAAGCTCTTGCAGTGTCTGAGGAGAAGAGCTAAATGTTTCGACAGGGAGCGTGGAAGAACTTAAAATTCGGGGCAGAGAAGGATGATGGCTGCAGAAAGCAGGATGGATAAAGGAGTAGGGACAAAATCTGGGACTTGAGCAAATAGATGTTTTGCTGACAGGGCCAAGGTAAAGGTAAAGGGACCCCTGACCATTAGGTCCAGTTGCGGATGACTCTGGAGTTGCGGCGCTCATCTCACTTTATTGGCCGAGGGAGCCAGCGTACAGCTTCTGGGTCATGTGGCCAGCATGACTAAGCCGCTTCTTGCGAACCAGAGCAGCGCATGGAAACACTGTTTACCTTCCCGCCACAGCGGTACCTATTTATCTACTTGCACTTTGACGTGCTTTCGAACTGCTAGGTTGGCAGGAGCAGGGACTGAGCAACGGGAGCTCACCCCATCGCGGGGATTCGAATCGCCAACCTTCTGATCAGCAAGCCCTAGGGTCAGTGGTTTAGAGCACAGCGCCACCCGCGTCCCTTAGACAGGGTCAAAGAGGTAGCCAAAGAAAAGGTGAGATGGGGACTAGCTTACACATGGTTAGGTTTAGTGATTTCGCTGCTTGGCTTGTGTGCCAGTAAAAGCTTCATATAGTACTCAGCAGAAGCTGAAAGCTGCTCTGCTGCTGCCTGTGTCCTTCACAACAGCCTGACCCAAAGAATTTGCCTTTTAAATTTCTTAGCCACCTTTCTCAGAAACCACCCAAGGTCAAATTACAGGAAGATAAAATCCTGAAAACATGCAGTGTTTAAAACCACAAACGGTAAAAATAACAAATCCATATGATACTAAAAGGATACTTCCCCATCAAAGTTAACAAAATCAAAACCAGCAGAATATACAGTTAACCAAAACAAAACAAAAATTTAATGGTCTTTAAAAACAACCCCAATCACTTGCCTTCGGATGCCTGGTACTGAAGAGACACATGGTGGGTTTTGCTGGGAGAGCATTCCACAGACTGGTGGAGGGGCCACAACCCAAAAGCCCCTGCCCCCCTTGCCACTCCATGAGCCTCTCTGAGGTGACAGGCGAAAGTGGGGAGCTTTTTTCCGTTGACTTTTGTGCCCGGCTGTTTTTAAAGGTGCAGGAGAAGGGCCACTAAAGAGTGGCCATTGTACAACAGGAAGGGTCTGGAATCCATGGACCACAGAGCAAAGGAGCTATATAGAGTTGCTGGATCCAAATTTGAGGACTCTCCCCTTGAAGAGATGCATATAGGCCAAAAGTTTGCTTCTCACGTCTTTCAAGATGGCGGCGAGAAAAGCCACACCTTGCAAAACTCTTGCCTCCGCAAAGCTTAGAAGCACAGGAGTCCCATCAAGATCTCGACTTAGCAACTCTCAGGAGATGGTGATGCCTAAGTTGTCAGTGAGGACGGGAAGTGACTTTCTCAAATTGATCTGAACTAAGTGTTGCTGTTGTTGTTTAG
Source organism: Podarcis filfolensis (assembly GCF_964270895.1). NCBI lineage: Eukaryota > Metazoa > Chordata > Lepidosauria > Squamata > Lacertidae > Podarcis > Podarcis filfolensis. The sequence continues at coordinate 91,249,430 of NC_139608.1, forward strand.
TCGTTTAGTCATGTCCGACTCTTCGTGACCCCATGGACCAGAGCACTCCAGGCACTTCTGTCTTCCACTGCCTCCCACAGTTTGGTCAAATTCAGGCTGGTAGCTTCGAGAACACTGTCCAACCATCTCGTCCTCTGTCGTCCCCTTCTCCTTGTGCCCTCCATCTTTCCCAACATCAGGGTCTTTTCCAGGGAGTCTTCTCTTCTCATGAGGTGGCCAAAGTATTGGAGCCTCAGCTTCAGGATCTGTCCTTCCAGTGAGCACTCAGGGCTGATTTCCTTCAGAATGGATAGGTTTGTTCTTCTTGCAGTCCATGGGACTCTCAAGAGTCTCCTCCAGCACCATAAGTCAAAAGCATCAATTCTTCGGCGATCAGCCTTCTTTATGGTCCAGCTCTCACTTCCATACATCACTACGGGGAAAACCATAGCTTTTACTATACGGACCTTTGTTGGCAAGGTGATGTCTCTACTTTTTAAGATGCTGTCTAGGTTTGTCATTGCTTTTCTCCCAAGAAGCAGGCGTCTTTTAATTTCGTGACTGCTGTCACCATCTGCAGTGATCATGGAGCCCAAGAAAGTCAAATCTCTCACTGCCTCCATTTCTTCCCCTTCTTTTTGCCCGGAGGTGATGGGACCAGTGGCCATGATCTTCATTTTTTTGATGTTGAGCTTCAGACCATATTTTGCGCTCTCCTCTTTCACCCTCATTAAAAGGTTCTTTAATTCCTCCTCACTTTCTGCCATCAAGGTTGTGTCATCTGCATATCTGAGGTTGTTGATATTTCTTCCGGCAATCTTAATTCTGGCTAGGGATTCATCCAGCCCAGCCTTTCGCATGATGAATTCTGCATATAAGTTAAATAACCAGGGAGACAATATACAGCCTTGTCGTACTCCTTTCCCAATTTTGAACCAATCAGTTGTTCCATATCCAGTTCTAACTGTAGCTTCTTGTCCCATGTAGAGATTTCTCAGGAGACAGATGAGGTGATCAGGCACTCCCATTTCTTTAAGAACTTGCCATAGTTTGCTGTGGTCAACACAGTCAAAGGCTTTTGCATAGTCAATGAAGCAGAAGTAGATGTCTTTCTGGAACTCAATAGCGCAGGGCAAACCCTAGGCTTGGTCTCATCTACGGAGGGCCAAGCAGCCTCCCTCTGATTGGTGAACGAAATCAGGATGGCGCACGCCAGCGGCCAAGTTGTCTTTATCTACCAAGCTGTGTCCACAGCTATGCCCGTGAGGGTCACAGGTAGCATCATTGCTGGGGGAACTCTTTAGGCAGGTCACAAAAGCAGCCACTGGCTTCCGGTTGATGGAACTAGACAGCTCAGGCATGACCTATGTGCAGAGAGTTGTTATATGTGCTGATCGTTGACGTCAGTTTTCAACTAAGCCATTATCTCCTTATCCATGTTCTTAAAAACTGTATGAACATACCTAGAGCAACAGTAAGTTGTGTTGGATCCTTGTACCCCAATCCTAGTGAATTAAATGGCCGAGGAAGGACAGAGGAATCATTCTATAGGCTGTGCCTTTCAAATCCACCTTGGAGTGTTCTGAGGTCCGCAACTGCTGTTCTTGAGTCTTCCCTCCTTGTCCATTGGAGCTTATCTGGATATTTTACGAAAGCAGGAGCCTTCTGGCTCGAGAACTTCCCACACCTTCCGCTCAAGTGGCCTTTTCCAGGCTGCAGTTCCCTTTCTCCAAGATCGATTCCTTGGAAGATAGAACATGTAGATGACTTCTCCCAGCCTCTCTCTTAAACTGTCCGGTTTTGGAACTGTGAAATGATGGTCCTTTCCATCATAACAGGGCAAATGTTCTCCTGATAACAGTTGCAATGACATAGGCTGTGTCTTGTGCCTCTTGTCCAAAGTAGGATCTGCCGCATAACAGGCTCACATTGCCAGACGTTAGTTCATCTGTTCCCAAAGGAACATGAGAGAGTTCTTCTGCTGATCATACGGCTTAAGTGTACTACATTTGGCATTTATTGTAGAAAACATGGTGCCCTCCAAATGCTGTTGGAAAGCAACTTCCATCAGCTCTGACATTGTTCACGCTGGCTGGGTCCAAAGGCAGCTGTGGTCCAATAATAATAATAATAATAATAATAATAATAATAATAATAATAATAATTTATTTATACCCTGCCCATCTGGCTGAGTTTCCCCAGCCACACTGGGCAGCTCCCAATCAAGTGTTAAAAACAGTACAGCGTTAAATATTAAAAACTTCCCTGAACAGGGCTGCCTTCAGATGTCTTTTAAAGATAGGATAGCTGCTTATTTCCTTCACATCTGAAGGGAGGGTGTTCCACAGGGCGGGCGCCACTACCGAGAAGGCCCTCTGCCTGGTTCCCTGTAGCCTCACTTCTCGCAATGAGGGAACCACCAGAAGGCCCTTGGCGCTGAATCTCAGTGTCCGGGCTGAACGATGGGGGTGGAGATGCTCCTTCAGGTATACAGGACAACATCTGGGGGCACCATTGCTCCTGCAATAGCTAACTGCCATCAGCAATACGGTGGTACCTCGGGTTACATACGCTTCAGGTTACAGACTTCGCTAACCCAGAAATAGTACCTCGGGTTAAGAACTTTGCTTCAGGATGAGAACAGAAATCGTGCTCCAGTGGCGCAGCAGCAGCAGGAGGCCTCATTAGCTAAAGTGGTGTTTCAGGTTAAGAACAGTTTCAGGTTAAGTACGGACCTCCGGAACGAATTAAGTACTTAACCTGAGGTACCACTGTAGTGGGGACGCGGGTGGTGCTGTGGGTTAAACCACAGAGCCTAGGACTTGCAGATCAGAAGGTCAGCGGTTCGAACCCCCGTGACGGGGTGAGCTCCCATTGCTCGGTCCAACCTAGCAGTTCAAAAGCATGTCAAAGTGCAAGTAGATAAATAGGTACCGCTCCGGCAGGAAGGTAAACGGCGTTTCCGTGCACTGCTCTGGTTCGCCAGAAGCGGCTTAGTCATGCTGGCCACATGACCCGGAAGCTGGATGCTGGCTCCCTCGGCCAGTAAAGCGAGATGAGCGCCACAACCCCAGAGTCGGCCACGACAACCTAATGGTCAGGGGTCCCTTTACCTTTTTTTTACCACTGTAGTGCTGTTTAAGAGACATGTGTGCAGACTTCAGTCCTACAAGACCATCTTCCTTTTTTTTGTACTATTTTTGTATGCGGAGGGGTTATTTAATTTTGTGAAGTGTGAAATATAAAAATCCCAACCAGATTCAAGGTTGAGCCTTGGGGGAGAAAATAAGATGTGCTAATAGTGTTCTGGACATGTCAAAATAGGTCCCTAAGATATTTTTTTAATGGATTTCTGACAGGAACTGATGGAAAGCGCATTGTTTCATTTGAACTTCGGGTTATTAGCAAGTAAAACTCTATAATATATCATGCTTTCTGTTGTTGTTTTTATAGGTCTTCACATAATGAACTAGAAAAGCATAGGTAAGTAGTACGAATCAAACAGAACCAGTACGGACGCTATTATTCTGCCATGGCACAATCCTGCAAGAGAAATTGGAAATCACAGGGAATTATATCTGTTTAACTCGTGTTAATGAAAGTGTTTGCTGTCAAATTCCAACCACTCGTTTTGAGAAACAGGCATCTAAACGTTGAATTATACTATGCGAATAATGCTGTTTATACTTAAGGTTTCAGTGACATTAACATATTTCTGAATTTGTCTACTGTAGCTCTTAAGGGGCACGTTCCTGGCTAATAATTGGCAGCTCTGTTGCTTGCTGGAGCATCAGAAACAAATGGCACCTTTCTACAGACACTAGAAAAGTAAGGCAGTGCCTAGCGACTACAGAGAGCCGAGAGAGAAATTGCACATGGTTTCTCACCTCTGACAGCAGAACCTCCTGAAGGGTGTCTATAGAAGCACCAAAAAGTTTGAGCAGTTAACAGGGTAGGCAGACAGGGCATTTGCAATGCATTCTTCCAGCAAGGGCAGACATAGAGCTGGAGAAATAGGGCTGGAGTGAGGAGAAAAGGAGAGAATCAGTACAACAAATTGCCTCCCTATATTGGTGCTGGGCTCCTGGTTGTAGGGGCACATACAGTAGAGAATGGAATTTCGCTCCAGCAACTTAATTTCCCCCTCCAAATTAGCGCTAATGCCCATGCCCCCCCCCACAAACACACAGGTCCCAGATTAAATAAACCGACCTGCTGTTCACTGGAGCTCAAATAAATAGGCATCAGTAGGCTGGTGCTTGTGTGCTGGCTGTCCCTCTCGCTCACAGTAACTCCCACTATTTCTGTTTCAGCAGGAGGCAGGGCAAAAGGCAGCAGCAGACAGTACACAGAAGGCATGCTCCGAACAAGAGCAACCTGGATCTCAAAGCCTGCTGCTTCAGTCTGTGCAAGCTCAGTGGAGCAACAGCCAAAGGCATGGCCCGCTAATTGGAATGCCGTGACCCTCACCCTGTTCCCTATGTTCAGTGTGTGGCTATCTTAGACGCTAACCCTTGCATCCTGATGGGCTTGAAATGCAAGTCTGCAAGATCGTAGGGTCCAGATGCCCTAGACAAACGCTATTTTTGAAAAGCAAAACATCTATACACCTGGAGATGGGTAGAAAGGACCAGGCCATAACATTGTTCTGTGATTGATTGATTGATTGATTGGCAGATATAGGGAGTTTCTAGGTGGAAATCGAAGGGTATTGATCAGGGCCGTCTTTAGCATATGTGCTGCTGGGGTGCAAAGATGCGCTTCCAAATGTAGTTTAGCCACCCCCAAATTAACTTGGGGGGGAATTGCTCACCTGTAATAACGACGCAAGGGACGCGGGTGGCGCTGTGGGTTAAACCATAGAGCCTAGGACTTGCTGATCAGAAGGTCGGCGGTTCGAATCCCCGCAACGGGGTAAGCTCCCGTTGCTCGGTCCCTGCTCCTGCCCGCCTAGCAGTTCGAAAGCACGTCAAAGTGCAAGTAGATAAATAGGTACCACTCCGGGGGGGAGGTAAACGCAATTTCCGTGCGCTGCTCTGGTTCGCCAGAAGCGGCTTAGTCATGCTGGCCACATGACCCGGAAGCTGTACGCCAGCTCCCTCGGCCAATAAAGCGAGATGAGCGCCGCAACCCCAGAGTTGGTCATTACTGGACCTAATGGTCAGGAGTCCCTTTACCTTTCCCTTTTAATAACGATGCTGCGGAAAAATTTGATATTTGATGCTATGAAGTAACAGAGCGCCAGAGGAGGGGAATGGGAACCTTCGCTCCATTGCTTTTCACTGCCGCCGATCGAGAGGGACCAGTATACAGTAGGTATACAATTGACGCCCACCAGAATTTGGCACCCGGGTGCCCTGCACCCCTTGCACCCCCTGGTAAAGACGGCCCTGGCATCAGTGTAGGAAGGGCAGGAGAGAGTGACTTTGAGATTTTGGGTAAATGCTTAGCGATCTTCCCCTGGGCTCTGCCCTAGCCGTGGAACCGAGCCCTTGTTGCATTTTCTCCTCTGCCTCTCAACATTCTGTGTCCTTGTAGTGTGTTGAGTCTTTTACATGGTGCCAGCTGCCCTGAAAATCAAAACAGGATACAGTGGTGCCTCGCAAGACGAATGCCTCGCAAGACGAAAAACGCGCAAGACGAAAGGGTTTTTCGGTTTTTGCGTTGCTTCGCAAGACGATTTTCCCTATAGGCTTGCTTCGCAAGACGAAAACGTCTTGCGAGTTCGTTCGCTTTTTTCTTAAAGCCGCTTGAAGAGGCGCAGTTGCGACGGACCGTGCTTCGCAAGACGAAAAACATCGCAAGACGAAAAGACTCGCGGAACGAATTAATTTCGTCTTGCGAGGCACCACTGCATACCGTATTTTTCGCTCTATAAGACGCACCAGACCACAGGACGCACCTAGTTTTTGGAGGAGGAAAACAAGAAAAAAAATATTCTGAATCTCAGAAGCCAGAACAGCAAGAGGGATCGCTGCGCAGTGAAAGCAGCAATCCCTCTTGCTGTTCTGGCTTCTGGGATAGCTGCGCAGCCTGCATTCGCTCCATAAGACGCACACACATTTCCCCTTACTTTTTAGGAGGGAAAAAGTGAGTCTTATAGAGCAAAAAATACGGTAAATGTGTTAAAACAAAGAGTGCAATGATTGGGGGCGGGGGGGGGAACAATGACAAGAAATTGGGTTTGATGCTTTGAACTTTGTTCAGATCTTTACAAGGGTTGTCATTTTAGTGCTGAGATGAATGTCCTTTTTGCTTGTTTGAAGGTAGCATTGTGCAGAAATCCTAAATTCATATGCTATCTATTGCACTCTAGTGAGCTAAAGTGCACTGTAACAACACTAAATGTGTTTGTTTTTTTTTAAATTTCAGACGAGCTAAACTACGACTATATTTAGAAGAGTTAAAACAACTTGTCCCTTTGGGAGCAGATAGCACTAGACACACCACACTCAGTCTGCTGAAAAGAGCCAAGATGCATATTAAGGTAAAAAAAGAGAGTTACCTTTTATTTTGTTTTACTTAAACAATAATCTGACACACACACACCCCTTTTTTTGTGAGAGGGCGGGATTGCAGATTTCCTAATTTAAAAGGTGCTGCTCTTACTTAATGGTATAATTTTTTCAGTCTTCGATGCTGATGTGGTAGGTTAAAACCCAAACAATTTAGTACATGGAGAACGTCTCCACTTTTTAAACAGTTGTTTGTTTTAGTTTTTTAATGAGAGCACCGGATAATCAGTGCAACCAGAACACTGTTTTTACTGTTAAAATTATTCTAACTCCATAGAAATTGGAAGAACAAGACCGGAAAGCTCTAAATATTAAAGAACAGTTACAGCGAGAACATCGATACCTCAAGCGCAGATTGGAACAGCTCTCCATGCAGGGCCTGGAACGAATTCGCACAGACAGCCTGGGATCAACAATATCTACGGATTCTGAGCAAGGTAGGTGGTGGGGCCTAGAACTCGCCATGGGACTGTTAACTAAACTTAGGCTGTATATTTCTCTAGGGTATATACTGGGCATCTGAAAACAAGCATGTGTGTTAGAATGTCCAGCGCCGGAAGTAGAGACAGTTCAAAGCATAATAGTCAATTCTTGAAAAAACAATAAATCGGGAATGCAGTATATCTTGATTGCAGTAAGGCTTTTGACAAAAATCTCCTATTATATTCTTGCAGAGAAGCTGCTAAAATGTGGGCTGGACGAGGTAACTGTTAGGTGGATTTGTAGCTGGTTGACTGACTGAACCCACAGAGTACCCATTAATGGTTTCTCGTGACAAGGGTTCTGTCCTGGGCCTGTTGTTGTTCAACGACTTTATAAACGACTTGGATGAAGGAATTGAGGGGGATGCTCATCAAATTCACAGATGACACCAAACTCGGAGGGGTAGCTAATGCTGCAGAAGGCAGAATTGGGATTCAAGATTCCCTTCACGGATTGGATTACTGGGCCAAAACAAATGAATTTCAGCAGGGACAGGTGACAGGTTCTGCACTTAGGCAGGAAGAACCAGCGGCCAAATGTAAGATGGAAGACACCTGCATTGCCAGTGGTACATGTGAAAAGGATCTAGGGGTCAGAAAGAAGATACTCTAGCCATATAATTTTTTAATAATTTTAACATATTGATTATCATACATACAACAAAACTTCACTTCTTATACAATCTTTTTGGACTTCCATCATCACCTCTGATGATCCACCATTCTTATCATTTCTTCTGCATTTCTTAAATTCATATTGCCTTTAATTATCTTAACTAACAATCCTCCTCTTTACCATTTTTGCAGTAATTCTAATAATTCACCTCACAAAACTTATTGCAAACCTACAAGCGTAATCTGATTGTCACAATTCCTTTTCAAATAGTCCGTAAATTTACACCAGTCTTCTGTGAATCTCTGGTCCCGCAGGTTTCAAATTCTTCCTGTTAATTTGTCTAATTCTGCATAGTCCATCAGTTTCATCCTCCATTCTTCTTTTGTCGGTATTTCTTCTTGCTTCCAATTTTGTGCCAATAATATTCTTGCTGCCGTCATTGCATATAAAAATAATTTACAATCCTTTCTATTTGTATCATCTCCTACAATGCCAAGTAAAAATGCTTCTGGCTTCTTAATAAATGTATATTTCAGCATTTTTTTCATCTCATTATATATCATTTCCCAGATGTTTTTCACTTTTTTACATTCCCACCACATATGATAAAATGTTCCTTCTTTTTCTTTACATTTCCAACATTTATTACTCACTTTATACATTTTAGCTAATTTAATAGGTGTAATATACCATCTATACATCATTTTCATCACATTTTCTTTTAAGGCATATTGTTGTTGTTGTTTAGTCGTTTAGTCGTGTCCGACTCTTCATGACCCCATGGACCAGAGCATGCCAGGCACTTCTGTCTTCCACTGCCTCCGGCAGTTTGGTCAAACTCATGCTGGTAGCTTTGAGAACACTATCCAACCATCTTGTCCTCTGTCGCCCCCTTCTCCTTGTGCCCTCCATCTTTCCCAACATCAGGGTCTTTTCCAGGGAGTCTTCTCTTCTCATGAGGTGGCCAAAGTATTGGAGCCTCAGCTTCACAATCTGTCCTTCCAGTGAGCACTCAGGGCTGATTCCCTTCAGAATGGATAGGTTTGATCTTCTTGCAGTTCATGGGACTCTCAAGAGTCTCCTGCAACACCAGAATTCAAAAGCATCAATTCTTTGGCGATCAGCCTTCTTTATGGTCCAGCTCTCACTTCCATACATCTTCCATACATCATTAAGGCATATGCAAATACATAAAGGGCTGTCACACGGAGAATGGAGCAAGCTTGTTTTCTCCTGCTCTGGAGGCTTGGGCTCGAACCGAACAAGAAGAGATTCCAACTAAACGCCAGGAGGAACTTTCTGGTGGCAAGAGCAGTTGGACAATGCAACAGACCCCCTCTTGAAGTGGTGGACTCTCCTTCCTTGGAGGTTTCTCAGCAGAGGTTGGATGGCCATCCATCATGAACACTTTAGTTGAGATTCCTGCACTGCAGGGAGTTGGACTAGATGACCCTCAGGGTCCCTTCCAACTTTACAATATATGTCAATGACGTATCCATCCGATTCTGAGCACAGCTATGTTCAACTTCTGAGCCCCTCCGAGCCAAAGGCAGAAAGCCCAGCCAGCAGCCAAACGAAGCCTCAAGCGGTGGTTCCCACAGCGCAGCAACCCGGCAAAGGGGATGCAGCAAGGAAAACCACCGTCACCTCTCCGCTGGGAAGCGCTGAGCAAAGGCCAGTCCCCAGGCAACGCGGCCGATTTGATCGGCACAAGGCATGCAAGCTCCACCCCCCCAGTCATTCTTAGACTCCTTATTGGGTGAGCAACGCAGCCAAGCAACACAGTTGGAGCCTCCCTCCTCCCTGGCCGGCAGGGAGGGAGGGGGAGGAGCTGCTTCCTTTGAAACCCGGGAAATTTAAGGGACATCATCAATAAGGGACAGCAGCGGGAAACGGCGCTGGGATAAGGGAGTTTCCCACCAAATAAGGGACGGTTGACAGCTATGGACCAGAGGGGGGTTGGAACAGTGTTGTTTCTTGGTGTTCATGGGAAGTCAGAGCTTTGAGAGGGACTTGGAACGAACCATTTCGGAAGGTACTGCTGTATAGTTTGCAATCATTGTATTAACTGGCCTATAAGTGGAACTGGTCAAAATCCAGAATCAAATATTTAAGGATGTAAGATGAAAACAATGTGGCTTCAAAATAATAATAATTTTTTTTTTGTGGAACACTTTTAAGCAGGCAGAAGACGATTGCCAGTAAACTGTCAGTCACTTTGTCTTTTATATTTTGCTTGGGCCAGTCAGCAATTTGGTGTAGGATGTTAGTCATAACGAAAGTAAATACGTGGGAGGTTGTATGCAGCAGATGAAATATACAGTGCTTAAATTTGGATCCTGGGTTCTAACATAACATATCAAGTTGCATTGTAATTACAAACAAAGCTTTTCAGCCCCAAATAGTCAACAAACAGAGACCTGAATCCCAGCTGGCAGTAAGCAAGATTCTTGATATCATGGTAGGATTTACCAACCACCACCACTACTTCTCCTCCATATTTGGCAAATTTCTGTATACAGTGGCACCTTGGTTCTCAAACTTAATCCGTTCCGGAAGTCCATTCCAAAACCAAAACGTTCCTAAACCAAGGTGCGCTTTCCCATAGAAAGTAATGCAGAACGGATTAATCCGTTCCAGACCTTTAAAAACAACCCCTAAAACATCAATTTAACATGAAATTTACTATTTAACAAGACCATTGAACTAGAAAATGAAAGCAATAATCAATGTACTGTACTATAAAATAAATAAGACAGTATTGTAGATAATAAAATTAAAACTAAAAAATTTTCTTACCTGCACTGATGATAGTCATCGCTTTTATCCATTGCCGCAGTCACACAATCAATCAATCAGTAGCTGAACTGGGTTCCACACAGTCACAAAAACAAATCAACCGAAAAAGCCTCAAAAACACAAAACACAAATTAAATAGCAAAAACAAAAGCGCCGAATACAGTTTTTGAACTTAATCTGTTCAAGAAGTCCATTTGACTTCTGAAATGTTGGAAAACCAAAGCGCAGCTTCTAATTGGTGCAGGCGCGCTGGAAACAATAGCCAGCAGCTGCATTGGACATTCAGCTTCCAGAAAAACGTTCGAAAACTGGAAGATTCTGGGTTTTCGGAGTTTGAGAACCAAGGTACCACTGTATTTTTATTGCACCTTCTCAGTTTTTTACTTGCCTTGCCTTCCTATATAAGCTTTGGTGTGTCTTTTTGGTCTTGTTTGTTTTAAAAAGAAGTGCTTAGACTAATGTAATTTGAGTATCTGAATGGAGACATGAACACAGGAAAGAGTTGTGGTATATGACTGGTATATGACTGTGGCTAAGAGACTGAGCTCCGAGGTTGGCAAGCCCCTGGTTTGAATCTCGCTCTTCCTGTGAATTTGGAAAGGTTCCTTACACAAGCCGTTTTCTCCCTGCCCCTGCAAATGTGTGCACACATTTGCAAATGTGTGCACACATTTGCATCATAGGAATAATAATGACCCGTCTTGTTGTTGTTGCTTTGTCGTTTCGTCGTGTCCGATTCTTTGTGACCCCATAGACCAGAGCACACCAGGCCCTCCTGTCTTCCACTGCCTCCCGCAGTTTGGTCAAACTCATGCTGGTAGCTTTGAGAACACTGTCCAACCATCTCGTCCTCTGTTGTCCCCTTCTCCTTGTGCCCTCCATCTTTCCCAACATCAGGGTCTTTTCCAGGGAGTCTTCTCTTCTCATGAGGTGGCCAAAGTATTGGAGCCTCAGCTTCACGATCTGTCCTTCCAGTGAGCACTCAGGGCTGATTTCCTTCAGAATGGAGAGGTTTGTACTTCTTGCAGTCCATGGGACTCTCAAGAGTCTCCTCCAACACCATAATTCAAAAGCATCAATTATTTGGCGATCCGCCTTCTTTATGGTCCAGCTCTCACTTCCATACATCACTACTGGGAAAACCATAGTTTTTACTATACGGACCTTTGTTGGCAAGGTGATGTTTCTACTTTTTAAGATGCTGTCTAGGTTTGCATTGCTTTTCTCCCAAGAAGCAGGCATCTTTTAATTTCGTGGCTGCTGTCACCATCTGCAATGACCCGTCTTACAAAGTTGTAAATATTGCTACAGTGGTATCTTGTTTCTCGAACTTAATCTGTTCCGGGAGTCCGTTCGACTCCCAAAACCGTTCAAAAACCAAGGCACGGCTTCCGATTGGCTGCGGGAGCTTCTTGCTCTCAAGCGGAAGCCGCGGCGGACGGTCGGCTCCCGAAAAAGGTTCGCAAACCAGAACACTTACTTCCGGGTTTGCGGCATTCGGGGGCCAATTTGTTCGACAACAAAGCCGTTCAGGAACCAAGGTCCCACTGTGTAGGAAGCCCTCTGAACACTCTATTTTTATTTTTTGTAAAGTTTTTATTATTAAAATAATTCCGCATTAATACACACATATTGCGAATATACAAGCATACAAACATACATTTCATACAATCCTTAAAAATGTTCAAACATACCTACACTCAATCCCACAGATAATTCCTTTTCGCATCACCATCCACCACCCCTCACCCCACCTTTGTGTTAGACTTCCAATCTACTCAATTGCAATTTCTTTCCACTTCTATTGCTTTCTTTCACACACCTTTAACCTAATTTCATGCTTCTTTTTCTATTACACAGTGTTATCCATCTTATTTAGTATTTCAGTATTTAAAACGGAACTTGTTCATTCTAATAGGAGTTCTGATTTTTCAAAATGGTTTTGCAAGTAACCTTTATACACCTTCCAGTCCCTGTCTATCTTCTCTTTTGAGATCCTTCCAATTTCTCCCATTGTTTTGGATATATTGTAATACTCCAATAATTTGGCAAGCCACTCTGTTTTTGTTGGGATAATACCACTTTTCCAGTTTTTCGCAATCAATAGCCTTGCGGCTACTGTTGCGTATAAATATAATGTCTTGTCTTCTTCCTTTAGGCTTCCTGGTACTATTCCCAATAGAAAACTTCTGAAACTTCTGTCTTCTCTCCCGTTTCAATTTAGAAGTAGACATCGAAGGAATGGAATTCCCACCAGCTGAAATGGACAGTAGCAGAAGTCCCAGCGATGTGGAAGACAGTTTGCAAGGGAGCTCGAGCGACAGCGGCTACACACATTCGCACAGACTCAATGCCAGGCTTCTGTAGCGTCGAAGGGCACCGCTCAACTCAGGACGTTCTGACTAAAGCACTTACATGAAATATGCCGGACTGCCATTCTTCCAGAAAACCTCAGCCCACAGTAATCTGAAAGGAGGTTTCGTGCCCAGGGTTCGCCGAACGACGATTGGTATATTCAATAAATTGCAAATCATGTTGTTTTTTCTACAAAATGTGGTTAGATACAGTTGCGGCTTAAAGTCCTTTATTGTAGACATTGTGCACACTGTTAGTTCTGGGTGTGTGTGCTTTTTAAAAATATTTTTTTAAAGGGGATTTCCCCCCAAATGTTAAAATACAAAGTGGGCATAGCAAATAACTACACACGCAGATGGAGATTTTCTGTTGGACGCTCAAAAATGGGTTTGTCTTTGGCAATAGGAACTTCTGTAGCCAAAACGGCACGTTAAAGGTTCATCCACAGTTCCACTTGTCACAACAGTCTTTCCCAGGAAAACCTGCTTTTTACCGCTGAATCTGATTGAGATTTCTCTGAATTAAGAGCGGGTTTTCCAGGAGAAAGTGGCATGGCAAAGGCAAAACTGCTCAGACCATTTCTTTGCACAAGTCAAATGGAAGCGTAGCCTTAACCCTAAATCTCTGCTCGTGGTTTGCTTGTGATCCACATTCTTTGGATTCTGGCTATAGTGGACCAAGGATTGAAAATTTAGGGGGGGAGGATATACTTTTTTTTAAAGTACATTATCATTTTACAAAAAAACCCCAACAACTTTGGTTAGCAAATATTCCTATAGGAGAAGTTCTTTCGATATTTTTGAGACACACACACAAAAAACGTATATTCTCTTGATTTATCATCAAGCGTTCTGTTCGTCTTCAAAAGATGGGGGGAAAGCTGATTCTAATCAGGACTTAATGTGCAATGACCCTAGCTTTCTATGTTTTTATAGTGACTAACTCCGGAAAAAAATAAATCGTGTTTGCTTGCACATGTAAAAAAAACAAAACACTCTGCTAACTTTTGAGGGTCAGGATTATTGTGCACAAAGATTAGTTGCCTCTCGTTTGGTGATTTTTAGCAAGGGTTGTTAATTGTACTCATGTTTTTACTCTCCATGAAATGCATTGACTGCGTGTCGTTATGTAGCACTCGGCCTCAGGATTTTCATTTTTTGTATCTGCATTTATTCTTCCCGCCTTCTCAGACCGTGATTCTGATGATTGTGCCACATCCAAACGAGTGAATGTCAATTCAGCAAAGGAGGCCCATGTCTGCAGCTGATACATATCATATATTATGATGCTTATCTAGTTCCCATTTTAAGTGATGGAAGTGTCAGGTGTACATTGCATTATGCATCTCCATTCAGGTCATTTAAGTCTCATGTAGTCAGATGGGACAAGCTGGATTGGGGCCAACACACACTTTTTTCCCTATATGATTTTAATGTTTACCATTCAATATTTCAGTATTCTTCGTGAAGGATTCAGAGCTCGAATGAACCAGAGCTGGATTATCAAATAGTTGTTTAGAAGAAAGCAAAACTGTTTGCTTAAGTTTTTTTTTTTATGTTATATTGCTTTCTACAGCTGCAAATACACTTAAATGGAAGGCATGGCTTTAAATTACAGTATTCACATTAAACCTTTTTCTTTCTTTCTTTTGTATGCTATCATTGAAATTTGAATTCCTTACAAAATGCAAAGAAAATGCTGTAAAATTGCACCGTTTAGTTAGCGTTCATCAATATGTTTAGAATATAATTACCCCGATTGTAGCAATACTGCAACCTTGCCTTTTAATACACTTTAAGCTTAGTGAAGTCATTAGAGTTTGGCTTGCTGGTAATTAAAAATGGACCAATCTTTGCAATCGCTACTTTAAGGTCTTTTTTAAATAAATAAAAAAGATTAAAAGCTATATAGACTTTAGACATGTTATATTGCCTGTAAATACATTTCCTATTAAATACTCTGTATTATATTTTTCCTAACTCTTCCCATTTGCTCATATAGAGAAAGGGAATAGTTACATACCTGAATCGGAGTCTCAGGGACTCTTCACCTTAGTCAAATTGTGCCTTGGTGACCATTGATCTATTCCTTTTCCTTTCCTTTTTAAACGTTAATGTGGTTACAGAAGCCCCAGTCAGCATGTTTGAGTGGATCATCTTGCTGAAGGTGAAGCTCTGAGACCTCTTTTTTTTTTCTTTTAAAAAAGACACTTTTAGTGCAGGGAAAATAAGCATTCCAATGCCTATACCCAATAATTTAACCCCACTTTAAAAATGTGTAATATTCATGCGTCTCTGATCAGTGGCTTCCAAGAAAGCCATATAAACTCTGTTCCAGAAGTCCATGTGTTCAGATGCACATAAGGATATTTTCTGCTCCTGGTTTAAACGGAGAGGGGTCACTCTGTGAGAAAACTATTCTTTCCGTTTAAATTAATTGGGAGACTTGCTCTAGGGACAAGGATCTACTGAGTAGACTGCAGGATCAGGGCCATGCTGTCAGCTGCTACAACCTAAGGCTGCAATTGAATGGTTTTAGCATTGAACTAAATTTTATACGGCAACGAACTGGTGAGAAGGATGAAACAAAATATTTTGGGCGCCTTTCTCGCATCCCAGAGGCACCGTAGGGCAAGACCTGCCCCCATCACTGCCAGCTCCTGCTTCTGAGCATCAATAAACCTTTCCCCTTTCCTTCCTACTATTTTCAAACTGGTGGGAATTTTAATATTTTTTAAATCAGGCAGCCTAGGAATAGACGGAGGCAGGCGTGCTGGCGTTCCGCTCTTCGTTCTGCCAGCTCCAGCACCAGCAGGATGTAGGGCAAAGCATTTTCAAAACACACCTTAAGATTGCAGCCTTTGCTGCTTCCTTTAATACTCGGCGTATTATTTTCCCCGTGGTGCTCACAATGCAGGAAACAAAAGGTCGGCTATACTTTTGGCAGCTTACAGACCTTGTTAGCCTGGAACTTGCTAACCAAACCATGCTGCTTCAAAAGCAGCAATCCTATTTTGTAGTCATCCCTCCTTTAACCAGGGGGAGACGCCTAAAGCTATAAACCGGCAGCTAAATTGGAAATAAACCTCTGTTAATGCTCTTGCATTGTACACTTTGCATATGATTAAAACCTTTCGTGAGAAAAGATACACAGCAATATAAGCATTGTGTGTAGTAGAAAGCAGCATTAATTACTAGCTCCTCTTAATTGCATTTAATGTTGAAAATCATGATCTATATTTTTTAGAAGTTTACTTTAACTGTTACCGGGGAAAACAGTTGAGTTGTTGTGTTTCTTTTACTATATAATGAATGGATTCATGGCTTGTAAAATGTTGGCTTTCATGAAAAAGCAGCTCTTGCACAGAACATTTCCAACATAAAAATCTGAGCGAATGGAAAAGAGATCTCATGTAAAACATTGTTGACTTTATGCTACTCTTTAAAAATAATAATGAATGTGTACAATTTAATGAACTCTTCCATGCTGGGTATAAGTGGCTTTGTATATCTTTTATATTTTCAATAAAGATTACTCCAGTATTCTAAGTTGCATATAAAAATGTTTTCCTGGTTTCTCCTTGTTCAGTCATTGCTGCGATAACTTCTAGCTAAGCCAAGGCATATTGGTAACGTGAGAAACTCCCTAAACCTTTTTAGGTAGCAAAGCTTAACTTAGGACACAGAGTTGCAAAGTCTTCCGCGCATAAGTGGAATTTTCTAAGGAACACTTCCCCAAGATGTTTTGATACGCAACTCGCATCAGTCCCAACCATCATGGCCTGTGGTTGCTAAGGGCAGGCGAATCTTGTCCATTTTGGTTTCTCACTATGTCTCAACACCACGTCACTATAAAGTTCTGTTCTTGACATTTCCACATCAGTGTGCGAATTTTTCAAAGTTACAGGTAGGTAGTCCCAAAGTTACTGGGACGCGGGTGGCGCTATGGGTAAAACCTCAGTGCCTAGGACTTGCCGATCGTATAGTCGGCGGTTCGAATCCCCGCGGCGGGGTGAGTTCCCATTGTTCGGTCCCAGCTCCTGCCCACCTAGCAGTTCAAAAGCATCCCTAAGTGCAAGTAGATAAATAGGTACTGCTTTATAGCGGGAAGGTAAACGGCGTTTCCATGCACTGCGCTGGTGCTGGCTTGCCAGAGCAGCTTCGTCACGCTGGCCACGTGACCCGGAAGTGTCTTTGGACAGCGCTGGCTCCCGGCCTCTTAAGCGAGATGAGCACGCAACCCCAGAGTTGATCACGACTGGCCCGTACGGGCGGGGGTACCTTTACCTTTAGGCCTGTTGGTCTGCCATAGTTGAAACAAAATTTAAAAAAATCCTTCCAGTAGCACCTTAAGGTAAAGGTAAAAGGACCCCTGACCATTAGGTCCAGTGGTGGCCGACACTGGGGTTGTGGCGCTCATCTCGCTTTACTGGCCGAGGAAGCCGGCATACAGCTTCCGGGTCATGTGGCCAGCATGACTAAGCCACTTCTGGCGAAGCAGAGCAGTGCACAAAAATGCCGTTTACCTTCCCGTCAGAGCAGTACCTATTTATCTACTTGCAGTTTGACGTGCTTTCGAACTCCTAGGTTGGCAGGAGCAGGGACCGAACAACGGAAGCTCACTCCATCGCGGGGATTCGAACCGCCAACCTTCTGATCGGCAAGTCCTAGGCTCTGTGGTTTAACCCACAGCGCCACCCGCGTCGTGACAGCGCCACTCGCGTCCCAGTAGCACCTTAGAGACCAACTAAGTTTGTTATTGGTATGAGCTTTCGTCTGCATGCATACACTGAAACAGAAGTCACCAGACCCTTATAGATAGTGAGAGGGTGGGGAGGGGAATTACTCTGAAGGGTGGTGGGAATGGGTGATTGGCTGATAGGTGTGGTAAACCTGTTGACTGTTAACAACTGCATTGGGTCTTACAGGAAAAAGCAAGGGGTGAGATGGCTAAAAATAGCTTTATCGTGTATAATGAGATAAGTATCCAATGTTTCTATTCCGACCAGGTCTCTCCATGGTTTTAAGTTTGGTAATAGGTTGCAATTCAGCAACTTCTCTTTCCAGTCTATTTCTGAAATTATTTTGTAATAAGACAGCTACTTTGAGATCTTGTATAGAATGTCCTGGGAGATTGAAGTGTTCTGAAGGCAGCCCTGTTTAGGGAAGCTTTTAATGTTTGATGTATTATAGTATTTTAATATTTTTTTGGAAGCCGCCCAGAGTGGCTGGGGAAGCCCAGCCAGATGGGCGGGGTATAAATAATAAAATATTATTGTTATTGTTATTGTTCTACTGGTTTCTCTGTCTTGTGATTCCTGAATTTTTCAAAGGAAATCTTCATGAAAACTCAAAAGCATCTTAGCGTTAATTTCTCCTCATGGCAGTTCTCCTGTGGTGCCATTTCCCCCAATATACACATTTATTTCCCCTAAAACAGTGCGTTTTTGGATGTCTTCAACAATGCATGCATTTTACATGGCTGGAAAACGGTTGCAAAAATTCAAATGTCAAAGGATGGCTGTGTTTTGGTTCTTGTTCAGGAAAGTGATGATTAGGCAAGTCTGCCTTAAGATGTGAAACAAAATTAATTTCCTCTCCCAAACGGTTGAGGGTATATAGGCATTGCAGTGGTGCTTCACAAATTCAACAGGATTTCTTCATGCCGATAGAGGTTGTGACAGCAGCTCTGAAAACCATCTCCCTTGCATGTTTACTTAATTTAAAATAAGAGTGCCTGCAGAGGGCTGGTGTTGCACTTAAATCTCTAGAAATCTTTTGTGTGCTTTATAAACAACAGCTAGCAAAAGACCACTTCCATGTGACTTCAAGGCTGATGAGTCCTTTTGGAGCCTTGACCTAAACCCCTTTTGTCTC
Organism: Podarcis filfolensis; assembly: GCF_964270895.1. Classification (NCBI taxonomy): domain Eukaryota; kingdom Metazoa; phylum Chordata; class Lepidosauria; order Squamata; family Lacertidae; genus Podarcis; species Podarcis filfolensis. The sequence goes on from NC_139608.1 coordinate 91,268,052, forward strand.
CCTGACCCACAGACCCCTGTCTCCCAAACTTCCATGGTCTTTTTACTTGCGTGCTGAGGTCCCCCAAAACACCCCTACCCCAATAACTCACACATCACTCATAAATTTTTGTTTAAGGTTTTTGGCATAATTTTGGCCACAACTTTATTAAACATGCAAATTGTGAGTGGTTGCTTAGGCATTGGTTATGACTATCTTTTTTTTTTTAATAAATATTTATTAGAGTTTTCAATTTTATACAAACAAAAAAGAAAAAGAAAAAAAATATTAAAAACAAATCAATTTCAATACCAATTTTCAATAACATATTTCCTTGACTTCCTCCTACCTCCCCTTCTTGTTTTCTAGTTCAAATTGTTTATCCAGCAAATCCTAATCTCTTAACATTCCATTTAACTAACACCTTATTTTCCAATCAACTTCTTAAATTTTGTAACTTAAACAATATTTATACCAATTCTTTTTACCATAACAGCTAGAGACCACATAAATTCAATCCAGCATCTTTCAAAGTTCATTAATTTTGCAATATTTCTGTAAATAGTCCTTAAATTTCTTCCAATCTTCTTCTGCCGACTCTTCTCCCTGGTCTCGGATTCTGCCAGTCATTTCTGCCAGTCCCATACAGTCAATCAACTTCATCTGCCATTCTTCCAGAGTGGGTAGATCTTGCGTCTTCCAGTGCTTTGCTATAAGTATTCTTGCTGCCGTTGTAGCATACATAAAAAAAGTTCTATCCTTCTTTGGCACCAAATGGCCGACTATGCCCAGGAGAAAGGCCTCTGGTTTCTTCAGGAAGGTATATTTAAATACCTTTTCATTTCATTATAAATCATCTCCCAGAAAGCCTTAATCTTTGGGCACGTCCACCAAAGGTGAAAGAATGTACCTTCAACCTCCTTACATTTCCAACATTTATTATCAGGCAAATGATATATTTTTGCGTGCTTGACTGGTGTCATGTACCACCTGTATATCATTTTCATAATATTCTCTCTTAAGGCATTACATGCCGTGAATTTCAAACCTGTGGTCCACAACTGTTCCCAGTCAGCAAACATAATGTTATGTCCAACATCTTGTGCCCATTTAATCATAGCTGACTTAACTGTTTCATCCTGAGTATTCCATTTCAACAGCAAGTTACATTGGTTATGACTATCTGTCCCCCCCCCCCCCGGCTTGGGGGACAGCACTGACTCCCGGATTCCAGCGAGAGCCAGTGTGGAGGAACAAGATCAGGGATAACTGGAGCTGCGACACAGACCCTCAGCTTCTCCCCGCATGCTCCCAGGGGCTTACGCGGCCCAAACCCGATTCCAGGGGTTTGGACGAAAGGATGGTAAGCCCCTGAATTCCTTTAACGGAATTCCCGTGCAGCAGCAGCATTGGAGGGTCAGGCACAGCCAAATCCATACCCCACCACCAACCAATTTAAACCAATGCCTAACCGCCAACCTTACAAGTTGTGACAATTTGCTACACAGTAGGCAAAAACCAAATGGCCCCAGCCAATCAGCCAAATGGACAAAAATCCTACCAGGCCCCCGCACCAAGGCGGACGACCCCATGATAGGCATAGCAAGGTCAAAGCACAAGCCCAAAAGGGAGGGAGGGCGGGTGATCCGGTGCCCACAGCGAAAGAGAAAGCAGCTTGCTGTGAACCTTGTTTAAATAACCTCTGTTCCCACCCCCAAACTGGCAACGTCAAATTTACCCCAGCAACACCAACCACCAATCCAAGCCAGGCCCCTTCAATCTATCCTGCCTGGCAACTACAGGGTGCTTTGCCTGGCCCCATCCGCAACACGTGCTCTCCTTTAGTGAGAACACGCTTTCTCCCATGTCTATCCAGTATGAAGTTCTGACCTGGCTTTGCTTTCCCCTTAGGTCTCCCCCATCTTTGTCCCAACCACACATTTTCCCCTCGGGTTCTTTGGCCCATTTCCCTTAGTTGCTGGTTTTGGCCAGGGCTTACCCAATATGTTTTGGCACCTGAAGTCTAAATCAGTATGGACCACTGCAATGCGCTCTACGTGGGGCTACCTTTGAAGGTGACCCGGAAACTACAACTAATCCAGAATGCGGCAGCTAGACTGGTGACTGGGAGCGGCTGCCAAGACCACATAACATCGGTCTTGAAAGACCTACATTGGCTCCCAGTACTTTTCCGGGCACAATTCAAAGTGTTGGTGCTGACCTTTAAAGCCCTAAACGGCCTTGGTCCTGTATACCTGAAGGAGCGTCTCCACCCCCATCATTCAGTCCGGACACTGATGTCCAGCGCCGAGGGCCTTCTGGCGGTTCCCTTCCTGCGAGAAGTGAGGTTACAGGGAACCAGGCAGAGGGCCTTCTCGGTAGTGGCACCCTCTCATCAGATGCCAAGGAAATAAACACTTTCAGAAGACATCTGAAGGCAGCCCTGTTTAGGGATGTTTTTAATGCTTGGTGTTTTTAATATCCTGTTGGAAGCCCACCAGAGTGGCTGGGGAGGCCGGCCAGATGGGCGGAGTATAAGTATAAGTATTATTATTATTATTATTATTATTATTATTATTATTATTATTAGTGCCCCACAAAGTGGTGCATCCCCTACCCCACCCCTAGCCAGGGAATAAGGGGTGAGTGAAGATCTACACCACAAACAAGGAGGGAATGAGGCCAGCAGGACCTCCTCTTCGCCAAAACCCTCTGCAGATATGGCAGCAACAGCAGCAGTGGAAGTAGGATCTGCTGCCCCTGTGGATCCTGCCGCCTGAGGCAGTTACCTCACCTTGCCTCATAGGTGAGCTGGTCCAGGTCCCAGCAGTGCTGTTGCCCAGCCAGTTTCTCCTACATGTGCAGTGTTATGTACTGAGTTGAATAGGATCCAAAATGCAGCAGTCTGATTGGTCCTAGAACAATAGGATCCAAAATGCAGCAGTCTGATTGGTCCTAGAACAATAGGATTCAGAATGCAGCAGTCTGATTGGTCCTAGAACAATGCAGCAGTATGAATGGTCCGCAGGAGCCACCCAATCCAGCTCCCGGTGGAAGTGAATCCACAACCTGATTGGCCTACAGGAGAATCCCGGAATTAGCCAGTCATGTGCAGCCCATTGCGTAAATAATGTATATAAAGCAGATATTGTGGGGGAACTTCCATTCCTCCTCACCACTACGAGCTGAAAAAAGAACATGAAATCCACTCTCGACTCCGAGTATATTTCATGCAGTCTAACCGAACAACCGTCTCCTTCAACTCCCAGTTCTCCTCGACAGCCTGTCTGGCATTCCTCTCTTCCCACCTCCCCTGCGAATGAGCACCCTGTTTCAGGGAGCTGAATTTCACATATTGATTTCGACCAGCCAACCCAACCGTCATTTGTGTAAGCCTTAGGAAATCAAGGTGGTGTACTTCAGGGAGAGATAAATTTCCTTATTGGCTGGTGCTGATTCCTTACCGAATCGCTAGGCAACAGCTCTCGGCAGGACCGCTTACAGCACCCATAATCCCCTGCATGTGAATTTTCAAACTTAATTCCACTTCCCTTGGCTCCAAGCCAAAGGTCGTAGCATTTCGCTGCAGCCAGAGCAATTAGCAAGGAGCCGCTTCCTCACGCGGCTGAATTACAGCAAGCGAGAAATGAAAAATTACCATATCGACCCCTTGGCAACACAACCAATCCGAGTAGAATGGCCATGAAGACACGTCTTTCCTTTTTTTTTTTTTAAAGAAATATTTATTAAGATTTTACAAAGACAAATATACAAAAACACATAATAATAAAAATTAAAATTAAAAAATAAGTAAAACATACAGAAAAAACAAGAAAAATTAAAAACAATTATTTTTCATAACATAAAACTCATTTGCTTGTTTCTTTGACTTCCTCACACCTCCCCTTCTTGTATTCCCATTTAAATAATCAAATCAGCAAATCCTTACCCTCTTTCATTTATCTTATCTCTATAACTTAACATTTTATAACTTAGTATTTTCATCCATTATCAATTCGTTTTTGCTTATTCTTATTAACTTTGTTGCCAATACCACTTATTTCCAATCCAACACCTTTTTAGTTTTGTTTTTTTACCTAATTATACCCTTCTTCCATATTCTTAAAGCATTACAGCTGGAAACCACTTAATTTCTATCCAACATCATTCTAACATTCATTAATTTTGCAATATTTCTGTAAATAGTCTTTAAATTTCTTCCAATCTTTTTCCACCGCCTCTTCTCCCTGGTTGAAGACACGTCTTTCCTGAGGATCCTAAGCTTTCTCAATATCTTGTTTCATTCAATGAAAGGCAATACTGAAACAAGCCGGGCAAAATAATTATTACTCATTGTTTAATATATATGGGGTTTCCCCCTCTTCCCCATAGCGCTGAAAAGCTCAGTACAAACATGGTGGAATGCCCCGGGAAGGGGGGGAGATCTGTCATGATGCTTGCAAATTAAGAAGACAAAACACACAGGGATGGGACTGAGGGGGAAGGCAGAGAAGGGAGATCAGTTCTTTATCAGAATAAAGGGGTGAGCTATTTCCTGCGTTGCTGGGCGTTGGACAAGATAATAATAATAATATTTCAACATTTCAAATATACATTTATTAAAAAACCAGAAGCTTTTTTTATTGGGCATTGTAGGGGATGATATAAATAGAAATGATTGTAAGCTGTTTTTATACGCAATGACAGCAGCAAGAATATTATTGGCACAAAAATGGAAGCAAGAAAAATTACCGAGGAAAGAAGATTGGAGGATGAAATTGATGGACTATGCAGAATTAGATAAACGAACGGGAAGAATTCGAAACCGGCGGGACCAGAGATTCACAGAAGATTGGCGTAAATTTACGGACTATCTGAAAAGTAATTGTGATGATCAGATTACATTTGTAGGTTTGCAGGAAGTTTTGTGAGGTGAATAATTTGAATTATTGCATAATTGGATGAAAAGGAAGACGTTAGTTAAGATTATTAAAAGCAATATGAATTTAAGAAATGCATAAGAAATCATAAAAATGGGGCATCATCAGAGGTGCTGATGGAAGTCAAAAAAATTGTATAAGATGTGAAATTTTGTGGTATGTATGACAATTAATATGTTTTAAAATGAATAAAAATTATTATTATTATTAATAATAATAATAATTTTTATTTATACCCCAGCCTCCCCGGCCAGAACCGGGCTCAGGGCGGCTAACACCAGTAAAATTACAGTAAAAAAATAATGGGGGGGGGACGGACACCAATTTAAAATACAAGTTAAAATGCAATTTAAAATGCAGCCTAATTTTAAAAGTAGCCCATAGATCAAAACCATAAGGGGAGGGAAACATAAGGGTCAGACTGAGTCCAAACCAAAGGTCAGGCAGAACAACTCTGTCTTGTAGGCCCTGCGGAAAGATGTCAAGTCCCACAGGACCCTGGTCTCTTGTGACAGAGCGTTCCACCAAGTCGGGGCCAGTACTGAAAAGGCCCTGGCCCTAGTTGAGACCAAGCTAACCACCTTGCGACTTGGGATCTCCAAAATGTTGTCATTTGTGGACCTTAAGGTCCTCCGCGGGGCATACCAGGAGAGGCGGTCCCGTAGGTACATGGGTCCTAGGCCGCGTTGGGCTTTAAAGGTCAAAACCTTAAACCTGACCCTGTACTCCACCGGGAGCCAATGCAGTTGGTAAAGCACTGGGTGAATGTGATCCCTGATGTCCTTCAGGATCCCCCTCTGACCCTACAATGTTAACATTCTATTATTCTAGGTCATTTACGAAAAGGCCACACAAACCGCCAAGCGAGCGGCAAGAAAAGCAGATATATGAATCTCAACATTATACCTGTGGAACTATTAATTTGGCATTGATGTGGTCTATGAGTGTGCTAAGTTTCCAGCCAATCCTAATCAGATTCGCCACCACCAGCAGTTAAAATGTGCTGAAAACCAGCACATTTACTTTATGTGAACGGGCACACCAATTTGGGCGAAAGAGAGCGATGTCCGTTTGTCAGGGAATCAGGAGCAGGAGCACTGGGGAGAGAGGATTGGGAGAGCGAAGGGGAAGAATCCGAGGGCAGCGTAGGGGAGTATGACAGTGGCCCGAGAGATTCCATGAGCTTCTCCAGCGAATCAGAAGATTCCCAGAAGGGGGCGCCGATGGTCAGGGCAAGGGGGGTCCCAGGGGGGACGCACCAGAAACAAGGAGCCAGAGGGGAACCCCAAAGCAGCAGTGGAGGATCGGGACCAGTTTCCCCACCAGAGCGTAGTGGGGGGGAAGAGTCACATGTGTCAGGGGCAGTGTCTCCTCCAGAGAGGGAGTCAGGGCTGACCACGCCTCCAACGGAGGGGAGGTCAGTTGCAGCTAGCCCCCCCGATGGGGGAAGCAGTGACAGCAGCAGTGGAACGGTCAGGAGGAAAGCTGCTGGCTGGGCGCGCGCGCCAAGTTCAAATGTGCAGGCGCGCGGAACAGCAGGAGACCCGGATGGGGAACCAGCTCCTAAAGCCCGCCGGAGGGAGGGAGAAGGCTCAGGGGAATCAGCGGGAGAAGAGGCTAGAAAGGGCGGAACCCCGGCGGGCAGGCGGACCCAGAGGAGGAAGGAGCAGCGGAGAAGGTGGAGCAAGGCTAGAATCTTAAATTGGTGTCAAGGGGGAGGAGACTCAGACGGAGCATCAGTGGTCTGACACTTTAGACGTGGGGCTGCGCGCTGCGGCTCTGGAAGTGAAACTGAACTTCAATAAAGACTTTTATACTTAACAACGAAGCAGCGTTGGTCCTTTGTGAGCTGGGACCTAGGGTAGCTCTGACACCGTTAATTGAGCTTGTCAAATAAATCTTTCATTGATGTGGGCATGCTCTGAGCCGCATCTCAGGCGTTATGATGGTTTTCCTGACCCATGAATGCCTATGACAAAATTAGGCAGATGGATGATAACAGGAAAATGTGCGCAAAATGTAAGAAATGGAAATTTTCTGCAGAGTTATTTGCTTAATTGATATGCAGACATAATTGACTGATAAACTTCCATTCCCACTCACTCGTGCATCTAGATTTAGTTGCATAGGTCTGAAGTGTGCAGAGCAAAAAGTGCTGCCTTTCTTTCGTATGCCACAACTAATGCAAGGATTTTACTAGCCAAAAAATGGAAAACACAAGAACTACCAAGGGTAGAAGAATGGCAGATGAAGATGATGGAATTTATGGAGCTGGCTGATCTCACCGGGAGAATCTGCGACCAAAAAGAAGAGGAATACCAAGGAGATTGGAAGAAATTTAAAGACTATTTGAATAAATATTGCAATATTAAAGATATGTAATCACTTGAAAGAACTAATTAGGCCTAGGATTAAATTAGGAATAAATATATAAATAAGAAAATGTACGATAAGAAAAGTCAGGAAATTGGAATATGACTGTAATGTTGTTTTAGGAAATAATGATATTGGAAACTGCTACATTTAATTACAAGGAAATTCAGATGGATGAGATTAGAGGAAGTCAAGCAATATGTTTATGAAGATGGATTTCAATTAACTAATTGAGTTTTGTTTTTTTGATGTTATGGAATATGGGATGCTGGATGTATTTTAAGCTCTTTATTCTTTCTTTTTCTCCCCCCCTCTTGTTATTGTATATTTTCTTTTATGCTGTTTATTTATGAAAATCAATAAATATTATTGGGGGGGAGCGCTGCCTTTCTCCTACGTGGAGGTTAGGAGGTCCATGTGATTGGGGAACACCCCCCCCCAATTATGCCAGTGCTTGTGTGTTCGGCTTACTTTTCACATGAGCACCACATGCAAGATATGTTGGGGGGGCCAGCATCCGTCCCCCCCCCTTGCTCCCTACAAGCAAGCCATGTGTGATGGACAGGAGTCTTCTATCTATTGAATGGAAGATGCCCCAAAATTAAACCAACAACCATCTGCATACAAATTCCATAGAGTTTTGCTGTAGCTGTGTTCCTTCCTATGGCTTTGTTGTTATTTATTTTTTGTTCCTTTTCCATAAGTTTTTTTTTATGGCAGTTTTTGAGTAATACAATTCAAGTAACTTATGAACAAAAATATATATAAAGGGGCAGCCAAAAGAGGAAAGAGGAACATGGGTTAAATGTGTTTTTTGACCATATAAACTGTTGGTACACATATTCTGGACGGCCGACAACGCTACGTATTTCTCAAGAAAAGCCAATTGAGGTTCTATTCCTCTTTGTGCTCAAACAAGAACAGTTAACAGGAATAATCAATTCACTGTTATATGGAAGACCATTACTTCTTCCAGTGTCAAAGCACCAAGACAGGCTTCCTCAACCTCAGCCCTCCAGATGTTTTGAGAATACAATTCCCATCATCCCTGACCACTGGTCCTGCTAGCTAGGGATCATGGGAGTTGTAGGCCAAAAACATCTGGACGGCCGAGGTTGAGGAAGCCTGTACCAAGTGCTTGGCTGCCCCACTGCACTCAGGACCTGTACTTCATGGTCTGGTGGTGCATTCAAAATAGTTGGAATCAGTGTTATTTTTGTAGAAAAAGAGGTGCTGGAACTTGTTCTCTTGGAATGGCAATGATGCCCACCTGAGAGGTGCTGGAATTGAGTTTCGGTGAGTTCTGGCTGAAAAAAAGCCCTGGTTGGAATGCAATTTAACGAAAGATGCTGAACTTCTTAAATGCAGTGCACATTCCAGGACTAAGACCAAAACTTCACCAGATAATGGGCCTACAATGAGGTAAAGGTAAAGGGACCCCTGACCATTAGGTCCAGTTGTGGCTGACTCTGGGGTTGCGGCGCTCATCTCGCTTTATTGGCCGAGGGAGCCAGTGTACAGCTTCCGGGTCATGTGGCCAGCATGACTAAGCCGCTTCTGGCGAACCAGAGCAGCGCACGGAAACGCCGCTTACCTTCCCGCCGGAGTGGTACCTACTTATCTACTTGTACTTTGACGTGCTTTCAAACTGCTAGGTTGGCAGGAGCAGGGACCGAGCAACGGGAGCTCACCCTGTTGTGGGGATTCGAACCGCCGACCTTCTGATCGGCAAGTCTTCGTCTCTGTGGTTTAACCCACAGCGCCACCCGTGTCCCTCCTACAATGAGGTAGCTAGTCTTAAAGATAAATTATAACCAATATTCCATGAGCTTTCTGCAAGTTTCATTGTTATATCGTCTCCTCTGTCTTGACCCTGGAAGAGCCCCGAATAGCCATAATACAGCTTTAAGACCAATGCACAGGTTGCGCAATGGAACTTGTCACAAAAATATTGCAAGAAATCAGATCTGGAACAAAACAGGAAATTGTTCAGGAAACATGGGAATGCAAACGGCTAACGGGTGCTCCATTAAAAATGATGGCAACAAAGGATGGGGATTGGCCCCCAAAGGGATTGTGTGGGGAAATCCCACTGCGATGGAGATTTGTCGTTGACAGATCCTGCGCCTCACAAGGAATATAGAGATTTGAGTTTTGTAGGAAGTTGGAAAGTGGTCCACTTCAACCATAGGACAATATGTAAGAAATTAAATTTCCGTTATGATGAAACAGCAAACGTTAATGTTTAGTTATGGATACGTTTGCCAAAGACAACTGTCGTCTTTTATAACTCTGAAAGACTCAAGTGTCTGTCTGTTTTCAAAATATAGGAGTGTGAAGTTTACCAGCGGCACAATTTTTATTAAATACATATATTTAAAGGATCAGTAGATCATATATTATATATATTAAATTGTTTGGGGGAAGGCAATAGATGTTTAGGCCACAATTAATGAATTTTTATTAAAAAAATATTATCAGTGATATCTCTTCTACTCCACCCTCCCATTGTTTACAGAAGTGGCACTTGAAAGTATAATTCTTTAATTTTTCCCCAGTTCCACTTAATAAAATGCAACCAAATGACCCTTAGTCAATTTTTAACCACAGCAAAACTTGCTTGATTTTCACATTTATTGCGGCTACTGAAAAGTACCAAGCAATTCATTTATCCCAATGTTTGCTGAGGCAAATTAACAATAATTTCAGTCATATGTACATATAGTATTTCAGTAATGTGGCAATGGAAGATTCAGCGCTGACCACCAGCTGCTGAGGGAAGCAGCTCAGAGCTAAGTATCAAACATCTAAATTGATTAAAAGCTTGCGTGTTGAACAGTGGCTGAAATAACAGAATAGCACTGATACCTGCTCAGTATTCAGTGTCCAAATATGTTCCCAGAATAGTTCCCCCCTTTCTCTTCCACCACAGGAAATAATACATTCAGTTGATATTTTATTGTTGAGATGCAAACTATATTCAGGCATTTGCCTGAATAGAAACGGTGAACAGAGACAACATCCCTAGGCACATGTACTTTTAGGTCCAAGGACAGAAGAGGTTTCTTTAAGTGTGTTCCCTTGAATGCACTGAGAAATGTTCCCTCTGGTCGGGAACCCTGAGAAATCAAGAGTTTCTTGCACACAGGTTTCCAAGTGCATTCACCTTCCTGACATTAGAATGCTAAAAGGGCATTTTTGTACCTTGATTGTGTGCTTAGACACCTGGTGAAATGGCCAGGAAGTTCTCCCAAATTTTTGCTCTATAGGAGGAGATTCTTCATTGCTTGAAGGCATTTCAAACACAACAGAGCCAGCAAGCCAGTTTTAATCCACAATACGAAATACGTTTTTTTAACAAGTGATGCTGAGGAAGACTTTTGCCTGGAATGTCGCAATTATAGAAGATGTGATGTTGACAAAGATGCGTTCAAAAATCAAATGGACTTTCTAACAACCCTAGATCTTACATTTCAATTATTGGTGTGAGGAAAGCTAAAGCCAATGTAAGCGTCGCTTGTGAAATTATAGCCTTGAAGCGCAGTTGCTCTTGGCAATAACTGGGCTGCTTTCATAAAACCAAGACCAACCATTTGATTATAGCTTTCCTTCATTCTAATCCTTTCCTTCATTGGCTTCTGAACCCAGCATTTGTAAAAAACAAACAAAATCAAGACCAGTTTTCTTGACCATTACAATTATTGCTATCTCAAATATGTGCATGTGTCTTCCTACTAGAAAATAAGAGAACATGTTATGCTAATAATAATAATAATAATAATAATAATAATAATTTATTTATACCCTGCCCATCAGGCTGGGTTTCCCCAGCCACTCTGGGCTGCTTCCAACAAAATATTAAAATACAACAGTCTATTAAACATTAAACAGGGCTGCCATCAGATGTCTTCTGAAAGTCTGGTAGTTGTTGTTCTCTTTGACACCTGGTGGGAGGGTGTTCCACAGGGTGGGTGCCACTACCGAGAAGGCCCTCTGCCTGGTTCCCTGTAACTTGGCTTCTCACAGTGAGGGAACCGCCAGTAGGCCCTTGGTGCTAGACCTCAGTGTCTGGGCAGAATGATGGGGGTGGAGACGCTCCTTCAGGTATACTGGGCCGAGGCCATTTAGGGCTTTAATTGTCAGCACCAACACTTTGAATTGTGCTCGGAAAAGTACTGGGAGCCAGTGTAGGTCTTTCAAGACCAGTGTTATGTGGTCTTGGCAGCCGCTCCCAGTCACCAGTCTAGCTGCCACATTGTGGATTAGTTGTAGTTTCCGGGTCACTTTCAAAGGTAGCCCCATGTAGAGCGCATTTCAGTAGTCCAAGCGACAGATATCTAGAGCATGCACTGCTCTGGTGAGACAGTCCACGGGCAGGTAGGGTCTCAGCTGGCATACCAGATGGAGCTGATAAACAGCTGCCCTGGACACAGAATTGACCTGCGCCTCCATGGACAGCTGTGAGTCCAGAATGACTCCCAGGCAGCGCACCTGGTCCTTCAGGGGCACAGTTACCCCATTCAGGACCAGGGAGTCCTCCACACCTGCCTGCCTCCTGTCCCCCAAAAACAGTACTTCTGTGTTGTCAGGATTCAACGTCAATCTGTTAGCCGCCATCCATCTTCCGCCTCCAGACACTCACACAGGACCTTCACCGCCTTCACTGGTGCACAGAACAGACATAAATCCATCCAATATTGTCCCCTCCACACATCACTGGAGAAACGCAGATGGTGGAGGACAGCAGCCTTTGAATTCAGCATATTCTCAGTTTTGGAATACGCTTGGAAGATCTGTTAACATAAACTGAGAATGCATGCTAGAGGAAACATTGGCAAAAGAGGATAAGCTGTCTTTCTTGCAACTCCTCTGCCTGCAACTAATCATCTGATTGCGGATCTCTTCGTAAGTTTGTGTTGAACTCCCAGTTGGGTCTGAACAATACTACTGGAAATGTGTTAAATCACATATCTAACAGACTTAATACAGAATAGAAAAACATAAGCATTTCTGGTATAACCCTCTAATTTTACTGATTTAAAATATCAAAACAATGCTTGCCCTCCTTTTTTTGTCTTCAAACACAATGACATGATCCTTTTCTATGTGGGCTCTTTTTGACTACTCCCCAGAATGCGTGAACAGGTGTGCATTCAAGAGTTGTGATAATAGCAGCTCTTGGGGGATGTATTTGCTTTGGGAAACTAATGCATGGGGAACAGGTTACATACCATGACCCCCATGCAAATCAGACAATCTGTGACTGCTTTTCAGAAAAGTATATCAGAAGATCCAGGCCATAGCTGCCAACCGTCCCTTATTTGGCAGGAAAGTCCCTTATCCCAGCGCCGTGTCCCACTGCTGTCCCGGACTGATGATGTCCCTTAAATTTCCCGGGTTTCAAAGGAAGCAGCTCCTCTCCCTCCCTCCCTGCCAGCCAGGGAGGAGGGAGGCTCCAACTGCGTTGCTTGGCTGCGTTGCTCACCCAATAAGGAGTCTAAGAACGACTGGGGGGGGTGGAGCTTGCATGCCTTGTGCCGATCAAATCGGCCGCATTGTCTGGGGACTCGCCTTTGCTCAGCGCTTCCCAGCGGAGAGGTGACGGTGGTTTTCCTTGCTGCATCCCCTTTGCTGGGTTGCTGCGCTGTGGGAACCACCGCTTGAGGCTTCATTTGGCTGCTGGTTGACTAAAATCCCTTATTTTGGCTGCTGATCCCTTATTTTCGAGGCTGCTGGTCCCTTATTTTCAAATCTGTAAGTTGACAGCTATGATCCAGGCAAAGATGTTAGATGCATTTGGCCCTCACTGGAAGACTTCAAAGGTTTAAGTAAGAAAGAATGAGGTGCGAAAGGAGGCAATTTGCTACAGGTTGTCCTTGCAAGCCTGAAATGTTTGTTTTTGTGATTTTAGAAGTCAATGCACTAGTTGTTCATTGACAGTGCAATTATAGGAGTCGCCATTTGCCTAAAGCAGAAATATAAAATTATTCCTAACTGAGCATCAAAACTGTAGACCCAAGGGACTATGAAATGAGGTTCAGCAATAATGAAAGAGGAATAGTCTGGCAAAGGTTGTTGTATTGGAGATTTGGAAGAATGGCAAGAATGGTATTATGGGGAATCTGTAAAGATGGGAGATTGTGAAAGGCAGTTCCAGCTCTCATTCGTAGAAAGATTCAGCCTTCCGTTTTGTTATTTGGGCATGCACATATTTGCAAGCAAGATAGGGCCAAGTTTAGAAACCATCTAAGCAAGTGGCAACCCCCATGTTTTGTGATTATGATTTCCGTATGCCAATTCTGCTTCACATGAAGCTCTTCTTTTTGAGTCCTTAACCTATCACAAATCAACTTAATCTGAAGGACCTAAATTCTAATACTAAGAGGTTGAAAAGCTTTTTTCTGTCCACTGCAGCCAACCACTCAGTTCATAATTTCTGGTAAACATTCTACTCACTCATGTTCAGTTTGATTGTGCTGTGGTGATAGTTTCTGAGTGGTTAGACAGCACTGACATCCTGCACCAGATCAGATCTGACAGTTCAAAGGCAGCTCACTGTTCTAAGGCACCATCATTTATCACAACTTTGATGGGGCAGACCAGACAGGACCTCACAAGTTCAACCAGGGAGAATGGGAATTTTTGCCCTCCGGAATCAGGACCACTCTTCCTAGGTTGAAAAATAATAATGGCGAGGACAGTTTGTCTCGACAAGATCCTGAATCATGGGACAAAGCGATGTAGAGGCTTTTGGAAAACTGTGACACAACCGCTTCCCCCGATTCATGATGGGAAAGATCAACAGTTGGAAGAATGAAGAACACAACACCATTTATGTTGGGACAACATCATGGGGGGGGGGGGAGAGAATTACCACACTCAGGAAAGAACCATCAATCCCGTCGGAGTACCTCACTTTATAAAGTACTTAATATATTAACATGAATTGAAACCATAAGATGGTAGCTGTGGTATAAGGGATTATTATCTTGAAGGGAATGTAATTGAAATTATTAAGCTCTTGGAACGCAGAAAATAAAAAAAACAAAGAGGAAGCCATCAAATCTAGCACATGAGGAGGCCACTTTAACTAAATTGTAGAATTTGGTATATAAACAATTGGTTTTAATGATTGTATTAACTGGATAAAATTGGCATTGCTATAACAAGGCTGTTATTGGAATGATATTGGAAAAGCAATAAAAATATTTATTCTTAAAGAGAGAGAATTTTTGCCCTACACAAATCATGGCACCACACCTTGTGTAAGTGTAAGTAACCCGTTCATTCCCAGATTTAGGGTTGAAATAAGGGCCAGACGAGGCTCTTTGGGTTTGGTTGGCTATGTCATCTATACAATGCAACAGAAAGAACTCACATCAGCTGTCACGACCGTCTTTGGCATTAGCGAGACAACAGTTGATTGTGTGAGAGAGGTTCTGCCACCAATACGCAGCCAAAGTATTCAGAGTACCAGCAATTTAGCCACATTATTATTTAGAGTTCTATGGTGGTGGAAGTGGCAAGGTCAGGTCAAGAACACTACTGAAAGCCCATAGGCACAAACGTACATTTAGGCAGACTTATTAGGGTGTCACTCGCTTTCTGTAGACCAGGGCTATGGCAACCAAAAGCAGTGCTCATCGCCGGAACACTAAAGAAGTATAAGGCAGACACTGCTGAATCTACAGGCCAGATTTGCCTCTTGAAGAAGTAGGGGGAGGTTATACCAAACTTATGGATGAGCAGAGATAGCTAAGCGCAAGGTTTGGTTCCTAGGCTGAGTTGTGAATTGCATGTGTTCAGAGGTTGTTATGCCACCCATATTTGGGTCCTGTTCCAGTGATGACACACAGACATGCAAAAATGAAGGCACTTTATGAACAAAATCCATTGGGTCATTAGAGGGGTTCCACACTAGGAGAACTTAAAAATGGAAAGCATAGTGCTGGTGGTCAACAAGGCAAATCTTAAAAAAATCTTAAATCTTAAAAAAATGTTGTATAAACACCAACAATTGGGAAACACTGGCCTGCGAGCACTCCAACTGGAGAACAGCCTTTACCAAAGGTGCCATGGGCTTTGAAGACACTCAAACTCAGGACGCAAGGGAGAAACGTGCTAAGAGGAAGGCACGCTTGGCAAATCCACACCGTGATCAACTCCTGCCCGGAAACCTATGTCCCCACTGTGGAAGGACGTGTGGGTCCAGAATTGGTCTCCACAGTCACTTACGGACTCATTGTTAAAACCGTGTTTATGGAAGACAATCTTACTCGGCTCTGAGGCATCATCGAAGAAGAAGACACTAGGAGAACCTTTTTGCCCTTTGAGACGTAAATGTTTGCTTGTGGAGGTGCTGGCTCCCATTGCTACTTCATTCCAGTTATGGTGAGCTGAGCTTGGTATTGTTAACAGTTTTCTATCAGGCCAATGAACAAAACCACAGATGAAGACTACGTCAAAAAGAGTGCTGTGAGATGAATGGTGGCGCCGATGGCCTTTTGTCTTTGAAGACTTTAATGTGTTTTTTTATGGGTTCTCCTGAATGACATGTGGAGCATGCTGTTAGTCTAACATGACGTTGGAAATAATATTCACTTTATAGACTATGGGCCACTCTCATTCCCACCCCCACACCCCCTGCTCATTCAAATTGGGCTATAAAGCATGGTTTAATTCTCCAGAAATCATTTAGCGTAGTGACAACACAGAAGGGGGGGGAAAGAAGATTAAAAGGCACAAGCAGTCATTTTCTTTCACTTTTTTCCTAATACTTTATATTATTCTGTGTTATGCAGTTTAATGAAATCACTGAAAACAGCTAGAAAATATTATACCAATTTCTGTACACTTTACACCTCTATTCTACACCTTCCCACGATACACATTTTAGCTTCAGGAGAAATGTACAGCATAGAAATTTTTAAAAAATACATTCCGTGTCCACACACACTCAGTTCCAATAAGTACATTCTGTAAATCAAATTTAATCTATATTACTAATCAATTTGTTTTTATTGCTGGGACATAGTTGGATGCTGCCATTCTTAGGTATAGCAATGTCTGAGGCAGGAAGAATACCAACACTGACAAGGCATTAAGTAGTTAAAAATAAAAATAAAAATATTTTGGCTTTTGTGAATTATTCTTACCACTTTATTTGGCTGAGATCTTATCGTGTGCATGGAGGTTGTAATGGCTCCTCTTGCTCTGTGCTAGGAATAGGACTATGGATGCTTCCAGGATGTCACTATTTTGGGGGCGAGATTCAATCATATACCTGCAAATTCGGGTTGTGCAATTAAAGTTGATTTGGCGATCTTGCGCAATAAACTCCCCTCCCCTCAGATTGAACCTTTCTGCAGTAAGGAAAGTGATGGGGAAATTCAGTGTGGAATAGCCAACTGCCTGATGCAATCTTGTACAACTTCCCCACAAACAAATTAGAATGAATGCTCCGTGAAATCACCAACGTCTAACCTCCCTGCGAATTTGTGCAAACACATCAATAAAAAGGTCGTCTGGTAGAGACCTATCAGTGACATTTGTCTTCCATGAAATACACCCTCTCTTGGATACGGAGAAAGTAGAAGCTGCCTTCTCCATGTTGGTTGGAGGAATAGTGAGGGCAACAGCCATTCTCATCTTGACCCTACCAATTTTTCTGCATACACAGAAAACATCCCGTCTTTGCGTCAATGGGCAGAGACCTAATTTTTGCCCTTGAGCATTTCTGGTTCTAGAAAGAATCACTTCCTCCTTTGAGTTCTTCCCTTATCGCATCTTTGAAACGGTACCCTCAAACATTTTACCTAATTTCTATCGAGGCGGTTTAAAAACAAAACAAAACGAGGAAATACGTTAAATGGGGTTTCCCTCTAAAAAGCAGACTCTTCTGGCCCACCCAAACTCAGTGCAACCAGAAATGTACTTATCATTTCTGATATATCACATTTTAAAGTTTAAAACATTCTGATTTCCCTCGAGATATACGTCATGCAAAGTTGCTGTTTATTAAAGTAAGTTATAGAAGAAGCTGTAACCTTGGTTGTTGTTGCTGTTTTTTTGTGACGGGCGCTACAGACACATGCCAAATCTGTGTTGCATTGCCGCTTGCATTGTACTGTACAGTTCACAAATCTGACATCTTTAAAAAGCAGCGGTTACTTTTAACGGCAGGCTGTCTATATTTATGCCACTAGCAGTTGGTTGAAGGAGCATTTTTGTTTCCCCTGCTGCTTTCAGCCAAACTTGCCACTTAGAGTTATCTGTCTTTTGCATATTGCTTTTCTGAAGCATAGATTTTGGTGCACATAGTAGCATACAGGTGTGTTGCCATAGAAATAGAAGCCTCCATTTTGCCTCTGTGAAACGAGTCGGCAAAAGCTAGAGCTTGAATAAAGGAAGCAAAGAATAATAAACAAAGCTATACATGGTGACCAAAAAATAATAATATAAAATTAAACCAGAAGGATTTCTACTGCATATACAGATGTCTGGCACAGAACTGCAGGTTATATATACATCAGCGCAGATGATATTTCAACAATTTACATATATTACACTGGGCTCAGGGTTCAAAATACTTCAAGTCTTTTTGCTGGCTTAAGAAGGAAATGAGGATAAAAGAACAAGTCATAGTTATCAGATGCACCGAGATTCTTTCAGACAGTTGACAGAATGAGGTACATCGAAAAAGTGCAAGATCAGAGAGCCTACTTGGCAGTGCTGTGTGTTTGTATGCATGCAAAAAACTTCCTTTTCATGCATTATAGCAAGCAGGGTTTTTTTCACATTTTTCTTTCAGTATTATTAATCAATATGTCATGGTAAAACGAATGCATACCTGTCCATGAAATACTGAGAAATGCGTTCAAGTAAAATTTCTGCACTTAGCTGTATCATGAAGTATTACTATACTTTTGTTAATATTTCGGGGAGCGGGGCAGGGGGGGCGCGGATATTCTATTTACGACACACACCGGACAAGCTATATTGTTATGCGTTTAAAGTTCCTGCGCTTATGTAGGTAACCTGGGCAAGACAGAGAGAGGGCAGGAGGGGAGAGGGTGGTCCGTCCTGAACTCCTAGGCTGTCGGGCAAACGTACGCGCCTTTAGAGCAGTCCGCCATAACCTCCTGCATTTAGCCCCGTCACTCTACAAGCATGTCAGGGAAAAAGAAGGGAGCCTTTGTTTGTACATCTGTACAAAGCAAATGAAGAGGGGTGGGATGAAATGATGGAACAGGGGGGAAAATAAAACAAAACAAAAGGCAACCTGCAAATAAACAATGGCGAAACTCCCACAAAACACAGGCAGAAAAGATTTTGGGGAGGAACGAAATAAACGCGGGGCGGGTTTTATTATTATTATTATTCTTCGCGCAGCTGCAGGCAGTAGCGGTGGAAGCGTAGCTGGAAAAACATTCGCTCTAGAATAGAATGCGTCATCCCAGGCAGCGTGTAGTCTTCGGCGACACCCACATGCTTGAATCCCAAAGACTCGTACAACTTGTGAGCCGCCACCTTGACCGCCGTGGTTCCCAGTACAATCGACGAGTAGTTATTGACCATGGCAAACTCAACCACCTTCCGACCCAGAGCTTTGGCGATCCCTTTTCCGCGGTATTTGGAGTCGACGGACATGCGGCGCAGCTCCACCGTGTTGTCTTCCTCGTTGCCCCTCGCGGCTACGATGCCCACCACGTTGCCGTTCAACACGGCCACCCAGAAGCAGGAACCTGCAGGTATAAAGCAACATGTGAATCTGGAAAACAAAACACAAAAGGCTTCTTCAAATACACATCTCTGGGGTTATCGGACGTTTTCCCTATTTCTTTCCGAGCTCAGAGACGGACAGTCAATACGAAACAGTTCGTCCTCGAGAACAAAAACCAAGCGGAGGCGGCACTTTTCTACCTAGTGTAAAAAAACCTGTGACCCTGAAGAACTAGAAAATTGGCTGTGTGACTCTCATTACCTGAGAATCTTATGAATCCCTCTACAGTGGTGCCTTGGTTTTCAAACGCCTTGGTTCTCAAACGCCTTGGTTCCCAAATGCTGAAAACCCAGAAGTAAGTGTTCCAGTTGTTGAACGCTTTTTGGAAGCCGAACGTCCGATGTGGCTGTCAGCTACTGTTTCCAGGGCGCCTGCACCAATCGGAAGCTGTGCCTTGGTTTTCGAATATTTTGGAAGTCAAGCGGACTTCTGGAACAGATTAAGTTTGGCGCTTTTGTTTTTGCTATTTTGCGTTTTTGAGGCTTTTCCGGTTAATTCGTTTTTGTGGCCCTGTGGAACCCAGTTCAGCTACTGACTGTATGACTGTGGAAATGGATACAAGCCCCCCACCCCATCCAAATAACAACTATCATCAGTGCAGGTAATAAATAAATAAAATTTTAATTTTGATCATCTACAATACTGTCTTATTTCTTTTATAGTACAGTACATTGATTATTGCTTTCATTTTATGGATCAATGGTCTCGTTAGACAGTAAAATTCATGTTAAATTGCTGTTTTAGGGGTTGTTTTTAAAAGTCTGGAACGGATTAATCCATTTTGCATTACTTGCTATGAGAAAGCGCGCCTTGGTTTTGGAATGGACTTCCAGAACGGATTAAGTTTGAGAACCAAGGTATCACTGTATACTGCAGTTTTTTTCTCACTACGGTATAGTAGAGCCTCAACCTTTTTCTAGCAAGGCCTGATGAATGTCTTACTCACATAATGCAGTGGGGGCTTGGGGCTGCAATGATGGACCCGGCAGGCCAGGAAAATGTATTTTCCTGTCCAGTGGAGTTTGCAAAGCTCCCACTTTCTCATCTTCAGCTAAGAGCGTAAGATGACAGCCCTCCGCTACAGTACACCCTCATCGTCTGTTTCTATTTAGCTGTTATGAACGACAGACCTCCCTTCCATTAATTTGCTCCTGTTCCTCATTTGTAATGAGACAACAAATTTGTTTTTGTTTTTGTTTAAATTTAACTTGCCAAACTGGCATCAAAAGCGAGACGTCCTTTTGGGCAGACCGGCCGGTGCCCTTGTTTGTTTTTCCTCATCCAATTGCTCACTTAACATAGGATGAAACCAGTCACTTGGTCATCACCAGTTGTCTTTCCTGTCCTGCAAACTGGTGAGGACTATACTTCTGCAATAATCAGAAATCTAGGAGAGCAAAGGGAGATCAGCACACCTTAGCAGGATGGTACAGATGGCACCAAGTGGTGAATTACGAACTTCCACGTACACCATGACAAAAACCACAAGGTATGTTTTCCTTCTGTTATCATGGTACATACAGCACAGTTTGAATTTTTTTTTAAGCTTTGAGGTTTGTTTGCCTTTTCCTAGAAGTTACTTTGGAACTCAGCTAATGAATGATACAATTTCTTATATTTCTTAAGCGCTTCTGGGTCTGCTGCAGAAACTAATATACTTATACTGATGTTCACTCAGAAGTAATTGTCATTAAATAACAGGGCTTGCTCCCAGGTAAGTGGGGATAGCATTGCAACCTAAATGATATTTTGAGAGCTCTGAGTGAACATGACCCTTTGATATCACTCCACAATTTGATTTGATTTTTGTCTTAGAATAGATTTGAAAGGCAGGAAAAAAAGTTGTCATCCGTTTCTTGCTATCTTGTGCCGTAGTAATCCAGCGCTTCTCATCGTCACAGCCCAAGATTTGAGGCTAGGCCTTGAAATAATATTCACAGGAACTAGAAATGCATGTACATTTAAATATTATTTCTGCTAAATCAGAAGGCAAACATTACTGGTAATAATATTCGCAAACAAATGAATGCATGCTCAAAGAGTCAAACACCCCTGTGAAGTTTAACCCTGCTTCTTCTCTCTCCTTGCAAGCTATTTGATGGACTTTATTATAGAGGTGCAAAATCTATAAGGCCCTGGACCTTATAAAACTCTCCGAGGTCACTGATACATTAAACATTGTCCCGCACAAAATTTAATGGAAAAACAACAACAGGATGTACATTTCCAAAATATAAGGTAAAAAACAAATAAAATAAAACCTACATACAGCAACAGTATTTTGTGTGGTGTAGGCTCCTATGATGTAAGTAATAGACCCTGCATGCTAGCCTGCTCCCTAAAATATCACTGGTTTGCTCATTTCTATATGTAGGGTAGAGACACAGGTGGCACTGTGGTCTAAACCACTGAGCCTAGGGCTTGCCGATTGGAAGGTCAGCGATTCGAATCCCTGCGACAGGGTGAGCTACCGTTGCTCGGTCCCTGCTCCTGCCAACCTAGCAGTTCGAAAGCACGTCAAAGTGCAAGTAGACCCGGAAGCTGTATGCGTACAAAAACCGGCTCCCTCGGCCTATAGAGCGAGATGAGCGCGCAACCCCAGAGTCATCTGCGACTGGACCTAACGTTCAGGGGTACCTTTATATGTAGGGTTGCATGGCAACACATGCAAATAGCTTTAGATACCTATTAGGTCCATAAATTACCATATAGCCTATGTTCAACACAAAAAACAGCGACAATTTGTTGTTGACAAAGGACAGCTGGACATATAAAGGGCCCCATTACCTTCAGTAGCTTAGGGCCTCATCAAACCTAAATCTGGCCCTCTCCTTGAGATTGGAAATATCTAGCCAATCAGGACAGTTATTTGCTGCAATTTGTCTAGAGTCGTTTGTTTCAGACCCACAGCGACAGCCAACCTACTTGAAGCACTGCCAACGTAAGACCTTAAGAAAGATCTGCTGGGTCAGGTCCCATTGCCAGCATCCTGTTCTACAGTGGCTATCTGGGAAACCAGCAAGCAGGATTCGAACGCAAGACCAACACTCTCCCATCCTGCAGTTTCCTGTAGCTAGTATTCAGAAGCACTGCTACCTCCAACTGTGGAGAAAGAGCAAAGTTCCACACCCTCCGACATTTCTCCAATGAAAACAGGAAAAGCGGGACATTCCGGGATCAAATCAGAAACCGGGACGGCTTCTGTAAATCCGTGACTGCTTTTGGAAAATAGGGGTCCTGTTGCTATCATGACTAGTAGCCACTGACAGCCCTCTCCTACATTAATTTGTTCAATTCTTTCTTTAAGCCATCTAAGTGTCGGCATCTGGGGGTCGATGGGCCAGCTGGATCATCTCCCTCTCAGCTTTCGCCACTGAGGAGATACATCGACCTCTGGCTCCGACGTAAATCAGCGACTCAAGCCTGCTGACTTGAGCACACTTTACTCAGCAGAGTAAACTGCATGACAGAAGAGGCTTGAGACTGTAGACACATACTAAAACTACGAATTTATTATACATAAATCAGGACAAAGAAACATGTCATCTCTCCTTGCTGTCTTCTCAGAGAGAGAGTCTAAACAAAAGTAATACACAGAGCGGAAGTTCTGCTCACGGGACCCAGCAATCTGTGCTGGAAAGTAAACAGACATGTGACACGCCACAATCCCATGTCTGCAACAAAAGGTGGAATAGCGTCTCCCAACACCAAGTTGGTGCCCACCAAACTGCTTCCTGGGGGAGCGAGTCCCAGAGTTTGGCTATTCGCTGTGTACTTTCTTTTCTCTGTCCTAAATCTTCCAACCTTTGCCCCCACCCCCACCCAGCTGAAGGTGCATGAGTTCTAGTCTTTGGAGAGAGAGAAACTTCTCTGTCTGCTTCCTCCATGCTGCGCATAATTTTACAAACGTCTATCGTGTTGCCTCTCAGTCACCTTTCCGTATTTTTCGCTCTATAAGACGCACCCGACCATAAGATGCACCTAGTTCTAGAGGAGAACAAGAAAAAAAATGTTCTCTCCCTCTCTGCGCAGCACCCCTTCAGCGAAGTGGCAGGAGAAACAGAAGGGGCTCCTTTTCTCCTGCCACTTTGCTGAAGGGGCGCCGCGCAGCGAGGGAAAGCTGCGCAGCGGCTTGACTCTCCAGCGAAGCCAGGAGAGCAAGAGGGATCGATCCCTCCTGCTCTCCTGGCTTCAGCTAAAGCAACGCGAAGCCTCCTGAGTGCAGCAGGAGCGGGTGGCTATCCCTGAAGACCAATCCCTCGGTGCGCACCAATCCCTCTTGCTCTCCTGGCTTCAGCGAAAGCTGCGCAGCCTGCATTCGCTCCATAACACACACACACATTTCCCCTTACTTTTTAGGAGGGGGAAAGTGCGTCTTAGAGAGCGAAAAATACGGTACTCCTTCTGCATGGCGTCCTTGAATCCCGTCAGAATTTACTCGAGATTTCTTTTGCTGATCTCACTGACGCTGCAATTATGGTCTCAGCAAGAGGAACTCAGCCGACATAGCCCTCTGTGTGCTCTGCCAATCTGACCCCAGGCCCCAACCACCCCTAGCCAGATGTAGGGCACTAAGACCGGTTCCACAGCAATGGGCGCTGAGCTTAGGGGGCACAACTATGACACAGTGAACTGAGCCGAACGGGAGGCGAGAGGTTGCCAAATTTTGGCCTTGCCCGAGGCATCGCTGAGATTTGAAATGCCAAAGTCCACACAGAAAGACAGAAACAGAGTCATATCCTTGCAAAAAAAAACCCCCAGCCAACAAACTTGTAGTCTTCCCTCACCGAGTGAAACAATTCTGGCTTTCTTCCAGAAGAAGAGAACGTTCTAGGCAATCTCCTCTTGGGGAGATTTCCAAAGTGTGGGCGCCACCACAGAAGAGGCCCTGTCACAGCACCCATGATCAATTGACCCTTTCAATCGGAACCACCTTTAAAAACATGGCAAGCTGAAGGAGAACCTCAAGAACCGTTTGTTGCGAATCACAGCAATAGGATGCACAAGCTCACTGGATCACCTATGGCAAATCAACAAAGAGTTCCTAGTTTACATGAATCAACATGAGACCGAGTAGTGGATTTGCAGGTTCTACAAGTCCGCTTGGCCTCTATTGGGCAGGTGGTGTTGCGGCCTGGTGCTGTCCCGCTCCCACACAATCCTGTGGTGGTTCTAGGTGTGGGGCCTGGTCGGATCGCCTGCAAACTGGCCAATCAAAGGCCGGCTGCTGTGCAGGACCTCCCCCAGGCCTCACTTGGGTCCACACCCGGGGAATAAACAGAAGGCCTACCCAGGCCTCTTCTCCCACCCTCCAATACTGGCTTATTTGCTGGCGCTTGACCTTGCTATGGACATTGTTGGCCACTGTTTTGGGGGCCGGGCAGGAATTTTTCCACTTGGCAAACGGGCTCTGGCCCTGTGGTTTTCGCCTGTCTCATAACAATCGCCACAACTTTGTGCAGCTAGGCATTGGATAAGCCTGAGTCTTGGATGGAGGGGAGGTTGTAGCTTCTGCCTGCCCCTCCATGGGAAAGCGTATCCCGATAAAGGAATCCCTGAGGGGCTGCTTCGGTCCAGACGACCAGGCGGGACCTAGGGCCATAGCACTCCTCAAATGGGGACCCCTCGGGGGGGGTACCCCTATTTGATGTAGGACATAGGACCCGCCCAAGGTTGGGTTGACCCTAGAATACACTCCCAGCAGATGGGCTGGAGTTAAAATGGTATACCCAATGCCTTAGGCAAAACCTTCACATCTGTAATCAATACAGTAGTATCTCAGGTTAAGTACTTAATTCGTTCTGGAGGTCCGTTCTTAACCTGAAACCCTAAACCCTAAACCCTACAAAAAACCCAAGTGAAGGCCCCAGTAATAATCTTTCTTTCTTTCTTTCTTTCTTTCTTTCTTTCTTTCTTTCTTTCCCTCCCACCCATCTGGCTCGGTTCCCCCAGCCACTCTGGGTGGCTCCCAACTGAATATTAAACAGAATAAATCAAACAGTAAAAACTTCCCTAAACAGGACTGCCTTCAGATGTCTTCTAAAAGTCAGATAGTTGTTTATTTCCTTGACGTCTGATGGGAGGGCGTTCCGCAGGGCGGGCGCCACCACCGAGAAGGCCCTCTGCCTGGTTCCCTGTAGCTTCAATTCTCGCAGGGAGGGAGCCACCAGAAGGCCCTTGGCACTGGACCTCAGTGTCCGGGCTGGACGATGGGGGTGCAGACGCTCCAAGAAGGTTGCATGGTGCCTCTTTCCAGTAACTTGTACAGCCAAGCTGGTGCCAAAAGGACTGCTCTGCTTTCCTTTGGACCACATCAGCGAGGCCTGGGGGGGGGGCGGAGTATAGGACAGTATACAAATAATGACGAAAACAGAAAAGCACTGCACAGCACTTTTCTCGGAATTACAAGGGAATTCTTTGTTAGCTCACTCAGGTGAAGTTCCGGAGAGGTTTCCCGCATTCATGCATGCGTTCAGCTAGTGAGCTTATAGCCCTTTGCTGCTTTGCACAACATCAGCAATGCACACTAAAATCATCTGCCTCAAAAGGTAGGGGCTATTTCTTTCCTGCTTTGCACAGGTAGTTCCTACGGCTCCTTTACCAGGTGTGAAGAGAGAGAATGATGCAACATAGCAAACAAGTCATTTGTCGCAAGGCCAAAGTTCCTCTCACAATGCTTAGATGCTCCTGCGGCGCTTTTTCAAACTGCTTTGACCTTTTCGTTTTTTTGCTTTGTTTTCAAAGGCAGTCAACACGACTGCTGCTCGGGGGTGTATTTTTACAGCTCCCAGTGAGAAATGGGACGTACCAGCCATGTTAAATTTATGTCAAGCTGGAAAAGGAGGATGTCTACGGGGTGCGCCCATCTGCTGCACAATGAGTAGAGCTGATATGGCAAGTCTGTGCCTCTGCCTTTGATGAATGTTTCCGCCATCAGTCAGGTCGCAACTACGCAACGTTCTGGGTTGAAAACATTTGCACATTTCGGATGAGACAGTTGCATCGCATCAATGTCGTGTGAAGCTGCTGCCCCTCCCCCCTGAGTGTGAGCCCACCCCCAGGGTTGTACAGTCCCTGAAGACCCCTTAATGTTGAGAGATACCGTATTTTTCACGCCATAAGACGCACATAGTTTTTAGAGGAGGAAAACAAGAAAAAATATATTCTGAACGAAACAGTGGATGTATGATTTTTGTGGTTTATGCTGTGGCCACAGACATGATATGTGATTTGACGTTGAGTTTGGGGTAGCCCAATGCAAAAATCCTGAGAATCCATGTGGATCCGTGCCATTGCGGCCCCACAAAACAGTGGGTGCGTGATTTTTTGATGAAGGCTATAGCCATGGACATGCTATGTGATCTGATGGTGAATTTGGGGTGACCCAGTGCAAAAATCCTGAGGATCCATGTGCTTTTACCTCCCCGCTCCCAGGCAGCCTCCTTTATTATCTAGAGTCCCTTATCCCTCCCAATCGCTTGCCGATCAGCTGCTCAGCGGTTTTGTTTCAACACCCCCTACCCACTTTCTAAAAAAAAAAAAAAAGGCATGATCTGTTTTTCGCCCCTGGGCAATTCGCCTCCAGGAACCACACATTCGCTCCATAAGACAGACATTTGCCCTTACTTTTTAGGGGGGGGGGGAGTGCGTCTTATGGAGCGAAAAATACGGTAACTGTGGAAGCAAGGAACCTTTTATCCATGTACAATTGACAATCCTGATCTTTCAGATCCATTGCATAATGAACAGAAGAAGAAGAGTTTGGATTTGATATCCCGCTTTATCACTACCCTAAGGAGTCTCAAAGCGGCTAACATTCTCCTTTCCCTTCCTCCCCACAACAAACACTCTGTGAGGTGAGTGGGGCTGAGAGACTTCAGAGAAGTGTGACTGGCCCAAGGTCACCCAGCAGCTGCATGTGGAGGAGCGGGGAAGCGAACCCAGTTCACCAGATTACGAGTCTACCGCTCTTAACCACTACACTATGAGCAGGTTTTGACGTGAAGCAGGTATTTGACCACTGTTAACAAAACAGAAGGAAAATGCCTTTTAAATAGATTTGCCCTTGGGCAAAGCACCAGGGAGAGACAAGTCATTACCTGGTGGTTGTTTTTTTATTCCATACTGACCCAGCCTGGTGGGCTCCAATGAGCCACTTCCGTTTATTACAGTAAATTCAACTTGAATATTGCCAGCTGGCTGGACAGTTTGTATTTTAGTTCCCATCTTTAATAAAGGCAATTGAGATGTTCCTCCAAGACTATTGCCCAAGAAGACTTCTTGATGTTCCCCCAAAAATATATACAGCACGTGACTTCCTTTTAGGTAAATTAGGCCAAGGGGTTGAAGACAGCCAGGTCTAGCTCCAGGCAGCTTTTGCAAGGGACATGTTTGATTGTTCGTGGTAATCAGTTTGGCTTAAAATGCAGTGCGAATCAAACCATTCTCTAACATAAATGTCATCGTTCAGGAGCTTTCCCCTTCATGCAGGTGACACGATCCTATTATATCAAGGGGAACCATTTTTTAGAAGAAGCAATAGGTTTAAACCACTTGCTGGGTGCAACAATCTGGGGGTAGCTCTAGAAGAGACAAGCTGGATATAATCCAAAGTAAGTTCTTACATAAGAGATATGGGTGGCGTTGTGGGTTAAACCACAGAGCCTAGGACTTGCCGATCAGAAGGTCGGCGGTCCGAATCCCCGCGACGGGGTGAGTTCCCGTTGCTCGGTCCCAGCTCCTGCCAACCTAGCAGTTCGAAAGCATGTCAAAGTGCAAGTAGATAAATAGGTACCACTCCGGCGGGAAGGTAAACGTCGTTTCCGTGCGCTGCTCTGGTTCTCCAGAAGCAGCTTAGTCATGCTAACCACATGAGCCGGAAGCTGTACGCCGGCTCCCTTGGCCAATAAAGCGAGATGAGCACCGCAACCCCAGAGTCGGCCACGAGTGGACCTAATGGTCAGGGGTCCCTTTACCTTTACCTTTAAGATCTTACATGCACTGCTGAGTCCCAAATAATGCACCCAATTCACAATTAAGCGGAAGTAGGCTGCCCTTCTCTAAATGCATGCATTCATAAATCCATGATTATATACTAAAAAACAAAACAAAAACTGCCTAATGTGAGACTTATATTTAGCAAAACTCTAGTTTTCCGGCCTGCAAATAAAGAAGCTTGGGCACAATGTTGTAACTTTCAAAGCAGAGTTACTAAATTTCCTCCATTACATAATTTTTTTACAAAACATGCCAAAATGGATTTAAGATTCTTAAGAATTCTAAGTCCTCTATCTGGTATATTAACGTTAAATCTGACCGTGAATGGACTACTTATCAATGGGAAATAACACCCCCTGTTCTGTTTAGACCTGGTTTTACTCTGCTTAGATGGCAAACTGTGAGCACGCAGCTATTTAACGTGACAACAACAAAAGATTGCCTGCGTAGGTAAACAGGGCCAGGTCCAAGACAATTTGTACCATGCCCTCTTTTTACATATTCTTCACACAACTCAGCTAGGGAATAGATTAGTCGGGGAGTTTCAAAATTAGACGGCTGTGCCTTGCTTGTCTTTGTGAGTTACACTGTAATGGGCAAGAAAATGTCTGACCGAAATTCGCCTCCCCCGCAAGGGTTGGCACTGTTTATCCCTATTTACACATTGATGGGACGCGGGTGGTGCTGTGGGTTAAACCACAGAGCCTAGGGCTTCCCAATCAGAAGGTCGACTGTTTGAATCCCCAAGACGGGGTGAGCTCCCGTTGCTCGGTCCCTGCTCCTGCCAACCTAGCAGTTTGAAAGCACGTCAAAGTGCAAGTACAGTGGTACCTCGAGTTAAGTACTTAATTCGTTCCGGAGGTCCGTTCTTAACCTGAAACTGTTCTTAACCTGAAGCACCACTTTAGCTAATGGGGCCTCCCGCTGCCGCTGCAGCACAATTTCTGTTCTCATCCTGAAGCAAAGTTCTTAACCTGAAGCACTATTTCTGGGTTAGCGGAGTCTGTAACCTGAAGTGTATGTAACCTGAGGTACCACTGTAGATAAATAGGTACTGCTCTGGCGGGAAGGTAAAAGGCATTTCCGTGCGCTGCTCTGGTTCACTAGAAGCGGCTTAGTCATGCTGGCCACATGGCCCGGAAGCTGTACGCCGGCTCCCTCGGCCAATAAAGCGAGATGAGCACAACCCCAGAGTCGGACACAACTGGACCTAATCGTCAGGGGTCCCTTTACCCTTACCCATTGATGCATTTATCAAAGTTCTATTAAGGATGATGGTGATTATAATGATCACTATTACTGTTTACCTGCACAGGTCCTGGAGCAGGGTTGGAGAGGAAGTATCTCCTCCTGACTGCCCCTCTATTCTCCAGAGGCCTTTCCCATCCCATCTCTTTAGCTCCATCCACTTCCTTGTTCTCTCCATCTCATCTTTTTTTCGTTGCCCCCTTTCCACCCTCCTCCTCCTCCTTCTCTCATTTTCTCTGCTTCTTCCAGCCACCAACCCTCCCCTCTGCTCCCACACTTTCTCACCTCCTCCAACCAACCTAACTATAGCAGCCTAACTCTCCTCTCCCACCTCTCTGATGTAAGTGTTTGGATATGATTTTAAATTTCTCGCTCGGAGGGATACCCACAGTTTGACTGTCTGGCTTTGTTACTGATCTTTGTGAGTGGCTCCGGAGACATTTTCCGGCTGAAGAGACGGGGGGGGGGTGTGTGTGTGAAATGCTTCGTGTTTCTGCCACTTGAATAGTACACGGAACAAAAAATATTCACGTCTCGGAACAGTGAGGTTCACAAGGTCCTCAAAGCACTGAGTTGTGTTCACAGGTTAGCAGAACTAAAAAATAAACCGGACCCAAGAAACCACGTGGAAAGGAGCAGTATTTTCTTGAAGGAGCAATAATAATAATAATTTATTATTTATACCTCACCCATCTGGCTGGGTTTCCCCAGCCACTCTGGGTGGCTTCCAACAAAATATTAAAATGCAATAACCTATTAAACATTAAAAGCTTCCCTAAACAGGGCTGCCTTCAGATGTCTTCTAAAAGTCTGGTGGGTGTTTTTCTCTTTGACATCTGGTGGGAGGGCGTTCCACAGGGCAGGTGCCACTACCGAGAAGGCCCTCTGCCTGGTTCCCTGTAACTTCGCTTCTCGCAGTGAGGGAACCGCCAGAAGGCCTTCGGCACTGGACCTCCGGGCAGAACAGTAGGGGTGGAGACGCTCCTTCAGGTATACTGGACCGAGGCCATTTAGGGCTTTAAAGGTCAGCACCAACACTTTGAATTGTGCTCGGAAACGTACTGGGAGCCAATGTAGGTCTTTCAAGACCGGTGTTATATGGTCTCGGCAGCCGTTCCCAGTCACCAGTCTAGCTGCCGCATTCTGGATTACTTGTAGGAGAGTTTGTGGGGATCCCTTTGTAGCAGATCTTGGATCCAACCAAAGTCTGGGCATGGTGCACAGGCTCCTCTGGGATCCTCAGTGAGGAAATCCGATCACTGGTGTGGGCAGGGGCGGAGGAAAGGGGTGTCACCACTGAGGAGTGTGACAAAATGCCAGGTGGCACTCACTGCGGGGCCTGCAGCGCACCTGAGCCACGTGTGTCTCCTGGGAGTGACGCCGTGGCTTGGGCGCACGCAAGCTCCGCGCTGCCCCCAAAGGTCTGCTTGCCTCCTCCCTCTCAGCTGTAGGGCGGCTAAGTGGGAGGAGGCCGGCAGACTCCGCAGAGGCCCTGAGGAGCATCCCGCCCCGGATCGCCCCACACCTGCGGGCGGCTGGCCCCGCCCCTGGGCACAGGGCACACACGTGACCCCAGACGCCCGATTGGCTTGCTCCGCCGCTGGCTGTGGGGCATTGCAGCAGCCCCTTCCTGTCCGCCAGCAGGGCCATTCGAAATGTGAGCGGAGCCGGGTCAGAGGGAAGAAAGAGGGAGGCAGACAGAGGAGGATGAGGAAAGGGGGAGTAGAGTAGACCCAACCCCAGTGGCTGAGGAGGAGCCCAAAAGGTGACCAAATGCAAACCTTTTGGGTTTCTGGTTCATGGTGCCTCACAGATTCAGAGGCACTGATATAGCTCCCTGCCAAGGGCACAAGGGAACCTAGGTATTCTCTCTTTTTTTTTTGGAAAAAGTACCATATTTTTCGCTCTATAAGACGCACCAGACCACAAGACGCACCTAGTTTTTGGAGGAGGAAAACAAGAAAAAAAATATTCTGAATCTCAGAAGCCAGAGCAGCAAGAGGGATCGCTGCGCAGTGAAAGCAGCAATCCCTCTTGCTGTTCTGGCTTCTGGGATAACTGCGCAGCCTGCATTCGCTCCATAAGACACACAAACATTTCCCCTTACTTTTTAGGAGGGGAAAAAGTGAGTCTTATAGAGCAAAAAATACGGTAGGTTCTCGGGAGGACCTTTTTCTCAAATCCTATCCTAGCAAAAGAGAAACGTATTCTGATTGAGTAAATGTTTGTGTACTTTTTACAAGATTCTCTGTGTGGTTATTTAAGGGGGAAATACCAGGAGAATCCCATCTGTGTTAAAGCATCCTGGATTACTTAAACAAAAAGGCTAAAACCAGCCCCTCAAAGTTTCCCTTTTAAAGCTGTGAAAAGGATGCACTCTGCTGAACTCAAAGACATGAGGAAGGAAGAATAACATCTAATAAGTATATCCTTCTCCTTGCATCTATACACATCCCTACAAAATTAGATGTGTCTTGTGTTTATTTTTAGACTGTAAGCCTGTGGGCAAATCTGTCTAGAAATTGTAGGCATTTTATAAGTAAAAATTTAAAATACAAGTAAATACGAAATCTAGTTCAGGTATTAACGGGCTCTGAAGAAACCAGGTGCACTCGTTTAAGGGCGCAGAAGACAACTGGGGCTGATGAAGATGGAAAAGCAGCCATAAGAATTTAAGAAGATCCTCCTGGATCAAGACCAAAGCTCCATCAAAGTCCCTCATCCTGCCTAGGCAGATGCCTATAGACAACCTGGAAGCGGCACAGGAGCAGGACAGATGAAAAGTTGGCAACCGACTCTAGGCGAAAAGTTGGCAACCGTGATTAGGTTTGCTTTAAAACACGCTTCACAAATATGTACAATTCTAAAGCGAAAGGTTTAAAAACGGGTTGTTGTTTTTTAAAAAAAGATTTACAGTGGGACCTTGGTTCTGAAACGCCTTGGTACTCAAACAACTTGGAACCCAAACACTGCAAACTCGGAAGTAAATGTTCTGGTTTGTGAACTTTTTTTGGAAGCCGAACGTACTCCATTTTGAGTGTTACGCTTCCGATTTGAGTGCCACACTTCCGTTTTGAGTCTGTCTGTTTTTGGTATTTATTTTGTCTGGAACGAATTAATCCATTTTGCATTACTTTCTATGGGAAAGCACGCCTCGGTTTTGGAACACTTTGGTTTTGGAACGAACCTAGGTACCACTGTATAATAAATACAAATACTTGGCAATCGGCTGAGACATGAAAAGAGTGAAGTAAGCAAACGCTGAGGTCTGTCTGTTTTTGCTATTTATTTTGTCTGGAACGAATTAATCCATTTTGCATTACTTTCTATGGGAAAGCACGCCTCGGTTTTGGAACACTTTGGTTTTGGAACGAACCAAGGTACCACTGTATAATAAATACAAATACTTGGCAATCGGCTGAGACATGAAAAGAGTGAAGTAAGCAAACCTCAGTGGCTTTTGCACTGAGATGGGAAGAAAGTATGAGAAAGCAAGAAAGGATAGTATCTGGTCACGAGTTACTACTTCTTCTTCTCCTTTTACATTATCACTATAAAACTGCAGACTGTTAGATTTCTGAAAAACCTGATCTTGCAGTGCAATCTTATGGGCCTCACTCTCACACGCAGCCCAAGGCCCCTAATGACTCGCCT